>NC_138094.1:11358739-11958739 GCF_964212035.1 Myotis nattereri | reverse complement strand
TTAAAATAAAAACTCAGGTCCTTAAGTACACTGCATATATTTCAAGGGCTTAATCATCACATGGGGTTGGTGGCTACCGTACTGGACAGGGAGGCCCTGACCATCTGCTATGTGCAGCACAGGAGGTACTACAAGGCTGGGTACCTTGTTTCCAGGGGTGGGGAGGGCTGCTGTTGGTGAAACTGGTCCCAGGGGAGATGTTGCAAGCACTGGTCAAGGGGAGACACTGCAAGGGTAGATGCTGCAGCTCTGTTTGGCTGTGTGGCAGCTGCAGCCACAATTAGGGACACAGCAGGGAACCTTTGTTTGGGCCGCAGTGTCCCCAACCTCAGCCCAGGGCTCACTAAGTTTTGTGCTGAGCAGAGGTCTCTGGGCTCTGCAAACCTCCAAGTGGGGTGTGTGTGGGGGGTGTGGGGTGAGGCTCCGGGCTCCCTAAACTGCTCCTTATATTTGATTTGCACCCATAGATGAGAAAGTGAATCATGCGCAGGTATCATGAATGTTTGTTTACCAGCTGTTGTCAACCTCTGGGTCAGGAACAATGGAACTACATCCTGCATATCAGAT
This sequence comes from Myotis nattereri, assembly GCF_964212035.1. Taxonomy (NCBI): domain Eukaryota; kingdom Metazoa; phylum Chordata; class Mammalia; order Chiroptera; family Vespertilionidae; genus Myotis; species Myotis nattereri. Next base: position 11,958,172 of record NC_138094.1, on the reverse strand, counting down.
ATGTACATTACGATTCATAACAGTAGCAAACTTACAGTTATGAAGTAGCAACGAAAATAATCTTATGGTGGGGGGTCACCACAACATGTGGAAATTTATTAAAGGGTCGCAGCATTAGGAATGTTGAGAACACTGGTTTAGACAGTTGTGGAACTTTGGAACAAACCTTGGCTCACACTTATTGGGTCCTGTAGTCTCAGCTCTTCGCCCTGAATAACTCTGCTCAGGGGCCATGTCTCCACGGGTAGCCCCTCCCAGATTTATTTTTAAACATATATACCAGACACACCCTCTTGGCCAGGACCCAAGGAGGCAGGACACTCTTTGAGGTCCTAGCTTTAGGGGTCTGAAGTGAGGGGGGACAGTGAAGACAGTCCAGACTCAGAGAAGGCCTCTGAATGAATAGGCATGAACACCTTCCCACCTCCACCGCCAACACAGGACAGCCTGCTGAGACCAATAACCCCAGGGGTAGGCTGCCCTGTCCAGCTCTGGGCTCAGGAGGCACTCTGAGAGCCTCTAGCATGTCTGGGCTCCTGTGCTCCTCACCACCCTTGATCACTGCACAGGCATAGTTTGTTTCTTGGGTACCAGTTATTTCATTGAGGCTCAACTGGAGCCATGGTCCTGGACTTGCAATCTGCCTGTGCCTTTGTCTTCATTTTCAAGTTCATGAACTCTCTCTTCATGACTCAACCTCCCTCAGCATTCAGGTCTCTGAAGCAGAAGCTCCAGAAGAGCCAGTGACACTGGGTGGGGAGGAGTGCGGGTTATAATGAGGTGGCCTAGCCCCAATAAGGCAGGGCCACTGCCTCTCAACTTCTGATGGAGCCTGTCAGTTTGTAGCCTTCAGGGATCTCAGACCATTCCTCTAGCTACCGGTTCAGCACTCCAGCCTCTGTGATCATCTCTAGGCTCCAGCCTGGAAGGGGGCTGATGTCATTGTTTCATATCCCATTTGTGGCACTTACCACAGTGCCTCAAGCAACTGGGGGAAATGAGAGCAAACCTGCCTGAGCTCCCAGGATTCCTGCTCACTGAATTCCTGCTTCCCTGTGTCCAGGGACATTTATATCTCCATGGCTGGAGTTCTCTCTGAACTCCTCTCACCTCTCATCATGGACACGAGGAACCTACTCCAGTTTGGTGGCCCCTTGAAAAAGAAGCGTACCACAAGAGACACCACAGATGAGAACTTCCTTTAGGCTCTCTGTCTCCTTTGACACAACAATCAGTCAATATTTCATGAGGACTGAGCTGGGGGAGAGTTGGAGGGACAAATCCTGTGCACAGTAAGGAACTGACTTCCCCAAGGCCCTACCCTCTGCCCTCGTACCAAGCTTGGCACAGTGTCCTTTCCATCTTGATGAAATATTTCCCAATTGGCTCCTTTGCCCATCTATCAAAAGATAGCATGGGGCTTTGTCTGGTGAGCAACTTCCTCCTAACTGCATTCACCTAATTTGCCTAGAGGAAAGCATGAAGAAATTCATCCACCCACAGGTGTCATGAATTTGGAGTCTATGAGGAACTTCTGAACAAAGTTGGGCTTGTGCTTCTGGAGCCTTGTGTACCCGGTTCTTCTCCCGTCAGTATTTTCCCAAACTCAGAGTATAGCCATCAGTCCCAGCTTGAGGAATCCCCTTGCCCCTCCTGGAGCAGAGCCTCACAGGGACCAGGGGGAGCCTCTCCTCTCTCAGGTGGAGTCACACCCTGATCATCTGTCCTTCAATTCTGTAATGCCAGGTAGGTGCTGGGCCCAGTGCCTCCTTAGACATCAAGGAAGAGAAGGGCAGAAAGTTGAGAGGTGCCAATGGATGTCACCCAGGCTCCACACGGAAAGCATCTTCTTGCCCATGATGGGAGGGAAGGAATGCCTTAAAGAAACACATGGGAACCAGTGTGGGAATTCATAAGCGACGGCCTAAAATGTCTTTGATTGTAGGAGGAAAATGTCCTCTTTGGTTTATGGTAAGGCATAATTCAATGGGAAGCACTAGTGAAGGCTACAGAAGCTAGACTGTGAGCAAGGTTATACTGATGGATATTTCTAGGTCCTTCCCTTACTTTGTGTGCAGTCCTAAGCAGTGGGAACAGACTCTCAGGTTTCCATTAATATTAAAAGTATTTCAAGAAAAGGAAAGCCAGGTCAATTTAAACGCTGTTTAAAAGTTGGTTTGGGGTAGCTCCTGTGTCTGGAACACCTCCATGTGCCACTGTGCAAAACATCCTGAGAACAGCCTTTCAGAGCCGTGTATGTGTGTGTGTGTGTGTGTGTGTGTGTGTGTGTGTGTGTGTGTGTCACTGTGCAGGACTGGAAGGCTGGTTCCAGAGCCTAGGTAATGAGGCCACAAAGATATCCTGGTGTTAATCCCTGGGATCTGGGAATGTTACCTAATAAGGCAAAAGGGAGTTTGCAGATGGGATGAAGGCTTTGAGATGGGGACTGGGATTGTTAATTGTATGCCTTAGTTTCACAGCCCACAGGACAGGACAGCAGCCCAACCTAAACATGATTTCTGGGTGTGTCTCTGAGCTAATTTCAAGAGAAGATTAGCATTTGAAGTGGTGGACCCTAAAAGGATATCACCCTCCCTATGTGCACAGCATCAATTCACTGAGAACCTGACTAGAACAAAAGGAGGAACTCACCCCTATATTCATGAATCACTGTAGGGTTGGGACAGCACATCCCATCTCACAGGCCTCTGTCCTCACACTGGATCTTAAACCATCAGCTCCTCTGGTTCTCAGGTCCTCAGTCTCAGGCCAAATTAGACCAACAGCTTTTCTGGGCCCCCCAGCTTGCAGATCTTGGGTTTGCTCAGTCTATGTAATCACACCAGCGAAGTCCTCATATCCTCTTGCTGCTCTGAAGAACCCTGACTAATACAGTGGATTACGAATGTGTGCATGCAGAGTTGGGGACAGAAGATGAGCAGGAGATGGGACCACAGAGCAGAGACTGGAGTCATGTTGCTACAGCCATGGAATGCTGGCGACCTAGCAACTGGAGGAGCCAGGAAACAGACTCTCCCTGAAACTCCACAAGGAACCAGCGCATCTCTCACCTTGACTTCTGCTATTCTAAGCCCCTGGGTCTTCTCAATCCCACAGATCCTTTGCTTCTTTGTACAATATTTTTCTCCTCACAATTTGAGAAGTCAGTGTGTCTTCACCTGGCACCATGTTTCTCATCCAACCTTGCTATTCGGTGTTTTTAGGTAATGTGTCCTCAGCCTTGAGCCAAGAGCTGCCTCACAAGCAGCACCATGGTGCCTAGTCTATGGTGGGGTATACTAATAAGCCCTGATAATAGCATCTGGGCCACCTGGTGTGGCTGGCAACACCTTCCAGTCTAGAGGAAGTTGATGGACAAAGGGCAATGGGCTCACCGGGAAATAGAAGGGGTCAAGGAACCTGGTACTGAGTGGGAAGGGACAGATGATGGGAAGGAAGTAATCTGGGAATCGCCCCTTTCCCCTCAGCTGCCTTCCCTGAGGAATGCAGTCTTGGGACCCCAGGGGGATGTATAGTCTTAGGACCCTAGGGGCACAAGAGCCTGGATGTGGGGAAGGTACTTGCTGGGCTTTATGCTGTCCTGGGATTAAGGTTGAAGTGCTGCTTCCCTGCAAGCCCATGAGGTCCCCAAACTGTTGTGCCTGATACATCATCTCTTAAAAGAGCTAATACATTCAAGGGCTCTGCTTCAGAATAAAACCACTGCAAAGACAGAGGATGGAGCCATGCAGAGGAGCCATCCTCCCTAAGGGGAATAAGAAGGAGTGGATGGCAATATGCAGTCCCCAGCTCTGCCATTGACACCCAGGAAATGGAGTGCCCGATCCTGCCTCAGTCGAGCTGTCTTTACCTTTGCCCACACCACACAAAGGGAAGTCCTGGGATAGCTCATCCAGGAGACACCAGGACTCCCCGAAGAGAAAAGGTAGGTATCCCTTGACTGGCTCCATTACTGCATGCTGTCCTGGGCTCTGTCTGACCTTACTTAGAGTATATGAAAGAGTTTGACTGTTTTGAAAGCATTTACTGATTGAATTTAGGGAGAGAGGGGAGGAGAGAGAAGGACGTGGAGGTTTTGTTCTGATTTCCTAAGCACTCATTATGAATTCCTGTATGTGCACTGGCCAGGCATCAAACACCCAACCTTGCCATACCAGGATGATGCTGTGACCCACTAAGCCACCCAGCCAGGGCAAGAGCTTCATTCTTGGGAAAGCTCTTCTTTCCAGGGTTGCAGGTGTATGTAGACTCCAGGTCAGTATGGAGTGGAATGTGTTGAGGCAGGTGAAGGAAGCAGATTTGCATGGAGGCCCCTCCCTCCTCTGAGGCAGGGGAGAGGATAAGAGAAGTGTGTGGAGCCAGGCTCAGGCTTGGGGTGTCAGAAGGCAGCATTGTTGCTGTAGCTCCACCATGACCTGGCCTCTGCTCCTGCTCACCGGCCTCACTCAGGGCCCAGGTGAGGCCTCTGTGGAAGGGACCGTGGGTTCACCTTGGCCTGATTCTTTGCCTCCTCTTCAGGCTCACCAGGTCCCCAGCACTGCACCCACCAGTGAGTGCTTTTGCTGTTTTCAGGGTCCTGGGCCCAGTCTGCCCTGACTCAGCCTCACTCAGTGTCCAGGGCTCTGGGACAGGCAGTCTCCTCCACCTGTGCCAGACACAGCGATGATTTTAGTTGTTATGATCATGTCTCCTGGTAAAAAGAATGACCCGGCATGGCCCTAAACTGCTGGTTTATAAAATCCAAAAATGGCCATCAGTGATCCCTTATTTATTCTCTTGATAAAAATGTGGAAAAAGAGCTACACTGCCCAGGCCTGGGCTGCCATTACATCATGTGGCTGATTAGTACTGTTGTTCTTCACATGAGCCATGGCACTACCCACTGCCGGAGTCCATTCATTGTCTTCACTAGCTGAGTTTAGACAGAGACCCCCCCAAAAACTAGTAGCCCTTGAAAGTCCTAGTAAAGGTCAGGGCTTGAAAGTCCTAGCAAAGGTCAGGGCTGTGCACCACCCAGTTAATCTAGGAACCACTCAGTTAATTTAGGTAATAATAGTTGAAGCATCCCCACCTTAGTTCCCTTAATTCCTTAGATACTTATGTAGATCCTTGTTGATTATTGTTAATCAGATTCTCCCGGAAATCTATTGATGGGCTAATCAGATACTTTGTCTTTTCCTGGAAATTTTCTGCTGATCTGTGTGTCATTGAAACCTCCTTACCCTAAGGGCTACTCCAGATCAATAAAAGATTGGAGCGGCCTGAGCAAGGTGGAAGTCCTTCGGGACTTGCCGCCTGGTCCCCCAATATTGCAAAATTATCTCGCGTCTTTTTCTCTCATTTGCTGTGTGGCTTCTCTTTCAGATACCGAACCCTACTCCACGCAGAACGTGGAGGGAGTCTCACTCGACATCTGGCACCGGATGGGTAATCTGGAAATGCAGTTCTTGCTGGAGCGAGAAAAGGAAGTTTTCACCAAAATGGTGTGGAAACCTCAACGAAAAAGGGTGAGGGGGATTCCACCACATGCAATGCCCAGGATCAGCTACAGAACCCCGGTCTGTAAGTAAACTGGGAACGTTTTCTCAACCAGGCTAACCAACGGGGCAGGATTTGGCTTTAAAGAAGTAGATTCGGCTTTAAAAAGGTATATTTGGTTTTTTAAAAAGAAAGACATCGGTTCTGAAAAGTTTGCCAAAAAGTTAATCAGAACTTGCCCAAAATTGTTTCCCCTTGTGGAACACGGCATTTCATTTCCTAGAGGCTTTAGGAGAGGTCAAGGAGGATAAATCTCATCCCCTTGCACCCTCCACTCCTTAACGGGAGCAGAAATTAAAGAAAAAATGGGAGGAATGGCCTTCATGGCTCCCTCCACCTCCATGTCCTAATCCTGAAATGTTTAATTCTCTGTTAATAGAATCACCTGTGCAAAAAGGCCAAATTATAACGAAATTGGAATATTAAAAGGCACTCCTTAAAATCAGGCTGAAAAAAGGGTGCCATGGTCACATCAATGTGGTTTCTTGTTCAAATTAAAATCTTAATTTGTATTTGGAATCTAAAGTCCAAAGCTCTCCCACAATGAGATTACTCAATGTTTTATTTAAAAATTACCGGAGAACATCTTATGACAACCAAACTTTGGCTAAGATAACCTTGGGTGCTAGCCATGACTTTAGAAAGCAAAATAGGGAAACAATTTAAAATGTCTTTTTCTATTAAGCATGACTTTGGGGACAAATACGCCATCTGAGTCATTTGCTGAAACTTCCCCCAAAGCAAGATGTGGTGGAAAGGAAAAGGGAGCACGTGGTGACCCAGATGGGACGCCCCCTCCTTAATTATTCTAAAATTAAAGTCCTTCTTGTAATTGAATAGCTTTTACTAATTCATAAATGCATCCAGGATTTCTGTGCACATGTAAAGGGAAAAGGCCAGCTTAAAAACGAGTGCGCATAGTTTTGAGCTGAACTTGACCTTTTGCTGTGTACAGAATAAAAACCCGAGACTGTTTTGGCCTTAAAAATGGCAGAGATGAACCTGAGAAAGAAATGCAGACAGGTTTCCCAAGGCGATTTAAAGTAGCTCTTTTGAAATCTCCCGCCCTGAGGCAAGTACCACCAGGAAGTTGCTAGTCAAGTTTACATGTGAATAGCTATGGTTTTGCTTCTTGACTTCCCCAGCAGGAAAATTGTGACCATTTTGAAATTAAGCAGCTATGCCAGGCTTATTGGCTGGAAACTTAAAACTTTTAAGTTCAAATCATCTAAAAGTATTGAGATTTATAATACTGAAATGTTGATCTGAGTGTGCCTATTATGAAGTCTAGAAGATAGAAGTTAATCTATTAATTGAAAATGCCTTATATTTTATTTGAAATGTATCCTTAAATGTGAAAGTATTGATTTGAAAAATGCCAAGTATTTAATTTGCCACCTAAGATTTAAAGCTCTGAAAATTTAAAATGCAAATTGAATCAGGAAAAATTAATTAAATATCTAATGTATAACTTGCTTTTGAAAAAATAGAATGTGTTTTCTCTTAAATGATTAGGAATTCAAACTATGTTACTTCTTGGTCTGATTTTAAAAAAGAGGATTAATTTTTAAGATCTCAACTGAAAATTTTTAATACAAAAACCAGTTTAAATTTGATTAATATTCTTTAAGATAATTATAAAAGGCATAAACAGCTAATGAGATTTCTACTTGTCTACAATATAATGTTGGCCATCTCCCTTTTAGGGATTTTGGTTTGCTCTTCCCTTGTTTATTGTGAGAATAAGGAAATCATCTCTTCTGTCAGACAACAGTGTAGACAGCCACAATGTTGGCTGCCTGACTTGGCAGCCGCCATGTTGGCCGCATGGCCTGCCCCGCCCCTGGAGGCCGCCATCTTGGAACAACAAAGGCCCCTCCCTGTGACTTAGCCAATCACTAAAGGAGTGTCTGCTCACTGAGGCAGGATGTGATTTCAGGGGTGGAGTTTTAAGGCGGAGTTTTACTACAGAAATGCTGATGGGGCAGAAAGTGTGCTTGCCTCACGGATTTATTTAATACTATTTTTAAGAAGATATTTTTAATGCTTAACAAATTAGCAATCATGGTCTTAATATAATTTCAGTGGTATGATAGACCAGTGTTTTAAGCAGTTGGCTTTATAAGGGCCAACAATAGAGCTCATATTTCTTAAAAGGCTTGTAGATACAGTTTTAAAAGATATCTTAAATTCTCAGTAGAACCACAGTTATGCATATATCATAAACAAATTAAGAGTAATTGATTCCATGGTCAAGACTAGATCCTATTATGTTGAGAACTGTTTAAAAAGTGTTGAAAATGTTTTAATTAGATATGTATTTGGAAGTTTTTCCGAGTGCAATATTTCAAAATATAATATGCTTGGTTGCATAAGGAATTTCTGCCAAATAAAAGAAAGAATTGATTTATTAGTAGCAAAGTCTTTCTTTAAACTAGCAATGTCTTTTATTTAAAAGCTCCTCACCACTGCATTTTAAATTCGGCTGGATGTGAAGCAGCGTTTGCATCTCATGTATCAAAATAAAACTTTACTAAATTTACTAATCTTTGTAAGCAATTGAATCCTAGTAAAGTAAAATTCTTCTAAAAAGTTACTGAAGGCTTCCCATGATCCCTCTGTATATGCAAATAAGCCAAAGAGTATATTCTTTAAAAAATATAATTGCTACCATTTACAGATTGTTGTTAAAATACTAAATCTGACAATAATTAGTCACCATAAATGAAAAATCACTTGAAATATATAGCTTTGCGACAGTATTTGTTAAAATCTCAAAAGGCAACCATGTTCCTTACATTTGTTGCTGTGTGAGAAAGAAAGCTGTTGGGAAGGAAATAAAAAGAGGTTTCCTTCAGATGTCTAACTAAAATTAAAAATCAATATATTGGGCCTGTGTACATAAGCTAAATTAAATAATTTGTGTTTTGCCTCCTTAAACAAAGTTTACGTAAATTTACCCAAAGACTAATACCAGAAATTTAATTAATGTCATTTTCTGTCCATAACTTAGGACAAGTAAAGTTAAAAGAATAAATGTTATTTCAAACTGACTTAAAATTGGCAAATTGGGCTAAGTGGATATTCAGGGGAACTTAGCTGTCACCTATTTAAATATAAACTACTACAATTTTTATATAAGACCTCCATCATTATACCAAAAAATATTTTACAGGAACCAATTCCTGGAGCTTTAACTGTTTTTACTGATGGGTCATCTAATGGGAAAGCTGCCTATCATACTATAAATTCTGACCGAGTCATACTGACCAGTCATACTTCTGTGCAAAGAATTGAATTAAAAGCTACTAAGGCTGCGTTGCAAGATTTCCAACAGCCTGTTAACATAATTTCTGATTCCTCTTATGCTTCGGGCCTAGTAAGTAGAATTGAAACTGCCCGGTTGAAATGGTTTAGTGACCAAAGTTTATTCTTACGATTTAAGCAAGTTCAACAGATTGTGCAGCAGAGAAAATACCCTTTTTATATCACCCACATCAGGGCTCACCGCATAATACCTAGCCCATTAACTAAGGGAAATGCACATGCTGATCAATTGGTTGCTTTATTAAAAGAGGCTTCAGAGTCTCATCAGCTTTTAAAAATCCCAACTTGAAAAACAAAAAAGGGGGATGATGGTGAAATCACCTACAGGTAGGCTGCACCTAGCTTTAATTACTCTAAAATTTTTCACTTGTGATGCTGATGGAAAGACACCTATGGAGCTACATTGGTGTCAGAATAAAAGGAACAGCCCAGAGACCACCTGGGGCACGGTAAAGTGAAGTATGGTAATAATCATTTCAGGTAAAAAATAGTTTCATACTGGTCTTAGAAGGCACATTTTTCCTTTACCTGGGAAGGACAGCGTAGCTATCCCAAGGTCAGGGGGCTCCAGTTAATATGTCAACTCAGTGCTCTGGAGACCCAGAACTGTAATTTAGAGAGCATATTGTCTCTGCTTCTGTAAATCTCTTCATCTTCTTTTTCTTTAACTAGGTTCCTCATTCCAAACCTTGAGTTTGAAATTTAAGTTGTCATGACCTAGAGCAGAGAATATTCTTGCATGGTATTATTCTACAAAGTTTTATTAATAATTTTTGATGCTTTACAACAGTATATTATGCATTTATCCCAAACAAATTTACAAATGAATTTGAATGCTTTACATGAAGGGATTTATTCCCTCCTGGGAAGGCACTTAAGCATTCTGTATTGACCTCTCTTGACCTTTTGTTTGCCAAAAGGATTCCAATTGTCTACAGCTGTTGTCTGAGCTCTCTGTTCAAGCTGAGATCATGAAAAGCTGGTACCATGGATCTGTCTCTTGCCCAATGGCGTAAGCTGGGCCCTCTCTGGAGAAGAAACCTGGGTTCCCTATGATCAATGCCGGGACCCCGCCAGCAGGCCAGGGGATCCAAAGGCAGTTGCTGGGCATGGAGGCCAGAGGGACATAGGCTATCAAGGAGACAGAACTGAACCTCACATCACCCTACTTGGCCCAGAGATGGCTGGTAGTCAACGACGGCTAAGACCCCACAGGGTGGGGCGACCTAAGATAGGCACAGTCCAGGGCCAGTAGGAGAAAACTTGGGGTGCAACAAAGGTGGGGCACAGATCCTCACCCCCCGCAATGGTACAGGGGCTTGAACACTCGCCCCTTCTGAGGAAGGTCTCCTGTCCCCATGGCTGCTTCTTGCTTCCCATGCCCAGCGCAGATCAGGAACCAAATAACAGAAGAGATTTGGTCCAGCTGAAATCAGCACCCAGAAAAACGGAGGCTTGGCTAACAGACCCTATGTCTAAATCTAGCCTAACAACAGGAATGCTTGGGCCTTCACAAGGATGTAAAGTGATCCTTTTCATTAATATTTACAGTGTAAATTAAGATTACTGTTAAAATATTAAGTTTGACAGCAAAATAGTTTTCAAATTAATTCAAGTCAAGTTTTCAAATTAAACTTGGCTAATTTGAAATAAGTAATTATTCAAAAAGTATTAACGGAAATTTTCATTTCGTGGTAAACATGCTATGAACCTAAATCATGTTCAAGTTCATTTTTTGTGTGAAAAAATTAATATTTAAAGCTATCTAGACTGCATTATAAAGTTTCCAAGAAGCCTCTTAATTAAATCAAAAAAAGAAGGATAGTGAAAAAATACAGTGGAAAAATGCCATGTAAGGAAATATATCCTGTAGCTAAATTACATTTAGAGAAAAAATTTTTTCGTTTATAATGCTAACAGTGAGACACCGAGAAAAAACACACATTATGCCAGGGTAAGCCAGGGAAAGATCATTTTAAAGAAAAGACCCCAAGTAAGGTTTTTTTTTTTCCTTTAACCTTTGGTCGAGAATATGTTTGTATACTTTCAGAGAACAGCTACAAGACCATGTGGATTCCTGTAACAACGGATCCCAGAAAGCCAGCCACAAAGACAGAAGAGACAGTTCAGAGATGGAGATGGTGGAAGACGCCTTGGCATGCTAGCAGTCAGCAGCTGTGCGTCGCTGCAGGGTGACCAGGACCAGACCAGAAAGGACCGGACCTGCATTTTCCACCATCCAGAACCAACATTTCATTGCTGGCATGTACACATGAACTGTCGGACATTGAAACATGGAATCAGAACTTTTGGACATTGAAATTGGGACTTGATTAATTTTTAAAGAAAAAATAAGGGGGAGATGCCGGAGTCCATTCATTGTCTTCACTAGCTGAGTTTAGACAGAGACCCCCCAAAAGCTAGTAGCCCTTGAAAGTCCTAGTAAAGGTCAGGGCTTGAAAGTCCTAGCAGAGGTCAGGGCTGTGCACCACCCAGTTAATCTAGGAACCACTCAGTTAATTTAGGTAATAATAGTTGAAGCATCGCCACCTTAGTTCCCTTAATTCCTTAGATACTTATGTAGATCCTTGTCGATTATTGTTAATCAGATACTCCCGGAAATCTATTGATGGGCTAATCAGATACTTTGTCTTTTCGTGGAAATTTTCTGCTGATCTGTGTGTCATTGAAACCTCCTTACCCTAAGGGCTACTCCAGATCAATAAAAGATGGGAGTGGCCTGAGCAAGGAGGAGGTCCTTCAGGACTTGCCGCCAGGTCCCCCAATATTGCAAAATTATCTCGCGTCTTTTTCTCTCATTTGCTGTGCAGCTCCTCTTTCAGATACCGAACCCTACTCCACGCAGAACGTGGAGGGAGTCTCACTCGACAATCCACAGTGGTGCTTGTTTGTGGGAACGTGAGACCAACACCTGCCCTGGGATCACAGGCTCCCTCCTTGCTCTGAAGATTCTTCCCCACCCCGAGCAGGGGCTCATGCAACATGGCCCTGAGGAAAATTCATCCTCTCTCTGTCCTTCCTCCTCTCACAAAGCATTGAGAGCACAGCTTGTTTTCTTCAGATAGGGTCCTCTCTCACACACAATCCCAAAGCAAACTCTCTGTTACTGGCTTCTTGTCTTTACTTGTGTTTTGTGCATCCAGATGACCACTCATTCAACCTTTCATTGTAACAGCCACAAGGAGGCCCCTCATGTGCTTATTGGGTAGGTTTCCCACAATCGTCTGGGAAATCCCCACTTTAAATCCCTTAGCCTCTCATACCTGTGCAGACCACCTGGATTCAGATCTCCAAGAATGAAGTGGGAATGAGAATAAAGGAAAAAAAATATTATTTCCTTCTCTTCCTTTCTCCTCTCCTTCCAATTTGATTTTCTGTCTTTTTATGCTCCCAATACTTCCCAGAACCTAGGAAGGTTTGAGGCTGGGTTTTGAGTGAAAGGTTCTGTATCCTCTCAGAATCACCTCTGCACTCAGGAATCTAAAGGATGCTTCTAAAAGCAGCCCATGGCTGCTTGGATCTTGCAGAATCTGTGGTAGGTGGCCCCATTCCTCAGGGGTCCCCAAAGATTTCTGTGATGCTGCAACACATTTCCAGTGATAATCCCAGTTAAAATGCATCAAACAGTACAAGTACACATAACTATCGGGCCAAGAAGTTCAGGACTGTTGAAGGAAGCTGGGCCAAGGTGCCACAAGCCCTGGTGTGTGACCTCATGATCCAAAGGCTGTAAGCCATCTCTGACTTCCAGCCCTGCAGATGTCAGCTCTTAGAAATGACATGGATGATCACCCTACCTGGAAGCTAAGTCTTTTCTATAATTTTCTCCACTTAGGTCACTTGGTGACATTTTCCCAAGTACTGCTTTGTTTACCATCATGCTTTAATCGTCCAAGCTGCAACAGTGACGCATGTGGACCCTCTCCAGTTGTGTCACAGCGCAGTGGGAAAGGGTCCCTCTAATGAAGATGTGGAGAAGATCCTGAGTCACAGCCCCACATCTGTGTAAAGCTGGTCAGAGGGGTGAGCCTGCCTGTAGGGTGTGTGTGTTTGTTTGTGTGTGTGTGTGTGTGTGTGTGTGCGGGGGACGAGCAATGTCGCTATGCTGGACACCAGTACGAACCAGAGAGTAATGGCTCTGCTGACCCTCCACCGTGGCATCTGAGATTGGTTGTGGCTCCTGATTGTACAGCAAAGCCCATAGGTTGCATGTTATTTCGATGTTCATAGGACTGTGGGAGCCCCCACTGGCCCTTCTAGTGTTTCTCCTCAAAGGCGGACCACCATTTCCTTTTAAGAAGGTAGTCACTATTTCATAAGAGGGACTATTACCAGGAGAACCAGGACAAGCTGTTGGGTGCTCAGGGTCTCTCTGATGAGACCTTGCTGGAATAAGAAGCACACTGTTCCCTGGGTATTTGGGGTCTCAGATGGGAGACATGGTCCCTGCATTTCTCAAGTAACACCATTGGACACCTGTTTAATTTTTATTGGATGTGGAAGAAGGGTCATTTTTGATGGAAGGGATTAGAAGTGCTTTAGGTGTCACTATGGCCAATGTACCCATCACTCTTCTCCCATAAGATTCAGTCAGAGACTCAGCACCACAGAGCATGACCTTTCATGTGTCACAGAACCTCCGCGTCAGGTGCCTCTCTCTTTATCATGTACTATTTCCGGATGTTTCATCTTTCTCCCTAGTTGGCATTCTGAAAGGAAATTATTATATTTCTTTGACCTGAAAGTATGGGTTTGGGAATGAATATTAGTGTGTTTAAATGTATTTGTTTAGCTCTATTGGTTATTAACTATTTTTGCAAGTGGTCCTTTTGCCTGCTCTGGCAGCCATCATGCTTAGCATGTCTACGTCACGTGTTATCATGTGGGCACACGGGTAGAGGATGGTGTTAAATGAGAGTGGTTACTCCTGCAGCACTGGCCCTGGGTCCCGGTGGTCCTGACAGAACAAGGCGCAATGAACGAGGACAAGGTGCAACTCCATGAAGGTCAGAGGTCTGCTTCCTGCAGGAAGGATGAGGATAACTGGAATGTGCCTAGGGCTTCCCACACTTTTCCCAGGAGATGAGGATTCAGTCTACGTGGTCCACAGGTCCAGCTGATGGATTTAAGAACAGGTCAGGGATTAGTACCATTTCACTGTTATCTCACACCAAAGACATTACTGTGGAAACTGACTTAATGGAGCACATACAGGTTTAGGCACTGACACTGAATGCATGGTATCACATAGAATATTGTCACCGCCTAACATATCCAATTTACACGGCTCTACTCCATCACAGATGTCTGACCTCCCTTAGCCAAGGTGTCACCACCCTTTGCTCTTCAGAATGTCTGTGCTGTGGTATGAACAATAATACAAACTTTGTGCTCTAGCTTTGTGGGAGCATCTTGATCCATAGGACTTCCAGTCATTACCTGAGTATAGTGCCATGTCAATCTGGCAAGGACCACTCGGTTCTGACTTGTCTGTTCTCCAAATCCAACTCTTTCCAGAAGAATACACCCCGCCAACCATCTCTCTGTGCATGAGGCAGATTTTTCCACCAGAATTCACATGGCTCAGAGGTGAGGATTCCCAGTGGATCATGTAGGGGGTACAGTGAAGAACATGGTGTGTCCCATTTGAGATCCTGCCACACTCTTAGGAGAAGACCTGGGGTTAGGTTTCTTGCCAAGTCACCTCCCCGAATCTCAAACTCAGGATCCCACTTCCTGTTTTCCTCTCAGTGGCAATCAATCCTACTGAGCTCTCTCCATCATGGGTATTGTGACCTTCAACTTTGTGGGAAGTCATTCTGTTTTCCCTTGATCCCATTTTCTTTTCACCCACTTGCCGTCCTGCAATTGATTTTACTCAACGTCTAATGTCTCCTCAGGCAAGGCAAAGAGCTACCTCAGGAGCACTAACCCTCTGCCAAAACTACTTAGAAACCAGCAAAATGGTCACAAGGGGAGGGTCTGGTCCACCTCCTGTGGCCGGTGACATCCCATGCGAAAGAAGTGGGATACAAAGGTAACTGGGCTCAGATGCATGTAGGAGTTATCGAGGGGCCAGGTACTGAGCTTGATTGGACTTGAAAGAGTAAGAGAAGCAGACCGAGCAGAGTTTGCCACCTCCCTCTCAGCTGCCTTCTCTGACTCTCAGGTTGTATCATCTTAGGCCATCAGGGGGCACCGCTGTCCTCATATGGGGAGGAAGTTTGCTGTGGTTTACCCCTGACCTGTATGAAGTCCTCACTGGTGTTTAACAGGAGATTCTCTTGAGTCTGTGTCTGCCACAGAGGGGTATGCCCTGTGTCTGCTGTGTCCCAACATTTCAACTTCCCAATATTTCTACTTCTGGAAGTGTCAATAAAGGGGCCCGAGCATCAGACACTATGCAGATTGGGACAAGGGGGGCATGAGGACTCATTGCAACTGAGAGTGTCAAGGAAATGGCTGAGAAAGAGTAAAAGAGTCCAGATTTGTCCATGGTTCTGGAGTAACCAAGCGATTGGGTGTTTTCCTAGACAACCTCAGTCACTGTCCGCACTTTCCTCCCAATGTCACATGAGGGAAGTCCTCAATTCCTCAGTCAAGTACCATGTTGATGCCCACAGGAGGAAAGACAGGGGCATCTGAGGTTGGATCCAGTCACCAGGTCTCCGTGTTTCCTGAGTAAGAAGAAACACTCATACTATTCCCATTTTCTCAGGTTGGTTCGCGAGATTGTGTTCTTGGTCTTTTCAGGGTCCTTTGTCCTTGTCTGCCCTCAGGGTCCTGTGCCTTGTCCGGCACACCTGGAAAGTAGGTCACCATCTGCTTGCTGGAAGAAGTGATGGCACTGGGTGTTACATTTATGTCTCCTGGTACCGTTTATGTCTCTGACATGGCCCCTAACCTCCTGATTTATAGGGTCACACTGGCCCTCAGGAATCCCTGAGCACTTCTCTGGCCCCAAGTCTGGCAACACAGCCATGCTGACCATGATTGGGCTGCAGTTGGAGGACAAGGCTGATCATTACTGTTGCTCACACACAAGGAGTGACACTCTTTACACAGTGGAGCCAGCTCATGGGACAGTGGGAACTCAACTGGCCCTGTGCTCACAGGCTCCCTTCGTGCCCTGAAGATGCTTCCACAGCCTTCATTCACAATGGGCTGGAGAAACATTGCAGGAGCCTCTCTCACCATGGCACGCAAACCGTCTCTCTAGCTTATTCTTTTAGAACAGTGACGGTTTCCTCTTTACCTGTGTGTCAGAGTCCCAGAACATGCAACTCTTTCCACCTCTTCAACTGCAGTCATGGGGAGAAGAGGGCGAGCATGCATGGGGCCATTTTACCGTTCTCAGGAGAATCTCCACTTTAAGTGCTTTCATCTCTACCGCAGAGCAGAGCGCCAGAGATGGATTTTCTTCTACTGTTGCCCACTTCAGTTCTGTGTGCCCAGGCTCTCTTGGCAGGATGGCCCTCCTCAGTGGGTGGTCCCTCTCTGGGCCCGTTGCTGAAAGAAGAGCACCTGAGAAAAGGGGACTGTGTTGCTGAGGGACTGAGGAGAGTCAGGTGCTCTCAGTCTTTTGGGATACCTCATTGTGACACCATATCCAAGGAGGATGAGCAGTAAAGGTCTGGAGTTGCAACTCTTTTACGGAGAATGTCCTCTCCCTTAGAGCAATGGACTCCTAATCTGGAGGCAGTTCTGACAATGCCTGTCTCCCTATCACCTAGCCTCTTTCCAAAATGGCTCCTTTTCCCCCACAAGGGAAGAGATACCGGGTCTGTGTGTGCCCTCTTTGCAAGGACCCTCAAGGGGTCAGCGATACGTCGATGAGTTTCTACCTGGCAAATTTGTATTTCTGCTGTGTATCTACAATGCCAAGAACTGTTTGGACGTCTCCATCAGTCTGGCAGAAGCACTGAAAAAACTGCACTGTGACCGACTCTTGCCATTTTTCCAGAATTTTCCCTGTTTTAGCACTGAAAGCGTATATCTTAGCAAGGTCCTCATTCTCAGGGCAATTAGGATAGGTGTTCGTGGTGAACATTAATTTAATGGTGATCTCGAGTGGGTTACGGGGTTCTGGGATTACACATTATTTCTGGGTGTATCTGTGAGGGTGTTCCTGGCTGTGACAGACATGTCACTGGCTGACTCAGTTTAGCAGACACATTGCCCTCCCGTGAGATTGAGCTCAAACAACCCGCTGAGCATCTGAGAAGAACAAAAGGCCAGGTAAGAAGGATCTGACCCCCCCTGTGTCTCATGGATTGAATGGGGACATCTCATCTCACCTTCTCCTGCCCGCAGACTGAAATTTACATAATCTTCTCCCCTGGTTCTCAGGCCTTTGTAGTGAAATTGAGTGGCAACACCAGCTTTCCTGTCTCTGTAGCTTAGTGGGCAGCTCCTGGGACTTTCCTGCCTCAGTAATCAATAACCATGTGAGAGCCTATTTTATATATCCAGGGTGGAGCAAAAGTATCTTAACAGTCGTTCATGTGGAAAAGAATACCATGATTAATAAATAATAATACAGGCATAAACTCTGTGTTTCCCATACTCACAGCTGTAAACCTGCCTGTGCCCCATCCGTGTGTTTCTGAGTCAGGACAGACGGAGCCCAATGACAGAGCCGAGGGAATCAAGCCCGCCTTAGGGTGTCCTTACTTTCCTACTGCAGGAGTTACAGTGCTGAAGGCAGAGGAATCCTAGGACATCCCCCATTGCTGTGTGGGACAAAGGTAACAAGAACATCACAGGATGGCTGGGGTTAGGGCGATCCAAATCCTGCCCTTCTCGGGGACCACGGGCAGAGCTGGAGATTGGAAATTCTCCCTCAACCCCTTCTTGATCCCGCTCTGTTGGGAGATGCTTACTGGCACTTCCAGAAAAGGAATTATCCTGACACAATCAACATTGATATAAACAGGAAACATTCTTTGTGTCCCACTTAGGAATGGCTCAGCATGCAGCTAATGAGACTCTACACAGCAAAGGATAACAAGGAAAGTACCTTTCCCAACTACAGGCCCTTGCTGACCCCTTGCGGCCTTAGATAGTGAATACCGAGCACCATGCTCTGCTCCTACTCCTGTCCTACCCCCCCAGCTCATGACCAGGGCCCGGGCCCCTCTGATCCAATTCATGATCCTTTAAAGTCCGCCAGAAAGTCTTATGTTGGGCAAAGATGTGTCACCCATGGTAAAGCCTTTCTTCTTTGAAAGCAAGGATATACCTTCGCACAGACCCCAGTCCATTTTGAGATGTGTCATCAGCACCCTCTCATTAATGGTTTCCCCACCTTGGGAGGAACACCTTGGAACTTAGAAGGGATGGAAGCCACCTCAGTTGCCCAGAGAAGACCTCTGACAGAGCATGGAACTATCGACTCCCCACAGGTCTCTGGGTAATGAGAATCCCATGGAGCTTGGCCTAGAGGTTAGCTCATGTCAGCTATCCACAAGCCAGTGAACCATGATGATCAGGGTTGCTACCATCTGGGTCTAGTTCCACGGCTTCTGGTTTAGCAGTCATGGCAACTTGAAAACGTCACCTGTCTTCTGTGCTGACAAGGGTAGGTGTCTGAGAAAATTGCAATGTCAGTGACTACCCAAGTCAAAGGTATTGAGAACCTATGGATCGGGAGCTAATATCAGGCCCCTGTCCTCCTGAAGTGTACACAGCCCCTGTCCCCTGAAAACGTATAACATGTCCTTTTTCTTTCCATGTTTTTTTCATGGCAGTTACTTTTAAAAAATCTTTATTGTTGAATGTATTACATATGTCTGTTTCCTTCCCCCCAGCGACCCTTCCAGGCCACTCCAGCTCCCTTCCCCAGGCCCTGACCACCCCCATTGCCTGCTTCTGTGGGATGTGCATACATTCAAACAAGGTCCTTGGTTGGTTATGTCTCAGCCATCAACCACTCACCCTCCCCTGCCTTCCCTGTGAGTTTCCACAGCCTGTCCATGCTTCCATGTCTCCGCCTCCATGTTTTTTAAATCAATGTATTTTGTTCATGAGATTCCAAATAAGAGTGAGATCATATCATACCTGTGTAGTTCTGGCTGGCGTATTCCCTGAGCATAATGTTCTATAGGTCCACCCATGCTTAGCAAATGAAAGAGTTCTTCCTTTTTTTTTCTGCTGAGTAGTATTCCATTGTGTCAATGTACAGCAGTTTGTTTGTCTTATCTACTCACCTGTTGATAGGCACTTAGGTGCTTTCCAAATATTAGCAATTGTAAATTGGGCTGCTATGAATATAGGGAAACATATATTCTTTCTGATGTGTGTTTTGGGTTTCCTAAAATATATTCCTAGAAGTGAGATGGCAGGGTCATATGGGAGTTCCGTTTTCAATTTTTTTATGGACATGCCATTTTGTTTGTCATTATGGCTGCACCAGTCTGCTTTCCCATCATCAGTGTGCTAGGGTTCCCTTTCCTCCACAACCTTGCCAGCACTTGTCATTTGTCGATGGTACCCATTCTGACAGGAGTGAGGTGATTCCTCATTGTCCTTTTAATTTGCTCAATGTCCTTTTGGTTTCTGGTATGTTGAAGGCGCTCTTTACATATTGACCTTTATACTCTACATTCATATTTAGGGTTTTGTAGTAGCTAATAATTAGATTTGCCTCATAATTTTTGTTGAGTTCAAAGATCCATTTATTTGACTTATGAAGAATAATTGATGGTCATTCCCTTTTTTCTACTTTCTAAGCACAAGAGAATGTAGTTTGTGTAGACGTTATTCCTCAATTTCTTCTTTCAACAGATATTTACACGTGTGCCTTCTGAGTGCTAAGTATGAGAAACACCATATTTTATTCAGCAATGAGTTTTGTGGTAAAGACAACAGATATTCAAGGAAAAGAAAGTAAGTACTATTATGCACAAGAATGTTGAGAAGGAAAATAAGGGTGGTAATTTAGGCGGAATCAGTGGGGGCACTTGAAAACGCTTTTATTCATAAAAAATCAAGGAAACCAAGGGGTACTACCTAAATCTTGAATGTTGGGGATGTGGCAGAGGTGCGTAGATCTCGAGGGAATATTTTAGACCCAGAATATGTGAATGGCTCTTCTGGCTGTCACTCTGTATCAGGGCCCCTGTGTGGCAGAAATTTTATTGGGATTTGTTTACAAAAGTAATACCAAATTTTCCTTCTGAAGTTGTTTATGTGCATCAGTTACTATCCCATCAGTTATGTTTACACAGCCAATTTGACTTTGGGACATCAGCGAATTTAAGCATTTATGATAATGAAAATGCTACGTTTTAAAATGTTATATTCATAGACCCATTTGAGTAAAAATAGCTGACTAATGTAAAAATACTATAGATTATGTAATGATTCCATTTCATAATAGAAGAGATGAAATCATTTTAAACTGTAAGCAAAGAATGCAATTCAAATGGAGAATTTTTACTTCTGGCATTTTAACAGGAGAAGTAATAAAAATAATACAGACTATAAGTAAAATAACAAATCACTCTGAATGAATGATTCAATACTTTATTTCCAAGCTAGTACACACTTGTAGACCACCTGGGCACACTTTAAAATGAATAAAAGCTGACAATGCAAAAATGAAGAGAGGGCAATGCATGTAATCTCTCATCATATGGGAGACATGTAAAACTTTGCTTATTTCTAGGGGGCATTTGCATAACTTTTAATAATCAATATATATGGCCCACACTTTTTCCTCCACCTTAGTGGTTTCCTGAGTCCGCACCCCATCTAATTAGCAGCTCCAGCCAAGCTGTTTGTAGCAGCTTTTCCATATGCATGGCCTGGCCTGGCTCAGGCTTCTGACTCTCTAACACCTATCAAACAAGCAGCAGCTGGCATCAGAAAAAAACGTTAAAAACAACCCAAGATCCAGCACTAGCAGAAATCTGCATTGCTTCATGCTGGGTCTCTCCAGGTCATTTCCAAGCCCAATGAAAATAGCAGCTGGTGGTGGGCACGGTTGGAAGGTGCTGTGCCCAGCTTCACAGACCCCTCTCTTGCAGGATACAGGGTGTCCCGTGCCACTCCCATTCAGTGGTACCAGCTTTGTGAATGAGAAGCCTCCATGCACAGGCACCAGGACAGGAGCCCCAGCTTCTTCTACTGGTTCTCTGACCATAGTGTGGCAGCATCTGACAGGATTGCTGAGGTGGGATGTTGCTGGCCATGCCAGCATACAGCTTCCTGTGTCCGTCTGCTGCTTAGGATTCTATTCGGGTCCCTGTGCTCTCCTAACCCAGGTCTGTTTGCCCTACCAGATCATCAACAAGGACCTGTGGCTCAATGCCCTGAAGAACTATGAGTGGGCGATGGCCCTCAGTGAGCGGACAGGACGGGTGAGGAGGGGCTGCCTGGGTCTCACCCGGTGTGCTGCCAGGTTCCTGGGCCATTGCTTTTCTCTCAAAGGGACACCTGGATGCTGGGAGGGTTACAGCCTGTGACGGCTGCAGGGTGTGTGCCTGAGACAGGAACTGCCAGTACAACAAGGGCAGTGCAATTACAGCTCAGGCAGGGGGCTTAGGCAGGAGGAGGGAGTGTGCATGTCCACTGTCACTCAGAGTCAAAGCAGATTCCTTGAGCCACTCCTCTGAACTCTCCCTCTAGGCCACCCACAGCACCTTCAGGCCTTGCCACCTGGCCCTCAACAGGGGCTGCCATGACATGTTCTTCCTATACTCCTTTCCACAGGTGTCTGAAAATCCTCCTCATGCCGAGGCCTAGGCTGCTGCACTGCCACACCACATTGCTCTATTGCTGCTCACCACCATCTCCTATTTCCTCAAGGTCTCCTCTTCCTCCTGGGGCCAGTGGGATCGGCCTGCTCCTTATCAGTATCTTAGGGGGCAAAGTGTGGGCCACAGAGCTGGAGGAATCCTTGTTTTGCCGCCTTGTCAGAGGTTCTTCAATCCGTTTATCCATTTAGGTTTTCCAAGGAGAATACCTCATTTGTGTACCCTCCCTAACTGGAAAACAGGGCAGCATGCCATGATGAAATAACACACTGCTTCATTTTGTATGCAGTTCACTTCAAAGACTTTATGTATGTATGGTCCTAGATACCCTGGGAAATCTGGGCCATGAATATAACTCACCATCCAAACACATTGCTTTGTATGTTTGTAGTAAAGTCAGACAAATTCAATTTTGTGGGAAATTTTATTCTGAAAATTTTAACACAACAAGTATTCAAATTAAACATTTAAGTATATTGTAATTAAATTAACACTTATGAAAAAACCTTGAATAATTCAAATTTTGCATTCTATAAAGAAATTTCATAAAGGGTCGATAATTCTTGCTTCTTCCCCATCCCACCGTTTGCTTTTAGTCATTCTTAAATAACAGAAGACAATGTCTTTACAAATTAAATGTCAACCAAACCTTAGCATTATTTTTTATTTCAGTGTCTACTTCCTTTGTCACAGGGGCTTCCCCTATGACTCCTCCAGAGGAGTCCAATAGTTTACCTACTGTACTGTATGATTCACTCTCTCCTGTGTAGATAGTGAATCCTATGATCCCCGCCAGCACCACGCTCAGGACCTCTTACAGGGGTGTCCCATCGGCTGTTGCAGTAATTGTTATTCCCCCTCCATCATATGCATCTCGTCTGCGGCTGTAATAATCATCCCAGCGACTCCTTCCACCATAAGTCAGAGGGTCCCTCATGTTGGTGGTGCTCCACCTGAGCTTCCTGGAAAGTCAGTGACCAGATAACAATACTTTCACATCTTAACGAATAATTTTAAGTCAGTATGACATGACCCTTGTAAAGCCTTAAATAGTTGGAAAACCTATGATTTTATACATACACCTGTGCTAAAAATATGTCAGTATTGCTGAGGCAGGCAAGGGAGCTTACATTTATCTGAAATACAGCTGAAGAATAATGTTTTAACTGAAATAATTGATTATGAATATATGTGAAGGCACATTTTCTGGAAACAGGCTGAAATCCTGACCTTCGTATTATTTCTATGCTTCACACTGTCAAATTCTCCTTCTGAAAAAGAAAAAAGTGAAAAGAACCCCCTGGATGTTGTGCCTAAGTGTGTCGAGCACCAGCCTTTGCACTGCAGGATACTGGGTTTGATTCCAAGGCAAGGTCATGACCCTGGTTTTCAGGGTCCATTCCTGTCCCTCAATGGGGATTGTACATGAAGAAGTGAATCAAAGTATCTCTCTCACATTGATGTAGAGTTCTCTCAGCCCCACTCCCTCCGTACCACTCTCCCGAGGTCAATGATATGTATCCTCAGGTGAGAAAAAAAAAAAAGAAAAGAAAATGCTGTACTTTGTTTCATTAATAAAGACAATAAATGAGTGTGATCCTTCACCCCTGAAAGAATTGCACTGTTCCAAATGAGCTGCTAACAAAAGAAAACAAGACCTCCCAGATAATACAAAACCCATACTGCATATAGTCCTCCCTGTGGCAAATGGAAGTAAAATTAGAGTAAATCACAAGGCGGCCTGTTAAATCCAATCCTGTCACTTACACACAGTCTGTCTGGACACTTACCATAGCTCTCACATGAACCTCTGTAAGAGCCTGCAGTTCGATATTCAGAATAATATCTACCAGGACTGCTGCCACAGCCATCACAATCACTACGTTAAAAAAACACGGTATTAATTTTGTCCAAGTTAACAACTGCAGTGTGCTACTAGATAAAAAGAGAGAAGGCTTTTAAACACCTGTGTCTCCTACAGGAGTGCTCATCTCCAGAACCTGAAAGGCCATGGTCACAGTGTGCACCCTCCCTAGATGGTGGGCCATAATGCTTCCTGACTCGGGAACCTGGATCACCTCTGCCGGAATAACTGAAGGAAATAAAGCAGAAGTATTTTTAAATCACCTTCTAAGATACAGAACAGGGACACACTCTGACTACACAGATAGGAAAATGCCAATGGGCAGAAGGCTTCAAGAGACATTTCTCCAAAGAAGATAGACATACAGCTAACAAGCTCATGAAAGGATGGGTCATTAGGGAAGTGCCAATCAACTAAAATGAGATACTTTATTCCTAAGTAGGTTCCAATGTTCGAAGAGGAAAACATCAGGAAATGTTGGAGATTTAGAACAACTGGAATCCTGTGCACAAGGAACAGAAAGGTGACAAGGTCTGGCTGCTGTTAAAATAATGGAAATTAGGACTCTGAATATACTACATGCTACTTAGTTGGTCAATGGTAAATATTTAGTGTTATGATAGATGAATTTCACCTCACCAACAACAGTACCTAGCATACATTACGTGTCCTTATGTTTTGTTGCCGGTTACCTATAACTAGTAGTGCCATCATAATTTCTTGGAGACAAATTGTAATTTCTCCTGGAAGGGGTTTTCTCTTTGCAAGGAACGCTTGCATAATTCTCTCTCACACATGACAGCGGTCCTGTAAATGACAAATACTTACGTGAGGGTATCACAATGGAGATCAATGTTTTAAAGAAAAAGCAACTATTCAAAGCACCACTTTATTTCCTCTTTCAATGAAAATGTTTACATTTCCTCTAAGACTCCAATAAGCTCATGGTTAAATGCACTGTAGAATGTTATTCTGGAATGTATTATCTTTTGACATCTTGTCCTCCCTCTATATCTTCCTTAATTTCTTAAATTACCATCGGTGGGAAAAACCTGTCCACTCCTGAGCAAAGTGCAAGCAATTTCCATGATGTCCACATACATATTTATCAGTGCCTTCCTATATCTTGATACGGATTTGTCAACTTTTCTCCTTCTCTACTTTGCACTGTCTTTCTCACAATCTCTTGTCGACATTACTAAAAGATTCTTAATCGTCCTGCTACACTCACTCACCATGCACTTTCACTTATGAACTAATAATTCCTTCATTATGCAAGTATTGAATTATTAGTTTCTCGGTGAAAACACTTTCCATTGCTCCCGGAAGTCCATAATATGCCAAGTAATGCACATTCAATTTCAAAATCAACTTCCTCACTTATCTAAGAACATTTCATGGTGTACTTTCAAAAACATTTTGGACAGAGGACAAGCCTTGTGCTCTTGTTGTGCACTTGGGTATATCTATATATCCTATCTAATAAAAAAACAATATGCAAATTAACCATCACTGTGTCACAAAGATGACAGCAGCCACAGAGCTGGAGCAAGCAGGAAGCTTGGGTTTCCCCAGGCGATGGAGCAAGCCAAGCTTCCCATCTGCCCTGGCTGGCCATGGGCTCTGCTCAAGTCTACAAAGTTTCACTAATAGAAGATAAATAAATCCCTAATATCTGCTTCCAGCCAGCGCTGGTTTCCACTCAAGAAGAGTCTGGGAGCTTGGGAAGCCGGGGGGCGTGGCCAGCCTGAACATGGCTTTCAGCCCCTCACCCAGGCTGGCCAGGCATGCCAGTGGGACCCCAAGCTTGATCCGGGACAACCTTCAGGGCATACCAGACAGCACCCACCCAAGCACCAGGCCTCTATCCTATATACTAAAAGGGTAATATGCAAATTGACCCTAACAGCAGAACAACTGGGAATGACTGGTCCCTACGACACATACTGAACACCAGAGGGCAGACGCTCAATGCAGGAGCTGCCCCCAGTGGTCACTGTGCTCCCACAGGGGGAGTGCTGCTCAGCCACAAGCCTGGCTGATGGCTGCCAGCACAGCGGTGGTGGTTGGAGCCTCTCCTGCCACCTCAGCAGCACTAAGGATGTCCGACTGCGGCTTAGGCCTACTCCACACTGGCAAGTCGACATTCCTGATGGCTCTCGGGCTGCCAGAAGGATGTCTGACTGCTAGCTTAGGCCCAGTCTCCTGGGGAGTGAGCCTAAGCCAGCAGGTGGACAATCCCGAGGTGTCCAAGACCACAAGAGAGCACAGGCCAGGCTGAGCGACCCCCTCAGAGTGCAAAAATATTGTGCACCAGGCCTCTAGTCTACACTAATAAAACAGAAAGATGCAAATCAACCATCATTCCATCACTCTGTTACACCCACAAGCCACGCCCACCTGCCAATCGGGAGGAACTATACAAATGAATCCAACTAAGATGGCGGTGGCCACAGAGCTGGAGCAAATAGGAGGCTTGGGTTTCCCCTGGTGATGAGGAAAGCAAAGCTTCCCGCATGCCCTGACTGGCCATGGGCTCCGATAAAGGCTACAAATTTTCAATTATAAACTACCCCCCAAAAACAATAAATCCCCCAAAAAATAAAAAAAGGAGAGTCTGGGAGCTTGGGTCACCAGGGGGCTAAAAACAGCCCACAGACCCTCACTCCGGTTGGCCAGGCATACCAGCAGGATCCTCACCCTGATCCGGGACACCCTTCAGGGCAAACTAGCCAGCCCCTACTGGTGCACCAGGCCTCTGTCCTATATAACAAAAGGGTAATAGGCAAATTAACTCTATCAGCAGAACAACTGGAAATGACTGATCACTATTACACACACTGACCACCAGGGAGAAGATGTTCAATGCAGGAGCAGCCCCCCTGGTTGTCAGAGCCCTCCCACAGGGGGAGCTCTACTCAGTCACAAGCCAGGCTGATGGGGGCCAGCGCAGTGGTGGTGTTGGGAGCCTCTCCAGCCTTCTCAGCAGTGCTAAGGTCGTCCTACTGCAGCTTACGCCTTCTCCCTGCTGGCAAGTGGACATTCCTGAGGGCTCTCGGGTGGCCAGAAGGATGTCTGACTTCCAGCTAAGGTGGACATGCTAAGCCAGCAGATGGACAACCCCTGAGGGAGTCCCAGACTGCAAGAGGGTACAAGCTGGGCTGACGGACCTCCCCGAGTGAACAAATTTTTGTGCACCAGGCCTCTAGTCTACACTAGTAAAGGACAAACTTGCAAATTGACTGTACCTTCACTACACCTAAGCCATGCCCACCCGCCAATCAGAGTGACTATATGCAAATTAAACCAACCAATAAGGCAGCTGGCAGCCATGGAGCTGGAGCGAGCAGGAGGCTTGGGTGCCCCAGTGATGGAGGAAGCCAAGCTTCCTGCTTGCCATGGCCGGATCTCAGCTCCACTCAAGGCAACAAATTTTCAATTATAGAAGATAAATAAATCCCAGATTCCTGCTTTAAGCTGGCTGTGGCCTCAGAGTTGGAGCGAGCAGGAGGCTTGGGCTGCCCCTGGTATGGAGGAAGCCAAGCCTCCCGCCCGTCCTGGCTGGCTCTGAGCGACACTCAATTATACTAGGTAAATAAATCCCAGAATATAAAAAAACAAAGACAAAAACAACAAAGAGGAGAGGCTGGGAGCTTCCATCGCCAGGGTCTTGGCCAACCTAAAAGCAGCCCTCAGCCCCTAATCCAGGCTGGCCAAACCTTCATGGAGTTAGGGTATCCACTGGGGTGGGGCTTGACCAGCCTGAAAGAGTCATCAGCCCCTCATCCAGGCTGGCCAGGCACTCCAATGGGCACCCCCACCCTGACGGGAGTGTTACAAGCCTGCAAAGACCCATCAGCCCCTCACCCAAGCTGGCTAGGGGAAGCAGAAGGACCCCCACCGTCATCTGCGACACCCTTCAGGGCAAACCAGCAGGCCCACACCTGTGCACCAGGCCTCGATCCCATAAAATAAAAGGTTACCCTCCAATTGACCGTAACAGCAGAATGACTGGGAATGAGTGGTCACTATGACACACACTGACCACCAGGGGGCATATCATCAATGCAGGAGCTGCCCCCTGGTCAGTGCATTCCTACAGGGGGGGCTGTGCTCAGCCACAAGCCTGGCTAATGACTGCCAGCACCGCGGTGGTGGTAGGAGCCCCTCCCACCTCCTCAGCAGCACTAAGGATGTCCAACTGGAGCATAGATCTGCTCCCCAATGGTAAGTTGACATGCCCCGAGGGCTGCTGAGCAGCCAGAGGGATGTCTGACTGCCAGCTTGAGCCTGATTGCCCAGGGAGTGGGCCTAAGCCAGCAGGTGGACTTCCTCTGAGGGGTCCCAGATGCAAGAGGGCATAGGACGAGCGGAGGGAACCCTCAGAGTGCACAAATTTTTGTAAACTGGGACTCTAGTCTATATATATAAAAAGCCAGTGACTGTGACGACCAAAACCACCTGTCCACCAAACAGCAGCTGCGTGTGGTGACCAGGCAGACAAGGGGAGCAGTGAGGCATGGCCAAATGACTGAACAGCAGTCTGTGTGGGGAGATCAGGCCAGCAGAGGGCTGGTGAGGGACACCAAAAAACTGAACAGCAGGCTGCGTGGGGCAACCAGGCTGCAGGGTGGCCGGAGAGGGGCGACCAGGCCAGTGGAGGGGGCAGTTGGAGGTGACAAGGCTGGCAGGGTAGGCAATTAGGCCTGACCAGGCCAGCAGGCAGAGGTGGTTAGGAATGATTAGTCTGGCAGGGTGGGACAGTTAGGGGCAATCAGGCAGGAGACAGGTGAGCAGTTATGAGCCAAAAGTCCCAAATTGTGAGAGGGAGGTCAGACTGCCAGTTTAGGCATAATCCTTGACATCCCCCAAGGGGTTCTGGATTGGAGAGGGTACAGGCTAAACCGAGGGGACACCCCCGTGCATGAATTTCATGCACCGGGCCTCTAGTCTTATCTAATAAAAGAGAAACATGGTAATTAGCCGTACCTCCACTACCATTCCCATTGGCTAATCAGGGCGATATGCAAATTAACTGACAGGCAAGATGGCGGCCGGCAGCCAAGCAGGTTGAAGCGAACATGAGGCTTGCTTGCTTCAGTGACGGGGGACTCCAACATTCTCCGCCTTCCGCTGCCGGACTCTGAGCTTGCAGTTTGAAACATTGTTACAAATATAGAAGCTAAAGAAAACCCCAGAAACCTGCTTTCAGCCAGCCAGGATCTCAGAGCTAGAGTTGAAACAGTGTTTCGATTATAGAACCCAAACCAACCAGATACCTGCTGTCAGCAGCAGAGGCCTAAGAGCTGGAGCCAAGCCTCAGAGCTAAAGCTGGCCCAGAATGAAAAAGAAGAAAAGAAAGAAAAAGGGAACAATTGGGAGCTTCAGTCACCTGCCAGCCTGAAAAGAGCCCTCAGCCCCTCATCCAGACTGGCAAGGAACCCCAGTGGGGACCCCCACCGTGAAGGGTGTGTGACCAGCTGCAAACAGCAATCATCCCCTCATCCAGGCATGCCAGGCACCCCAGTGGGGACCCCCACCCTGATCCAGGACACCCTTCAGGGCAAACCAGCCGGCCCCCACCCGTGCACCAGACCTCTATCCTATATAGTAAAAGGGTAATATGCCTCTCAGCACCGGGATCAGCCGAGCCTCGAGGCCTCCCGGCACTGGGATCAGCGTGAGAGGGGGCAGCTCCCAAACCCCCTGATCACCCTGCGGCTCTGTGTGTGACACGGGGCGGGGCCATAACCTCCCTATCCGCCCTCTCTGTTCGTGAAGGGGAAGGCGCCCCAACTCCCCAATCAGCCCTGCTCTGAGCCGGACCAGGGGCTGCACCTAGGGATTGGGCCTGTCCTCTGCCACCTGGGAGCAGGCCTAAGCCAGCAGGTCGTTATCTCCCGAACGGTCCCAGACTGGGAGAGGGCACAGGCCTGGATGAGGGGACCCACCCTCCACCTCGAGTGCACAAATTTTTGTACACCGGGCCTCTAGTCTATATATAAAAGACTAAGTGACTGACTGTATGTCTTTGTGACCATCAGACCCACAGCCAGTATACATGATG
Source organism: Myotis nattereri (assembly GCF_964212035.1). Classification (NCBI taxonomy): domain Eukaryota; kingdom Metazoa; phylum Chordata; class Mammalia; order Chiroptera; family Vespertilionidae; genus Myotis; species Myotis nattereri. Next base: position 11,928,576 of record NC_138094.1, on the reverse strand, counting down.
TGCACTGGCAATCTACATTTATAAAAGGCAAATTGCTAAGTGTCCATCTGGGTAATGACATCATGTAGTAATGCCCGGCTTCCTCTCCCCAGCAACTCACCTCTTTGCAGTTTCTTCAGTCCTAGAACACGACTTGGTTTAGAGCCAGGTGGGAATATTTTACACTAACCAAATGTCTGTGAAGCATTTTCCCGTGTGTCTTTTGATCCTCACAGAAGTCTTGGAATAGGTAGATGGTAGACTCGGTGGTATCCTATTTTCTCTTCATTAGCCAGAAAACAGAGATTTAGAAAGCTGAGAAACTTGACCTGACTGAAAATAAGGAAGAAATGATGGAACTTGTAAATGACTTCAGGCTTTCTCACTGTGAAGAATATAGTCAAACACTGCTGCAGTTAAATGGTTTACTCTTTGTTCTCCCTGAGTGAGCTACAATAATAACCTGCTTTGTGTTGAAATTTACTGCTGTGTTGCTCACAATTACCTGAAAGAGAAGTTGCGCTGCTTCACTGGGTGGAAAAAATTTAGCTACCTTAGACAGCAGGTCTAATTAAGCAAGTTTACACCCTCTCGCTCTCTCTCTGTCACTCTAGGTTGACCTGCCTATGTGCGAAACATATGCAGCTCCTGCTGGCGCCAATGGTATGCATGTGTTTCAATTTGTCATGGTCAATCCTAAATTCGGTTGACACTTCGATTATAGAGAAAGGGCAAATAGCGGCATTACAATATTTCTTCTAATTAATACCTTAGTATTAATTAGTATTTCCTTAGTATTAATTAATTAATTAGGGCCACTAGTATTCTAATAGTGGCAAGATGTCATCTGTGAATAGTAAGGTTTTATTGGGCCAAAAGACTAAGGGACCATTATGAATCGTTGCTATAATGCACACTGACCAGCAGGTGGCAGATGCTCAACACAGGAGCTTCCCCCTGGTGGTCAGGGAGCTCCCAGAGTGGGACCCTTGCTCAGGCAGAGCCAGGCTCATACCTGGAGAGTGCAGCTGTGGCAGCAGGAGCCATTGCTGCCTATGCCACAGTGCTACCAATCGGTGGTGGCAGGTGGAGTGGGGCTTGGATGAGCGGGAACACAGCACCTGGCTCCAGCTTGGGCTCCTGGCCAGCTGCCTACCGGTTCATGCACTGCTACATCCCTCAGGAGATGTCAGAACTAACCTGGCAGTCCCACATCTCCCAAGGGGTCCCAGATTGTGTGAGGCCGCAGGCCAAGCTGTGGGATGACACCGGTGCTTGAATTTCATTCACCGGGCCTCTAATCATTTCATAATTTATCACCCATTTAGCATGGTTCTCTTCTAATGCTGAATACTTTAAAGTAGAAACTGAATTTTGGTAATGATGGCCATTGAGATTTTACTGCTCTTTAGCTGTATTTAACTGCTCATATGAAGGGCACTGAATCACCTTCAAATATGAGTAATATTACATTCCCATAAATATTACTATGTTCCAGTGCTAATTTTCCACTAATGCCACTAAGTGAGCCTTTCACTAATTTTCTTTGCTCACTAGCTCATCCAAAATTGAAATGGGCAGGCTGCTTGTCTATATTCAAGTACAGAGATATATTCTTCTTAACTACACTGATGCTCTCAATACTTTCAATTTTCCAACATAATTTATAGTGAGGGTCTCTATGTTAGATTTTAAAACATCTCTTTACTAATATGAATAAGTCACTTTTACCTGATTTCTTCACAACTATGTGCATGCAATAATTTGGAACTGGCAATGCCTGACTCTTTCAGTGTGCCTTCCCACCCTTGTTTTCATTAAAACACAATCAGAACCAACATTAATCACTTTTCAGTCTGTTGAGAAAATGCAGACCGTCCGCGGGTTACATTGGACTCAAAGTACATCATTTTGTGGTTACAGTGCCATCCTCTGAGTATTTATTTTAAAAAAAACTTCCATCATTTATATGTATTTAAATATGTGCTTTATGTTTTTTATTATTTACTAGAGGCAAGGTGCACAAAAATTTGTGCACTGGAGGGGGCCTCTGAGCCCAGCTTGGCCCCTATCACATACTGGGAGCCCTCAGGGGATGTCCTACTCCCTGCTCCATGCTCCCTTTGGGGAGTGGGCCTAAGCCACAGCCTGGCCTCCCTTTGTGGGTGCTGACCGGGCTGATCAGGCGAAGACATCATCTCAATCACCCCGCTGTTGCAGCCACTGCCAGTCAAGCTGAGCCACCAAGGTGTTTTCATCAACAGGGACTCCATTCCCTTTACTATGAAAAAATGACAACTTTTTTTAGGCATTCTCAAGATGTGTCTTTCATAGGATATGACATTTCTTTCTTTCTTTCTTTTCTTCCTTCCTTCCTTCCTTCCTTCCTTCCTTCCTTCCTTCCTTCCTTCCTTTCTTCCTTCTCACCTGAGGATATCTTTCCATTGATTTTTAAAGAATGTGGAAGAGAAAGGGAAAGACAGAGAGAAACATCAAAGTGAGAGGAACACTTTGATTGGTTGCCGCCTGCATGAGCCCTGACCTGGGCCCAGGCCAGGGAGGAGCCTGCAACCTATGTACATGCCCTTAGCCAGAATTGAACCAAGACTCAGCAGTGGGCAGGCCAAGGCATTATCCACTCAGCAAAACCATCAAGGATAGGATATGACATTTCTTACCCCTCCAGCAGTGGACCTTCCTTTTTTCTCCAGGAGTGCGGTAAAAAACCCTACATCACCTATTTTGATTCTTATTACCCAATTTACTAAGAATATTACCAGTGGCATAGAGGGAGCTTAACCAATGAGCAGTCAGAAAAGGTGTTTCCTCTGGAGTTCACACCAATTGCCGGCTTGGTCCCTGCCCAGGCCTAATGTCTGTGGTCCAGTCATTAGCTCTGGGCAGGGAACCACCAACTCCCTAAATCGTCTGCTCAGACCCTGCTCCCCATGATCACTGGCTCTGCCCCTGCTTACGGCCATGGCCAGCTGCCTCTCTGCTCCCTGAAATTGATGGCTTTGCACCTGCACAGGGCTAATGCCTCTGGCCGGGGCATTAGGCCTGGGCAGGGGACCCCCAACTCCCCAGGATTGCCAGCTCCACCCCTACCAAGGCCTAATGCCATGGGCAGGAGACCCCATGCTCCCCTCAATCACAGGCTCCACCCCAGCTCAAAACTAACGCCTCTAGCAAAGGCATTAGACCTGGGAAGGGACCAATAGTACCCCTGCAATTACCGGCTCCAACCCTGCCCAGGCCTAATGCCTCTGTCAAAGGCATTAGGCCTGGGCAGAGGACACCCAGCTCCCACCAACGCCAACTCCTCTCCTGCTCTCCACCATCGCTGGCTTACACACTGCTACCCACCATCCCAGCTCCTCCCTTGCCAAGGCCTAAAGCTTCTGACCAAGGCACCAGGCCTTGGCAGGTGACATCTCAGCTCTGATTGCAGGCTCCAATAGCCTATAGCCATTGGGCACCTACTTATGCAAATTAACAGCCAACTTTGTTGGTGGTTAATTTGCATATCTTGCAGATTAGCCAATGGGAGGTTAAGGGAAGATACTGTCAGTTACCCTGTTTGTCTATTATTAGATAGGATTTAGCACAAGTAAAGGTCAGGAATCGTTATTTTCCTTTTAATTTTTTCCTTTTATATTTTTTTTTTCATTGTTTCACCTCATTACTGCTGTGTATGTGTGCTCCATGTGAGTGATGTAGATGCTTATCTAGGTGGGTTCTGACTTTCGGCAAAAATCATTATGACGTGCTGCTGGAATAGATCTTAAATGTAACATGAGAACCTATTTTACTTATATTCTCTTGATTAAGATGTAGTTATTTGGCCTCCATATTTCCTCATTAAGTACATGGTTTTTGGAAGTCCAAAGTATATCTTTATATATTTATGTGATTCTTAGACTATTCATTCAATAAGAAATAAAACTGGGGTGGGGGGGAAGCCGGGTTGGTCAAGGGGAGAAAAAAAAATAAAAAAGGACACATCTCTAATACGCTTTGAAATACTTTAAGCAATAAAAAAAAAAAAAATTAAAAAATGAAAGCCTTATCCTTATAAAAAGATCTGGCCTTATAATTAAATGGCCTAATAAATTTTAGAGTAGGGCACCTTTCCAAAGTATTCTCAGAAGAACATGGCTTGAAATCCAGGGTGTATCCTTTAACACCCTATTGGAAACAAGAGCCTTAGTTGGGCTCCATCATGATCCAAACAGAGACAGAAACAGTAAGAGAGATGGCAGGTTTCTGTTACTATATGCCTACTGAGCATCCCTCAGTGCACATTTCCTGACGGTGCTATTGAACAGAATGTGCACTCACAGGACATTAGAGCCTTCATGCACAACTCCATCCTGAAACCACATGAAAGAGAAGCCTATTGGACAAGAATGTTAGCAGGGACTTTACAATGCAGAGGGATTCTGAAGAAGATTGAAAAAGGTGGCAGAACCCTAGCCAGTTTGGAACAATGGACAGATCACTGGCCTTCAGACTGAAGGGCTCAGATTTGATTCAGGTCAAGGGCACTTGCCATGGTGTGGGCTCAATCTCCAGTCTGGGGCATGCAGGAGGGACTGATCAATGATTCTCTCTAATCATTGATGTTTCTAACTCTCACTAGCTCTCCTTTCCTCTCTGAGATAAGTACAAATATATTTAAAAGAATGGTGGCAGAATCATGGATGCTGCAGGGACATGCTCCCAGGAACAAACTGATATTCCAACTAAAATACAAAACAACTTCCTGAATAATCAATGGAAAACTCACAGGAGAGAATCCTGACACCCGAGGACCGAAGGTGGAGGCCACTTAGACACTGGTAGGAGGAGAGGAGGCTTGAAGGGGCGGGCCTGACACCCACAGACAGCAACTGAAGTCTCGGAGAGATATCTCAGCTGTGGAGGACTGCCACTGAGAACTCTGGGTCTAATCCCCAAGCTGGGCCTCCTAGCAGAGAGCACCAGAACTGAGGAGGGTACCCACATAACCTGTGGATGTGAATAGCAGCAGGGCACTGTCTGCCAGGGAGAGACAGCTAGAATTTCAGGTATCCTCTTAAAGGGCCAGCGCACAAATTTCCCTGTGGAGCCACATACCTTGTGCCGTGGCAAAAGGAGGGTGAAGTGGACTGGAGCTGTGAGGGAAAAAGCCAGAAGTGGGGAGTCAAGGGTTCCAGCACAGAAGAAAACACTTCAAGTTTCCTGGGAGGAGTCATTTCCTCATGCAGCAGAGAAAATCTTTCCCATGCAGACATTTGCCTTTCCTGGAGGGGAGACAATTAACACACACTACTGGGAAACACCTTGCCCTGAGGACACTTAAGAGATTATAAATAACAATTAACCTCCTCGCAGAGGCAACTGCCCCACACTGTTGAAACACACTGTTGCTATAACCTGAGGACCATTGCCTTGGAGGCAAGTTAAGTTGGAATCCTATCAGTCTATAGACAGAGAGGTCTCTGGAGGCTTTGAGTCTTTGCCTGATCTAATTAGTCAGAAACATCCTTTAACAATGTTCTGCACTAGAGACTGAGAGGCACAGAGGATCTACCTAACTTGTCACCACAAGCCCACACAGAAAGCCAGAAAGAGGAAATAAAGAAACAACCCCCAAATAAGACAACTAGAGAATTCTCCAGATATAGAGGGAGATGAAGCACAGAGAAGACATTTATCTGAATCTGACTTCAGAGTTATGAAGGTAAAAGAGCTCAACAGCATGAAAAAAGATATAGTGACTATGAAAATAAGAACAGTCCTAGATATAAATGACATAATACAAACAGGAGGACCACTTACATAACAGTATTAGAATAGCGAGTGTGCCAAAAGAGGCAGGAGGGGAGAAAAGCATAGAGACGGTCTTTGAAGAAACAATGGCAGAACACTTTCCTAACGTGGTAAAGAAAAATCCCACACAAGGTCAAGAGCCAAAGAGAACCCAAAAGAAGAAGTACTCAAACAAACCCGTGTCCAGACACATCATAATTAAAATGCCAAAAATTAAAGACAAGGAGAGAATCTTCAAGGCAGCAATTAAAAAAAACTGTTAGCTACGAAGTCGTCCCCATAAGGATGAGTCCTGATATCTCATCTGAAACTCTACAGGCCAGAGAGATTAGCATGAAGTACTCAAGTTAATGGAAAGTAAGGATCTGAGACCAAGATTACTATATACGGCAATTCTTTCCTTCAAAATAGACAGTCAAATAAAGAGCTTCATAGACAGAAAAAGGCTAAAAGAGTAAATTGTCACCTAACCAGCATTACAAGAAATGCAAAGGGATTGCTGAAATGAGAAGGAGAAACAGGACAGAAACTTAGCCATACAGAAAGAAAATGGAAAGAAATAAATACCTATCAATAATAACTCTAAATATAAATAGGTAAATACTCCAATCAAAAGGCATAGGGTATCAAAATGGATACAAAAATATGATGCAAGTATATGCTGTCTACAGGAGTGCCATTTGAAAACAAAAGTCACACAAAGGATTGGAGTGAAGGAATGGTAAAATTTCCATGCAAATGAAGAGAAAACAAGGCTGGAGTACCAATATTCATATCAGAAAAAATAGACTTTTTAATAAAGGCCATCACAAGAGACAGAAAGCTCACTGCATGATACCAAAGGGATCAACCAGCAGAAAATATTACCCTAGTAAACATATATTCACCCAACATAGGAATATATATATATATACACATATATATCCTATATAATAAAAGAGTAACATGGTAATTAGCATACACCCGGTACCCTTCCCTTTGGCTATCAGCAAGATATGCAAATTAGCTGCCTGCCAATATGGCGGCTGGTAGCCAGGCAGCTTGAAACAAACATGAGGCTTGTTGGCTTCAGTGACAGAGGACTCCAACGTTCCCAGGCTGTCTTTCCGGCCTCTGAGCTTGCAGTTTAAGAAACATTGTAACAAATATAGAAGCTAAACAAAGCCCCAGAAACGTGCTTTCAGTGAGCCCGGGATCTCAGAGCTGGAGTTATATATTGTTTCGATTATAGAACCCAAACAAACCAGATACCTTCTTTCAGCAGCAGAGGCCTCAGAGCTGGAACCAGAGCTAAAGCTGGCCCAGAATAAAAAAAAGAAAAAAAAAGCAGTTGCGAGCTTCAGTCGGCCAGAAAACAGCCGTCAGCCCCTCACCAAGGCTGGCAAGGCACCCCAGTGGGGACCCCCACCCTGATCCAGGACACCCTTCAGGGCAAACCAGCCAGCCCCACCCATGCATCAGGCCTCTATCCTATACTTGGAGGGTAATATGCCTCCAAGCACCGGGATCAGCAGAGCTGAGAGGGCTCCCGGCACTCACGGGGATCAGCTGACAGGGGGCAACACCGAAACCCCCTGATCGCCCTGAGACTCTGTGTGTAACAGGGGGTGGGACCGCAACCTCACTATCCGCCGTGCTCTGTTCATGACAGGGGAAGGCGCCCCAACCTCCTGGTCAGCCCTGCTCGGTGCCTGATAGGGGGGAACTCTCCAACCCCCTGATCGCCCTACGACTCTGTTGTGTGACAGGGTGCGGCGCCTCAAACCCCTGATCGGCCCTGCTCTGTGTTTGACAGGGTGCTGTGCCCCAACCCTCTCCTCCCCCCATGGGCCCTGCTCTGTGTGTGACATGGAAGAGCCATACCCTCCCATCAGCCCTGCCCTGAGGGTGACAGTGGCGGTGCCCAAACCCCTGATCCGCCCTGTCGTGAGTGTGACTGGAGGGGGTGTCCAAACCCCCCAATCGGCCCTACCCTGAGCATGAATGAGGGTGGCATCGCAACCTCCCAATCTGCCCTGCTTTGTGCATGACAGGGGAAGGCGCCCCAACTCCCCAATCAGCCCTGCTCTGAGCCCGACCAGAGGCTGCACCTAGGGATTGGGCCTGCCCTATGCCACCCAGGAGTAGGCCTAAGCCAGCAGGTCGTTTTCTCCTGAGGGGTCCCAGACTGTGAGAGGGCACAGGCCCGGCTGATGGACCCCCCTCCCCCCCCCCTCCGAGTGCACAAATTTTTGTGGACCGGGCTTCTAGTATATACATGCGAATTCAAAGCTATATGCCAAAATGCTGGACAATGTGGATGAAATAGATGAAGTCAGTAAAAAATCTGAACTACCAAAATTGATTCAGAAAGAATTACTTATACATCTGAAACAAACAAAAAAAAATCAAACAAAGAGACTTCTAGGAGACTTTAATGGAGAGCCTGAAAACAGGACAGTCATAGTAGCAGACTTTTATCACTCCTATCACTTCACTGGATAGATCTTCCATGTGACAAGACAATGATTCAGAGACTCTAAAGGACACACTGCATCAGATGGATTTAATTGACATTTTAGAACGTTCACACCAACAGAGCAGAATATACTTTCTTCTCAAGTGCACAGGGGTCATTCCCAAAGATAGACCACATGGTAGGACACATAACAAGTCCCTACAAGTTCAAGAAGATTTAAATCATATAAGGCATCTTCTTGGATCACAGTGGAATGAAATGAGAAATCAACTAGCGTAAAAACACCCAAAAACATTTAAACACTTAGAGGCTGAATGGCACACTATTAAACAATGAATTTGTTACAATGAGATCAAGAAAATATCAAAGACTTTTTGGAAAAAAAGGAAAATGAACAAATACCAACACAATATCTCTGGGAAAGAGCAAAAGCAGTCCTGAGAGGCAAGTTCATAGCACTATAGACCTATCTCAGAAATAACAAAAATCAGCAATAAACTATTTATCCCTACAACTGAAGAATTAGAAAGAAACCAACAAGAAGAGCCCAGAGTAAGTAGAGGAAGGAAAAAATAAAGATTAAAGTAGAAGAAATAACAGAGACAAAAAATTCAATGAAACCAAAAGCTGGTTCCATGAAAGGATAAACAAAATTGATAAACCATTAGCAAGACTCATTAAGAAACACACACATGATTCCAATAAGTAAAATCAGAAACAAGAGTAGAGGAGTAAGCACTGGCACCACAGAAATTCAAAGGATTGTAAGAAAATACTATGAACAACTACATGCCAAAATGCTGGACAATGTGGATGAAATAGATGAAGTCAGTAAAAAATGCAAACTACAAAAACTGATTCAGAAAGAATTAAGAAACCTGAATAGGCTCATAACAACTGATGAAATAGAAGCAGTAATCAAAACACTTCCAACCAACAAAAGCTCAGGTCTGGACAGCTTCACAGGGGAGTTCTACCAGTCAGAAAACTACAGTCTATACTCCGCACACTTTTTCAGAAAATCAAAGAGGAAAGAATACTTCCAAACTCTTTGTATGAGGCCAGCATTATTCTAATTCCAAAAGAAGGTAAAGACACTACAAAGAAAGAGAATTACAGGCCAATATAGCTGATGATGACAGATACTAAAATCCTCAACCAAGTATTAGCAAATCGCATCCAGCATTATATTAAAGGACCAAATGACATGATCAAGTGGGATATATTCCAGGGATGCAAGGCTGGTATGATATTCACAAATCAATAAATGTGATACAACTCATAAACAAACTGAAGGTTAAAAAGCACGTGATCATATTGATAACACAGAAAAAGAATTGGAAAAAAGCCAACCCCCAATTTTGATAAAAAGTCTCAGCAATGTGGTAATAGAGGGAGCATACTCAACATGATAAAGGCCATATATGAGGAACCCACAGCCAACATCATACTCAATAGGCAAAAACTAAAACCATTTCCCATGAAAGAACAGGAACATGACAGTGATGCCAATTTTCACCATTCCTGTTCAACATAGTATAGGAAGTGCTACCATAGTGCTCAGACATGAAGAAATAAAAGTCATCCCAACCAGAAGAGCACATAATAAATGAATTTGGTCAATAATCAGGATACAAAATTAACACCCAAAAATATATGTCTTTTTATACACCAAGAATGAACGCCCAAAAAGATGAACTAAGAAAAGAATCCCACTTACCTTTGCAATAAAAGAATTAAGGAAAAAACTCAATAAAGGAAGTAAAAGAACTGCACTTGGAAAATGACAGAACATTGAAAAGGAGATAAAGATATCAACCAGTGGACTAATATACTGTGTTGATGGGTTGGTAGAATTAACATTATTAAGATGTCCATACTACCCAAAGCAATTTATAGATCCAATGTAATCTCCATTAATATACCAACAGAATATTTCACAGACAAAGAACAAACTCTCCAAAAAGTCATATGGAGTAAAAATAGTCTCAGCAATCCAGGGAACTACAAAAAAATATGGAAGGCTCACAATCCCAGATATTAAGCTATATTATAAAGTCACCATTCTCAAAACTGCCTGCTACTGGCACTAGAAAAGACATATACACCACTGAAAAAGAACAGAGAACCCAGAAGTGGACCCAAGTCATTACACTGTATTATTAATTTACAAAGGAGGCGAGAGCATTCAATGGAGTCAAGACAGTCTCTTTGATTTTGACAAGATGGCGGCGATATAGGCAGACGCGTCCCAGGTCTTGTGCCAGAGCAGATGGAGTAAGCAGCTGAAACTAATAACACCCACCGCGAATTGGGGAAATTACTCAGCTGATGAGACGGTTTGCAGTAGGGAAGGGCAGAGCTCCCCTGGAAAGGTAAAAGAACCACGGATCTGGGCAGGAAACTTTGCCAGACCTCTGAGCCCAGAGGGTTAGAGGGAGACCGCATGGCACTGGGACAGGCACAGCCCCTGACTGGGGAAAAGAGATCCACGGGATTCCTGGCACAGGGGGATTTGAGATCTGGGTTCTGTGATTACGGAGGACTGAGCCTAGAGGGGGCTGCCTCAACAGCTGAACAGACCATGCAGTGCTGGTAAGAGAGGAGCTTACAGAAATTCAGACTTCCCCGTTTCTGTGGCCAGCATTTGTTTGTTTATATTCACTGAACCCTGTTCATAGGACATTTCAGATACGGACACTCACCTCTGCTGAAGAGAGGGAGAAGGTGCAGATGAGTGGAATCTGGGGAGAGGCTGGGGAGAAAGGGGGCGCCGGGAGAGGTGCCAGCGAATATAGTGCTGAGACACCCCTGGGCCCAGGACTAGGGCAGCCATTCTTTCCGGAGTGTGGGACTCCTCCACCTAGCCCCCAGGCGAGGAGCACAGCCACACCCAGATTATTCCCTGAAGGAGATGAAGGATTAAAATAATCTGATCAGTCCCTGTGTGTTAACAGGGTCTGGCCTATAGAGGGACTTTCAGTCCCAGCAATAACATAGAGCAGGGCAACGATTAAAGAACCAGTTCTGAGGAGTTGACCTCCCCAAACCAGTTTTAAGTGCAATAGAGAAAATAAACCCTTGCTACTGGATAGAGACGCTGTATAGCCTCAGATGCCAACCCAAAAATACTGCCACCCAGAGGCTGAGCCACAAACTTAATCTCAGCTAAACACAAATTAAGGCAGTCTGGGACACAAATACGGCCTGCTTTAAAATCAGGACTATGGTTTACAACACTGAGGAATTGTGTATCGCAGGGAAATTCAACACTCTCCTGAATAACTGGCAAGACCAAGGCGAGCCAGACTGAAGAGTAGAAGAACCGAATTACCTTCACTACTGCAATTTTTTTTTCTTTTATCACCTAATAACTAAGAAAGCAGTTTTTTTCTTCTTTTTCCATCAGCTGATTTTACCCTTTAAATTACCACATTTTTATGTTTAACCATTATTATTACTGTTACCATTTTACCATTTTTTTAAAGTGACATTTGATTTTCTCTCTATTTTATTTTGGGATTAGTGTTCTCCATTCTATTTTCATCGTTCCTATAGCATCAATTTTCCCTACCTCAATTTTACCTCTATGCTAAAACCCTCTTCCCCACTTTTCCCTTTTTGTTGTCCTATTTCTCTTACCCTATTCCTGCTTTAGATTTTCCTGATTCCTTCTTTTTTCCCCCTGTCAAAATTTCACCCTAATTATATACCCTATTTCCACTCCACTGCTCTAAATCCTTATACACCTATCCCTTATCTTTCTTCACTATCCAAAATTTTTTCCCTTGTTTTTTCTATTTTTTTGTTGCTGTTTGCTTGATTGTTGAGTATTTTTTTCTTGTTTGTTTGTTTGTTGTGTGTGTGTGTTTGTGTGTGTGTGTGTGTGTGGTTTAGGACTGGTTGTGAGGTTGTTTTGCTTTTTCCTTTTATTTTTCTTTTGCTGGCTTTTCCCCTCTCTCCACCCCCGCTCCACGACAGTTATTTTTGTGCTTCAGTTTTCCCTTGCCTCTCTTGATATTATTGATTATTTGTAGTTTGCATTCATCTCCAGTGATCTGTTGCTGGAATCTGGTGGGATTAGTGGCGGTTCTATCAGAGTTTTCTACTCATGTAAATAGTCTCTTCCCCTCTTCTACTTCGTTCTCTCTTTTCAATATTTTTTCCTTTTTTCCCCGTCCTATTTCCCAATTTCATTTTTGAACTCCTTTTTTTTATTCTTACTTTTCTTTTCTTGTTTCTCTTTTATCTTTTTCTCTTCTTTCTTCCTTATCCCCTAATCCTCTTAATTTGGGCAGTCTCCTTTATTTGGGGTTATTAATATTGTGAATATATTTGTTTTCAGTGCCTGTTACATTGTGCCTTGACATGTTGCATTATGTGCCCTTAAATCAACGCAGCAGATCCAAGCCGTAGCAGCCTCCTGATCACCATACCCTCTGAGGATCAGCAGCTGTATGTGAAGCCTCCCCCCACCAGCAAGAAGAGTCACCAAAGCTGTGAACAGCACACATAAGAGGAGCTGCCAACTGAGGAAAAGCTGCTACCACAACCGCCCGAGGAGCAACCGCAGCCCAAGGAGCCACTGCCACCCAGGGAGCAGCTCATGAATGACTCAACGTCTAGATATGTCAGTCAGATCAAACATAGGTATACAAAGAAACCCCCAAAGGAAAGAGAAGGAGGATTCGCCAGAAAACCAGCTAAGTGATACAGAGGCAAGCAACATGAGAAGAAAAGAATTCAGAATAAGGGTCCTAGAGTGCATAAACCGGATGGAGGAAAAAATGAAAAACATATAGATGAACCAAGAAAACACAGATGAAAAAATCAACTACTTAAGCAAGAATCAAGAAGTAAGAGATGAAAAAATCAACAACTTAAGTAAGACCCAAGAAGAAATGAAGAGTGATATAGCTGCAATAAAAAACACCATTGAAAGTATCAACAGTAGACTAGGAGAAGCAGAGGACCGAATTAGTGAATTAGAAGACAAGGAAGCAAACACACCCAAACTGTACTGCAATTGGAGAAAAAAATTAAAAGACAGGAGGAGAGCGTAAGTGAGCTTTGGGACAACATGAAACGAAACACCATATGGATAATAGGGGTGCCAGAACAACAGAAAGAGGAACAAGGATTAGAAAACCTATTGGAAGAAATAATATCAGAAAACTTCCCTGCGGTGGAGAAGAAAAAAGTCAAACATGCCCAGAGAGTACCAAACAAGGTGAACCCGAAAAGACCGACACTAGACACATCATAATTATCATGGCAACTGTTCAGGGCAAAGAGAGAATCTTACAGGCTGCAAGAGAGAGATGGAAAGTTACATACAAGGGATCTCCCATTAGATTATCCAATGATTTCTCAACAGAAACACATCAGGCAAGAAAAGAATGGACGGAAATTTACAAAGTGATGCAAAGCAAAGGACTGAATCCAAAAATACTCTATCCAGCCAGGCTATCATGCAAAATTGAAGGGGAAATAGGAAGCTTCACAGACAAAAAAAGGCTACGAGAGTTTATCACCACCAAGCCGGCAATGCTAGAAATTCTAAAGGGACTGGTGTAAAAAAGGAACAAAAAGCTCAGAAAGAAAACAGCCACACACAAAAAAAGAAATGGCTACAAACAAGTACCTTTCAATAATAACTTTAATCTTAAATGGACTAAATGCTCCAAGCAAGAGACATAAAGTGGCTGAATGGATAAAAAAAAAAAAAAAAAAAAAACATGACCCATACATTTGTTGTCTACAAGAGACCCTCCTCAGAAGAAGGGACTCACACAGACTGAAAGTGAAGGGATGGAAAATTATCTTTCAGGCAAATGGAAAGGAAAAGAAAGCTGGGGTAGCAATACTTATATCGGACAAAATAGACCTCAAAGTGAAGGCCATAACAAGAGATAAAGAAGGCCACTTCATAATACCAAATGGAACAATACATCAAGAAGATATAACCCTGGTAAACATATATGCACCCAATGCAGGAGCACCCAAATACAAAAAAAAACCAAACAAACAAACAAAAAAAAAAAACTCCTGGAATATATCAAAGGAGAGATTGACAACAATACAATCATAGAGGGGGACTTTAATACACCACTGACATCACTGGATAAATCCTCTAGACAAACAATCAGCAAAGAAACAGCAATCCTAAATGACTCACTTAATCAGATGGACTTAATTGACATCTTCAGAATGCTTCACCCCACAGCCAAGGAATATACATTCTACTCAAGTGCTCTTAAGACACATTCAAAAATAGACCACATATTAGGTCACAAACAAAGTCTCCCCAAATTAAAGAAGATTGAAATCATACCAAGCATCTTCTCAGACCATGATGGCATAATATTAGAAATAAACTACAATAAAAACAACCCAAAATACTCAAACACTTGAAAGCTGAAGAGCACATAATTAAATATTGATTGGGTTACCAATGAGATCAAAGAAGAAATTAAAAACATCCTGGAAAATAATGACAATGAAAACACAACAATCCAAAACCTATGGGACACATAGAAAGCAATCCTGAGAGGGAAGTTTATAGCTCTACAGGCCTATCTCAAAAAAACAAGAAAAAATGGTAGTAAATCATGTAACTCTACAACTCAAAGAATTAGAAAGAGAGCAACAACAACACCAAAAATCAGAGTTAGCAGAAGCAAGGAGATAATAAAGATTAGCGCAGAAATAAATGACATAGAGACCAAAAAAATAATACAGAAAATCAATGAAACCAAGAGCTGGTTCTTCGAAAGGATAAACAAGATTGACAAACCTCTAGCCAGGCTCACCAAGAAGCAAAGAGAGAGGACCCAAATAAACAAAATCAGAAACGATAGGGGCAAAATAACCACAGACACCACAGAAATACAAATGATTGTTAAAAAATACTGTGGACAGCTCTACTCCTACAAACTAGACAACCTGGAGGAAATGGATAAATTCCTAGAAAAATACAACATTCCAAAACTCAATCAGGAAGAATCTAAAAATCTCAACAGGCCAATAACTATGGAAGAAATTGAAGCAGTCATCAAAAAGCTTCCAGCAAACAAAAGCCCAGGACCAGATGGCCTCACAGAGGAATTTTACCAAACATTCAAGGAAGAACTAAAACCTATCCTCCTCAGACTACTACAAAAAATTCAGAAGGAAGGAACACTTCCAAGCTCATTCTATGAAGCCAGCATCACCCTAATACCAAAACCAGGTAAAGACAACACAATGAAAGAGAATTAAAGGCCAATATCCCTCATGAACATACACGCAAAAATCCTCAATACAATGTTAGCAAATCGGATCCAGCAGTACATCAGAAAGATCATACACCATGACCAAGTTGGATTTATCCCAGGGATGCAAGGATGGTAGAGTATCCGCAAGTCAATAAACGTGATACATCACATAAACAAATTGAAAGAAGAAAAACACATGGTCCAATCAATTGATGCAGAAAAAGCATTTGACAATACGCAAAACAATTTTTGATAAAAACTTTCAGCAAGGTGGGAGTAGAAGGATCATACCTCACCATAATAAAAGCCATATATGACAGGCCCACAGCCAACATTATACTCAATGGACAAAAACTAACACCATTTCCCCTAAGAACAGGAACAAGACAGGGATGCCAGCTCTCACCACTCCTGTTCAACGTAGTACTGGAAGTATTAGCCATTGCAATTAGACAAGAAGAAGAAATAAAAGGAAACCAAATTGAAAAAGAGGAAGTAAAACTGTTATCTGCAGGCGACATGATATTATACATACAAAACCCTAGAGACTCCATCAAAAAACTTCTAGACTTAATACATGAATTTGGCAATGTAGCAGGATACAATATTAACCCCAAGAAATCTGAGGCATTTCGATACATCAATAGTCAACTTTCAGAAAGAGAGATTACAAAAACAATCCCATTTACCATCGCACCAAAAAAATTGAGATACCTAGGAATAAACTTAAGTCAAGAGGTACAAGGCCTGTACTCACAAAACTACAGGACATTGAAAAAGGAGATAGAGGAAGACATAAACTGATGGAAGAACATACCTTGTTCATGGACTGGTAGAAGCAACATCATTAAGATATCCACAAAACCCAAAGCAATCTATAAATTCAATGCACTTCCCATTAAAACACCAAGGGCATACTTCACAGATCTAGAACGAACTCTCCAAAAATTCATCCATAATAAAAAAAGACCCCGAATAACTGCAGCAATCCTGAGAAAGAACAAAGTAGTTGGGATCTCAATACCAGATATCAAGCTGTATTACCAAGCCGCTGTTCTCAAAACTGCCTGGTACTGGCACAAGAACAGACATATAGATCAATGGAATAGAATAGAGAGCCCAGAATTCGACCGGAACGAATATGCTCAATTAATATTTGACAAAGGAGGCAAGAACATACAATGGAGTCAAGATAGTCTCTTCAATAAATGGTGCTGGGAAAATTGGACTGATATATGCAGGAAAATGAAACTAGACCACCAACTTACACCATACACAAATAAAAACTCAAAATGGATAAAGGACTTAAATGATCGACAGGAATCCATAAAAATTCCAGAAGAATCCAAAGGCAACAAAATCTCCGGTATATGCCAAAGTAATTTCTTCACTGATACAGCACCTAGGGCACTTGAAACTAAAGAGAAAATGAACAAATGGGACTCCATCAAAATAAAAAGCTTCTGCACAGCAAAAGAAACCATCAATGAAACAACAAGAAAACCCACTGCGTGGGAAAACATATTTGCCAATGTCATATCAGATAAGGGCATAATCTCCAAACTTTATAGGGAACTCATACAACTTAACAAAAGGAAGATAAAAAATCCAATCAAAAAATGAGCAAAGGATCTAAATAGACACCTTTCAAAAGAGGACATTCAGAAAGTCAAGAGACATATGAAAACATGCTCAAAGTCACTAATCATCTGATAAATGCAAATCAAAACAACAATGAGGTACCATCTCACACATGTCAGATTGGCTATCACCAACAAATCAACAAACGACAAGTGATGGAGAGGAGGTGGAGAAAGATGAACAGTCGTGCACTGCTGGTGGGTTGCAGACTGGTGCAACCACTACGGAAGGCAGTATGGAGATTCCTCAAAAAACTACAAATGGAACTGCCATTTGACCCTGTGATCCCACTTCTAGGAATATATCCCAAGAAACCAGAAACACCAATCAGAAAGGATATATGCACCCATATGTTCATAGAAGCACAATTCACCATAGCTAAGATCTGGATACAGCCTAGGTGCCCATCAGTAGATGAATAGATTAGAAAACTGTGATACATCTACACGATGGAATACTATGCTGCTGTAGAAAAGAAGGAACTCACCATTTGCAACAGAATGGGTGGAAGTGGAAAGCATTATGATAAGTGAAATAAGCCAGTCAGTGAAAGAAAAATACCACATGATCTCACTGATTCATGGAAAATAAAGACCATTATAAACTTATGAACAATAATAGATACGAGGCAGAGCTGCCTCAAACGGATTGTCAAACTGCAGCGGGAAGGCCGGGAAGGGTTGGGGGGCAGAAGGGAAAGGGGTAAGAGATCAACCAAAGGACTGGTATGCATGCATACAAACATAACCAACGGACATAAGACACAGGGGGGGAAGTGGAGGCCAGGGGATTGTCAAGGACGGAGAAACAAAAAGGACACATATGTAATACTCATTGTAATACTTTACGCAATAAAATTAAAAAAAAGACAGTCTCTTCAATAAATGATGAAAATCAGACAGACACATGCAAGAAAATGAAACTACACCACCACCTTACACCATACACAAAAATAAACTCAAAGTGGATAAAGGACTTGAACGTTAGTTGGGAATCTATTTGAAGAAATCTCAGAAGACTGCACAGGCAGCAAATTATCAGACTTATGTCTTGGCATCTCTTTACTGACACAGCTCTGAGGTCAATGAACACAAAGGAGAAATTAAACAAATGGTCCACATCAAAATAAAAATCTTCTGCACGGCAAACTATATCCTGAACAAAACAACAAGAAACCCCACTGAATAGGAGAACATACTTGCCAATGGTATCTCTGATAAGTGTTGAATTCCAAAGTTGACAGGGAACTCACACAAATTAACAATAGGAAGATAAACAATCCAATCAAAACATGGGCAAAGGACTTAAATGGACATTTTTTGAAAGGGGGCCTACATAAGGCCAAGAGACATAGGAAAAAATGCTCAAAGGCAATAACAGTCCAAGAGATGTGAATCAAAATGAGAGAAGTACCAATCCACCACTGTCAGAATAGCTGTCAGAAAAAAATAAAAAATAAAAAACCACAAGTGCTGGAGAGGATGCAGAGAAAAAGCAGCCAGGCAGCTGCAGCGAACAGGAGGCTATCTTGCTCCAGTGAAGGAGGAAGCCATGGTTCCCTGCCTGCCACTGCTGGAAAGTGAGCTTGCACTCTAAGCAACTATGTTGCAATTATAGACACTAAACAAACCCATGCTTTCAGCCAGCCAGCAGATCTGGAGTTGCAACAGAGTTTCGATAACAGAACCCAAACAAACACAGATACCTGCTTTCAGCAGCCGAGGCCTCAGAGCTGGAGCTGAGCCTCAGAGCTAAAGCCAGCCCTCAGTTCCAGTGACAGCCATAGAAGATAAATAAATCCCAGAATAAAAAAATTAAAAAAAGGAGAGGTTGGGAGCTTCAGTCACCCACCTGCCTGAGAAGAGCTCTCAGCCCCTCACCCAGACTGGCCAGGCTCCCCCCTGTCACTCACAGAGTAGGGTGGATCAGGAAGTTGCAATGCCACACTCAGTCACACTCAAGGCATGGTCAATGGGGTGGTTGTGGCGCCACCCCCTGTCAAGCACAGAGCAGGGTCCATCAGGTGGGTTGGGGCTCCATACCCTGTCACACACAGAGCAGGGCCGAACAGGGGGTTGGGGAGCTTCCCCCTATCACGCACAGAGCAGGGCCCATCAAGGGGTTGAGGGGCTCCCCGCTGTCACTCACAGAGTAGAGCCGATAGGGGAGTTGGGACACCGACCCTTCACACACAGATAAGGGAAGATCAGGGTGTTGGGGAGCTTCCCCTATCATGCACAGAGCAGGGCCGATAAGGGGGTGGGGCACCTTACCCTGTCAGGAACAGACTAGGGTGGAGAGGGAGGTTGAGGCCCCGCCCCCTGTCACACAGAGAGCCTCAGGGAGATCAGGGGGTTTGGGCGCTGCCCCCTGTCACAGTGATCCGGGTGCCCGGAGGCCTCTTGGCTCTGCTGATCCCAGTGCTGGGAGGCATATTACCCTTTTACTATATAGAATAGTGGCCTGGTGCACTGGTGGGGGCTGGCTGGTTTGCCCTGAAGGGTGTCCTGGATCAGGGTTGCGGTCCCCACTGGGGTGCCAGGCCAGTCTGGATGAGGGGATGATGGCTGTTTGCAGCTGGTTACACACCCTTCAGGGTGGGGGTCCCCACTGGGGTGCCTGGCCAGTCTGGGTGAGGGGCTGAGGGCTGTTTTCAGGCTGGGACTGAAGCTCCCAACTGCTCCTTTTTTTTGTTTTTTGTTTTTTTTATTCTGAGCCACTTTTAGCTCTGAGGCTCCAGCTCTTAGGCCTCCGCTCTTGAAAGCAGGTGTCTGGTTTTTTTGGGTTCTATATTCGAAACTCTGCATCAACTCCAGCTCTGAGATCCCAGCCGGCTGAAAGCTGGTTTCTGGGGTTTTGTTTAGCTTCTATATGTTGCAATGTTTCTTAAACTGCAAGCTCAGAGGCCGGCAAGGCAGGCGGGGAATGTTGCAGTCCTCTGGCACGGAAGAAAGCAAGCCTCATGTTCAGTTTAAGCTGCCTGGCTGCCGGCCGCATTCTTGGCTGGCAGTTAATTTGCATATCACCCTGATTAGCTAATGGGAAGGGTAGCAGTCGTACGCCAATTACCATGTTTCTCTTTTATTAGATAGGATATGCACACACACATATACATACATACATATATATATGTATATGTGTGTAGATATAGATATAGATATAGATATATAGATATAGATATACATATCTATATGTATCTCTCAGAGAGGGCTAATGAACTTTGATATTCAGCAAGGATGGAAATTAGCATTATATTACCCTGCAGTTGGCAAAATGGCTGAAGAAAATCTCCTAACCTGATAACCCTTTTAATGTTTAGCATACTTGACTGCTGACATGCCTGTTTGCTTTGCTAAAGGGCATATATGAGAAACCTAAAGCCAAGTCAATAAAAGCTGATGGGTGCTGGGTTTCAGAGAGCTTCTCTGCTAGAAAGAAAGGTCTCTGCCTGGCTCCCCCATGTCTTCTAAATTTCTATTTGTTGTCTAGTGTATTCATTTGTGTTCAGCTCCTTTTCCAGATCCTGAATCCTTGCTGCAAAAGGTTGCAGCATTCTGGCGCCAAATGTGGGCTTCTGGAGAGGAAATTTCACCAGAGTGAAAAATGAAGACATTTCACCAGAAAGCTGAGAAGTGCACTGAAAAGGTGGGGAAAATTCTCTGTGCAAAAAGCCCATGCCAGCTTTGGAAATTGTGAAACATAAAGTGGGCGGAAAATCTTTCTTTTCTGCCAGGCTATAATGAGGGAAAGTTTGATTATAAAGCAAAAAATTAAATAAATAATTGTAAACATTTACTTGTATGATCAAGGATAAAGAAATTAAAATATCAAAAGGTACTCTCTGAAATCAGGCTCAAGGAAAAAAAGTAACATTGCCATCTTGAACTATGTGTACTCTTGTTCACACTGCATTATGCCTAATTCATATTGGGGATCAAAAGTCTGTAATACCTAAGCCCTGGGTCCTCCACCTCTAGTGTGGAAAGGCACAGCATCTAGAGAAAACGGGGTTAACAGTCATTTTACAAAAGGACTCTTTAATGCTTTGTCTGAATATTACCATATGACACCTTGGGACAGGCAGATTTTAGGTAAAATAACTTTAGAGGACAGCCAATGTCATGAAGAGCACAATAGGATAATATACATGAAAACTACTCTGATTCATAAAGCCTTGTCTCTATGTTATGGGCGCATGTCAGTTGATTATTATTAATCTGTTTTGGTTATTTATTGTTAGTCTTTTCAGCATGCCTTCAATTTAATTTAATAAGAAAAGAAACAGTAGATGGAGAGGCCATTACTAAATATCTGAAACACCTCCCAACCCATTAATTACTAGTCTTTTGGTGATCCTGTAAAATGTATGCCCACTCTCGAGAGTGTTATTAAAAGTCTCATTTTATTTCCCAGACCGTCATTTGAAATTTGGATAGATGAGACATTCCTCACAATTTAAGGGATATCTCTGGGATTTCTGTATCCATGAAGAGAAAAACACTAGCTTAAGAGAAGTAACACACCACCCAATTTTGGGTGGCCTCTTGGACTGACCCCCATCTCTTCATAGATGCTATAGTACAAACCCAAGACTGTTTTTCTTTATAAGATGGTGAAAATGACACAAGGAAAATATACAGGCTGTGTTTAAGCAATAAGATTAGTGTTTCCATAAGAAGGGGCAGTTCTTAAATAATAATGGACCATATTCCAAGGATAACATTAAAGCCAATGAAAACCCAGTAAGTTTTCTCTGCTGCAAAATTTGCCAAAGTGAAACACCCTTAGATGGTGATAACTGGCTTTTGGAATCTCACAATTGTTAAAAGTTAAATAGATAGATATAACTAAAATGAAGGCTTTGTGACAAATCTTTTCAGTAATAATCTAATCTAACAAAAGATAAAAATGGTAATTGGCGTCCGACCACTACCGTTTCATTGTCTAATCAGGGCGATATACAAATTAACTGCCAACTAAGATGACACTGAACCGCCATCAAAGATGGCGATTAATTTGCATATGTAGGCACAATGGAGGGAGGCAAAAGGGAAAGCAGGAAGAAGCCCCCTGTCACTGACAGTGATCAGAAACCCAGGGGGGAGCTAAGAGCCCTGCCCGCAAGCCATGGTCGGAGAATTGGGCACCTTTGCCACCCTGGCCAGTGATAGCGGGAAGTAGGGTTGGAGCCGGTGAGGGGAGCTGGGCACGGGCGAAGTTGGCAGTCTCAGGAGCTAGGGGTCCCTTGCCTGGGCCTAAAGCAGTGCCTGCGATCACAGGGCCACTGCCGCTGCTGGTCACCGCTGCCCAGGCCAGACGCCTTGGCCAGAGGCGTTAGGCCTGGGCAGGGGCAGAGCCTGTAATGGTGGGTAGCTGGGGATGCCCTGCCCAGGCCTAATGCCTCAGCCAGAGGCGTTAGGCCTGGGCAGGGGCAGAGCGGGAGATCGTGGGGAGCTCGGGGTCCCCTGCCCAGGCCTAATGCCCCGGCCAGAGGTATTAGGCCTGGGCAGGGGCAGAGTGGGAGATCGTAGGGAGCTGCGGGTCCCCTGCCCAGGCCTACTGCCTTTGGCTAAAGGTGTTAGGTCTGAGCAGGGGCAGAGCCACATGCAACTGTGGGGAGCTGGGCGTCCCCTGCCCAGGCCTGACACCTCGGCCAAAGGCCTCAGGCCTGGGCAAGGGGCCGATCTGGCGATTGGTGATCAGAGGGTGATGAGGGTCAACTCCTCTGTCCGAGGCATCAGGCCTGGGCAGGGGGGGGGGAGCCAGCAGTTGTAGGGGGCCGGGGGTCCTCTGCCCAGGCCTGATGCATCAGGCCTGGGAGGGAGGTGGAGCCGGTGATGGGGGGGGGGGATATGAGGTTCCCCTTGGCTAGGCCTGAAGCCTGTGTCAGAGGCGTCAGGCTTGGGCGCGGGGTGGTGCAAGCGATCAGAGGGAGATGAGGGTCCCCTGCCCAGGCATGATTCCTGGGCCAGAGGCATCAGGCATGGGCAGGGGTCAGAGCCAGTGATGGGGGGAGATGTGGGTCTCCTGTCCAAGCCTGACACCTCCGCTGACACCTCTGGCATAGGTGTCAGGCCTGGGCAAGCGGCCGATCCTGCGATTGGAGGGTAATGGGGGTCAACGTCTGAGGGCTCCCAGTAAGTGAGAGGGGGCAGGCTGGGCTGAGAGACACTATCCTTCCTCGCCCCAGTGCATGAATTTCGTGCACCGGGCCCATAGTTATAAATAAATATATTGATGGTGAGGGTGCAGTCCCTGAGGAGAGGGCGGACTGCACTCTCTGTTGGAGGAAAGGGCCAGTGGATCTTCTCCCTGTAAAAGCAGAGAACCTGGAAAAGCACTCTTAGATGTTATCTCTGAAGGAAAAATGTGGTGGTTTTAAAATTCCAATGGCTACAGGCCTTCTTCCTTTCTCCCCCTACTTCTTTGGCAACCTCATATGTCTAAACATACTTTTCCAAAGTCTTTGGTAACTTAAAAAATTGGAGTTGCTTACATTAAGTAATAAAACTTATTAAAACTCTAAATGTTTTGAAATAACAAAATTTTGAAATATTTATTTGAGTTTGACTCGAATGAAAAAACAAAGGACAGATTTGAATCTATTAATTAAATGAGTCTTTGTTAATTTTATTGGAAATATATCCATAAAAATGTGAAGGTATTACTAAACTAAGAAATGCTAAGGATTTAACTTACCACCTAAAATTTAAGGCTTCCAATAGTTAAAAGTTCAAATTAAATTGGGAGAAACTATATGCTCGTAATGATACAATGCATAAAGTTTAGAAATTCATTATCAAGAAAAATAATTCATGTGATTTCTCTGGAAAAACTTAGTAGCACAAAATATATTGTAGTCCTTATGTGTACTATGTGTGGTAAAATTTCAACCTAGGATATACTATTTTATTGGACTGATTAAAAAAGAGGATTATTTCTATGGTCTGAACCAAATTTTTAATATAAAACCAGTTTAAATTTTATTGATCTATTTTAGAGTAATTACAACAAATTTATAATGTAATGTTTGGGTTACACATATTTGTGATAGTCTTTCCATGTTAAATTTCAAGACTTTAACGAAGAGGTAGCTTTGACACTTGTCAAGTGCCCTGGAATAATTCAAGGGTTTACTCTTCTTAAAAGAAATATTTTAGGAAAAGAAATATTTTCAAACCAAATTACCCCAATCTAATATACTTGAAATCACTTGAAGCTTCATCACATAAAAATTAATAACTGTGTTCTCTTTACATGCATGTATTTTAAATGTTATAAAAGTTTCACCCTCTAAGGGAGGGCAGGACAAAGTTGCTGAATACTTCTTAAGCAACATCAGATTATTCAGCAGCAGAATTTTAAGATGGGAGCCCTGACAGCCAGATCTTTAGACAGAGCAGGGGGTAGTGCAACATCTGGACTTCATAGGTCAAATGTATAAGTTTACTTACTTTGCTTTCTCAATAAAGATGTGTACTTTAGTCACTAAATAAATTAGCTTTTTACAATATAATCATGGTCTCATATAAACTCAGTTATACGAGAAGCAGATATTTTATTAGCAACTGGTTCTAACACAGTCCAGAGTAAAATTTCTGTACCTTTACAAATGAGCACTAGCCAAAAGAATGCTGTTTAAAAGTAAATTTTAAGCTCAATAAAAAGGAGAAATTTTTAAATCTCTTCTGCTACTATTTACAAGGAAAACAAAAAGTTATTATTGGAGCATTAAATCTCACCATTAATAAGACACCATAGAAAAAAGGGAATTACTTATACTTAATCTTTATGCATTGCACAATTGGCCAGCATACCTCTTATTGGTATTTCTGAAAAGGAACCAAGTTATATTTAAAAGAAAAAAAAATGTTTTTAAAAGAAACTCTCTAAATGTGGCCTAGAAATTACTCTGGGAGAAAAAACAGGAGCAGATTACCTTCAAAGATCTAGAAAACTGGAATTAAAAATAAATGTATTAGGCCTCATAAAGAAAAGTAAACCATTTGCATTTTGCCTCCATAAACAACGCTTATGTCAATATACTCAAAGACTGATAGCAAAAACCCTATTAGTGTCATTTACTGTCCCCACCCAATGACAAAGTTAGGAAATAAGCCTTATTTTTGACTGATTTAAATTAGCAAATGAAAAAAAAAGAATATTCAGGGGAACTTAGTTGAATAGGCAGAAACCTATTCCTGGAGCAGTCACTGTTTTTACTGATAGTTCATCTCATGGTAAAGCTGCTTATAATGCAAAGAATTCAGACCAAGTCATTCAAACCAGTCATACTTCTGTGCAAAGAATCGAATTAGAAACGATCAAGGCTGACTTGCAGGATTTCCAAAAGCCTCTTCATATTATCTCTGATCTGCCTATGCTGCTGGCCTGGTAAACAGAACTGCAACTACTCAATTTAAATGTCTGTGACCAATGCCTATCTATACTATTTGAACAAGTCCTGGTCCTTTAACAAAAGGAAATGCATAGGCCTATCAATTAGTTATTTTATTAAACAGGCCACAGAATCTCATCAACTTTTACATCAGCCTGCCAAAATATTGTACAGCAGACATAACAGATTATCAAGAAATGTCCCCCTTGCATGTTATATCTGCTACAAGGGCCTCTAAATCCCAACTTGAAAAACAAAAGTGGGGGAATAGTGAAGAAATCTCCTGTAAGTAGACTACACCAAGCCTTAATTACTTTAAAATTTTCCCTTGTAATGCTGATGGCAAGACACCCATAGAATTACACTGGTGTCAGAATAAGCCAAACCGAAATAGTTGGTTAAATGGAAAGATACCGAGTCTGGTTTATAGAAGGGTCCCTTTATTAACCTTTGGTCGAGGATATACTTGTGTGTTTCCATAAAACTCCTCCAAGCCTGGATGGTTCCTGCAACATGAACCAGAGGGAGGAACTGACCAGAGTACTGCAACCACAGATAGCAGAGGCCCCAAGCAAAACGCTGAGGAGTCAGAGGAGAAACATCCAGAGATAGGGGATGGTGAAGACGCCTTGCCATGCTAGCACTCATCATCGGTGCATTGGTGCAGGTTGCCCATGACAAAGCCAAAAAAATTCAGACCTACATTGTCATTTCTCACCGTTTGTCCACCATCCAGAACTCGAACATCATTGCTGTCATGTCACAAGCTAACAGTGACTGGGAAAGGGATCCATAAAAAACAAATGGCCCCAAAAGAAGCCTGCTATGAATGAATTCCTTAAATACCTGACAATAATATTTAGAAGGACATGAAAGAACTCAATCCTTGTCGTCGAATCTCCCTACGTTTCCTTTTTAGAGTAACCACTATTGTCTTTCTTTCTTGTTCTTCTATGTTTGCTTCCAGTCTGAAGATGCAGAATGAAAAGTTTTAAAAGGATCTGAGCCCAGCTAATGGCAGACACCTTTCTAAACTAATTAAGAAAGCAAAAAGAGGGAAATGTCAGGCCAGCAAAGACCAACAGTAGTGAACATATCAATGCGAGAATCCTATAGAAGGCGAATGAACTTTGATATTCAGCATGGCTGAAAATCAGCATTTTGTTACCCTGCTGTTGGCAAAGTGGCTGTAAGCAACCTCCTACCATGATAATACTTTTATTGTTTACCAAACTTTACCATCGATATGCCTGTATGCTTTGCTAAAGGGCAAATGTGTATTAAAGTAAATAAAAACTGATGGGTCCTGGGTTTCAGAGAGCCTCTTTACTAGAGAGAAATGCCTTCACCTGGCTCCCCCATGCCTTCTAAATATGTAATTGTCGTATAGTGTATTCATTTCAGTTCATACACTTTTGCAGTTCCTGAATCTTTGCTGCAAATGGTTGCTGCAGGGAAGGTAGGGGAAGGTGGGGTTAGAGAGATCAACTAAAGGACTTGAGGCATGCATATAAGCCTGACTAATGGACACTGACACCAGTGGGGGTGATGACATGAGGAGGAGGTAGGAGGGACAAATGGGGGATAAGGACACATATGTAATACCTTAATCAATAAAGAAAAAAATAGCCCTAGCTGGTTAGGCACTGTGGATAGATTATTGGCCTCCAGACTGATGGGTGCCAGGTTCAATTCCGGCCAAAGACACATGCCTGGGTTGTGGGCTTGGTCCCCAGTGTGAGGCATGCAGGTGGCAGAGAATCAATGATTCTCACGCATCATTGATGTTGCTATCTCTCTCCCTCTCCCTTTCTCACTGAAATCAATAAAAAATATTTCAAAACATAAAAGAATAAACAGATGAATAAAATAGAGCCAGAGTAAAAAATATATGTTTTAGAATATAATAAAAGGAATCCTATTATTTTCAGATATTTAATAATTCCTACAACTTTTGTGATAAAATAGGTTTGCACTGTTTTGGTAATATTATATTTAATATTTTTCCTTAACATATTAATGTTTATTGCATGTAACACTATATTATAACAGACTAATATGCAAATTGTCCCTTCAAACAGGAGTTTGACCAGGAGATCCACCATGGGGTGGGACAGACTGGCTAGCATCCAGGGCTGCACCCTGCAGGCAGCCCCACACTGTTCTGTCCATGGCCCCCTTCCACCCCCGCAATGATCGAGGACGCGCCAGCCAGTAATCTGCCCACAGCCCCTTCCCCTGGCCTTCATCTTCCCCCATCTGATCCCCCACTCGATCTGGGTGGAGCCAGCCGGCCAAACACCTGTATCCCCTCCCCCTGGCCAACCTGGCGATTGGGGTGTGCAGGCCGGACACCACTCATGCATGAATTGTACAGTGGGTCTCCAGTATTATTATATTTAAAATTGTTTTTCTTGGAATATTAATGCTTATTGCATGTAAAATTATTACATTTAAAATAGTTTTCCTGGAAATATTAACATTTCTTCAATGTAACATTACGACACTAAAACCATTTTTCTTAAAATATTAAAAAAGTAAATATAAAAAAGAGGGACACTGTATCAACATGGATTAAAAGGAATGCATTCTTCACTCTGGTGTTATCTACTTATTACCTCACTAATCAGAAGATGAAGAATTATTCCTAACAATGAAACAATAAGATAGTGTTGAGTACAGATGCCCATCCACTACTCACTTTCCACATGGCTTCCAGGAATTAAAGTGTAGCATTCCTTTTAAAACAGCTCATTACTCTAATCCATGAGAGACTGTACCATTTACCTTGAAATCCCATCCCAGTAATGCGTTGCCTTGGATCAGAATGGGCAGGTCTTGTAGGTGGAGGATCCCAACTTCTTGAAGATGGAGTTCTTTTCAGTGGAAGGGAATCCACCCTGCAGCCACTTCTGTGAAGATTAATTGTATGTCCGCCATCCTCTGTGTCATAAATAACATCATTCTACGTGAGTAGGGTCAACATTTGTTAAATGGTCAAGTCTGGTTATTGTGTATAAATATTTACTAAACAGGATAATGGTCATAAGCATGCTGGTTAGCACAAAATGATAAAATTCTATCTTCACATGTCTTCAGTACAGTGCTCAGAGTTATTGAAAATCAGTTTGGATAACTGAGAAAGAACTGAAGCAGAATTATATATACATGCCAATAAAACAAAACAGAACACACACACACACACACACACACACACACACACACACACCAGAATTTGAATGCAGAGAATCCAGATATACTAAGTGAAAGAAGTTATTTAAAAATACAAAAAAACAGTCTCAACTAGTCTTCAAACTAATTTCATCTCAATAAAAGCTTTTAAAACATGTAATGTCATAGTTAAAAATTAAAATATAAAGTCAAAACGTGATGCATTACAAAAAAGTGTTATTTCACGAATGTTATCACATAATTCCTACAGTTCATTTATAAAATAACTCTTTGATCAGAATACTACACTCTATTTAAATAGCATTTAAAGAAAACATGTTGAATGATACATAATTAACAATCACTGTTTTCATTTTCAAATAGAAAAGAGGCTTATCTTCCAATTCTGTAATTCGTCATGGGAAAGAAGAACTATGAGCATCCTCATATGTGGCCAAATATGAACTGGAAAACTCTTCTCAGTATCACCCAGATGGTAAAAACAGGAACATTCACCTTCAACTTGCACAAACCCTGCAATAACACTAGGAAATTTCCCGTGAAATGTCACACACCTAATTATCACAAATGGACACTAAATCTTTGAAATTAGGAAAACTGGTTAATATGAAACCAACTTTTCCTGCTACAGATATGTTGAAATGAATATACTTTCCTTTCATAGTCAGTCAAATAAGTAAATAGATAAATTAATTAAAAGACAACTCCCTGAAAATAGCTCGTCAACATGTTTATTCATGTTTCATATTCCTCATATACAAGAAAGAAAGAAGGAAAGAAAGACCAATAAACTTGGTGAATGATTGGTTTTTAGCCTTTTCCTGAGTCAGAGACCCCTTTGTGAATCTATTTAATACCATAGACATTTCTCTTATGTAGTTTCCAAATGGAAAGTTTTCTACATCAAACGTAAGTACAAGATCATCTTATCAATTTAATAATAGAGATTATTATTTTACACAGTACAGGGTTGCACATTCCTATACTCAAAACTAGTATTTCAAATCCAATTCTAAATAATGAAGTGTGTGTCCTTGACGTTTATATAGTTAGACCAACTTTTATTTCAGTGGGAATTTTCCAAGGTGAACTGATGTCCTTTTTTGAGACGAAAGAAGGGTACTTTCAGAACAAATTCTTAGTAGTTCAATAAGTATGAATCTTCACTTTAAACCTACTTGACTTCCTGTTCCCAAAGTGTAACATTCTAAAATATGATCAATAGAATTAAGTTCTTCAGAGAACTGTTGAAGTGACTAGAGGCAAACAGTAATGCTAAAATAGACTGAATTTAGCTTGAGGTTTAAATCCTATCCGTGTAAGGTCATTAGGAGTGTTTCACACATTACATATTGCATTCACTATTAGAAGTGCGATACCTCTTTAGCAATTACAAATCATCTTGATCATCAGTATACATTCCCAATCTAATGAAAGGTATCATTTCTTTTGCTCTGAATGATATGAATGAAATTGAGGTGTATCTCTTCATTCAATGTTACTGTTTTCACATAAATAATGGTTTCATGCTCATATCTTTTTTTAATTTTTTAAAAACATTTGAGTTACTGACAGTAACTTTATGAATTTAAAGTTATTGAATTTATGGAAGTTAATATGATCTCATAGGCTTCAGGTACACAAGTCTATGATACCTCATTTGCATATTGTATTATGTGTTTACCTACCTCAGATCTCCTACCATCCCTAGATTTTGAAACATTACCTAAGTGTTTTCCACCTGAGGGTCCTTTTGCTTCTCTTACTTCCTCCTCTTCCACTTCTCAGACTTCTCACATCACCTCTATTTCTTGATGGAACTGGTGCCCTCTGCCCACCCCCACTTTGAAAAGATGGTTTCTTGGTGTAGTCTACTTTAGTTGTTTTTCCACCCACAGACTAAAATGAGTACACATAATATCAACACTACATAACATTTAACCTGAACAAATGAGCAACTGTTTGAAACCTACTTATTATTGCAACTAAAATCAAGATCTACCTCAAATTCTTCTCCCAAACCAAGTGTTTCCTTCAAAAATGACAGAGTCCTTTTTCATGGTAAGTTTATGAAACACTTCATTATTAACAATATTCCATTGAAGTATTCAACACAGAACCATATATGTTGGTTAATAAAATTCCTCCAAAGACCACTAGTAATAAGGACTAAAATGTATGTCGGTTAATAAAAGTCCTCCAAAGACCCCTAGTAATAAGGATGAAAATGTCTCACATTCCAGGCGAAAGCACATAAATTCCATTCTTGTTTTTTAGTAGGCTTATTCTTGGTTATATGGAGAGAGGGATAGAGAGATGGAAACAAAGATGAAAGAGAAATATTTTGATCAGCGGCTTCCTTAAATGGCTCCTACTGGCAAACCAGCCAGCACCTTGGGCATGTGTCCTCACCCGATATAGATGATGAGACATCTTGGTTCACAAATCTATCCTCAACCATTGAGCAATACTGGCTGGGCAATGTGGATTACTTTTTAGAATGTGTCTGTTACTTCATTTATGTTTTGACACATCTATTTCATGTTTTCCAGTGCACCCGGCTTACATAAACTATTTATTTTTTAAAACAAACAATCATTCATTCAAAATGATTAGGTACTTTATTCCTCCTCTACCGCTTCTCAGGTTTCTTAGTTTTACTATTTCTTCAGTAAAAATGACAGAAAACGATGTCCAGTATGAATGCAACTCTGTATACATAGTTCTGATTTGTTTCTCCATTCTATTTTTAATCGGCTCTTTGCACAATCTTTAGTATTTTTATGTTACTGCACTGTTTGATGTTAAATATGGTTCTAAGAAAACAAACCATTTTGAAGGGGAGAGCTGCTATGACTAGGAACCCAGCCTCACCTCTACCCAGATGGGCCTCACACATCACCTGAGAGCCACTCTGGCCAAAGACCTTTTTACGGCAGCAGCAGACCCACGGACACCGGGACTCCAGCCCCCCACCACTGCCATTGCCTCCTGTGAGTCTTGGAGTGTACAATTGAATTGCGGATCCACTCTGTGGCCATTGGCCCATCACACCCTGGCACCTGGGTTCTGACATGATAGCTAAAATGGGGAGACAAACAAACAACACCCAAAGGACAGAAAAGGAGGAATTGCCAGAAGAGGAACTCAATTAAATGGAGACATACAATATGTTCGAAAAGGAATTCAGAATAAGGGTCATAAAGTTCATACACCAGATGCATGGGAAATCCACCACTTACATAAGAATCAAGGACAAATGAAAAAAATTGATAATAGCTACAATAAAAAATACGATGGAAGGTTTGAATAGTAGACTAGAAGTAGCAAAGAATTGAATCAGCGATTTAGGAGACAGGGCAGAGTAACACACCCTGAACAACACAATCTGAACAGCAACTTGAGAGAAAAAATGGAAAGCAGGTGGATATCCTAAGGGAGATTGGGGATAACATGAAACAAATAACATGTGTATAATAAGGGTGTCAGAAGGACAAGATGAGGAACAAGGATTAGGAAACCTATTAGAAGAAATAATCACAAAACCTTCCTGATCTTGGGAAGAAAAAGTCACACAAGCACAGACAGCCCCAAACAAGATGAAACCAATAAGACCTATACCAAGACACATTGTAATTATAATGGCAAACAATAATGACACAAACAGAACCTTAAAGGCTGCAAGAGAGACACAGGGAGTCACCTACAAAGGCTCTCCTGTTAGATTATCAAATGATTTTTAACAGAAACACATCAGGCCAGAAGGGAATGAAAGGAAATATACAAAGTGATGCAAAACAAGGGACCAAATCCAGGAATACTTATCCAGCAAGGCAATCATTCAAGACTATAGGGGAATTCAGTGTCTTTACAGAAAAAAAAAAAAAAATCTAAGGGAGTGTTTCACTACTAAACCATCAATGCAAGAAATGCTGAAGGGACTGTTGTAAAAAGAAGGAATAGAAGAGACAGAAGAAACACAGGCATAAAAAAAAAAGTGGCAACATATCAGTACCTATCAAAATAACCTTAAACCTAAATGGACTAAACACTCCATTCAAAAGATATATAATGGCCAAAATTATAATAAAACAAGACCCATATATATGCTGTCTATGAGAGACCCACCTCAGAATAAGGACTCACATGGACTGTAAGTGGAAGGAGAGAAATACTTTTCAGGCAAAGAAGGGGAAACAACTAGGGGATCAATAATTATATTTGAAGAAATAAATCTCAAGAAGCCAAGACGGTGATGGAATAGGCATACATGTCCCAGGGCACGTCCTGGAGCAAATGGAGTGAGCAGCTGAAACTAATAACACCCACCCGGAATTGGCAAAGTACACTCAGGTGGTGAGACAGTTTGCAGCCAGGAACGGCAGGGTTCCTCTGGTAAGGTAAAAACCAGGGATCTGGGCAGGAAAGTTTGCCACACCTCTGAGCCCAGAAAGGATATAAGCACCCCTATGTTCATAGCAGCACAATTCACCAGAGCTAAGATCTGGAAACAGTCTAAGTGCCCATCAGCAGATGAATGGATTAGAAAACAGTGGTACATCTACACGATGGAATACTATGCTGTTGTAAAAAAGAAGGAATTCTTGCCATTTGCAGCAGCATGGATGGAACTGAAGAGCATTATGCTAAGTGAAATAAGCCAGTCAATGAAGGAAAAATACCACATGATCTCACTCATTTATGGATAATAAAGACCATTATAAAATTATGAACAAAAATAGATACAGAGGCAGAGCAGCTTCGAACAGACTGTCAAACTACAGCGGGAAGGCAGGGGAGGGTTGGGGGGTAGGCGGGGAGAGTGAGAGATCACCCGAAAGACTTGTATGCATGCATATAAGCATAACCAATGGACATAAGACACTGGGAGTTAGGGGAGGCCAGGGGAATGTCTGGGCGGGGTAGAAAGAGGAGACATATGTAATACCCTTTGTAATACTTTAAGCAATAAAACAATTTAGAAAAGAGAGAAAAAAGAAATCTCAAAGTAAAGGTCATAAAAAAGAGATAAGACCGATTGCTATGATGTGCTCTGCCACCCAGGGAGTAGACTCTCAATGCAAGAGCTGCCCTTGGGGATCAGTGAGCTCCCACAGGGCAGCGCCATTCAGCTGGATCCTGTGCTGACGACTGGCCAGTGGAGCAGCAGTGGCAGGAATCTCTCCCACCTCCACAGAGGCGCTAAGCATGTTTGGCAACTGGGATTAAGCCTAAGCCATCATTCGGACATCCCCTGAGGTCTCCCAGGCTGCCAGAGGGTGAGGGACTCCGCCAAGTGTACAAAGTTCGTTCACTGGGCCTCTTATATTGCTAATAAACTACAATAAGATATAACAAAATTCAAATACTTGGAGGCTAAATAGTCTTTTATTAAATAAATGGAGGCCCAGGGTATGAATTCCTGTATGGAAGCAGTCTGGTTGGCCTCCCCAGATGGGGGCACATGGGGCCAGGCCTGCAGCAGTTAGTGGCCATTGGCGGTTAACCAGAAGGCCATGCCTCCAATCTGGGCGTTAGCGCATATAGGGGGTGGGGCTGACCAGGGGAAAGGCTGTGAGTGGTTTTCTTATCAGTTCTGCCCCAAATGGAGGATTGGGGGCAGATGGGAAGCAAGGCTGGTCAGGGATATGGCCGACTGGGGCCCAGAAAAGACTGCTTGGCTGCCGCAATGCAAGTAATAGCCACCAGCTATTCTGGTCATTCTGCCATTCCGGTCACAGGGCTTTTATGTACAAAGATAGATAACTGGGTTACCGAAGAGATTAAAGAAGAAATTAAAATCATCCTGGAAGTAAATGAAAATTAAAAATAAAAGTCCAAAATCTATGGGACACACTGAAAGCAGTCCTTAGAGGGAACTTCATAGCATTACAGGCCTAACTCAAAGAACAAGAAAAACAGTTAACAAATTATCTAACCCCCACAACTTAAAAAGTTAGAGCAACAAGCAAAGCCCAAACTGAGCAGCAGGAAGGAAATAATGAAGATCACAGCAGAAATAAATGACATAGAGACCAAAAACCGCACAAAAGATTAATAAAGACATGAGCTATTTCTTTGAAAGGATAAACCAGATTGACTAAGCTCTAGCTAGGCTCACCAACAGGACCCCAGTAAACAAAATCAGAAATGAAAGAGGCAAAATAGCAAAAGACCCCACAGATATAAAAAGGATTGTAAATAAATACTATGGACAACTCTACTCCAACAAACTGATCAACCCTGAAGAAATGGACATATTCCTAGAAAAATACAATCTTCCTAAACTCAGTTAGGAAGAATAAAACATAGGACCACACCAATAACTACTCAGAAAATTCAAGCAGTCACAAAAATAACTTGCAGCAAACAAAAGCCTGGGCGAGACGGCTTCACAGGGACTTTTACCAAGTGTTCAAAGAAAAACTAAAACCTTCTTCCTCAGACTATTCCATAAAATTCAAAGGAAGTACCATTTCCCAACACTTCCTATGAAGCCAGCATTACTCTAATCCCAAAGCCAGATAGAGAAAACACAAAGAAAGAAAAATGCAGGCCAATATATCTCTGATGACCATGGATGTTACAATCCTCAACAGAACTCTAACAAATGCGATGCAACATTACATTGAAATGAGCATACACCATGCCAAAGCGGATATATTCTGGGGAAGTAGGATGAGTCAACATCCAGAAATCAATAAGTGTGATGCATCACATAAACAAATTGAGAGAGATTCATATCCATTGGTGCAGGAAAAGCATTTGACAAAATCCAACACCCAATTTTGATAAAAACTCTAAGCAAACTGGGCATAGAGGGATCATACCTCAACATTAACAAAGCCTTATGTGACAAAACTACAGACAACATCATACTCAATGGGCAAAAACAATTACTCTAAGAAGAGGAACAAGACAGGGATGCCCACTCTCACCTCTTCTGTTCGACAGAGTACTGGTAGTGCTAGGCAATGCAGTCAGACAAGAAGAAGTCAAACAAGGCATGCAAAGTGGAAAAGAGGAAGTAAAACTGTCATAATTCTCGCAGATGGCATGGTATTGTCCATAGAAATACCTAAAGACTCCACCAAAAAAACTAGGAGATTTAATAAATGAATTTGGCAATGTAGCAGGGTACAAAATTAACACCCAGAATTCTATGGCTTTTTGATACACGGATAATGAACTCAGAAATAGAAACAAACAAACAAAAATGCCATTTAGCAGTGCAACAAAAATTTAAGAAACCTAGGAATAAACTTAACTAAGGAGGTAAAAACCTGTTCTTGGAAAACTACAGGAAATTGAAAAAAAGTGATAGAGGAAGACTAAAGCAAATAGAAGAACATACCATATTCACGGTTTGGTACAATCAACATCATTAAAATGTTCATAGTACCCAAAGCAATGTACAGTTTTAATGTATTAACCATTAAAATGTCAATGGCGTATCTCACAGACCTAGAAGAAAGTTTCCAAAAATTCCTATGAATTTAAGAAAAGACCCCAAATAGTTACAGCAATCTGGACAAAGAAGAACAAATTTGGAGGGATCACAATACCAGATATCAAGCTATACTACAAGCCACCATTCTCAGAACTGCCTCTGACTGGAACTAAAACAGACATAAAGACCAATGGGACAGAACAGAGAACATAGAAGTCGACCCTAACCATTATGCTCAATTAATGTTTGACAAAGGGAGGCAAAAGCATAGAATGGAGTCATACAGTCTCTTCAATAATTGGTGTTGGAACCTGGATGGCAGTCAGGCCTAGGCAGGGCTGGGTAGGTGGGGCGGCGCGGGGCGGGGCGGGGCGTGGCGGGGCGGGGCGCGGTAGGGCGGCTGCGCACTGGGCTAGGACTCTGCTGGCACAGGCACTGCACTGGAGACTCTTGTCCTTCCCGCGGGGTCTGGGGCCTCCCAGCAGGGCCCCATGGAGGACCTTAGCCTGGACAGCTGCAGAGAGGAGGACGCGGCGCCAGGCGCCAAGGGGTGGCCCGAACCCCAGGCGAGGGTGCACTTCCGCGTGACAAGGTTCATCATGGAGGCAGGTGTCAAGCTAGGGATGTAGTCCATTCCCCTCGCCACCGCCTGTGCCATTTACCATAAGTTCTTCTGCGAGATCAACCTGGACGCCTATGACCCCTACTTGGTCGCCATGTCTGCCCTTTACTTGGCTGGCAAAGTGGAAGAACAGCCCCTGCGAACCCGTGACATCATCAACGTGTCCAACAGGTACTTCCACCCAGGCAGCGAGCCCTTGGAGATGGACTCCCTAGTCTGGGTGATCCAGGACAGCATTGTGCTGCGGGTACTGCGCTTCCAAGTCTCCTTTCAGCACCCACACAGGTACCTGCTCCACTACCTGATTTCTCTCAAGAACTGGCTGAATCCTTACAGCTGGCAACGGACCCCCATCTCCGTCACTGCCTGGGCCCTGCTGCGGGACAGCTACCGCGGGGGGCTGTGCTTCCGGTTCCAGGCTCAGCACATAGCGGTGCCGGTGCTCCACCTGGCCCTGCAGGTCTGTGGGGTCCAGGTGCCCGCCGAGGCCATGGCCGAGAAGCCATGGTGGCAAGTGTTTAGTGGCGACCTTACCAAGCCAATCATTGATAACATTGTGTTTGATCTCACTTGCATTTATACCATGGACACAGAGATCCCCAAAGACAAGCCTGGGACACTCGGCTGCCAGGGGACAGCGCCACCACATCGCCCTGAGGGCCGGTCCCCAGAGCACTGGCAGGGAGGACTGGTTTTGTGCTGCTGGAGACAGGCCAGTGAATGCCGGGGTCCAACCCAGCAGGTCCAGGGGTTCCCAAAGGCGTTAGACGGAGTCGGCGAAGAAGGAATGACACGGAGACAGTGTTCAGTTGATCAGCAGCCTAGCCAGGATCTTCAGGCAAGTTCTGGTCTGGATCTCCAGAGAGGTTCTGCTGTTTATTGTCTTGTTACATCAGTATTTATCCCAGTTGATTTTAATCCTATCAATTTCTATTACAAAGGTTAGGGTGTTTCTTATCTCCATTCCAGGGAGTAAAGATTATGTAGCTTAAGCATGATTGTTTGTAGTTATTAACTACCCGCCTGGCACTTAGTTAAGGAGTTTCATCCCCTCCCTAACTTCAGGGAAAAGTTCCTACCTGGGGAAACAACCTTTCTAGGAGAGGTGACCTTGGTTAAAACACACAGCGCTAAGGGGAGCAAACATATTAAGAACAGTATGCTATATACGCCAGGTCCCTTGAAACATATGCTGTGCAGATATTTCTTTCCTGCAGCGACTGTGTCAAGCAGCAAGGATGGACCGCCTTCCGGCAGGTGAAGGCGATGACATGCTGCCACTTTGATTCTCAGGCTTTGACTCTCCCTGGCAGCCAAGGTCCAGATGGGGATGGGCACTGCACCTCCCGTGGGCAGGAGGGTGCCGTGGGCAGGAGGGTGCTGCAGGCAGCTCTGAGGACTCCGGGTCTGCTTTTGTCCTTTGAAAGAACGCAGACTACAGCCGAGGTTTGGGATCAGTGGAAGGAAAATCAAAGAACGGATGGGACTGTGCCCCAGGGGATTTTTTTAAAGGCCAGATTTAGAGAAAGTATGACTCAATTAACATAGAGGAAATTTTATTTTGTTTCATTGAAGATATTACAAAGCCAAAATAAAAAACATAATAATAATTGGTGTTGGACTTATAGCACAGATACATGCAAAAAAATTAGTCTAGACCACCAATTTACACCATACATAAGTATAAATTGGGAATGAATAAAGGACTTAAACGTAAGTGGGTAACAATGAAAATCTTAGAAGAAGCAAAATATCAGGCATCTGTCTCAGCAATACCTTTACTGATACAGCTCCTAGGGCAATGGAAACTGAAGAGAAAAGAAACAAATGGGACG
This sequence comes from Myotis nattereri, assembly GCF_964212035.1. NCBI lineage: Eukaryota > Metazoa > Chordata > Mammalia > Chiroptera > Vespertilionidae > Myotis > Myotis nattereri. Next base: position 11,889,931 of record NC_138094.1, on the reverse strand, counting down.
ATATCAAATTAAAACACTTCTGCAGAAAAGAAGCGGTCAACAAATACAACAACAACAACAAAACAAGGAAGTCCACTGCCTGGGAGAAGATATTTGCCAATGTTATATCAGATAAGGACCTATTCTCCAAAATTCATACTGAACTCATCCACTAAACAAAAGGAAGATCAACATTCCAATAAAAAACTGGGCACCACCACCACAAAGGCCCCTTCTGACTTATGGTGGCCCAGTTCCTGTGATGATTATTACAGCCACACAGGAGATGGGTATGATGGGGGCATGGCAATTACTGCAACAGCCGATGGGACACCCCTGTAAGAGGTCCTGAGTGTGGTGCTGGCGGCGATCACAGGATACACCATGTACGCAAGAGAGAGTGAATCATGCAGTACAGTAGCTCACCTGATTGGGCACTCGGGGAGTCAGAGGGGAAGCCCCTGTGACAGAAGAATTGTGACAGAAGAATTAGACACTGAAAATAAAAATGATAAGGTACAGACAATATTTTATTGTAAGGAATTTGGCTTCTGTTATTTAAGAATGACAAAAAGCAAATGGTAGGTTTGGGGGAAGCATCAAGAATTGTAGGTACCATTATGAAGTTTCAGGATTGGAGGCAAGGTTTGAATTGTACAAGGTTGCTTCCTAAGTGCTGATTTAAATTACAATATACTTAAATGTTTAAATTTTACATATTGTATTGTTAACATATTCAGAATATAAGCACAACCAACAGACCAACAGAGGCAAGACACTGGGAGTGGGTGACAAGAACAAGAGACTAGAGATAGAGGAAGCCGGAGGGAAGGTAAGTAGAAAAAAAGAAAGAGACATATATATTACTTTTTGTAAAACCTTAAACACTAACATTGCAAAAATTTTTCAAAAGAAAGTGTTCTGCAACATGGGATTTCTTGTCTGATTTTAATACAAACACAGAAAAGTAGTCTGTTTGGATGGTGAGTTATATTCATGGCCCTAAATTTCCCAGGGTGTCTATGACCATATGTGCATAAAGTCTATGAAGTGAACTGTATACAAAATGAAGCAGTGTGTTATTTCGTCATGGCATGCTGCCCTGTTTTCAGGTTAGGGAGGGTAAACAAATGAGGTATTCTCCTTGGAAAACCTAAATGGATAAAAGGATTGAAGAACCTCTGACAAGGCTGCAAAACAAGGATTCCTCCAGCTCTGTGGCCCACACTTTGCCCCCTAAGATACTGATCAGGAGCACGCCGATCCCAGTGTCCCCAGGAGGAAGTGGAGACCCTGGGGAAATAGGAGATGGTGGTGAGCAGCAATAGGGCAATGTGGCGTGGCAGCACAGCAGCCTAGGCCTCAGCATGAGGAAGATTCACAGACACCTGTGGAAGGAGTATAGGAAGAACATGTCATGGCAGCCCCTGTTGAGGGGCAGGTGGAAAGGCCTGAAGGTGCTGTGGGTGGCCTAGAGGGAGAGTTCAGAGGAGGGGCTGAGGTAATCTGCTTTGACTCTGAGTGACAGTGGACATGCACACTCCCTCCTCCTGCCTAAGCCCCCCTGCCTGAGCTGGAATTGCACTGCCCTTGTTGTACTGGTAGTTCCTGTCAAAGGCACACACCCTGCGGCCCTGGTGTTACAGGCTGTTTCCCTCCCAGCATCCAGGTGTCCCTGTGAGAGAAAAATAATGGCCCAGGAACCTGGCAGCACACCAGGGGAGAGCCCAGGCATCCCCTCCTCACCCGTCCTGTCCGCTCACTCTGGGCCATCGTCCTCTCATAGTACTTCAGGGGATTGAGCCACAGGTCCTTGCTGATGATCTGGTAGGGCAAACAGAGCTTGGTCAGGAGAACACAGGGACCCAAATAGAAACCCAAGCAGCAGGCGGACACAGGAATCTGGCATGGCCAGTGACATCCCACCTCAGCAATCCTGTCAGATGATGTCACACTGTGGTCAGAGATCCAGCAGAAGAAGCTGGCGTTGCTGTCCTGGAGCCCGTGGCTGTAGACTTCTTGTTCACAATGCTGGTACCACTGAATGGGAGTGGCACGGGACAACCTGTATCCTGCAGGAGAGGGGTATGTGAAGCTGGGTACATCACCTTCCATCCCTGCCCACCACCAGCTGCAGCCCATGCAGGGAGCCTCCTCTTACCTGTGAGGGTGATGAGATACTCCTTCACAATCACATGGTTGCGGAAGTAGGGGTTGCTGCGGAAGTACAGGCTAATGGTGCAGCAACCCCAGGGATGCCTGACTTCCCTCACCTGCAGAAGGAAATGGATCCAGGGAGTGAAATCGCAGCCCAGTGCTGCCGCCTGTAGCTGTTTTCAGGGACAGGCCATTTCCCCACCTGCCCTCCACTACTCCTTGGAGCAGGTGCACTTACCTTCAAATCAATCACATGGCCGAGCATATTTTCATCTTGGACGCTGATCATGGCCGACAACTCTGGGTGGTTGACAAACTGCTTTGGGTCAAGGAGCCTGCAACCTGGGAGCTGGGCATGGACCAGCTAGAAAGAGCAGCCTGGCCTGGCCTCTCCTTCCCTTAAGGCCACTCCTTCTCCATCAAGGGCAGAAAGGGGCACAGCACCACTCTGTTTCCTGACAGACCCTGATGCCCACCAGATTGTTTTGTGCTGAGGGCTTGACAGGCTACACATCACACATTCCTCTTCTGACTGAGGAATTGGACATAGAGACGGCATGTAAGGCAGCATTAGTTAGTCCCAGAACAGCCCGTGCAACACAGCCCTGTCTGTGGGCATCAGCCCCTGGTGTATGCGTGCCTCTGCCTTGGAGCTCTGCCCCTGGACACCCTGGTAATGCTTCTATGGTGCCTGTACAAGACAGAGGGTGTTTCCAGGATCCTGGGCCAGACCCGGGCACACTGCCCCTAGCTTGTCCTCAATGTTCTTTTCTAGGGGAACCATCCCCGCTTACACCGTTCTCCTGCACTGTCCCATGCTCCTTGTGATCCTGCTCCTCTACCCTCAAGGATACAGCTGTGAGCCAGAACCCAGGGATGCGCCGGATATTGAGGCTTCTCCGTTTGAAATAGGGCTTGAGCCTCTGCTGAGTCCTGCACCTGATCCGAGAGAAGGCCCTGCTGGCTTGCTCGTTCATGGGCTCCATCTCCAATTGAAGGGCCTGGAGCACCTCCAGAGGGGACCAGGTGACTTGGCCCTGGGCCCTGACTGGGCCTGCTCCTGCTGCACTGGCTCCTCTTCTTCTGGCTTTGCTTTGGCCTTGGACTGAGGCTCCACCTCTCCCACCTGTTCCACTGCCTTCATGGTGCACTTCCCCTCCCCCTGCAGGACAAACTGCTCCCCTGCAATTAATTGCTCCTCCATCCACCCCTCCTCCTGGTGGTCACTCCCTTGTGGGTCACCTGGAACCTGTGCCTCCAGCCTCAGCTCTTCACTCACCACCTCCTCCTGCCTCCCCACCTGCAGATCTGGGAAAACCTCCTCACCTGCCCACTTGGCCTGCCATGGCACCACCTGCAGAAGGCCCTCGGTCCACAGGATAAACTGAGCCTGTGCCTGGAACTCCTCCCCCAGGCCCTCCTTGTCTTCCCCTTGCTCCTCACTCTGGGTTCCCTGCTGCACCTCACTCTCCTCTCCCTGCACACACTGCTCTGCAGCCACCCTGTCCTCCCCTCTCCCGCACTCAGGATCAATCCCAACATCCTGGCCTGTGTCCAACCTCAGCTCCAGGGTCTCAGCCTCCCCCACCAGCATGAAGTCTTCCCACTCCAGCCCCAAAGCTGCCCTCTGAACTTCCTGTGCCCTTGTGTCCTGGGTATCACCACTTCCCTGCACCGAGGTGAAGCTAAAAGCCTCCTGGATCATCCTGCTTGCCCTGTCCTTCCTGGTGCAATGGCCCTGGGGAGCCCTGTGAATCCTCAGGCGCCCTGCAGCTGAAGGCCCCCCAGTGGAACTGAGAGGAAGCGCGCTGCCCTCAGGAGCCCCTCAGTCTCCCAACACAGCCTGACTCTGGATGCCCCCTGGCTCTGAGACTGGTGTTGTGAAGGAGCAGGTGGTGCAGAGCCTGCTGAGTCCAGGCAAGGTGCTTGCTCACTGTTGTATGCAACCAGGCCCTGGTGTGCTGACTGGGTGCAAACTGGGCTCATGCACAGGCGCTGGTCATGTGAACATGTGGTACAGAAGGCACCTGGCCAGGCCCAGCCTGCTGTTTCTGGTTGTGCTCCTCAAAAGCCTCCTCCAATCACGGACAGGGCAGTGGGTGTCACCCTGCGCAACCCCGCCCCTCACTCAAAGTTCTGGTGTAGGTAGATGGTAACTCGGAGGTATCCTCTTATCTCTTCATTAGCCAGAAAATGGAGATTTTGAAAGCTTAGAATCTTGACCTGACTGCAAAGAAGGAAGAAATGGTGGAACTTGAAAATGACTTCAGGTTTTCTCACTGTGCTGAATGAAGTCAAACACTGCTGCAGTGAAATATTTTACCCGTTGTTCTCCCCGCATGAACTACAATAATAATGTGCTTTGTGTTGACATTTACTGCTGTGTTGCTGACAATTACCTGGAAGAGAAGTTAAGGGGATTCAATGGGTTGGAAAAAGTTGAGCTAAATCAGAAAGCAGGTCTAATTAAGCAAGTTTATTCTCTATCTATCTAAAGACACACACACACACACACACACACACACACACGCAGACACACACACACACACACACACACACACACACATTTATATGGCTAAGGTGACTCGTGCATGTGCCATAAGTTTGAACCTCTTGCTGGCGCCAATTGCATGCATGTGTTTCAAATCGGCATTGTCAATCTGAATTTGGTTGACACTGCTATTATAGAGAAAGGGCAAATAGCAGTACTAAAATATTTCTTCTAATTAATCTCCTTTCAATGTGCACAAATCCATGCACCTGGCCACTGGTATTCTAATACTGGCAAGATATCATCTGTGAATACTAATATTCTATTGGGCCAGGACATGCCAAATTGGTCACACATATCTATATATATAATAGCGTAAGAGACATTATGATTGGTTGGTACGATGCACACCGACCACCAGGACGCAGACGCTCAACACAGGAGCTTCCCCCAGGTGGTCAAGGCTCTCCCACAGCGAGAGCATCACTCAGCCAGAAGGCGGGCTAATGGCTGGAAAGTGCAGCTGTGACAGCAAAAGCCTCTGCTGCCTATGTGACAAGGCTACGAAGCAGTGGTGGCAGGTGGAGTGGGGCTTGGATGAGCGGGATCAGAGCACCTGACTCCAGCTTGGGCTCCTGCCCGGCTGCCTGCCATTTCGTGCACTGCTACATCCCTCAGGAGGTGTCAGACCTAACCTGGCAGTCCCACATCTCCCAAGGGGTCCCAGATTGTGTGAGGGTGCAGACCAGGCAGTGGGACACCACTGGTGCTTGAATTTCGTTCACCGGGATTCTAGTCATTTTATTATTTATCACCGATTTAGCATGGTTCTCTTCTAATGCTGAATAATTTAAAGGTATAACCTGAATTTTGGTAATGATGGCCATTGAGATTTAACTGCTCTTTAGCGGTATTATTTAATGGCTTATATGAAGGGCACTAATCTCCCTCAAAATATGAGAACTATTACATGTCCCACAAACAGTACTATGCTTCAGTGCTAATTCTTTCCACTAATGCCCCTAAGTGAGCCTTTCACTAATTTTCTTTGCTCACTAGCTCATCCAAAATTGAAATGGGCAGGCTGCTTGTCTATATTCAAGTGCAGAGGCATATTCTTCTTAACTACACTGATGCTATCAATACTTTCAATTTTCCAACATAATTTATAGTGAGGGTCTCTATGTTAGACTTTAAAACATCTCTTTACTAATATGAATAAGTCACTTTTATCTTATTTCTTCACAACTATGTGCACGCTCTGATGTAGCAACTTTCAGTGTCTGACTCTTTCAAGTGTCCCTTTACACCCTTCTTTTCATTAAAAACAGGCCATCTGAATCCACACTGATCACTTTTCAGCCTGTTGTGATAATTCAGACATTCCTTGGGTTACGTTGGACTCGAAGTACATAAGTTTTGTGGTTACGTTGCCATTCCCCATTTATTTATTAAAAAAAAAAGTTTGAGCATTTCTACGTATGTATATATGTGCTTTATGTTTTCTTATTATTCATTTACCACAAGAAAGGTCAGCAATTGTTATCTTTCTTCTAATTTTTTTTAAACTGTTGCACGCCATTACTGCTGTGTATGTGTCTCCATGTGAGTGACATACGTGCTTATGTAGGTGGGTTCTGACTTACGCGAATATTGCATTACATCCCACTGCAGGAACGTGTCAACAATGTAACGTGAGGAACTACTGGACTTGTATCATGTTGATTAAGATGTAGTTATTTGGTCTCCATATTTCTTCAATAAGTATATGATTGTTGGAAGTACAAATTATATCTTTATATATTAATGTGTTCATTAGAATTTTCACTCAATAAAAATAAATGCCTTGTCCTTACAAAAAGATCTGGCCTTATAATTGAATGGCCTAATACATATTAGAGTAGGGCACGACTACCAAAGTTTCTCAGAAGAACACGGGTTGAAATGAAGAGTATATCCTGCCTACCCCTACTTGAAACAAGAGCCTTAGTTGAGCTCCATCATGATCCAAACAGAAACAAACACTAAGAGACATGGCAGGTTTCTGTTACTATATGCCTACTGAGCATGCCTGAGTGCACATTTCCTGACGGTGCTACTGATCAGAATGTGCACTCACAGGACATTAGGGCCTTCATGCACAACTCCATCCTGAAACCACATGAAAAGGAGCGTATTGGACAAGAATGTTAGCAGGGACTTTACAATGCAGAGGGATTCTGAAGAAGATTTTAAAAGGTGGCATAACCCTAGCCAGTTGGGAACAGGGGAAGATCAACGACCTTCATACTGAAAGGCCCCAGTTTCGATTCAGGTCAAGGGCACTTGCCTGAGTGTGGGATCAATCTCGAGTCTGAGGCTTGCAGGAGGGAGCTGATCAAAGAATCACTCTCATCACTGATGTTTCTAACTCTCACATGCTCTCTGTTTCTCTCTGAGAGAAATAAAAATATATGTAAAAGCATGGTGGCAGAATAAGTGGATGCTACAGGGACATGCTCCCAGGAACAAACTGATATTCCAACTAAAATACAGAACAACTTCCGGAATAATCAATGGAAAACTCACAGGAGAGAACCCTGACACCTAGGACCGAAGGTGGAGGCCCCGTAGACACTGGTACGAGGAGAGGAGGCTTGAAGGGGCGGGCCTGACACCCACAGACAGCAACTGAAGTCTCGGAGAGATATCTCAACTATGGAGGACTGCCACTGAGAACTCTGGGTCTAATCCCCAAGCTACGCCTCCTAGCAGAGAGCACAGAACTGAGGAGGGTACCCATATAACCTGTGGATGTGAATAGCAGCAGGACACTGTCTGCCAGTGAGAGACAGCTAGAAATTCAGGTATCCTCTTAAAGAGCCAGCGCACAAATTTCCCTGTGGAGCCACACACCTTGTGCCCTGTCAAAGGGAGGGTGAAGTGGACTGGAGCTGTGAGGGTAAAAGCCAGAACTGGGGAGTCAAGGGTTCCAGCACAGAAGACAGACACTTCAAGTTTCCTTGGAGGAGTCATTTCCTCATGCAGCAGAGAAAATCTTTCCCATGCAGACATTTACCTTTCCTGGAGGGGAGACAATTAACACATGCTACTGGGAAACACCTTGCCCTGAGGACACTTAAGAGATTATAAATAACAATTAACCTCCACGCAGAGGCAACTGTCCAACCCTGTTGAAACAAACTCTTGCTATAACCTGAGGACCATTGCCTTGGAGGCAAGTTAAGTTGGAATCCTATCAGTCTATAGACAGAGGAGGTCTCTGGAGGCTTTGAGTCTTTGCCTGACCTAATTAGTCAGAAACATCCTTTAACAATTTTCTGCACTAGAGACTGATAGGCAGACAGGTCTGCCTAACTTGTCACCACAAACCCACACAGAAAGCCAGAAAGAGGAATTAAATAAAAAATCCTCAAATGAGAGAACTGGATAATTCTCCAGATATTGAGAGAGATGAAGCACACAGAAGACATTTATCTGAATCTGACTTCAGAGCTATGAAGGTAAAAGAGCTCAACAGCATGAAAAAAGATATAGTGACTACGAAAAGAAGAACAGTCCTAGATATAAAATGACATAATACAAATAAAGAACACATAGAAGGAATAGGCAGATATTAGGGAAAGCTGAGGATCCAATCACTGATATAGAACAGAGTTAAAAATATCACCCAATAAAAAAAGGCAGAAAAATTAAGATTTAAAACAAACAAACAAACAAACAAACAAACATCAGGACCACTTACATAACAGTATTAGAATAGCCAGTGTGCCAAAAGAGGCAGGAGGGGAGAAAGGCATAGAGAAGGTCTTTGAAGAAACAATGGCAGAACACTTACCTAACCTGGTAAAGGAAAATCCCACACAAGATCAAGAGCCAAAGAGAACCCCAAAGAAGAAGTACCCAAACAAACCCGTGACCAGACACATCATAATTAAAATGACAAAAATTAAAGACAAAGAGAGAATCTTCAAGGCAGCAAGACAAAAGAAAACTGTTAGCTATGAAGGAGTTCCCATAAGGCTGACTCCTGATCTCTCATCAGAAACTCTACAGGCCAGAAGAAGATGGCATGAAGTACTCAAGTTAATGGAAAGCAAGGATCTGAGACCAAGATTACTATATCTGGCAATTCTTTCATTCAAAATAGACGGTCAAATACAGAGCTTCCTAGACAGAAAAAGGCTGAAGGAGTACATCATCTCCAAGCCAGCTTTACAAGAAATGCTACAGAGATTGCTGTAATGAGAAGGAGAATCAGAGACAGAAACTTAGCCACACAGAAACAAAATGGAAAGAAATAAATACCTATGAATAATAACCCTAAATGTAAATAGGTCAATGCTCCAATCTAAAGGTGTAGTGGAGCCAAATGGATACAGAAACATGATGCAAGTATATGCTGTCTACAGGAGCACCATCTCAAAACAAAAGACACACACAGGATGAGAGTGAAAGAATGGGAAAAATTTCCATGCAAATGGAAAAGAAAAAAAAAGGCCGAAGTAACAATACGCATATCAGAAAAAAAAGACTTTAAAATAAAGGCCATCCCAAGAGATAAAGGTCACTGCATGATACTAAAGGGACCAACCAACAAGACGATATAACCCTAGTAATCATATATTCAGCCAACATAGGAGCACCTCAATATATATATGTCAAACAAACAAATAAACAAAAAATCAAAACAAACAAAAATTCTAGAAGACTTTAACAGAGAGTGTGACAAAAGGACAGTCACAGTAAGGGACTTTTATCACCCCTCTGACATCACTGGATAGATCTTCCATATGAAAAAATAACAAGGATGCAGAGCCTCTAAAGGACACACTGGATCCATTAGATTTACGTGACATTTTAGAATAGCGGTTCTCAACCCGTGGGTTGCGACCCCTTTGTGGGTCAAATGGCCCTTTCACAGGAGTCGCCTAAGTAAAGGGTGTCCCACAATTCACGCAAGAAGTAATTTTGATAGAAAACAAGGTTTATAATTAAAAACTGCACATTTTTATTGATTCATAAAGAAAGTAAAAGAACTGCACTTGGAAAACTACAGGACATTGAAATGGACATAAAGATATCAACCAATGGATTCATATACCATGTTGATGGGTTGGTAGACTTAACTTCATTAACATGTCCATACCACCCAAAGCAATCTATAGATTCATTGTTATCTCCATTAAAATATCAACAGAATATTGCACAGACACAAAAAAATCCTTGAAAAAATTCAAATGGTGTAAAAATAGTCTGAGGAAGAAGAAAAAAGTTGGCGGGCTCACAATACCAGATATTAAGCTATATTATAAAGCCACCATTCTCAAAACTGCCTGCTACTGGCACTAGAAAAGACATATACTCCACTGAAACAGAACAGAGAACCCAGAAGTGAACCCAAGTCATTACGCTCTAATATTAATTTACAAAGGAGGCAAGAGCATACAATGGAATCAAGACAGTCTCTTCAATAAATGTTAGGAAAATTAGAAAGATACATGCAAAATAATGAAACTAGACCACCAACTTACACCATTCACAAAAATAAACTCAAAATGGATGAAGGACTTAAACATCAGATGAGAACCTATAAAACAAACTTATAAGATTGCCTATGTAGCAATATATCAGATATGTCTTCGCAGTATCTTTATTGATACAGCTCCAAAGGCAATGCACACAGAGGGTAAAATAAACAAGTGGACTCCGTCAAAATAAAAACCTTCTGCACAGCAAACAAAATCCTGAACAAAACAACCAGAAAGCCCACTGCATAGGGAGAACATATTTGCCAATGGTATCTCGGATAAGTGTTGAATCTCCAAAGTTTTCAGGGAACTCACACAAATTAACAATAGGAAGATAAACAATCCAATCAAAACATGGGCAAAGGACCTAAATTAACACTTTTTAAAAGGAGACCTATAAAAGGCCAAGAGACATACGAAAAATGCTCAAAGGCACGAACAGTCCAAGAGATGCAAATCAAAACGACAATGAGGTACCATCTACACCTGTCAGAATAGCTGTCAGAAAAATATCAACAAACCACAAGTGCTGGTGAGGATGCAGAGAAAAAGCAACCCTTGCGCACTGCTGGTGGGAATGCAGACTGCTGCAACCACTGTGGAAAACCATATAGAGTTTGCTTAAAAAATTAAAAATGGAGCTCCCCTTTGACCCAGTGTTCTCTCTTCTAGGTATGTATCCCAAGAAATGAGAAAGGCCAATCAGGAAAGATATATGCAACTGTATGTTCATACCAGCCCAATTTACAATAGCTAAGATTTGGAAACTGTCTAAATGCCCATTAGCAGATGCACGGATGAATAAACTGTGGAACATCTATACAATGGAATACTCTACTGCTGTAACAAAGAATGAACTATTATAATTTGAAACAGCATGGATGGACTTGGAGAGCATTACAGTAAGCAAATTAAGCCAGTCAGAGGACGATAAATATCACATTATCTCACTCATTTGTGGAATATAATGAACAACATTAGCTGATGAACAACAAGACATCCAGACACAAAGAAGCATTGATCACACTGTCAAACCTTAGAGTAAAGTGCTTGAGGCAAAGACCAACAGTAGTATGGGTGTGTGTATATGTGTGTGTGTGTGTGTATACGTGTGTGTGTGTGTGTGTGTGTGTGTGTGTGTGTATGGAGGGCTAATGAACTTTGACATGAACTTTGATATTCAGCAGGGCTGAAAATCAGCATTATATTAAACGGCTGTTGGGAAAATGCTGAAGGCAATCTTGCTAACCTGATAATTAAAGTTTACTACTGATATGCCTGTCTGCTTTGCTAAAGGGCATATATGAGAAACCTACAGCCAAGTAAATGAAAGCTGATGGGTGCTGCATTTCAGACAGCCTCTCCCCAAGAGAAAAAGGTCTCCGCCTGGCTCCCCAATGCCTTCTAAATTTATATTTGTTGTCTAGTGTATTCATTTGTGTGCAGCTCCTTTCCCAGATCCTGAATCATTGCAGCAAAATGTTGCAACATTCTGGCGCCCAATGTGGGACATCTGGAGAAGAAGTCTCACCAGAGCAAAAAAAGAAGACTGTCAAGGGCATGTACCTTGGTTGCGGGGACATACCCAGTGGGGACTGTGCAGGAGGCAGCTGATTGATGTTTCTCTCTCATTGATGTTTCTAACTCTCTATCGCTGTACCTTCCTCTCTGTTAAAAATCAATAAAAATATATTAAAAAAAAACACAAAAAAACTCATTCAAGCATTAAATCTCACCATTAATAAGACACAATAAGTAAAAAGATAGTTTTACTTAAACTGTATGCATTACAGCATTTGCCAGCATATCTCTCTCCTATTGGTATTTCCGAAAAGAAACCAAGTTTGTAGCACTATTTAAAAGAAAGAAAAAGGTTTTTAAAAGAAACTCCATAACTGTGGCCTAAAAATTTGTCTGGAAGAAGAAACGGAAGGAGATTCCCTTCAAATATCTAGAAAACTGCATATAAAAATAAATGTATCAGGCCTCAAAAAGAAAACAATTTGCATTATGCTTTCCTAAAAAAAAAATTATGTCAATATACTCAAAGACTGATAGCAGAAATCCAATTAGTGTCATTCACTGTCCCCACCCAATGAGAAAGGAAGATAGAAAATAAGCCTTGTTTTAGACTGATTTAAATTAGCAAATGGAAATAAAAGAATATTCAGGGGAACATAGTTGGAATAGGCAGAAACCTATTCCTGGAGAAGTCACTGTTTTTACTGATAGTTCATCTCATGGTAAAGCTGCTTATACTGCAATGATTTCAGACCAAGTCATGCAGACCAGTCATACTTCTGTGCAAAGAATCGAATTAGAAACAATCAAGGCTGACTTGCAGGATTTCCAAAAGCCTCTTCATATTATCTCTTTATCTGCTTATGCTGCTGGCTTTGTAAACAGAACTGCAACTACTCAATTTAAATGACTCGGTGACCGAAGCCTTTCTATACTATTTGAACAAGTCCTGGTCCTTTAACAAAAGGAAATGAATATGCCTGTCAGTTAGTTATTTTATTAAACAAGTCACAGAATTTCACAAGCTTTTACATCAGCCTGCCAAAATATTGTACAGCCGGCAAAACAGATTATGAAGAAATGCCCTCCTTTCATGTTACATCTACTACAAGGGCTCTAAAATCCCAACTTGGAAAACAAAAGTGGCGGAATAGTGAAGACATCTCTTGTAAGTAGACCACACTAAGCCTTAATTACTTTAAATTTTACCCTTGTAATGCTGATGGTAAGACACCCATAGAATTACACTGGTGTCAGAATAAGCCAAAGCAAAATGGTCTGGTTAAATGGAAAGATACCGAGTATGGTTCAAGGAAGGGTCCCTTTATTAATCTTTGGTCAAGGATATGCTTGTGTATTTGCAGAAAACTCCTCCAAGCCTGAGTGGATTCCTGCAACATGAATCTGAGAGAGGAACTGACCAAACTACTCCAACTACAGATAGCAGTGCCCCAAGCAACATGCTGAGAAGACAGAGGAGAAACATCCAGAGATGGGGGATGGTGACCATGCCTTGCCACGCTAGCAGTCATCAGCTGTGCCTATGTGCCGGTGGCTCTTGACAAAGCCAAAAGAGGTCAGACCTGCATTGTCATTTCTCACCGTTTGCCCACCATCCAGAACTCGAACATCATTGCTGTCATGTCACAAGGGAACAGTGACTGGAAAGGGACCCATAAAGAACTGATAGCCCAAAAAGAAGCCTACTATGGACAAATCACTTAAATACCTGAAAACGATATTTAAAGGGACATGAAAGAACTCAATCCTTTTCATTGAATCTCCTTACAGTTGCTTTTTAGAATAACCAATATTGTCTCTCTTTCTTGTTCTTCTATGTTTTCTTCCAGTCTGAAGAAGAATCACAAGTCTTAAAAGAATCTGAGCCCAGAAGATGGCATTCACCTTTCTAAATTAATTAAGAAAACAAAAAGGGGGAAATGATGGGGCAAAGACCAAAAGTAGTTAACATATCAATGCGAGAAGTCCCACAGAAGGCGAATGGACTTTGATATTCAGCATGGCAGAAAATCAGCATTTTGTTATCCTGTTGTGGGGAAAATGGCTGAAGGCAACCTCCTAACATGAAAATTCTTCTATTGTTTACCAAACTTTACCATTGATATGTCTGTTTGCTTTGCTAAAGGACAAATGTGTATTCAAGTAAATAAAAGCTGTTTTGTCCTGGGCTTCAGAGTGCCTCTCCATTAGAGAAAAAAGCCCACAGTACACAAAAAGAAAGAGATAAAAAAGGTCAGAACAGAAATAAATGACGTAGGGACGAAAAAAAAAAAATAATACAAAAAATCAATGAAACCAAGAGCTGGTTCTTGGAAAGAATAAACAACACTGATGAACCTCTAGTCAAGCTCAGCAAGAAACTAAGAGAGAGCACCCAAATAAACAAAAACAGAAATGATAGAGGTGAAGTAACAAACGACCCCACAGATATACAAAGGATTATAAAAAATTACAATGAACAACTCTACTACAACAAACTGGACAAGCTCAATAAAATGGACACATTCCTACAAAAAGACAAGCTTTCAAAACTCAATCAGGAAGAAGCAAAAATCCTGAACAGACCGATAAATACTGATAAAATTGAAACAGTAATCAAAAAGCTTCCAAAAAACATAAGCTCTGTACCAGATGGCTTCACAGGGGAGTTTGACCAAACATTCAAAGAAGAAGGAAAACCAAACTTTCTCACACTATTTCAAATAATTCAAGAGGACGGCATACTTCCAATCTATTTTTAAGAAGCCAGCATTACCATAATCCCAAAGCCAGAAAAAGACACTACAAAGAAAGTGACTTACAGGCCAATATTCCAGATGAACATTAATGCTGCAATCCTCAACTAAATTCAGCAAACTGGATTCAACATTGCATTAGAAAGATCATACACCATGACCAAGTGGGATTTATTCCAGGGATACAAGGATGGTACAAAATCTGCAAATCAATGAACGTGAAACATCACATAAACTATTTGAGGGAGAAAAACCACACAATCATATCAATTGGTGCAGGAAAGGCATGTGACCAAGTGCAACAGCCTTTTCTGATAAAAACACTCAGCGAAGTAGGAATAGCAGAATCATCCTTCCACATAATAAAAGCCTTATATGACAAACCTACAGCCAACAACATACTCAAAGTGCAAAACAAAAACCATTTACCACTAGGACAGGAACAAGACAGGGACGCCCACTTTCATCACTCCTGTTCAACACAGTACTGGAAGTCCTAGTCAGTGTGATCACACAAGAAAAAGAAATAAATCGTTCCCAAATTGGAAAAGAAGAAGTAAATTGTCATTATTTGCAGATGACGTGATACTGTACATAGAAAACCACAAACACTCCTTCAAAAATTTAATAAACTTACTAAATGAATTTGTCAATGTAGCAGACTACATAATTAATGCCAAGAAATTTGCTAAAGGACAAATGTGTATTCAAGTAAATAAATGCTGTTTTGTCCTGGGCTTCAGAGTGCCTCTCCATTAGAGAAAAAAGCCCACAGTACACAAAAAGAAAGAGATAATAAAGGTCAGAACAGAAATAAATGACGTTTATGGCATTTTTATACACCAATAGTGAACTTACAGAAAAGGAGATTGAAAAAAGAATCCTATGTATCATCCCACCAAAAAAATTAAGACACCTAGGAATAAATTTAGCTAAGGAGGTAAAAGACCTACACTCAGAAAACTAGAAGATGTTGAAAAAAGAGATAGAGGAAGACATAAACAGATGGAAGGACAAACTTTGTTCATGGATTGGTAGAAACAACCTCATTAAAATGGCTATACTACCCAAAGCAATCTATACGTTCAATGCACTCCGCATTAAAACACCAACAGCATATTTCACAGACCTAGAATGAACTCTCCAAAAATCCATCTGTAATGAAAAAAAAGACCCTGAGCCCAAACAGGTTTGGCTCAGTGGATAGAGCCTCGGCCTCCGGACTGAAAGGTGCCTGGTTCAATTCAGATCAAGGGCATGTACCTTGATTGAGGGCACATATCAAGTAGGAGGTGTGCAGGAGGAGGCTGATCTATGTTTCTCTCTCATCGATGTTTCTAACTCTCTATCCCTCTCCTTTACTCTCTGTAAAAAATCAATAAAATATATTTAAAAAACAAACAAACCCCAAAGAGCTGCAGCGATCCTGAGAAAGAAGAACAAAGTAGGAGGGATCTCAGTACCAGATATCAAGCTGTTTTACAAAGCCACTGTTCTCAAAACTGCCTGACACTGGCACAAGAATAGACATATAGGCCAATGCAATAGAACAGAGAACCCAGAAACCAATCCAAACCAATAAGCTCAATTAATATTTGACAAAGGAGGCCAAACCATACAATGGAGTTAAGACAGTCTCTTCAATAAATGGTGCTGGGAAATTTGGTCAGACACATGCAGAAAATGAAACTAGGCCACCAACTTACACCATGCACAATAATAAGGTCAAAATGGATAATGACTTAAACAGAAAGCTGGAAACCAGAAAAATATATAGAGGAATCCATAGGCAGCAGAGTCTCAGATATATGCTGAAGCAATCTCTTCACCAACGCAGCTCCTGGGGGGATGGAAAATAAAGTTAAAGTAAACAAATGGGACGACATCAAAATAAAAGGCTTCTTCATAGCAAAAGAAACCATCAACAAGACAACAACAAAGCCCACTGCATGGGAGAACATATTTGCCAATGTTCTCTCTGATAAGGGTTTCATCTCCAACATTTACAGGGAACTCATACAACTTAACAAAAGGAAGATAAACAACCCAATCACAAAAATGGGCAACGGACCTAAATAGATACGTTTCCAGAGAGGACAAAAGGAAGGCCAAGAGACACATTAAAACATGCTCAGAGTCACTGATCACCCAAGAGATGCAAATCAAAAGGACAAGGAGGTACAACCTCACAGCTGTCAGAATGGCTATCACCAACAAATCAACAAAGGGCGAGTGCTGGTGAGGATGGGGAGAAAAAGGAACCCTCCTTCACTGCTGGTGTGAATGCAGACTGATGCAGCCACTATGGAGAAGAGCATGGAGTTTCCTCAAAAAACTAAAAACAGAACTCCCATTTGACCCAGTGATCCCACTTCTAGGAATATATCCCAGGAACCTAGAATTACCAATCTGAAAGGATGCATGTACCTCTATGTTCACTGCAGCACAATTTACAATAGCTAAGATTTGGAAACAGCCTAAGTGCTGGTCAGCATATGAGTGGGTTAAAAAGCCGTGGTACATCTACACACTGCATAGTATGCTGCCACAAAAAAGGAAGGGGCAGTGACCATTTGCAACAGCATGGATGGAGCTGGACAGCATTATGCTAAGCAAAGCTAGTCAGTCAGTGAGTCCGAGAAAGAGAAAAATCACATGACCTCACTCATCTGTGGATTATAATGAACAACATAAACCAATGAACAAAAACAGATCCAGAGACAGAGAAGCATGGATCAGACCATCACCCTCAGAGGGAAGGTAGGGGAGGGTGGGGCTAAGGGGGAGAGATCAACCAAAGGACTTGTATGCATGCCTATAAGCCTAGCCAATGGACGCAGACACCAGGGGGTGAGCGTGAGGGCATGCTTGCGGGGTGGGGGTGGGGGTGGGGGTGTGGGGGGAGTGGGGGATAAGAACACATATGTAATACCTTAATCAGTAATAGGAATGAAAAGGAACCCAGGAACATATCATCAGGTGAGAATTCACACACTCACACTCACGCACACTCAGGCACCCGCACACTCACACCAGGAGAGGGCTCTGCCGCTCTCAGTGGAAGTCACCTCTTATCTCCCAGCCTGACCACCGCTTTCTCACCAGCTGAACCAGAGGACAATGATGAGTGACGGCCCTGGTGCTCTGCGGAAAGCGACCTCTCCCTCCCGGAAAGTTCCCACCATCCAGCAGCCTCTTTTCGGCCCCCTCTCTGTCCCCACGCCCTGAGCAGGGCTGGGCTGGCCTGAGAGCCCACAGACTTGAGGACCCAGATCCCGGGGGAGTTGGCGCCAGGGCCTGTGGGGGTCCCCTTGGTCAACTGGAAACTCGGCCAGCTGAGGTCACACAATAAAGGCCGACGCCAGAGTTCCATGAATTGTTGCGTGTAAGTCCCCTCAGCGAGCTCCCACTCTGGCGCAGCAAGCGGAAGGCCTCACGCCAGCGAGCCAGGTTTGGACCTCAGGCCTTCACTCCAACCAGGTGGGAACTCATTTTCAGATGGAAAAAGCCGACTGGGGAGGGGCTGCGGGTTGCCAGTGACTAGAGCAAGTTCACCCCTGGAGACAGCAAGTTCACCCCCTGAGACAGCAAGAACCCAGAGTGTGCGCTTACCTTTTCCACAGGCCGTGCTCCTCACCACGTGGACTCCTGCACAGCAGGGAGGCTGGTGGAAAGGAAGAGGTGGGGGGCTGCGCCTGGCAAGCTTCCTGGGACTGCGCCCTGGTTCCTGCCAGGGCGAAATCTCGCGGGATCACGAGATCAGGAACAAACCAAGATCAGGGGGCAGGAGGGGGGGCGTGTTTTAACAGGCCCAGAGAAGGTGGGGACAGGGGCGCCTGTGCCACACCCACCAGGCTGCAAGGGGTGGCAGAGGGTGGGGGACTGTCAGGGGGACCCTGTTCTTCCAGGCATGAGGTTGGGGGCGGTCGCGGAAGTGGAGGGAGAAACAGGAGGCCGCGACCCCCAGCTAACCTCCCACTCGCCACCCCTGGTCTGTGTTTCTGGGGACCCCTTTCCCTCTGTGGTTGTGGCTGCCACTTACCTACCTTGTTCCCTGGGCCAGGCTTGGCGCCCCACTCCCACCCCACCGCAGCCCTCTGTCTAGAAAAGAGCGCCCTGCCCTTGGCTAGCCCACTGTCCCTACTGTCTGGATGGGGACATTTTAGTAACCCCCGGGGCAGAGGAGAGCTGGCCAGATGCAATTACATTGTCTCTCTCCACAGGTGCCCTACTCAGTCTACCCCTGGGGTATGGGTCACCAGAGCTCTTTGACAAGCCTGGAATCCAGCCTTTGCTCTGCTCACCTCCCCTAAGCCTTCAGGTGATGGCAGCCTCCCTGCCTTCCTCCCGCCTCAGGAAGGGGTTCTCCTCTCACCAACAAATCCCTTTGGCGAAGTCACACCTGGGCCTGAAAGCAGAACCAGTGGGCAGGTGGCTCCTGAGGAGGAGCAGGCCAACAAAGCTGAGGAGAGGTGGGGAGGCACCAGCCACAGCCTGGTGCTCAGGCTCTGGCAGAGCTGCCCCTTAGCTGAACCTTAACCCAGGGTTCTCCTCTCAGGTGGCGCCTCCAGGGGGCACAGGGGGCCTGGCACGCTCAGTCTGACAGGGTTTGCTGCCTGCTTTTCCATAGTCTCTTTAGGAGACAAAAGTCAGGCTTGTGAGGAGAGAGGGAGACGGGAAGAGCAAAGCTGAGGCCCAGCCCTGTCATCCAAGCTGGCCTGAGGCATCTCCTGGGCGTCCTTGGAAATCAGCTTCTCTTAGTGAGGAAGGGCATGTAATAAGAATAGAGCCGCAGTTGTTTAATCATTACTTACAAACTATAAATACGAGGCCCTGGGACACTGGAGGATGAAACAGGCTCTACTGAAAACATAGGCTGCCTCCATGGCCCACTACTCAGAAAAGAATTGCATTTTGGGAAGAGACCAGGCACAGGACCGGCTTTGATTTGGCAGCTGTGCCTGCACCCTGACCCCCTCCTGGGGTCTTCCTCAGGAAGGCTGACCATTCCAATCTCATCCCAGGAAGGGGCTGAGCTGTTCCTAAAGTCTTGGGAGATTAGCCACCTTGTGGTCAGCCTTTGAGCTCCTGAAGGGCAGATAGTAGGCCCTCCCCTCCCCTTTGCATGTGACACTTGCAGCTGGCAGCTACAGGTAGCTATCTTCTCCCCAAGAGGCTGAGAGCCGAATTTCCAGGGTGAGCGACTGCTCTCCCCATACTGACAGCATCCTTGGATAAATACTCATTGTGTGGTTCAACCCTCTCTCTGCTTAACTTGGCTCAAGGAGTGACAGGCAGCCTCAGACACATTGTGCTGCCTTTCTCTTCCCCACTCAGACTTGGGGAATATTCAGACTCTGCAAACTGTGAGACCTTATCTGAGAGGGAGAGTGGGCAGAGGACACTGCGTCCCTGTCATGCAGGTGGCCCTGCATCTCTTCACCATAGGCTGTGGGGAGGTCGTGTCGGCGGAGCGTAACAGCAGGGTGGTGAGGCTGGCTTCTTGTGTGTCCCTACCCTGCCATTCCTCCAGACGTTCCCCATGCCTATGAATGAGCAGAGTTTAAGGTTTCCAGCTACATAGATGGAGGAATGTGGACAAATGAGGCGACTGCTCTCAGCCCCAGTGGATCTGGGATTGTCACCTAGAGCAGAGCAGATAAAAAGCAGAAACAAACAAACAAACAAACAAGAACCAACTCTATTATTTTATACTAGAGGCCCGGTGCACAAAAATTTGTTCACTTAGGGGTGAGGGGGATCCCTCAGGCCGGCCTGTGCCCTCTTGCTGTCTGGGACCCCTTGGGAGATAATGACCTGCTGGCTTAGGCCTGCTGCCGGGTGGCAGAGGGCAGGCCCAATCCCTAGGTGCAGACCCTGGTCAGGCTCAGAGCAGGGCCGACTGTGGAGTTGGGGTGCTGCCTCCTGTCATGCACAGAGCAGGGCCTATTGGGGAGTTGGGGCGCCGCCCCCTGTCATGCACAGAGCTGCAGGGTGATCAGGGGTTTGGTCGCTCCCCCTGTCACGCTGATCCCGGTGCCGGGAGGTCTCCTTGCTCCGCTGACCCTGGGGCCAGGACCCCTCTCGCTCCGCTGATCCCGGGGTCCTGAGGCCTCGCGGCTCCGCTGATCCCAGGGGCTGGGAGGCCTCTCAGCTCTGCTGATAACCTGGACAGGGAGGCCTCTCGGCTCCGCTGATCCCCGGGTCCTGAGGCCTCGGGGCTCCGCTCATCCTGGGGTCCTGAGGCCTCTCAGCTCCGCTGATCCCGGGGTCCTAACGCCTCTTGGCTCCACTTATCCCCGGCCAGGAGGCCTGTCTGCTCCACTGTTCCCGGGGCCCTGAGGCCTCTCTGCCCTGCTGCTTCAGGGGTGTATGGCTTTGCTCAGCTTGCAGCCTGAGTATGCAAATTAACCGCCATCCTTTAGCCTCTATAATTAAAACATTGTATCTTTTGGAGTTGTTGCTTCAGGAGCTCAGAGCCCCCCAGCTGCAGATGGGGAACCTTTGCATCCTCATGCTGGGGCAAGCAAGCCTCCCTGTTCCCATCAACTGCCTGCCTGCCGGCGGCCATGTTGGCTGCCAGTTAATTTGCATATCTCGCTGATTAGCAAATGGGAAGGGTAGCGGTCGTACGCCAATTACCATGTTTCTCTTTTATTAGTGTAGATTGGAACTAGATATTCAGCCTAGCTCTCCCACCTCTTTCCTAGATGCATTTGGCAATTATTTGTCCTGGCGGGGTCTCCCCCATGGCCTGGGCTCTACTCCCTTCTTTCTCGTCAGGACACACGAGACCGTTCCCAAGGCAAGTTCATGTGGGTGCCTGCACTGACGCCTCTCCCTCCCCTCCAGGTTCACCTGAGTCATCCCCCTCTTCTCCTCTGCATTTCCCCCTCTTCTCCAGGCCCTGGGCCCAGCAATCCTGGACCCAGCCTCTGCCCTGTCCAGCTGTGGGCCTACGAGGTGTGCTGGGTGAGCTGAACTGCCACCAATTCCAGCACTGGACACAGCAGCCACTGGAATTTATAACCCTGCCTCCTGGGACCAACAATGTCTGGGAACCGCTCCCACACTCCTGATTGATGGTGACAGGGGAGGAGGGGTATCTAGCTAATAGACATCTGCTGAAGACTTGTTGTTTACCATGTTTCACTCCAATCAGGAAAAGGCAACAATCTTCTGAAGAAGGTCTCTCCCTCTCTCTCTTTTGGCCAGGAGGGTGCTGGGGTGCCCAAAGGTGCTCTCTGACACTTTGGCTACTTAATAAACAGCTGAAAATCAATATCCCCAAAAGAAGCTTCAGGGTGGCAGAAACTTGGTTTCCTTTATTTCTTAACCGTTGGCTAAGAGGGTTCAGACTGGTGTCAGTTGGCTAGATAACCCGTGTCTCATGGTTTCTTAATTTTCCTGACACGTGTGTTCTGTTCTTCCTCAACTACCTGCAAATTGCCCATTCTCACTTCTGAAAAGTAATGTCCCCCCGTTCTCCTTTGTTCAAAATATATACTACATAGTCCAATCGGCCTGGCTCAGTAGTTGAGCATGGACCTATGAGCCAGGCATCAGCATTCATTTTCCTATCAGGGCACATGACAGTTTTCAGGCTGGATCCCCAGGGTGGTGCCCACGGAAGGCTGAGGGTCAATGATTCTCTCTCATCGTTAATGTTCCTAGCTCTCTTTCCCACTCCTTCCTCTCTGATAGCAATAAAAAACTTGCTTTAAAAACTTTAAAAATGTCATATACCCAATGTTGCTTCAATGAGTTTGTAATTTTATGGCTACGTCAATTCTATGTGAAACCTTCTTGCACATGTACTAACCCCTGATGTTCTCCTGTTTATCTCTGTGTGTTAATTTGTCTATTCGCCTGGCCTAGAAGAACCAAGCAGCCACAAATAAAGGACTTGTATGCATGCATACAAGCAAAACCAATGGACATAAGACACTGGGGGGTAGGGGAGGCCAGGGGATTGTCAAGGGTGGGGGGAAAAAATTAGACATATGTAATACACTCTGTAATACTTTAAGCAACAAAAAAAAAGGAAAAAATGTTAATGAGGTATTTTACCTTCAAGTTTTGCACAAAGTCTTCTTAGTTTGATGTCTCTCACAGGCCATCTCACTAAGGATTGAGTGCTAAATTGTATCTTTTTAAATCAGGAATGCTGAGTGTGTATTTGCATTCCCTAACATTTGATAAAATAGATTCATTGACACACTCAAGGTGTTCTAAACAATAAACAAAGTATATGTTACCTTGATAGATTAAAATAAAAACTCAGCTCCTCAAGTGCACTGCATATATTTCAAGGGCTTAATCATCACATGGGGTTGGTGGCTACCGTACTGGACAGGGAGGCCCTGACCATCTGCTATGTGCAGCACAGGAGGTACTACAAGGCTGAGTACCTTGTTTCCAGGGGTGGGGAAGGCTGCTGTTGGTGAAACTGGTCCCAGGGGAGATGCTGCAAGCACTGGTCAAGGGAAGACACTGCAAGGGTAGATGCTGCAGCTCTGTTTGGCTGTGTGGCAGCTGCAGCCACAATTAGGGACACAGCAGGGAACCTTTGTTTGTGCCCCAGTGTCCCCAACCTCAGTCCAGGGCTCACTAAGTTTTGTGCTGAGCAGAGGTCTCTGGGCTCTGCAAACCTCCAAGTGGGGTGTGTGTCGGGGGTGTGGGGTGAGGCTCCGGGCTCCCTAAACTGCTCCTTATATTTGATTTGCACCCATAGATGAGAAAGTGAATCATGCGCAGGTATCATGAATGTTTGTTTACCAGCTGTTGTCAACCTCTGGGTCAGGAACAATGGAACTACATCCTGCATATCAGATATGTACATTACTATTCATAACAGTAGCAAACTTACAGTTATGTAGTAGCAACGAAAATAATCTTATGGTGGGGGGTCACCACAATATGAGAAGAAATAATGACAGAAAACTTCCCCCACCTGGTGAAAGAAATAGACTTACAGGTCCAGGAAGCACAGAGAACCCCAAACAAAAGGAATCCCCAGAGGACCACACCAAGACACATCATAATTAAAATGCCAAGAGCAAAAGACAAAGAGAGAATCTTAAAAGCAGCAAGAGAAAGAAACTGAATTACCTACAAGGGAATACCCATACGACTGTCAGCTGATTTCTCAAACAGAAACTTTCAGGCCAGAAGGGAGTGGCAAGAAATATTCAAAGTGATGAATACCAAGAACCTACAACCAAGATTACTTTATCCAGCAAAGCTATCATTCAGAATTGAAGGTCAGATAAAGAGCTTCACAGATAAGGAAAAGCTAAAGGAGTTCATCACCACCAAACCAGGATTCTATGAAATTCTGAAAGGTATCCTTTAAGAAGAGGAAGAAGAAGAAAAAGGTAAAGATACAAATTATGAGCAACAAACATGCATCTATCAACAAGTGAATCTAAGAATCAAGTGAATAAATAATCTGGTGATCATAATAGAATCAGGGACATAGAAAGGGAATGGACTGACTATTCTTGAGGGGGAAAGGGGTGTGGGAGATGCGGGAAGAGACTGGACAAAAATCATGCACCTATGGATGAGGACAGTGGGTGGGGAGTTAGGGCGGAGGGTGGAGCAGGAACTGGGAGGAGGGGAGTTATGGGGGGAACAAAGAGGAACAAATGTAATAATCTGAAAAATAAAGATTTAATAAAAAATAAAAAAAGAAAGAATTGTAGGTACCATTATGAAGTTTCAGGATTGGAGGCAAGGTTTGAATTATACAAGGTTGTATCATAAGTGCTGATTTAAATTACAATATACTTAAATGTTTAAATTTTACATATTTTATTGTTAAAATATTCAGAATATAAGCACAACGAACAGACCAACAGAAGCAAGACACTGGGAGTGGGTGACGAGAACAAGTGACTAGGAATAGGGGAGGCCAGGGGGAGGTAAGTAGAAAAAAAGAAAGAGACATATATATTACTTTTTGTAAAACCTTAAACACTAACATTACAAAAAATTTTCAGAAGAAAGTGCTCTGCAACATGGGATTTCTTGTCTGATTTTACTACACATAAAAGCAATGTGTTTGGATGGTGAGTTATATTCATAGCCCTAAATTTCCCAGGGTGTCTATGACCATAAGTGCATAAAGTCTTTGAAGTGAACTGCATACAAAATGAAGCAGTGTGTTATTTCGTCATGGCATGCTGCCCTGTTTTCCAGTTAGGGAGGGTAAACAAATGAGGTATTCTCCTTGGAAAACCTAAATGGATAAAAGGATTGAAGAACCTCTGACAAGGTTGAAAAACAAGGATTTCTCTAGTTCTGTGGCCCACACTTCGCACCCTAAGATACTGATAAGGCGCAGGCTTCTCCCACTGGCCCCAGGAGGAAGAAAAGACCTTGGGGAAATAGGAGATGGGGGTGAGCAGCAATAGGGCAATGCGGCGTGGAAGCACAGCAGCCTAGGCCTCGGCATGAGGAAGATTCAGAGACACGAGTATAGGAAGAACATGTCATGCCAGCTCCTGTTGAGGGGCTGGTGGCAAGGCCTGAAGGTGCTGTGGGAGGCCTAGAGGGAGAGTTCAGAGGAGTGGCGCATGTAATCTGCATTTACTCTGAGTGACAGTGGACATGCACACTCCCTCCTCCTGCCTAAGCCCCCCTGCCTGAACTGGAATTGCACTGCCCTTGTTGTGCTGGTAGTTCCTGTCTCAGCCACACACCCTGCGGCACTGGTGTCACAGGCTGTATCCCTCCCAGCATACAGGTGTCCCTGTGAGAGAAAAGTAATGGCCCAGGAGGGAGCCTGGCAGCACACCGGGGGAGAGCCCAGGCAGGCCCTCCTCACCCGTCCTGTCTGCTCACTGGGGGCCATCGTCCTCTCATAGTTCTCCAGGGGATTGAGCCACAGGTCCTTGCTGATGATCTGGTAGGGCAAACAGGAGACCACAGGGACCAGAATAGAAACGCAAGCAGCAGGCAGACACAGGAAGCTGTATGCTGACATGGCCAGTGACATCCCACCACAGCAATCCTGCCAGATTCTGCCACACTGTGGTCAGAGAACCAGTAGAAGAAGCTGGCGCTGCTGTCCTGGAGCCTGTGGCTGTAGGCTTCTCATTCACAATGCTGGTACCACTGAATTGGAGTGGCACGGGACACCCTGTATCCTGCAGGAGAGGGGTATGTGAAGCTGGGCACATCGCCTTCCATCCATGCCCACCACCAGCTGAAGCCCATGCAGGGAGCCTCCTCTTACCTGTGAGGGTGATGAGATACTCCTTCACAATCACATGGTTGTGGAAGTAGGGGTTGCTGCAGAAGTACAGGCTAATGGTGCAGCAACCCCAGGGATGCCTGACTTCCCTCACCTGCAGAAGGAAAGTGGATCCAGGGAGTGAAATCACAGCCCAGTGCTCACGCATGTAGCTCTTTTCAGGGACAGGCCACTTACCCACCTGCCCTCCACCACTCCATGGAGCAGGTGGACTGACCTTCAAATTGATCATGTGGCCAAGGATGTTTTCTTCTTGGACCCTAATCATTGCCGACAACTCTGGGTGGTTGACAAACTGCTTTGGGTCAAGCAACCTGCACCTTGGGAGCTGGGCATGGACCAGCTAGAAAGAGCAGCCTGGCCTGGCCTCTCCTTCCCTTAAGGCCACTCCTTCTCCATCAAGGGCAGAAAGGGGCACAGCACCACTCTGTTTCCTGACAGACCCTGATGCCCACCAGACTGTGTTGTGCTGAGGTTTTGACAGGCTACACATCACACATTCCTGCTTCTGAGCAATTGGACATAGAGACGGCCTGTAAGGCAGCATTAGTTAGTCCCAGAACAGCCCGTGCAACACAGCCCTGTCTGTGGGCATCAGCCCCTGGTGTATGCGTGCCTCTGCGTTGGAGCTCTGCCCCTGGACCCCCTGGTAATGCTTCTATGGTGCCTGTATAAGACAGAGGGTGTCTCCAGGGTCCTGGGCCAGACTGGGGTGCACTGCCCCTAGATTGTCCTCAATGTTTTTTTCTATGGGAATCATCCCCGCTTACAACGTTCTCCTGCACTGTCTCATGCTCCTTGTGATCCTGCTCCTCTACCCTTAAGGATAGAGCTGTGAGCCAGAACACAGGGATGCGCTGGATATTGAGGCTTCTCCGTTTGAAATAGGGCTTGAGCCTCTGCCGAGTCCTGCACCTGAGCCGAGAGAAGGCCCTGCTGGCTTGCTCGTTCATGGGCTCCATCTCCAATTGAAGGGGCTGGAGCACCTCCAGAGGGGACCAGGTTAACTTGGCCCCGGGCCCTGACTGGGCCTGCTCCTGCTGCACTGGCTCCTCTTCTTCTGGCTTTGCTTTGGCCTTGGACTGAGGCTCCACCTCTCCCACCTGTTCCACTGCCTCCATGGTGCACTTCCCCTCCCCCTGCAGGACAAACTGCTCCCCTGCAATTAATTACTCCTCCATCCACCCCTCCTCCTGGTGGTCACTCGCTTGCCGGTCACCTGGAGCATGTGCCTCCAGCCTCAGCTCTTCACTCACCACCTCCTCCTGCCTTCCCACCTGCAGATGTGGGAAAACCTCCTCACCTGCCCACATGGCCTGCCATGGCACCACCTGCAGAAGGCCCTCTGTCCACAGGACAAACTGAGCCTGTGCCTGCAACTCCTCCCCCAGGCCTTCCTTGTCTTCCCCTTGCTCCTCACTCTGGGTTCCCTGCTGCACCTCCCTCTCCTCTCCCTGCACACACTGCTCTGCAGCCACCCAGTCCTCCCCTGCACCCCACTGAAGATCTAGCCAAACTTCTTACCTGCATCCAACCTCAGCTCCAGGATCACAGCCTCCCTCACCTGCATGAAATCCTCCCTCTCCAGCCCTATAGCTTTCCTCCAAACCTCCTGTGCCCTTGTGTCTTGGCTATAACCACTTTCCTGCACCGAGGTGAAGCTAAAAGCCTTTGGGCCATCCTGCTTGCCCTGTCCTTCCTGGTGCAATGGCCCTGGGGTGCACTGTGAGTCCTCAGGCGCCCTGAAGCTGAAGGCCCCCTAGTGGAACTGAGAGGAAGCGCGCTGCCCCCAGGAGCCCCTCAGTCTCCCAACACAGCCTGACTCTGGATGCCCCCTGGCTCTGAGACTGGTGCTGTGAAGGAGCAGGTGGTGCAGAGCCTGCTATGTCCATGCAAGGCGCTCGCTCACTGGTGCATGCATCCAGGCCCTGGTGTGCTGAGTGGGTGCACACTGGGCTCATGCACAGGCGCTGGTCATGTGAGCATGTGGTACAGAAGGCAACTGGCCAGGCCAGCCTGCAGTCTCTGGATGGGCTCTTGAAAAGTCTCCTTCAATCAAGGGCAGGGCAGTGGGCGTCACCCTGCGCAACTCCGCCCCTTAGTCACAGCCCTGGTGTATGAACCTGGCCCCTGCAGCCCCAGGTTCCTGAGGAAGCCCACCCACTTTCACACACCAAAATCCTCCCCAAAACCTGAGTGTGAAGACTGGAATGGAGAAAGGCACGCCAGGCCCCCACTTCAACAAAAGGCAAGTTTTGTTCATGTGATTGCCTCCTTTGGGAATGGGTTTCCCATTTCATTCTTGCTTGACAGGAAAATAAACTTTGTTGTGTTGAGGTTCCCCCCTCTAGAATGTTCGGATTGGCTTATGCGGTTGTCTGTGTACAAGGAAGGCTTTGGTCTACTGACAGAGTTTTGACCTTTTCCCTTTCCCAAGTGCAACCCATGCAGGGTGCTGCAGTGCGCACCTGCCTCCATACACCCCAGGCCTTAGCACCCTCCCTGGCGTGTAACTCCTCTCCTCTGCCCCACACCCCACATCACTTCCATGCAAGTCTGCCCCACACAGGGAGGGTGGCTCTACCTGTAAACTTTCACGTTCACAGGACAGGCCCATGGCTTCTGTTGAGCAGTGCCTCCATCTTGAAAAGGCCAGCTGTCTTCTGTCTGACCATGGCATGTCTATGTGAGTGACCGCCCAAGCCAAGGGAGTTGAGAGCCTAAGAGACAGGATCTAAAGTCGCCCCCTGCACTCCTGCCCAAATTATAATACTTGTCATCAGAAGTCAGCCATTCTTCCTTCCTCCTCCCAGACAACACCCTGAAAGAAGGGAACAATATCAGAAGGCCTTCCGAGGCCTGGTGTCTCCTCTTCTGTAGCCCTGCCACTTTCCAGGCAGGCTGAAATGCTGGAGATGCTGCTCCCACAGCCCCTTGTGAGGTCTTTGCCCAATACTATTACATTTCCCTGCTACCAACAACGCAGAGTCAGCAACACCTTGCAAGCTTCTTTATGGTTCTTTCAGTGACACTCATGTTAGGTGGCATATGCTCTCTGACTCTTCCGCAGGCGATCCTTTTCTCCTCTTTTCCTCCTGTGTAAAGGGAATGGACAGAATCCCTCAGCCAACCTTGGTGTGTGCCCAAACACCACATCGTTTCGGTCCTTCGGGGCCATATTTGATGTTCTGCTCCATCTCCTCTGAATCTGGAGTGTCCCCTTCTATACACACACACCCACACTCACAGACACTGGCATGTGCCTGAAGGTGTGTGGGGCCCCTCTGAAGCACATGTCCACAGTCAGTACACCGTGCCTTTTCCTGGCCTGTTTAACTTTCCTACCCCAGGACTTCAATAGTCTCGTCCAGATCCTGCTGCCATTGCCAACATTGTGGGCTCAGCTCAGCGGAACTGAGCGGTGGGTATAAAAACAAAGAAACGTGAATTAGAGGCACTGAAAACGGGTAAGGCATGGGAAGGTAGGACTCCACTGGAGTGGCAAGAGGCCTAAGTGGGTGGTGAAAGCACCTACAACAGGATTGCAGAAACATGATGAAGAACCATGTTTGTTGCCCAGGGCCCGAGGCCAGTCATCCTGAAAGCCATGGTGCTTACAGCGCCCCCATCTGCTTACATTCTGTGGGCACCAGGACTCCCAGTTTCCCTTTGCTGCTCTCACACACATTCCTGGTGCACTAGGGTACCTCCAATTTACCCAGGCCCGGTTTTCCACATCCACTTTTCTAAGGAGATTCACAGGGGCAACTACTCACCTTTTAATGCCCAGCAGGGGGGCTCCTCCTCTCCAACAGGTCCCCTCTGCAGCTCCCTCCTCTGGGTCCTGAGTCTGCGGGGTAGTACTGCAAAGGATTGGGCCACAGGTCCTCGCTGATGATCTGGGAAGGAACACAGGGAAGAGGGGGACCAGACCAGTCTGCTACTCTGCTTTTCAAGCACGTGGGGCTTCCACCATTACATTTTCTGACAGTGGCCAGAGCAGTATCAATCACCTCAGCAATCTTGCCTGACCCGGGCAGGGTATGTTCAGACAACGAGTTGAAGAAGCTGACGCTGCTTGTATCTCTCCGGCGGCTGGGGGCTCCACGTTCATAATCCCAGAACCAGAGGATTGGAGTGGATCTGGAGGCCCTGTACCCTGCAGGAAGGAAGTTGGAAGGCTGGATTCCCATCAGTCCAATGTCAACACCCACCCACCATTTTCCTGCTCTTCCAAAGGCCCATCCTGGGAACTGTCACTCACCTGCAAGGCTGACATCATATTGCTTAACGATCAGGTCATTCAGGAAGTAGGGGTTGCTCCGGAAGTAAAACATCAACTTGCAGCGGTATTTGGGAAGGCTCACTTCCTTCACCTGCCAAGAGATGCAACTAGTAAAGTGTCTTGTCTGCCAGCTTCTGGAGTGAGCCTGCCTGCAGGAATCACCCACCTCCCCTCCCTTTCTTTCTGCTGGGACACGTCCCACTGGGTGCCAAAGCCCTCATCCCACGCTCCACTCTGCCTCCCAGTCTGACCTCCACATTGATCAAGTAGTTCAGCAGGTCTTCATCTTCCTCAGTGATGATGGCTGATATCTGCGGGTGGTTCCGGATCTGCTTTTGGTCAAGGAGCTCTCAGAGGCTGTGAAACGAAATGGGCAGCTAAAAGACACGGAGCCATCCTAGGGGCATACGAGAGTTGGCCGTGGATGGCAGACATTGCCCCTGTTCCAACATCCTCACCAACTACACTTTCTTCACACATGCTCACAATAATGGTACCTGTGGGTTCATGTTCACCTGAGCATGAACCTGCCCTAACAATCGTGGGTTCATTTCCAGACATGTTCTGAGCCCTCCCTGTCCTCCGTGTGCCTGTGCAGATGACGCAGTGCTTAGGGCAGCGGTTCTCAACCTGTGGGTCACGAACAATGAAAATACATCCTGTCTATCAGATATTTACATTATGATTCATAACAGTAGCAACATTACAGTGATGAAGTAGCAACGAAAATAATTTTATGGTTGGGGGTCACCACAACATGAGGAACTGTATTAAAGGGTCGTGGCATTAGGAAGGTTGAGAACCACTGGCTTAGGGTGTCTGCATGTACCCTGGCCTTGTCCCTTGGGATCGCCTACATGAAATGTATGGTCTCCAGAAACAGTGGCAGCACACATCTTCTAGAGGTCCATGTGGGTCACAAAGGCTGCATTCCGGGTTGGAAATAAGCCTTTTTTTGCACACGAGTTGCAATAAAAGGGTGTGTGTGTGTGTGTGTGTGTGTGTGTGTGTGTGTGTGTGTACCTCTGGTCCTTTGTGTATACCTGTGTTTGTGTGTCTGTGGAAGGAGGGAGGAAGCCTGCCTGGAATTCCTATGGGCATCTGATGTGTTGAGAGAGGACACTGGAAGCATTCGCCTTAAACCTGGCTAAAACGAGCTGAGTGTTTACACTGAGCTTTTTGGTCAAAAAGGGAGAAACACAAAACACTACC
The DNA here is from genome assembly GCF_964212035.1 of Myotis nattereri. Classification (NCBI taxonomy): domain Eukaryota; kingdom Metazoa; phylum Chordata; class Mammalia; order Chiroptera; family Vespertilionidae; genus Myotis; species Myotis nattereri. The sequence continues at coordinate 11,858,739 of NC_138094.1, read as the reverse complement.
TCCAAGCATCTTTCCACTGCCCAGAAAAGGTGCCCTTCCACTATCTGATTGCGGTGTGGTACGTTGTGCCCATACTTCCTGACCTGACACCTAGAAGCCGGCCATCGCTTTGCCCAGTGCTGTGCCACTGGGGAGTGGAGGCCCTTTCCTCTGTCCTCCTCCGCTTCACCTTCTCCTGGCTCCTCCTCCATTTACTCCCTGTGGTCTTTGTCAGCAGTGAAGCCAGAAGGGCTCAGGCAAGGATACAGCTTGGGCCCAGAAGTTGGGGATGCACTGGATGATGGCCCTTCTGCACTCAAGAATGGGCTTTCTACGCCGAGAGGTCTTGCGCTTCACCCGAAGGTAGGCCCTGCTGGCTCGGGCACTCTCAATGCTCAGCTGGACCTGAAGGGCCGCCAGCACCTCCAGTGTGGGCCGGGTGCTTGTCCCACTGGGCCCTGGCTCTGCTCGCTGCTCCTCAGGCTTCGCCTCTGCTTCTACTTGGGACTCCGCCTCCTCTGCTGCACTCATTTTGTCCCCAGCCTCAGCTTCCACCACCTGGGAGAGAAGGTCCAAGTCCAGTAGCTGCTCCGCCCCAGCAGCACCTGGGCCCTCGCCTCCTAGGACCTCGGTTTCTGCACAGCATCACGCTTAACTTGGAGGTCACCTCGCCACCACTCCTGCCCTGGGTTGCGTGGTCCCTCCCACGCCCCGCCCTGCACCTGTACACACAAGCTCCTGTGTTCACCCGAAGGGCCCTTGCGGGTACACTTCTGACACAAAGTGCTGGCGAGATCAGCAGTCTACTGACCCAGCAGGACCCGCCCCTTCCCCCCCACCCCCCACCTCCAGATGGCACTGGTCCTGAACTGGGCAGATGCCAACAAGCAGGTGGCAGTGCTTGGAGCTCACTGCATGTCCCCAGGTCCCTTATCTGGATCCTTTAGGCATAGTCTTGGTTTCATAGGGTGCGTCTCCTACACAGGGGGTTTGGGGCCTCCTCGTGGAAAGGAGGATGCACCAGCTATGCTGGGTGCACTGGCCATGCACAAGATGCTCTTTGCACATGAACTTCAATCAGTGAGCAAGACTGCACTTGGCCCCATTCTGCTCCGCCCCTCCCTTCGCCAGCACCACTGCAGGCCACCAACCTCCATGCAAACTCCTCCTTGCACCCCCCTTCTGAAGTATAAATAATCCTCTGTCCTTTTCCTGACCGTTACCACCTGCTCTTCGCATTGATGCAAGCGCCAGAGTTTGCACATGGCGAATTTGCTTTCTGTGTCACTTACAGACTGGTACACATTTGCCCCTGGTAGAATGGACAGTCACAGTCCTGGCTGGTGTCTCCATGAGCTGGAGCCTGGTCCCAAACACCAGAGGTTGCTAGTCTGGCAGGTCAGGGAATTCACCTCGGTTTTGTGTTGGATTCCTGGTCAGGGTGATTAAGGGAAGCAAGGGATCTCTTCTCTCTCTCTCTCTCTCTCTCTCTCTCTCTCTCTCTCTCTCTCTCTCTCTCTCTCTCACCAGTAAACATATCCTGGGATGAGAAATAAAAATGTAATAATAAACAGGTTCATAGGATCTAGGTAAGAGGGCACTTCAACATGGAAGGTCTCTGAGGTCCAAGTTGGAGCCAAGGGGAAGGCTTATGGCTATAGGGGGCTGTAGCCTCCATTCTTGCAGATCCAAGGCTTAGGAGAACAAAGCCAAGAAAAGGGCTCATTCTCTGGGCCTGCAGGTCATTGCTTTGCTATCTGCATCACATTTCTTTCATTCTCACTGGCTTTTCTTCTGAATATGTGGGTGCATATGCTCTTTCGGATTGGTGTTTGTCATTTCTTGAGATATGTTCCTAGTAGTGGGATTGCTGTTCAAATGGGAGCTCCATTTTTTCAATTTTTTGAGGAAACTCCATAGTATTCTGCATAGTTGCTACACCAGTCTGCATTCCCACAAGTAATGCAAGAGGATTCCTTTTACACCCCATCCTTGCCAGCACTTGTTGTGTGTTGAACTGTTGATGATAGCCATTCTGACCAGTGTGAGATGGTATCTCATTGTCCTTTTGACTTGAATCTCTTGAATGATTAGTGATTTGGAGCATGTTTTCATATGTCTCTTGGTTTTCTGTATGTTCACTTTCGAAAAGTATCTAAATCCTATGCCCACATTTTGAGTGGAATATTAATCTTCCTTTTGTTTGAATGAGATCATTATGAATTTTGGAGAATAGGTCCTTATTGGATATAACGTTGGTAAATATATTCTCCCAGGCAGTGGACTTCCTTGTTTTGTTGTTGTTGTTGTATTTTTTGGCTGCTTCTTCTCTACAGAAGCATTTTAATTTGACGTCGTCCCATTTGTTTCTTTTCTCCTCAGTTTCCATTGCCCTAGGAGCTGTATCAGTAAAGGTACTGCTGAGACAGATGCCTGCTATTTTTCTGCCTATGGATTCTTCTAAGATTTTCAAGGTTACCCACTTACCTTTAAGTCCTTTACCCATTTTCAGTTTATTTTTGTGTATGGTGTAAGTTGGTGGTCTAGATTCATTTTTTTTACATGTATCTGTGCTATTTGTCCAACATCAATTATTGAAGAGACAGTATGACTCCATTGTATGATTTTGCCTCCTTTGTCAAATATTAATTGAGCATAACTGCTTGGATTGACTTCTGGGTTCTCTATTCCATTCCATTGGTCTATATGTCTGTTTTAGTGCCAGTAACAGGCAGTTTTGAGAATGGTGGCTTTGTAATATAGCTTGATATCTGGTATTGTGATCCATCCAACTTTGTTCTTATTTGTCAAGATTGCTGTGACTATTTGGGGTCTTTTGTAATTTCATAGGAATTTTTGGAGACTTTGTTCTAGGTCTATGAGACATGCCATTGGTATTTTAATGGGGAATACATTAAAACTGTAGATTGCTCTAGGTAGTATGAACGTTTAATGATGTTGATTCTACCAATCCATGAATGTGGTGTGTTCTTCTATTTGCTTTTGTCTTCATCTATCTCTTTTAAATTTCCTGTAGTTTTCCAAGAACAGGTCTTTTACCTCCTTAGTTAAGTTTATTCCTAGGTATGTTAACTTTTTGTTGCAAATGTAAATGAGATTTTTTGTTTTGTTTTGTTTTGGTTTCTTTAGTTTTTATTTCTGTAAGTTCATTATTGGTGTATCAAAAAGCCATAGAATTCTGGGTGTTAATTTAGTATCCTGCTGCATTGCCAAATTCATTTATTAAATCTCCTAGTTTTTTGATGGATTCTTTATGTATTTCTATGGACAGTACCATGCCATCTGTGAATAATGACAGTTTTACTTCTTCTTTTCCAGTGGGCATGCCTTGTTTGACTTCTTCTTGTCTGATTGCATTGCCTAGCACTACCAGTACTCTGTCAAACAGAAGTGAGAGTGGGCATCCCCGTCTTATTTCTCTTCTTAATGTTTTTTGCCCATTGAGTATGTTGTTGTCTGTAGGTTTGTCATATAGAGGGTATGATCCCTCTGTTCCCAGTTTGCTGAGAATTTTTATCAAAAGTAGAGGCCCAGTGCAGAAAAATTTGTGCACTTGGTGGGGATGGAGGGGGGGAGTCGTTCAGCCTGGCCTGAGGCCTATGCCTTCTTGCAGTCTGGGATCCTTGTAGGATGTCCACCTTCTGGCTAAGGCCTAATGCCTGAGGGATCAGGCCTAAGCTGGCAGTCAGATCTCCCTCTGGCAGCCCAGGATCCCTTGGGGGATAGCCACTTGCCAGAGGGTGCAGGCCTAAGCTGCAATCGGATATCCTGAGCGGTGATGAGGAGGCGGGAGAGGCTACCACCACCAACACTGTGCTGGCAGTCGTCAGCCTGGCTTGTGGCTGAGCAGAGCTCCGCCTGTGGGAGGGTACTGACCACCAGGGGGAAGCTCCCGCATTAAGTGTCTGTCCACTGGTGGTTAGTGTGCATCATATTGACCAGTAATTCCCAGTCGTTTTGCTGTTAGGGTCAATTTTCATATTACCCTTTTATTATATAGGAGGACAGAGGCCTGGTGCACGGGTGGGGGCCGGCAGTTTTGCCCTGAAGTGTGTCCGGATCAGGGTGGGGGTCCCGCTGGGGTGCCTGTCCAACCTGGGTAAGGGGCTGATGGCATTTTGCAGTCTGTCGAAGCCCTCCAGTGGGGATCCTCAACCCGTGGGGGTGCCTGCCCCGCCTGGGTGAGGGGCTGAGGGCTGTTTTCAGGCTGGCCACATCCTCTTCAGGGTTGGGGGGTCCCTACTGTGGTGCCTGGCCACTGTGGGTGAGGTGCTGATGGCTATTTGCAGGCTGGCCGAGCCCCGCAGTAGGGACCGTCACCACATGGGTGTGTAGCCAGCCTGGGTGAGGGGCTCAGAACCATTTTCAGGCTGCTCACAGCCCCTTCAGGGTGGGAGAGTCCCGCTGGGGTTCCCGGCGAGCATGGGTGAGGGGCTGATGGCCATTTCCAGGCCTGCCATGTCCCTGGGCAACCTACGCTCCCAGCCTCTCCTTTTTCTCTTTTTTCTGTTTTTTCTGGGATTTAGCTATCTTCTATAATTGAAACTTTGTAGCCTTGAGCAGAGCCCAGGTCTGGCTGGAAACCTGCATTGTCCCTGGCAACCCAGGCTCCTAGCCCGTCCTTGAGTAGAGGTTGGCTGGAAGCAGGTATCAGAATTTATTTATCTTCTATAATTGAAACTTTCTAGCATTGAGTGAAGCCAAGCGCTTGCCAGAGCAGGCGGGAAGCTTGGCTTCCTCCATCACAGGGAGCAACCCAAGCCTCCTGCTTACTCCAGCTCCATGGCCACCATCATCTTAGTTGGGTTAATTTGTAAACACACTCCTGATTGGCTTGTGGGTGTGGCGTGTAGGTGTGGCTTGAGCATAGCAGAGGGATGATTAAGTTGCATGTTTCTGTCTTATTATATAGGATTGGGTGTTGGATTCTATCAAATGCTTTTTCTGCATCAATTCCTATGAATATCTCTCAATTTGTTTACGTGATGCATCATGTTTATTGATTTCTGGATGTTGTATTATCCTACTTCCCCAGAACGTATCCACTTTGTCATGGTGTATGCTCATTCCAAAGTAATGTTAACCATGATGTCTCTCCCTCTCTCTCTCTCTCTCTCTCTCTCTCTCTCTCTCTCTCTCTCTCTCTCTCTCCTCACTCCCACCTCCCCTTCCATGCTTTCTGTTGAAAAAAAAAACAATAGAAAAAGGTCCTCTACTTGGATTAGCAACAACAAAACACACAGATACATTATGCTGCCTACATATTATAAAACCAACATTGAAAAAATTCTGCAGCCACTGTGACTGAAAATTTTAAATTCATAAGCTCAGGTACAATAACATTTGCTATTTACTTGTAGAATTTTTCGGAGAATTTTCTGGGTTTTGAAGTAATGCTTTTAAAGAATATAAAACGATGTTCAAGGTTAACTATACTATAAATTATTTTATTGTAAGTGGAAGGTTACAAATTGTTTTAAGTGGGAGAAGGGGTGGAAGTATTTCTGAAGGTAAGATTTAGTCAAGAATTTCCTCAATATAGTTATTTTGATAAGATACAGAATGCCTCTTTTTTGTCTGTTTTGATGTTGTCTTATAGCTCCAACTAAATGTACTTACCTGTGCAAAAGATTTATTAAAGCATAGAAAAAGTGAATGAAAAAAAAAATGACTGAAAATCCCAGTGCACCAAAAGAGACTGAAAATGATACTAAGAAATGGATGATATTTAATTTTTAAAAAGTAGGTCTTCTGTTATTTAAGAATGGGTGAAATCAAATGGTGGGTTTGGGGAAGAAGCAAGACTAGAAGGTCCCTTTATGAAGTTGCAATAAAAAAACACCATTGAAAGTTTCAACAGTAGACTAGGAGAAATGGAGGACCGAATTAGCAAATTAGAAGACAGGGAAACAAAACACACCCAAACTGAACAGCAACTGGAGAAAAAAAATTAAAAGAGAGAAGGAGAGCCTAAGGGAACTATTGGACAACATGAAATGAAACAACATACGAATAATAGGGGTGCCAGGACTATAGCAAGAGGAACAAGGGTTAGAAAACCTACTGGAAGAAATAATATCAGAAAACTTCCCTGAGGTGGGGAAGAAAAAAAACACTCAAGCACGGAGAGTCCCAAACAAGGTGAATCCGAAAAGAAACACATCAAGACACATCATAATTACCATAGCAAAAGTTCAGGACAAAGAGAATATCTTAAAGGCTGCAAGAGAGAGACTGAAAGTTACATTCAAGGGATCTCCCATTAGATTATCAAATGATTACTCAAGAGAAACATCAGGCAAAAAAAAAAAAAAAAAAGGACGATATTTGCAAGTGATGCAAAGTAAAGGACTGAATTCAAGAATACTCTATCCAGCAAGGCTATCATTCAAAGTTGAAGGGGAAATAAGAAGCTTCACAGACAAAAAAAGGCTAAGGGAGTTTATCACCACCAAGCCAGCAATGCAAGAAATGCGAAAGGAACTGGTGCAAAAAAGAAGAAATAAAAAGCTCAGAAAGAAAACAGCCACACACAAAAAGAAATGGCTACAACAAGTATCTTTCAATAATAAATTTAAACGTAAATGGACCAAATGCTCCAACCAAAAGACATCGAGTGGCTGAATGGATAAACCAAACATGACACATACATTTGCTGTCTATGAGAGACCCACCTCAGAAGAAGGGACTCACACAGTCTGAAACTGAAGGGATGAAAATATATCTTTCAGGTAAATGGAAACAAAAAAAAGCTAGGGTAGCTATACTTATATCAGACAAAATAGACCTCAAAGTGAGGCCATAACAAGAGATAAGGAAGGCCACTTCATAATACTAAAGGGATCAATAAAACAAGAAGATATAACCCTGATAAACATATATGCACCCAATGCAGGAGCACACAGATACATTAAAAAAAACAAAAACACACACACACACACAAAAAAAACCTCCTGGAAGATATCAAAGGAGAGATCGACAACAATACAATCATAGTAGGGGACTTTAATACACCACCTCCATCACTGATTAAATCCTCTAGAAAAAAAATCAGCAAAGAAACAGCAATATTAAATGACTCACTGGACCCGATGGATTGAATTGACATCTTGAGAACACTGCACCACAAAGCCAAGGAATATACATTCTTCTCAAGGGCTCATGGGATATATTCAAAAATAGACCACATATCGGGACACAAACAAAGTCTCCCCAAATTCGAGAAGATTGAAATCATACCAAGCATCTTCTCAGATCACTATGGCATAATATTAGAAATAAACGACAATAAAAACAACCCAAAATACTTAAACACTTGGAAGCTGAATAGCATGTTATTAAATATTGATTGGTTTACCAATGAGATCAAAGAAGAAATTAAAAACATCCTGGAAACTAATGACAATGAAAACACAACAATCCAAAACCTATGGGACACAATGAAAGCAATCTTGAGAGGGAAGTTTATAACTCTACAGGTCTATCTCAAAATACAAGAAAAAATGGTAGTAAATCATCTAACTCTACAACTCAAAGAACTAGAAAGAGAGCAACAAGAAAACCCCAGAGTGAGCAGAAGGAAGGAGATAATAAAGATTAGAGCAGAAAAAAATGACATAGAGATCAAAAAATATATATATAAAATCAATGAAACCAAGAGCTGGTTCTTTGAAAGGATGAACAAGATTGATGAACCTCTAGCCAGGCTCACCAAGAAGCAAAGACAGAGGACCCAAATAAACAAAATCAGAAATGACAGAGGCGAAATAACAACAGACCCCACAGAAATATAAATGATTGTTAAAAAATACTATGGACAACTCAACTCCAACAAATTAGACAACCCGGAGGAAATGGTCATATTCCTAGAAAAATACAACATTCCAAAACTCAATCAGGAAGGATCAAAACATCTCAAAAGGCCAATAACTATGCAAGAAATTGAAGCAGTCATCAAAAAACTACCAACAAACTAAAGCCCGGGCCAGACGGCTTCACAGGGGAGTTTTACCAAACATTCAAGGAAGAACTAAAACCTATCCTGCTCAGACTACTAAAAAAAATCCAAGAGGAAGGAACACTTCCAAGATCATTCTATAAAGCCAGCATCACCCAAATACCAAAACCAGGTAAAGACAACACAATGAAAGAGAATTACAGGCCAATATTCCTCATGAACAAAGATGCCAAAATCCTCAACAAAATCTTAGCAAATCGGATCCAGCAGTATATCAGAAAGATCATACACCATGACCAAGCTGGATTTTTCCCAGGGATGCAAGGATGGTACAATATCCGAAAATCAATAAATGTGATAAATCATATAAACAAATTGAAAGAAAAAACCACATAGTCATATCAATTGATGCAGAAAAAACATTAGCCATAATCCAATACCCATTTTTGATAAAAACTCTCAGCAAGGTGGGAGTAGAAGGATCATACCTCAACATAATAAAAGCCATATATGACAAACCCACAGCCAACATCATACTCAATGGACAAAAACTAACACCATTTCCCCTAAGAACAGGAACAAGACAGGGATGCCCACTCTCACCACTTCTGTTCGATATAGTACTGGAAGTATTAGCCATTGAAATTAGACAAGAAGAAGAAATAAAAGACACCCAAATTGGAAAAGAAGAAGTAAAACTCTCCTTATTTGCAGATGACATGATATTAGAGATAAAACACTCTAAAGACTCCATCAAAAAACTATTAGACTTAATAAATGAATTCGGCAATGTAGCAGGATACAAAATTAAGGTCAAGAAATGGATGGCATTTCTATACACCAATGGTGAACTTACAGAAAGAGAAACTAAAAAAATAATCCCATTTACCATCGCACCAAAAAAATTAAGCTACCTTGGAATAAACTTAACTAAGGAGGTAAAAGACCTCTACTCAGAAAACTACAGTGTGTTGAAAAATGAGATAGAGGAAGACATAAACAGATGGAAGAACAGACCATGTTCTTGGACTGGTAGAATCAAAATCATTAAAATGTCCACACTACCCAAAGTAATCTATAAATTCAACGCACTTCCCATTAAATACCAACGGCATATTTCACAGACCTAGAACGAACTCTCCAAAAATTCATCTGGAATAAAAAGGTCCCCGAATAGCTGTAGCGATCCTGAGAAAGAACAAAGTAGGTGGGATCTCACTACCAGATATCAAGCTGTATTACAAAGCCACTGTTCTCAAACCTGCCTGGTATTCCCACAAGAACAGACATATAGATCAATGGAATGGAATAGAGAGCCCAGAAATCGGCCGGAACCAATATGCTCAATTAATATGTGGCAAAGGAGGCAAGAACATACAATGGAGTCAAGATAAATGGTGTTGGGAAAATGGGACAGATACATGCAAGAAAATGAAACTAGACCAACAACTTACACCATACACAAAAATAAACTCAAAATGGATAAAGGACTTAAATGTAAGACAGGAAACCATAAAAAATACTAGAAGAATCTAAAGTCAACAAAATCTCAGACATATGCCGAAGCAATTTCTTCTCTGATACAGCTCCTAGGGTATTGGAAACTAAAGAGAAAATAAACACATGGGACTACATCAAAATAAAAAGCTTCTGCACAGCAAAAAACCATCAACAAAACAACAAGAAAACCCACTGTGTGGGAAAACATATTTGCAAATGTCATATCTGATAAGGGCCTAATCTCCAAATTTATAGGGAACTCATACGACTTAACAAAAGGAACATAAGAAATCCAATCAAAAAATGGGCAAAGGACCTAAATAGACACCTTTCAAAAGAGGACATTCAGAAAGCCAAGAGACATATGAAAACATACTCAAAGTTACTAATCATCTGAGAGATGGAAATCAAAACAACAATGAGGTCCCATCTCACACCTGTCAAAATGGCTATCATCAACAAATCCACAAACGACAAGTGCTGGAGAGGATGTGGAGAAAAATGAACACTTGTGCACTGCTGGTGGGAATGCAGACTGGTGCAGCCACTATGGAAGACAGTATGGAACTTCCTCAAAAAACTAAAAATGGAACTCCCATTTGACCCTGTGATCCCTCTTCTTGGAATATATCCCAAGAAACCAGAAACACCTATCAGAAAGGATATATGCACCCATATGTTCATAGAAGCACAATTCACCATAGCTAAGATCTGGAAACAGCCTAAGTGCCCATCAGTAAATGAATGGATTAGAGAACTGTGGTACATCTACATGATGGAATACCATGCTGCTGTAAAAAAGAAGGAACTCTTACCATTTGCAAAGGCATGGATGGAACTGGAGAGCATTATGCTAAGTGAAATAAGCCAGTCAGTGAAGGAAAAATACCACTCATTCGTGGATAATAGAGACCATTATAAACTTTTGAACAATAATAGATACAGAGGCAGAGCAGCCTCAAACAGATTGTCAAACTGTAGCAGGAAGGCCGGGAAGGAGTGGGGTGCAGGAGGGAGGGGGGTAAGAGATCAACCAAAGGACTTGTATGCTGCATATAAGCATAACCAATGGACATAAGACACTGGGGGGTAGGGAAGGCCAGGGGATTGTCAAGGTCGGGGGGAAAAAAAGGGACACATATGCAATACCCTTTGTAAGACTGTGAGCAATAAAATAAAATATAAATAAAATAAAATAAAGAAAAAAGGAGACAATTATAAACTTAAAATAAGAAGACTATCGGCTCATGAAAGAGTGCATTCATTCATTCTTTTAAAAACATACTGAGATCTTAATGTTTCCATATGATACATATAGTTATTAAAAAAGAAAGAGAACTGTGCTTGCTTCGGCAGAACATATACTAAAATTGGAACAATACAGAGAAGATTAGGATGGCCCCTGCGCAAGGATGACATCAAAATTCATGGAGCGTTCCATATTTTTTTATAATTAATGCTGAAAGGTATTCTTTAAGAAGAGGAAGAAGAAGGAAAGGTCAAGATAAAAATTATGAACAACAGATACATATCAACAAGTGAATCTAAAAATCAAGTGAATAAAAATTCTGATCAGAGTAAACTGGTGAATATAATAGAATTGGGCATAGAGAGGGGGTGGACTGAAAATTTTTGCAAGGGAAAGGGATGTGGGGGGGTGTGGGGGGCATGGGAGGAGACTGGACAAAAATCGTACACCTATGGATGAGGACAGTGTCAGGATAAGGGCAGAAGGTGGGGTGGGAACTGGGTAGAGGGGAGCTATGGGGGGAAAAGTGGAACAACTGTAATAATCTGAACAATAATGATAAAAGAAATAAATGAAGCAGTGTGTTACTTCTTCATGGCATATTGCCCTGTTTCCAGTTAGGAAGGGTAAACAATTTACATATTTTCTTTGGACAACCTAAATGGAAAAAGGATTGGGGAACCTCCACCAAGGCTGCAAAACAATTCTTGACCTCCTTCCTGTGACATTTTGTATGTCCTCAACCTTGAAAGGAATAGTAGAAATAGAGAAAAATTGAATACGGAATGATATAAAAGTTTGAAGAAGTATAAATGCAGGCATCCTTTTGCTTATTTAAATGACATCAGCACTTTCTGAAGTGGTTATACTAAGATTGAAATAGAGATTACCACTTAAATGGAACCAGTTAGCTTTCCGGACTATGCTTCTGGATGGAGTAAACAAAAGCACCCCTAGATTGTGATATGTATTTTATTGGTGAACTATTCATGCACTTTCTCTGCAACTATTTGACATTTAATGCACCACAAAGGGTATGATCACTCAAACTCTGAGTTATCTTGAATCCTCAGTATTTTTATTAGTGAATATAAACAAACATCATGAATGGGAAAGGTTTTTAAAAACTCACCTCTTGGACTGTTGAGTGTATAGTTATCAACAAGCCTTCCAACTTCAATTTTAAATATTACCCCAATAATGTGTGTTTTTTTAACATTCTTTTTATTGAAATAGTGTATGTGAAATTAGTTGAAAATTTTGGAAGCTGGGACCTCAACTTTTTAAGGATTTTAAAATCTAGCCTGTCAGATTGCGCGTTGTGTGGTGGAACAAACCATGGATGGTATGGCTCAGTGAGCCCATTTTTCATTGCCAGCTGGTATGCTCCTGGATTGGTGAAATACTTAATAAAGCCATTTGGATGCCCAATTTACTCAGCCTAATTTTTCCACTGTAGGTTTGTATTGATAACGTATTATGGTACAGAGAAATACAACAAGACAAACAATACAAAACGTCCCAGCATGAAATAGATCACTTTATATACAATCCCATGGGGAAGTGGACTAGAAAGGAAGATTAAAGGGGAAGAAGGAACAGCATAAAAATCCTGACTATGACGCCAAAACCGGTTTGGCTCAGTGCATAGAGCGTCGGCCTGAGGACTGAGGGGTCCCGAGTTTGATTCCGGTCAAGGGCATGTGCGTTGGTTGCGGGCATATCCCTAGTGGGAAATGTGCAGGAAGCACCTGATCGATGTTCCTCTCTCATCGATGTTTCTGACTCTCTATCTCTCTCCCTCCCTCTCTGTAAAAAGTCGATGAAATATATTAAAAAAAAAAAGACTGCTAAAAAAAAAAAAGAAATCCTGACCATGACAAAAGGCTCCTTCTTGTATTTCTAAACGGATATTCAGGGTATCAAAACCCTAAGCTATGTACATACTTTTAGATATATATTTTTTTATTGATTTCACAGAGGAAGGGAAAGGGAGAAAGAGTTAGAACCATCAATGGTGAGAGAGAATCATTGATTGGCTGCCTCCTACAAGACATCTACTGGTCTAAAAGCCCACAAAATGGGCATGTCACGACCTGGGAATTGAACCCTGACCTCCTGGTTCACAGGTCGAAACTCATCCACTGAGACAAGCAGGCCAGGCTTTGGCTCTTCTTTATTCAGAGTCTTCCCTTTGACATTCGTGTGCTCCAGCTGCCCTGTATCCAGCCTGCCTGACTGCTGGGCAGATTGTTGGACTCTGGGGTACATTCTAGTAGTAAGGAACCTACTGTGTGTGCCTTGCTCTCCCCGTTTGCTTTCTGATGGCATAGAGACCCTGCCCATAGGGCCTTCATGTACAAGATGCCTGTGCACCAGCAGTCACCTCCTATCCAGGCCCCTTCTGTGCCCATCTTCACAGATGTGGTCTCTATCTAAGCTTTCTAAGCCTCATTGCCTTAATACTATGCTTTTCTGAATATTTTGGTGGAAAAGTCCAGATTCCAATAAAGAATTGTGCTAGGTTTCTCATTGTGGTCTCGAGAACAAATAAAGCGTCAAGTGCAGGACACTTGGTTTTAGAGGCAACATGCAGCAATGAGTTTTCTTTTGTTGTGTTTTAATATGGTGGATTTTTAAAATTAATTCTTTAGAGAGAGGTGAATGGAGAGAGACAGACACAGAAGCATGCATTCCTGTGAGAGAGAAACAATGTTGGATGCCTGGGTCTGAACCTGCAACCTGGACATGTGCCCTGGCCAGAAATCAAATCGGTGAACTTTCTGGTGCACAGGACAATGCCCAGACACACTGGCCAGGGTGCACTGACTTTTATTTTCTTCCTTATCTAGCATGTGGTGGTTAATAAATACCATCAATGCTAATACCAGTGGGCAATTCCAGAGGAGGACATGCTGACAGGAGCTTTACATAAGTTGGCCCCACAGGTGAATCTCCACACAAGGTAATGGGCACGATCTCTTTGTGCAGAGGAATTAACACCCAGACCACAGGATGTTTTGCCTATGTCCTTCCTCCCTCAGAACCTGCCCATTTGTATACTTTTCCCCAAATTCCAAAGGTTCTGATTCCCATTATGGACACTATTTCCTGTGAAGGTTGGGATGGGAAAACAAGGTGCATGTCAGACAGAGGGACAGGGAGAGGGAGACGTAATAGGAGAGAGAGAGGATGAGAAAGAGAGCGTTTGCAGTAAGAGATATACCTTTTCTGAGCCTTGTTCTCTTATCCTCTTTTTTGGGGGGGTGGGGAGCTCACCGACTGTTACAGAGACTTTAGCATTTTCTCTTCCCACTAGAAGAAGCAGAGTGTGATGGCCAGTGTGGCTCAGTAGGCCTATGAACCAAGAGGATATAATTCAATTCTCAGTTGGAGCAGGGGCCGGAGTTCACAACTGGATCCCCAGGTGGATGTGCAGGAGAAAGCCAACCAATGATTTTGTCTCATTATTGATGTTTTATCCATCTCTCCCTCTCCCTTCCTCTCTGAAATCAATAAGAAATGTACTTAAAAATGGGAAAATGAGCTCCCTCGTTGATGGGCCCAAGTTAGAAGAGTGGAAGGTAGAAGAAAAAGAAAGGAATAGCAATAAAAAGTGAACGAAGGGCCAGGTGCTGTGTGTGACAAGCTAGGAAGCTGCTGACACCCAGCAGAGAGCAGCAAGCACATGAGTGGCTGGCACTGGACCAGATGGCTTCACAGGGGAGTTTTTCGAAACATTCAAAGAAGAACTAAAACCAATCTTTCTAACACTATTTCAAAAAATTCAAGAGGACAGCATACTTCCAAGATCTTTTCATGAAGCCAGCATTACCATAATCCCAAAACCAGAAAAAGACAACACAAAGAAAGTGACTTACAGTCCAATATTCCAGATGAACATTGATGCTGCAATCCTCACCTAAATTCTAGCAAACCGGATAGAGCATTACATTAGAAAGATCATACACCATGACCAAGTGAGATTTATTCCAGGTATGCAAGTATGTACAATATCTGCAAATCAATGAACATGAAACATCACATAAACAAATTAAGAGAGAAAAACCACACAATCATATCAACTGGTGCAGAAAAAGCATTTGACCAACTGCAACAGCCTTTTCTGATAAAAACAGTCAGCAAAGTAGGAATAGAAGGATCATCCTTCCACATAATAAAAGCCTTATATGGCAAACCTACAGCCAACATCATACTCAATGGGCAAAAACTAAAACCATTTCCTTCTAGAACAGGAACAAGACAGGGACACCCACTTTCACCACTCCTGTTCAACACAGTACTGGAAGTCCTAGTCACAGTGATCACACAAGAAAAGGAAAGAAAAGGTTCCCAAATTGGAAAAGGAGAAGTAAATTGTCATTATTTGCAATTGACATGATACTGTTCATAGAAAAACCCAAACACTCCTTCAAAAGTTTAGTAAACTTAATAAATGAACTCGGCAATGTAGCAGACTACAAAATTAACGCCACGAAATATATGGCATTTTTTATACACCAATAGTGGCATTTTAATACACCTACAGAAAAGGAGATTGAAAAAAGTATCACATTTACCATCCCACCAAAAAAATTAAGAAAGCTAGGAATAAACTTAGCTAAGGAGGTAAAAGACCTCCACTCAGAAAACTAGAAGATGTTGAAAAAAGAGGTAGAGGAAGACATAAACAGATGGAAGAACATACCTTGTTCATGGATTGGTAGAAATGACATCATTAAAGTGGCTATACTATCCAAAGCAATCTATAGATTCAATGCACTCCGCATTAAAATACCAACAGCATATTTCGCGGACCTAGAACCAACCCTCCAAAAATCCATCTGGAATTAAAAAAAGACCACGAATAGTGGCAGCAATCTTGAGAAAGGAGAACAACGTAGGAGGGATCTCAATACCAGATATCAAGCTGTATTACAAAGCTACTGTGCTCAAAACTGCCTGACACTGGCACAAGAATAGACATATAGGCCATTGGAATTGAATAGAGAACCCAGAAACCAATTCAAACCACCAAGCTCAATAAATACTTGACAAAGGAGGCAAAAACATACAATGGAGATAAGACAGTGTCTTCAATAAATGGTGCTGGGATATTTGGTCAGACAAATGCAAAAATGAAACTAGGCCACCAACTGACACCATGCATAAATATAAGCTCAAAATGGATAAATAACTTGAACATAAAGCTGGAAACCATACAAATAATAGAGGTATCCATAGGCAGCAGAGTCTCAGATATATACGGAAGCAATCTCTTCACAGACACAGCTCCTGGGGCAATGGAAAATAAACTTAAAATAAACAAATGGGATGACATCAAAATCAAAAGCTTCTTCATAGCAAAAGAAACCATCAACAAGACAACAACAAAGCCCACTACATGGGAGAACATATTTGCCAATGTTCTCTCTGATAAGGGTTTCATCTACAACATTTACAGGGAACTCATACAACTTAACAAAAGGAAGATAAACAAACCAATCACAAAAATGGGCAATGGACCTAAATAGATATTTTTTACAAAGAGGACAAAAGGAAGGCCAAGAGACACATGAAAAAATGCTCAGAGTCACTAATCATCTGAGACGCAAATCAAAAGGACAATGAGGTACCACCTCACAGCTGTCAGAATGGCTATCATCAACAAATCAACAAAGGGCATGTGCTGGTGAGTATGGGGGGAAAAAGGAACCCACCTTCACTGCTGGTGGGAATGCAGACTGGTGCAGCCTCTATGGAGAACAGTATGGAGTTTCCTCTAGAAACTAAAAATGGAACTTCCATTTGACCCAGTGATCCCACTTCTAGGAATATATCCCAGGAACCTAGAATAACCAATCCGAAAGGATACATGTACCTCTATGTTCACTGCAGCACAATTTACAATAGCTAAGATTTGGAAACAGCCTAAGTGCTGGTCAGCAGATGAGTGGGTTAAAAAGCCGTGGTACATCTACACACTGGCATAGTACGCTGCCACAAAAAAGGAAGGGGCACTGACCATTTGCATCAGCATGTATGGAGCTGCAGAGCATTATGCTAAGCAAAGCCAGTCAGTCAGTCCAAGAAAGAGAAATATCACATGATCTCACTCATCTGTGGATTATAATGAACAACATAAACCGATGAACAAAACCAGATCCAGAGACAGAGAAGCATGGATCAGACCATCACCCTCAGAGGGAAGGTAGGGGAGGGTGGGGTTAAGGGGGAGAGATCAACCAAAGGGCTTGTATGCATGCCTATAAGCCTAGCCAATGGACTCAAACACCAAGGGTGGTGGTGAGCGTGAGGACATGCTTGCGGGGTGGGGGTGGGGGTGTGGGAGCAGTGGGGGATAAGAACACATATGTAATACCTTAATTAGTAATAAGAATGAAAAGGAACCCAGGAACATATCATCAGGTGAGAATTCACAAACACTCACGCACACTCAGGCACCTGCACACTCACACCAGGAGAGGGCTCTGCCGCTCTCAGTGGGAATCACCTCTTATGTCCCAGCCTGACCAGCGCTTTCTCACCAGCTGAACCAGAGGACAATGATGAGTGACGGCCCTGGTGCTCTGCGGAAAGCGCCCTCTCCACTATCCAGCAGCCACTTTTCTGCCCCCTCTCTGTCTCCCACGCCCTGAGCAGGGCTGGGCTGGCCTGAGAGCCCACAGACTTGAGGACCCAGATTCCGGGGGAGTTGGCGCCGAGGGCTGTGGGGACCCTCTTGGTCAACTGCAAACTCGGCCAGCTGAGGTCACACAATAAAGGCCGACGCCAGAGTTCCATGAATTGTTGCGTGTAAGTCACCTCAGCGAGCTCCCACTCTGGCGCAGCAAGCGGAAGGCCTCACGCCAGCGAGCCAGGTTTGGACCTCAGGCCTTCAGGACAACCAGGTGGGAACTCATTTTCAGATGGAAAAAGCCGGGGCGGGAGGGGCTGGGGGTTGCCAGTGACTAGAGCAGTTCACCCCCGCAACAGAAAGTTCACCCCTGGAGACAGCAAGAACCCAGGGTGTGCGATTACCTTTTCAACAGGCCACGCTCCTCACAGCATGGTCTCCAGCTAAGTTGGGAGGCTGGAGGGAAGGAAGCAGTGGGGGTCGCTGCCTGGCAAGCTTCCTGGGGCTGCGCCCTGGTTCCTTTGGGGGCGAAATCTCGCGAGATCACGAGATCAGGAGCAACCCAAGATCAGGGAGCTGGAGGGGGGTCGTGTCTTAACAGGCCCAGAGAAGGTGGGGACAGGGGCGCCTGTGCCACACCCACCAGGTTGCAAGGGGTGGCAGAGGGTGGGTGGCTGTCAGGGAAACCCTGTGCTTCCAGGCATGAGGGTGGGGGCGGTCCCGATGTGGAGGGAGAAACAGGAGGCCACGACCCCCAGCTAACCTCCCACTCAACACCCTGTCTGTATTTCTGGGGACCCCTTTCCCTCTGTGGTTGTGGCTGCCACTTACCTACCTTGTTCCCTGGCCAGGCTTGGCGCCCCACTCCCACCCCACCGCAGCCCTCTGTCTAGAAAAGAGCGCCCTGCCCTGGGCTAGCCCACTGTCCCTACTGTCTGGATGGGGACATTTTAGTAACCCCCGGGGCAGAGGAGAGCTGGCCAGATGCAATTACATTGTCTCTCTCCACAGGTGCCCTCCTCAGTCTACCCCTGGGGTTTGGGTCATCAGAGCTCTTTGACAAGCCCCGAATCCAGCCTTTGCTCTGCTCACCTCCCCTAAGCCTTCAGGTGATGGCAGCCTCCCTGCCTTCCTGCTCCCTCAGGAAGGGGTTCTCCTCTCACCAACAAATCCCTTTGGCAAAGTCACACCTGGGCCTGAAAGCAGAAGGAGTGGGCAGGAGGCTCCTGAGGAGGAGCAGGCCAACAAAGGTGAGGAGAGGTGGGGAGGCACCAGCCACAGCCTGGTGCTCAGGCGCTGGCACAGCTGCCCCTTAGCTGAACCTTAACCCAGGGTTCAAATCTCAGGTGGCGCCTCCAGGGCACACAGGGGGCCTGGCATGCTCAGTCTGACAGGGTTTGCTGCCTGCTTTTCCATAGTCTCTTTAGGAGACAAAAGCCAGGCTTGTGAGGAGAGAGGGAGAGGGGAAGAGCAAAGCTGAGGCCCAGCCCTGTCATCCAAGCTGGCCTGAGGCATCTCCTGGGCGTCCTTGGAAATAAGCTTCTCTTAGTGAGGAAGGGCTTGTAATAAGAATAGAGCCGCAGTTGTTTAATCATTACTTACAAACTATAAATACCAGGCCCTGGGACACTGGAGGATGAAACAGGCTCTACTGAAAACATAGGCTGCCTCCATGGCCCATTACTCAGAAAAGAATTGCATTTTGGGAAGAGACCAGGCACAGGACAGGCTTTGATTTGGCAGCTGTGCCCGCACCCTGACCCCCTCCTGGGGTCTTTCTTAGGAAGGCTGACCATTCCAATCTCATCCCAGGAAGGGGCTGAGCTGTTGCTAAGGTCATAGAAGATTAGCCACCTTGTGGTCAGCCTTTGAGCTCCTGAAGGTCCAGACAGCAGGCCCTCCCCTCCCCTTTGCATGTCACACTTGCAGCTGGCAGCTACAGGTAGCTATCTTCTCCCCAAGAGGCTGAGAGCTGAATTTCCAGGGTGAGCGACTCCTCGCCCCATACTGACCGCATCCTTGGAGTAAACAGTCATTGTGTGGTTCAACGCTGTCTCTGCTTAACTTGGCTCAAGTAGTCACAGGCAGCCTCAGACACATTGTGCTGCCTTTCTCTTCCACACTCAGACTTGGGGAATATTCAGACTCTGCAAACTGTGAGACCTTATCTGAGAGGGAGAGTGGGCTGAGGACACTGTGTCCCTGTCCTGCAGGTGATCCTGCATCTCTTCACCATAGGCTGTGGAGAGGTCAGGGGGGTGGAGCGTAACAGCAGGGTGGTAAGGCTGGCTTCTAGTGTGTTCCTACCCTACCATTCCTCCAGACGTTCCCAATGCCTATGAACTAGCAGAGTTTAAGACTTCCAACTACATAGATGGAGGAATGAGGACAAATGAGGCCACTGCACTCAGCCTCAGTGGATTTGGGTTTGTCACCTAGAGCAGAGCAGATAAAAAACAGAAACAGAAACAACTCCACTATTTCACCTGGGAACTAGAGATTCAGCATAGCACTCGCACCTCTCTCCTTGATGCATTTGGCAACTATTTTTTTCCTGAGTGGCTGCTTATCCCATGCTCAGAGCTACACACAGTCTCTCCTCACAGAGTTTAGGATGACAATAGAAAACACACACACACACACACACACACACACACACACACACACACCAAAACCCAACAAGACCATTATCTACAAATGGCTCTTTGTAACTAATTCTGTCAAGAGAACAAAGGTGCTGGTATGGAAAGGTACAGAGGTAGGTAGACTTCTGCCTGAGAGTTGTACAAGGAGGGGCCATCAGGGGCTTGGAAGGATCCTGTTCAGGGCATGAGGACAGACTGCACAATTTCTGAGAGAGTAAAGTGCTTAGCCAATTTGAGAATGCAAGAGACACTGGGGCACAGTGACAGAGAGGGCAATGGATGTATCCAGGGAAGGTGAAATTCAAAGGGAATCTATTTGAAGTTTGTCCACCCTTATGTTCATGATGATCGGTTGTTTGTCAGCATTGCAGAGGTTGATGCACTAAAAAGACATGGTCTGTTATATCAAAAGCAAAATGCAGGCCACCCGACTGATTACATAATGCAACCCTATTCTTGTAAAGTTAAATGTGAATATAACATTCATTTATTCCATTGCTTCACCCATTGCCTCACAATGTTCACCATGTTCCTAGGTGACAGTAAGCCTGCATAAGGAACAGGGACTAACCGTTCTTGGGCCCTACTCTCCTGGGAAATCAGCAAATCATATTTATGAATATCTTAAAGCAGTCCACATGTCCACTAAAAATGATAATGCTAGTCATTGTAAAATATCTTCCTGTATTTTTTACAGGGTTCTTTATTACAATTTCCTCTCCTGGACTGGTGGTGAAGATGTATTTTCATTTTAGAAACATGAAAAGTGTCAGTCAACCAGCACTGCATAATAATGATCACGATCATGACTTAAAAACCCTTCCGTAGTGGAAGAGAGGGAAGCTGGATGCTTTTGAAGGAGCTGCTGTGTGTTTGTGTGTGTGTGTGTGTGTGTGTGAGTGTGTGTGCATACACACACTCCTGCACAGCTGAGAGAGGCTGAGTCTAGCCTGTCCTGTGAGGGGATGAAATAGAGGTGAGGTGGAAGGGGTACATACTTTTGTCTACAATCACCTACAGTAAGCCTAAGTATGAAGGAATCTGCATTCTCAAACTAAGCATCATACAGCCCTTACAGACTAAGGAAAACTTAGCCTTTTGATGTTGTAGTCTGACTCATGCCATGACAGTTTGAACTTTAATGCTGTCAGTTGTTTTCAGGTGAAGACACTAAGACGAAGGAGATTAAACAGGGGTCCAAAGCAGGGAGGGCAAATCAGGAAGGCATTTGGGGCTGACTTGTGCTTCCATGACACCCACTGTACAATAGGCTCCTGATTTCCTAACAGGCACATGCAATGGCCTCTGCACTCCCAGTACACTGCAGGATTAGCCGATGTGAAAGATCTCGGAGAGAATTCAGGGTGGCCAGAGTGCATTCGCCACAGTGTGTGTCCCGATTTCTGTGAACCACACCTTTTGAAAATTCTTTTGACGTAAATATCCAGGAGCCCAGAGGGAAAGGCAGGAACCTCCATCCCTGGGCGGCATCCCTTCACCCAGATTCGGGCCTCCAAGAGACTGGACTCGAAGAGGGTACAGCCCTCCCCATGAGAGTAACTTCTGGGTTAGAGGTTGGTTGTTTGGAGAGGAACACTCAGCTGAAGGCCAGCTGCCCAATGACAGATGGAGCTCGCACAGCTCCAGGTTCATCTGAGTCATCCCCCTCTGTTTTCCCCCTCTTCTCCAGGTCCTGGGCCCAGCCAGCCTGGACCCAGTCTCTTCCCTGTCCAGCTGTGGCTCAGGAGGTGTGCTGGGTGAGCTGAACTGCAGCTGCTGGAATTTATAACCCTGCCTCCTGGGACCAACAATGTCTGGGAACCCCTCCCACACTCCTGATTGATGGTGTCACAGGGGAGGAGGGCAAACTAGCCAATAGACATCTGCTGAAGCCCTCTTGTTTACCATGTTTCATTCCAATCAGGCAAAGGCAACAATCTTCTGAAGAAGGTCTCTCTCTCTGAATTTTTGGGCAGGAGCGGGTAGGGGTTGCCCAAAGTTTCTCTCTGACACTTTGGCTTCTAAATAAAGAGCTGAAAATCAATATCCCAAAAGGCATCTATAGGGTGGAATAATCTTGGCTTCCTTTATTTCTTAACTATTGGCTAAGAGGGTTCAGACTGGTGTCAGTCAGGTAGGTAGATATATATATCAAACAAACAAACCAACAAACAAAAACCAAAGAGACTTCTAGGGGACTTTAAAAGAGAGCCTGAAAACACGACAGTCATAGTAGCAGACTTTTATCACTCCTCTGACTTCACTGGATAGGTCTTCCATGTGACAAAATAATGATACAGAGACTCTAAAGAACACACTGCATCAGATGGATTTAATTTACATTTTAGGACATTTCACCCCAACAGAGCAGAATATACATTCTTCTCAAGTGCACATGGATCATTCCCAAAGATAGACCACATGGTAGGACACATAACAAGTCCCTACAAGTTCAAGAAGTTTTAAATCATATCAAGCATCTTCTTGGATCACAGTGGAGTGAAATGAGAAATCAAATAGAGTAAAAACACCCAAAAACATTTAAACACTTAGAGACTAAATAGAAGGCTAATAAACAATTGAACTTGTTACAGTGAGATCAAGAAAATATCATAGATTATTTGGAAAAATAGGAAAATGAACAAATAACAACACAGAATCTCTGGGAAACAGCAAAAGCAGTTCTGAGAGGGAAGTTCATAGCACTATAGACATATCTCAGAAAAATAACAAAATCAGCAATAAACTATTTATCCCTACAACTGAAGAATTAGAAAGAGACCAACAAGAAGAGCCAAGAGTAAGTAGAAGGAAGGAAAAAATAAAGATTACAGCAGAAAAAATAAGAGAGACAAAAAATTCAATGAAACCAAAAGCTGGTTCCATGAAAGGATAAACAAAATTGATAAACCATTAGCCAGACTCATTAAGAAACAAACACATATGATTCCAATAAGTAAAATCAGAAACAAGAGTGGAGGAGTAAGCACTGGCACCACAGAAATTCAAAGGATTGTAACAAAATACTATAAATAGCTATATGCCAAAATGCTGGACAATGTGGATGAAATAGATGAAGTCAGTAAAAAATGCAATCTACCAAGTGTGATTCAGTAAGAATTAAGAGACCTGAATAGGCTCATAACAACTAATGAAATGGAAGCAGTAATCAAAACGCTTGCAACCAACAAAAGCTCCGGCCTGGACACCTTCACAGGGTAGTTCTACCTAACATTCAGAAAACTACAATCTATACTCCTCAAATTATTTCAGAAAATCAGAGGAAAGAATACTTCCAAACTCTTTGTATGAGGCCAGCATTATTCTAATTCCCAAACAAAGTAAAAACACTACAAAGAAAGAGAATTACAGGCCGATATAGCTGATGATGACAGATACGAAAGTCCTTAACCAAGTATTAGCAAATAGCATCCAGCATTATATTAAAAGGACCAAATGCCATTATCAAGTGGGATATACACCAGGGATGCAAGGCTGGTATTATATTCACAAATCAATAAACGTGATACAACTCATAAACAAACTGAGAGACAAAAATCTCGTGATCATATCGATAGACACAGGAAAAGAACTGGAAAAAACCCAACACCCAATTGTGATAAAAACTCTCAGCAACTTGGTAATAGATGGAGTATACCTCAACATGATAAAGGCCATATATGAGAAACCCACAGCCAACATCATACTCAATGGGCAAAAACTAAAACCATTTCCTCTAAAAGAACAGGAACAAGACAGTGATGCCAATTTTCACCATTCCTGTTCGACATAGTACAGGAAGTGCTCCCATAGTGTTCAGACATGAAGAAATAAAAGTCATCCCAACCGGAAAAGCACATAATTAGTGAATTTGGTCATGTATCAGTATACAAAATTAACACTCAAAAATATGTCTTTTGATACACCAAGAATGAACTCATAAAAAGAGAAACTAAGAAAAGTATCCCACTTACCATTGCAGTAAAAGAATTAAGGAAAAAACTCAATGAAGGAAGTAAAAGAACTGTACTTGGAAAATGACAGAACATTGAAAAGGAGATAAAGATATCAACAATGGACTAATATACCTTGTTGATGGGTTGGTAGAATTAACATCATTAAGATGTCCATACTACCCAAAGCAATTTATAGATTCAATGTAATCTCCATTAATATATCAACAGAATAATTCACAGACAAAGAACAAACTCTCCAAGAATTCCTATGGAGTAAAAATAGCCTCAGCCATCCAGGGAACAAGAAAAAAATATGGAAGGCTCACAATACCAGATATTAAGCTATATTATAAAGCCACCATTCTCAAAACTGCCTGCTACTGCCACTAGAAAAGATGTATACACCACTGAAATAGAACAGAGAACCCAGAAGTGGACCCAAGTCATTACGCTCTATTATTAATTTACAAAGGAGGCAAGAGCATACAATGGAGTCAAGACAGTCTCTTCAATAAATGATGAAAATCAGACAGAAACAAGGAAGAAAATGAAACTAGACCACCAACATACACCTTACACAAAAATAAACTCAAAGTGGAGAAAGGACTTGAACGTTAGTTGGGAATCTATATAAAAAAATCTTAGAAGATTGCATAGGCAGCAAAATATTACACATATGTCTTAGCATATCTTTACTGACACAGCTCCGAAGGCAACGCACACAAAGGGGAAAATAAACAAATGGTCTATATCAAAATAAAAACCTTCTGCATGGCAAACTAAATCCTGAACAAAACAACAAGAAAGCCCACTGCATAGTAGAACACATTTGCCAATGGTATCTCTGATAAGTGTTGAATTCCAATGTTTACAGGGAACACACACAAATTAACAGTAGGAAGATAAACAATCCAATCAAAACACGGGCAATAGACTTAAATGGACAATTTTTGAAAGGGGACTTACATAAGGCCCAGAGACATAGGAAAAAATGCTCAAAGGCACTAACAGTCCAAGAGATGCAAATCAAAATGAGAGAAGTACCAATCCACACCTGTCAGAATAGCTGTTATAAAAAAAAATAAAAAAACCACAAGTGCTGGAGAGGATGCAGAGAAAAAGCAACCCTTGTGCACTGCTGGTGGGAATGCAGACTGCTGCAACCATTGTGGAAAACCATATAGAGTTTCTCAAAAAATTAAAAATGGAGCTCCCATTTGTTCAGTACTCTCTCTTTTAGGCATATATATCTCAAGAAATGAGTAACATTAATCAGGACAGATATATGCAACTGTATGTTCATACCCGCCCAATTTACAATAGCTAAGATTTGGAAACAATCTAAGTGCCCATTAGCAGATGCACGGATTAAAAACTGTGGAACATCTATACAATGGAAAACTCAACTGCTATAACAAAGAATGAACTCTTATAATTTGCAACTCCCAAGGGGTACCAGACTGTGAGAGGGCACAAGTGGGGCTGAGGGACACCCCCGCACCAGTGAACAAATTTTTGTGCACTGGGCCTCTAGTACATATATTTATATGTGTGTGTGTGTGTGTGTGTGTGTGTGTGTGTGTGTGTGTGTGTGTGAAGGTATATATACACAAATATACAGAAATACGTATATGTATATATATGTATGTATATGTATATGTATATGTATATGTATATGTATATGTATATGTACATGTATCTCCCTTAGAGGGCCAATGAACTTTGATATTCAGCAGGGCTGAAAAATCAGCATTATATTACCCTGCTGTTGGCAAAATGGCTGAAGGTAATCTCCTAACCTGATAACCCTGTTTGCTTTGCTAAAGGGCATATAGGAGAAACCTAAAGCCAAGTCAATAAAAGCTGATGGGTGCTAGGGTTCAGAGAGCTTCTCTGCTAGAGAGAAAGGTCTCTCCCTGGCCCCCCTATGTCTTCTAAACTTATATTTGTTGTCTAGTGTATTCATTTGTGTTCAGCTCCTTTTCCTGATCCTGAATCCTTGCTGCAAAAGGTTGCAGCATTCTGGCGCCCAATGGGGGGCATCTGGAGAAGAAATTTCACCAGAGTGAAAAATGAAGACATTTTACCAGAAAGCTGAGAAGTGCACTGAAAAGGTGGGGAAAATTCTCTGTGCACAAAGCCCATGCCAGCTTTGGAAATAGTGAAACAAAAAGTGGGCGGAAAATCTTTCATTTCTGCCAGGCTATAATGAAGGAAAGTTTGATTATAAAGCAAAATAAATAAATAAATAATTGTAAACATTTACTTGTATGCTCAAGGATAAAGAAATTAAAATATCAAAAGGTACTCCCTGAAATCAGGCTCAAGGAAAAAAAGTAACATTGTCATCTTGAACTATGTGTGCTCTTGTTCGCACTGCATTATGCCTAATTCGTATTGGGGATCAAAAGTCTGTAATACCTAAGCCCTGGGTCCTCCACTCTAGTGTGGAAAGGCACAGCAGCTAGAGAAAACGGGGTTAACAGTCATTTTACAAAAGGACTCTTTAATGCTTTGTCTGAAAATTACCATATGACACCTTGGGACAGGCAGATTTTAGCTAAAATAACTTTAGAGGACAGCCAATGCCATGAAGAGCAGAATAGGATAATATCTATGAAAACTACTCTGATTCATTAAGCCTTGTCTCTATGTTATGGGCACTTGTCTGTTGATTATTATCAATCTGTCTTGGTGGTTTATTGTCAGTCTATTAAGCATGCCTTCAATTTAATTTAATAAGAAAAGAAACAGTAGATGGACAGGCCATTACTAAACATCTAAAACACCTCCCAACCCATTAATTACTAGTCTCTTGGTGATCCTGTAACATGTATGCCCACTCTCGAGAGTGTTATTAAAAGTCTCCTTTTATTTCCCAGACCGTCATTTGAAATTTGGATTTATGAGACATTCCTCACAACTTAAGGGATATCTCTGGGATTTCTGTACCCGTGAAGAGAAAAACACTAGCTTAAGAGAAGTCACACCCCACCTGATTTTGGATGGCCTCTTGGACTGACCCCCATTTCCTCACAGATGTTATAGTACAAACACAAGACTGTTTTTCTTAATAAGATGGTGAAATGACACAAGGAAAATATACAGGCTGTGTTTAGGCAATAAGATTAGTGTTTCCATAATAAGGGGCAGTTCTTAAATAATAATGGACCATATTCCAAGGTTCACGTTAAAGCCAATGAAAGCCAGTAAGTTTTTTCTGCTGCAAAATTTGCCAAAGTAAAGTGCCTTAGATGGTGATAACTGGCTTTGGAAGCTCAAAATTGTTAAAAGTTAAATAGATAGATATAACTAAAATGAAGGCTTTGTGGCAAAGCTTTCCAGTAATAATTATAAATAAATATATTGATGGTGAGGGTGTAGTCACTGAGGAGAGGGCTGACTGCAATCTCTGTTGGTGGAAAGGTCCAGTGGATCTTCTCCCTGTAAAAGTGGAGAACCAGGTAGAGCAACCTTATATTTTATCTCTGAATGAAAAATGTGGTGGTTTTAAAATTCAAATGGCTACAGGCCTTCATCCCTTCTTCCCCTACTTCTTTGGCAACCTCATATCTCTAAACATATTTTTTAAATTTTTGGTAACTTAAAAATTTGGAGTTGGTTACATTAAGGAATGAAACTTACTAAATCTCTAAATGTTTTGAAATAACAAAATACTGAAATATTATTTTGAGTGTACCAAAATGAAAAAAATAAAGCACAAAATGAATCTATTAATTAAATAAGTCTTTGTTAATTTTATTGGAAATATATCCTTAAAAATGTGACGGTATTACTAATCTAAGAAATGCTAAGTATTTAACTTGCCACCTAAAATTTAAGGCTTCCAAGAGTTAAAAGTTCAAATTCAATTGGCAGAAATTATATGCTTGTAATGATAAAATGCATAAAGTTTAGAATTTCATTATCAAGAAAAATAATTCTTGTGATTTCTCTGGAAAATATTAGTAGTAAAAAAGATATTGTAGTCCTTATGTGTACTATGTGTGGTAAAATTTCAAACTAATATATAATATTTTATTGGACTGATTAAAAAAGAGGATTAATTCTATGGTCTGAAATTAATTTTTAATATAAAAACCAATTTAAATTTTATTGATCTATTTTAGAATAATTGCAACAAATGTATAATGTAATGTTTGGGTTACACATATTTGTGATAGTCTTTCAATGTTAAATTTCAAGACTTTAACCAAGAGATAGCTTTGAAAGTTTTCAAGTGCCCTGGAATAATTCAAGGGTTTACTCTCTTCTTAAAAGAAATATTTTAGGAAAAGAAATATCTTTAAACCAATTTACGCCAAACTAATATACTTGAAATCACTTGCAGCTTCATCAAATAAAAATTAATAACTTTGTTCTCTTTACATACACATATTTTAAATGTTATAAAAGTTTCAACCTCTAAGGGAGGGCAGGAAAAAGTTGCTGAATACTTCTTAAGCAACATGGGACTATTCAGCAGCAGAATTTTAAGATGGGAGCCCTGACAGCCTGATCTTTAGATAGGCCAGGGGGCAGTGCAACATCTGTAGTTCATAGGTCAAATGTATAAGTTTACTTACTTTGCTTTCTCAATAAGGGTGCATACTTTAGTCACTTAACAAATTAGCTTTTTACAATATAATCAAGTTCTCATATAAACTCAGTTATATGGAAGCAGATATTTTATTAGCAATTGGTTCTAACAGAGTCCAGAGTGTACCTATGTAAATGAGCACCAGCCAAAAGAATGCTGTTTAAAAGTAAATTTTAAGCTTAAGAAAAAGGAGACATTTTTAAGTCTCTTCTGCTACTATTTACAAGGTAAACAAAAAGTTATTCAAATATTAAATCTCACCATTAATAAGACACCATAAAAAAAGAGACTTACTTTTACTTAATCTGTATGCATTGCAGTATTGGCCAGCATACCTCTCTTTTAGAGGTATTTCTTAAAAGGAACTAAGTTTGTAGCTCTATTTAAAAGAAATAAAAAAGCTTTTTAAAAGAAACTCCCAAATTGTGTCCTAGAAATTACTCTGGAAGAAAAAACAGGAGGAGATTCCCTTCAAATATCTAGAAAACTGCAATTAAAAATAAATGTATTAGGCCTCTAAAAGAAAAGTAAACAATTTCCATTCTGCCTCCCTAAACAAAGCTTATGTCAATACTAGAGGCCCAGTGCACAAAAATTTGTGCACTCGGTGGGGAGGGGGATCCCTCAGCCTTGCCTGTGCCCTCTGGCAGTCTGGGACCCTTGGGGAGATAACTACCTGCTGGGTTAGGCCTGCTCCCGGGTGGCAGAGGGCAGGCCCAATCCCTAGGTGCAGCCCCTGGTCGGGATCAGAGCAGGGCTGATTGGGGAGTTGGGGCACCGCCCCATCATGCACAGAGCAGGGCAGATTGGGAGGTTGTGATGCCACCCTCAGTCATGCTCAGGGTAGGGCCAATTGGGGGGTCGGGGCACCGTCCCCTGTCACACTCAAGGCTGGGTAGATGGGGAGGTTGCGGCGCCACCCCCTGTCACGCACAGAGCAGGGCCAATCAGGGGGTTGGGGCACTGACCCCGTCACACACAGAGCAGGGCCAATCAGGGGGTTGGGGCACCACCACTCTCACACTCAGGGCAGGGCCGATGGGGAGGTTATGGCTCTACCCCATCACACACAGAGCAGGACCCATGGGGGGGGGTATTGGGGAGCTCCCCCCTATCAGGCACAGAGCAGGGCTGCTCAGGGACTTGGGGCCCCGCCCCCTGTCACACACAGAGCCTCAGAGCGAACGGGGGTTTGGGCGCTGCCCCCTGTCATGCTGATCCCGGTGCCGGGAGGCATATTACCCTTTTACTATATAGGGTAGAGGCCTGGTGCATGGGTGGGGCTGGCTGGTTTGCCCTGAAGGGTGTCCTGGATCAGGGTGGGGGTCACCACTGGGATGCCTGGCCAGTCTGGGTGAGGGGCTGAGGGCTGTTTTCAGGCTGGGAGTGACTGAAATTCCCAACCCCTCCTTCTTTTCTTTTCTTTTTTTATTCTGGGCCTGCTTTACCTTGAGGCTTGGCTCCAGCTCTTAGGCCTCCGCGGCTGAAAGTAGGTTCTGGCCTTTGCTTACAATGTTGCGAATCTGCTGGTTGAAGTCCAGCGGTATTTGTTACAATGTTTCTTAAACTGCCTGCTCCGAGGCCTGCAGCCGCAGGCGGGAAAGTTGGTTTCCTCCAATGATCCTCCCTCACTGAGGCAAGCAAGCTGCATGTTAGTTTCAAGCTGCCTGGCTGCCTGCCGCCATCTTGGCTGACAGTTAATTTGCATATCTCGATGATTAGCCAATGAAAAGGGTAGCAGTCGTATGCCAATTACCATGTTTCTCTTTTATTAGTGTAGATACTCAAAGACTGATAGCAGAAATCCTATTAGTTTCATTTACTGTCCCCAGTGAGAAAGGAAGTTAGGAAATAAGTCTTATTTTAGACTGATTTAAATTAGCAAATGAAAATCAAAGAATATTCAGTGGAACTTAGTTGAAATAGGCAGAAACCTATTCCTAGAGCAGTCACTGTTTTTACTGATAGTTCATCTCATGGTAAAGCTGCTTATAATGCAAAGAATTCAGACCAAGTCATTCAGACCAGTCATACTTCTGTGCAAAGAATCGAATTAGAGAGTTGAGTCCCATCCTTTGGTTTTAGAGCAGGAGCTAACTCCCAGGGTCCTTGGCTGCTGCTTGCCAGTTCTCCGGAGCTGGGGACAGAAGGCAAGGAAATGCTGCAGGGGAGGCGGAGTCCCTGTGACCCATTCTGCTGTGGCCCCGGGCGGCGCAGCTGGGCTCCTGAGCCTTGTGCATCCGAGTGACTCAGGCGCGGCCTGGCCGGTGGCGCTGCTGGTCTCCCCATGTCCCTGACCCTGTGCCCGACCGCCCAGGGCGGCTTGGCCTGGGAGCTGGGCTCTGCGCCGCCCCTCCCCGCGCTGCTCCACCCCAACCCCTCCCCCAGGCCTCCTTCCCAGCTGAGTGCAGTGTCCCTGCTGCCACAGCTCTGGGCTGGCCTGCCCCATGGCCAGCGCTGCTGAGGCCCCAGCTCAGCCCGCAGGTCTTGCCTACCCTGAGGCCCTGGACGCGGCCCTTCTGCCCAGACCTGGCTCAGGTGCCTCCTGTGCCTTCGGGTCCCCACCGAACCGCCTCATGTGCTCTTGGAAGGTCCGTGTTCCCAGGAAGCGAGGCCGCAGTCTCCATGGGAGCGCATCAGTTCAACGCAGGGCTGTTATAGGGCGCCGGGAAGCGCACACACAGTTGGGGCTGCAAAGAACTAAATATACTAATCAGCACAAAGTGGTCATTGTTCTGTGCAGGCGATTCTTTAATTACTGATTCTGTGGCTTCCTCTCAGAGTTAATATGTTGGTTAACCCGTTGACTAGAACATAGGAAGGTCGGCTGGATTTTATGGGTGTTTGGTGTAAGTTTTATAAGGCACTGTGGGGTGCACAGTCCTCTGCCAGGGGCTGTACCCACGTGAACGCCGGGTAGTAGACAAAGAGGACATGAGAAGACAGAGGCATATAGGAGAGTCTTTTTAAAAAAAATATTTTCATTTTTTTTACGTAGAGGAAGGGAGAGGAATAGTTAGAAACATCATGAGAGAGAAACATTGATCAGCTGCCTCCTGCACAACCCCTACTGGGGATGTGCCTGCAACCAAGGTACATGCCCTTGACTGGGACCCTTCAGTCTGCAGGCTGTTCTCTATCCCCTGAGCAAAACCGGTTAGGGCAGGAGAGTCTCTTTTGCAGGCCATGTAGCTATTGCTAACAAGGAACCATCAGACAAAACAGTTCTTCAAAGTAGCTTCACACAGTGGCTGCGCCAAGCAGCCCTTGCTAATACAGTAGCAAACAGGAACCATACCAAACAGCCACCCACTGGCTGGTTAGTAACACATTTATACTAACTTAGACACAAAGGCTCCTGCCAAATAGTGACATCAGTATTTGGGTTATAGTAAGGTACTCCTGCCCAGTGTGTACAGTACAATCTCTGTGTCCTTGCTTAGATTGGCCTTGACCATCCTGATTAGGATTCTCCTGCTCAGATTGGCCTTGAACATCCGGCGTACTCTGATTAGGCTCCCACAGGCACTATCTCAGTCATGGCCCAAGTTTAAGTGTTCTCAAAACTGACTTATCAGGAGGAAAAAGTGTCATGAATGTGACATAACCGTTCTCTCAGGAATAACACTTAATTCACAGAAAACGTAACTGCAACCCTAGAGGAGCTGCATGGGAACCACAGGCTCAGATATTTCAGCCAAGAAAGCTGCTGGTGCCAAAAAGACCTCAGAGGAGAAACCAAGTCAAATTAAACTGTTTGTGATGTGAAAGCCATTTCCAACACTGTTTTTAAAGGTTGTCTAGTGCTGACATGAATGTTTGTTTTGATTCCTGTATTTGAGGATTGCAGCTTAACCTCTATGCCACAAAACCGTTTTCCTTATAAGAGTTGTCCATCCACCTTCTACAGTGGCCAAATTTGACTGGCTGTCAGTTACTGTTCGTAGAAATGTTCTGGAGGTAATGGGTGAGGGCTGTTTCCACCCACAGCTCATTCACTTCTTTGTAGTAATAAGCTGAACTGTAGTAGATTATGTT
Organism: Myotis nattereri; assembly: GCF_964212035.1. Taxonomy (NCBI): domain Eukaryota; kingdom Metazoa; phylum Chordata; class Mammalia; order Chiroptera; family Vespertilionidae; genus Myotis; species Myotis nattereri. The sequence goes on along the minus strand of NC_138094.1, from coordinate 11,826,157 downwards.
CTTTCAAAGCTAGAACTGTTAAGTTTGCAAACAATCATGACTGTTCCATTGCCAGTAATTTTATTCATGCCTTGGTCTTTTGGGTTTGCACCAGAAATTGGAATTGCTTGCAATTATATGGTTAGGTAGATTGAGGCTCAAAATTAATGATGACATTTAATAGTTTCTTAAAGCACCAAGTGGTTCAACTTTTGATGAATTAGAAATGATATGTTGTTTTTGTTTGTTTCATTTCAATATGCCAGTGATCTGTTAGGTGTGCTTTTTAAATGTTGTTCCAGCATTTGAACAGAAATGCCCTTAAATGTTGAGAGCCATTTACTATAAAGTAAAACTTGTCTAAATCCTTAAATGTGAAATGTGGAGAAATTAGTGAGTAGTAGTAGGAAATGTAGGATCAATATTGTCAGACATAAGTGCTTATCTCTCAGGCCAGTGATTTCCTACAGTTGATTTTGTCAGCAACTAACATGTAGCTGTAATGTTAATTATGTTCTGGTAGTGTAAGGTAACTATGAAATGGTAACTAATTACCTGAAAGAATCAGATCTGGAATGCCCTTTGATGTTATGATTACTTGTACACCTACAATGTGATAGGATTGTATGACACTCACCTAAGGATTAATGGCTCTTCTGTAAACTTCTGATAATTTTCTTCTCGTTTTGATTCCAACAGCGGTCCAGAATGTGTTTGAATTCACACAGAAATAATATTGATATCTGAAAGCCATGTTGAACTTCTCTGAAGAAAGGGAAACAATGATTGCAGCTGGGGATTTGCAGGAATTTGTTCCTTTTGGTCGAGACCACTGCAGACACCACCCTAATTCTTTGAACCTTCAGCTTCGGCAGCTGCACCCAGCCTCTGAGTTGTGGTCCTCTGATGGTGCTGCTGGCTTGGTGGGATCCCTGCAGGAGGTTCCAATCCACGAAAAACAGAAGGTTTTATCAAGGTTCTCAGTTTGCTTTTGAAATGTAGAGAGATTCGATCTACCTGTAATTTAAGGCTACCCAGATGCAACTGAGAAATGAGTATGATGCTACTTCTAGGGTATAGGTTAAGATTTGGTCATTTTTGTCAAAGCTAAAAATAATGACCTTAATTGTATTATAGTGTCATGGCTGTTTAGACATATAACTCAGGGATTTATAATGAGAGTCACTATGATTATGGTCCATTTAAATCTCTTTTTCTTCACTTAGTATGTGGGACCAGATTTCATGTTATTTGATGGTTAGATAGTAGAGTTAGCAATGGTCCCTGCTGCCAAAAACTTACATGTTTCTAGAGGAGAAAAGAAATGCCACATAAGTAGATACAGTACTAGTTTTTAAATAGGGGAATGAGATACTTCCCCTGTGCATGTTAAACAGTCAGTCTTTCTAATCTTAATTCCATTTCTGTATCCCTTTTGGGATACCAAAATTTCCAGGAGCGGAAGTCTGTAGTTAGGAATCCAAACCTTTCTCTGCCCTGTTCATTTTGATGGTTGGCACAAGGGCAGGAAGGTGAATGCATATGCAGTTGTGAAGCAGGGAAGTCTGCATGGTGGGTAAGCTCCCCCAGTGTCCCATGTGCACTTCACTGCCATCTCTGCTTCACCCCGCATATGCTTAATATGTCTTTAGTCTCCCAAGAATGTTGGTTTAATTTTTTGATATATAGGTAAGGTCTAGTTTTTGTTTATTTATGTTTTTGGCAGCATAAAATGGTAATGTAATAATAAAATACTTAATATAGAGAATTCTTGAGGTAAATTCCCATTTTTGAAATCCTGTAAGATACAGTATGATACATACACCCACACCCCCTCCTCTGTTAATCAGTGGCACTAAACCTAAGAGTTGGGCATGGACTGAGTCTTACTCCACAGACAGAGTAGGAGACTTGTATCTGGATTGCTGTTCAATTTTAATTAATAAATCTTGCTCCATAATGTTGCAAAAGAAATAAAAACCGCGTAAACATGTCTTACATATGTAAATTTTTAAGGAAAGCTGCCAGTTAAGGAGAGGTGGAAATGAAATTGGAGAAGTGGATGATGACGGGGAACTCTATGTGGCTGGAAATATGGTGATCTGGAGCAAAGGAAGTAAAAGCCAGGCATTGGCTCTTTACAAGGCCTTTACAGTTGATAGTCCTGTTCAACAGGTGAGTTGATTGGAATTTTAGTATTTGATTGATTATTGAGTAATTTTTTTAAAAAAAACAAAGCTTTTATCCTAAAATTTAACAGAAATAATAAAAACAATATATAATGATCCCAGTAGCTAGATATATGTTTTAACATATAGTGAAGATAATGGTAGGGAAATAAACATTTCATTTATTTTCTATATCATCATTTTTTTTGCACTGTTCTTTATCCATTTAATGGTAATATTTAAACACTTGAGTAATTCAATTAGTTATTGCCAAAAAAATTTATAAGACTTAAATTTAAGGCTATAAGACTATATTAGCACATGATTATATTTGGTTGCAAAGTGTTAAATAAATAAAAATCAAGTTCATAGTAAAAATACTCAGAGAGTAAGGGAAAGGAAGAAAAAATCTAATTTGCTGTCATTGCACATGCTTGGGTTGCACTCAGGGGGAATACTCAGTGAGCACCAAAGCCCCATTGAAGCAAGTCTTGCCCCAGAGGGGTGTGTCCAGCACAGAGGTTCTCCCTCTGCAGACACAGCTGATTCTCACAGCCGATTGGCCTGGAGGTCAATTCCTCCCAGTGATAACTACAACAATCAAGGCTTAACTACAACAAGACTGTGCACAAAGACCACAAGGGGGTGCACCAAGAGTGTCCTCCTCAGGTAATTGGGGAGGCTGAACCACTGGGCCCTAGTGGACACTCAGCACAGAAAACCACTTTATCAACACAGGGAAGCATAAAAAATGCGGAGACAAAGAAGAAGGACACAAATGATAGAAATGGAGGAAAGCAAACTATTGGATATAGAGTTCAAAACCACACTTTTAAGGTTTTTCAAGAATTTTCTAGAAACTGCCAATAAACTTAATGAGGTCTACAAGAAATCTAATGAGACCCTCGAGGTTGCGATAAAGGACCGATTAGAAATTAAGCATACACTGACTGAAATAAAGAATATTATACAGACTCCCAACAGCAGACTAGAGGATTGCAAGAATCAGGGCAAAGATTTGAAATACGAAGAAGCAAAAAACACCCAACCAGAAAAGAAAATGAAAAAAGAATCCAAAAATACGAAGATAGTGTAAGGAGCCTCTGGGATAGCTTCAAGCGTACCAACATCCGAATTATAGGGGTGCCAGAAGAAGAGAGAGAGCAAGATATTGAAAACCTATTTGAAGAAATAATGACAGAAAACTTCCTCTACCTGATGAAAGAAATAGACTTACAAGTCCAGGAAGCACAGAGAACCTGAAACAAAAGGAATCCAAAGAGGACCACACCAACACACATCATAATTAAAATGCCAAGAGCAAAAGACAAAGAGAGAATCTTAAAAGCGGCAAGAGAAAGAAAGTCAGTTACCTACAAGGGAGTGCCCATACAACTGTCAGCTGATTTCTCAACAGAAACTTTGCAGTCCAGAAGGGAGTGGCAAGAAATTTTCAAAGTGATGAATGCCAAGAACCTACAACCAAGATTACTTTATCCAGCAAAGCTATCATTCAGAATTGAAGGTCAGATAAAGAGCTTCACAGATAAGGAAAAGCTAAAGGAGTTCATCACCACCAAACCAGTATTCTATGAAATGCTGAAAGGTATCCTTTAAGAAGAGGAAGAAGAAGAAAAAGGTAAAGATACAAATTTTGAACACCAAATACACATCTATCAACAAGTGAATCTGAAAATAAAGTGAATAATCTGATGAACAGAATGAACTGGTGATTATAATAGAATCAGGGGCATAGAAAGTGAGTGGACTGGCTATTCTTGGGGGGCAAAGGGGTGAGGGGGATGTGGGAAGAGACTGGACAAAAATCGCGCACCTATGGATGAGGACAGTGGATGGGGAGTGATGGAGGAGGGTGGGGTGGGAACTGGGTGGAGGGGAGTTATGGGGGGAAAAAAGAGGAACAAATGTAATAATCTGAACCATAAAGATGTAATTAATTTTTTTAAAAAAAGAAAAAAAAAGAACAGTAGTAAATATAAAAAAAAAAAAGAGTCATGGAGGGGGGAAAAAGGTGGGGCCTATTCTAGGTTAAAAGAGACTAAAGGACATCACCCAATGCAATATTTTTTGCACCATTTTGAGTGAACTTTGAGTCCTGGTTCTAGAAAATTATCTTAAAAAAACATTTTGGAGAAAATTTGAAAAAGTTGCAAATGGTCTGAGTATTAGGCGATGTTAGAAAAATTTTTTCTTAGGCAAGATGATGGTTTTGTGGTGTATAGGAGAGAATATTTATTTTGGGGAAATGCATGATGAAGTCATGATGTGGGGGATTTTCAGGTAGTCAGCACCCCCCACTCAAATCCCTCACATCCACATAAGCAGATATGGCATAATGGTAACCACAGTTAGATTTATTTGTTTATTTTTAAAACATTTTTTATTGATTTTAGGGAGGAAGGGAGAGGGAGAGAGAGAGAGAGGAACATCAATAACATCAATGGTAAGAAGAGAATCATTGATTGGCTGCCTCCTGCATGCCCACTACTAGGGATTGAGCCCGCAACCTGGGTATGTGCCCTTGACTGGAATTAAACGCAGGACCAGTCTGCAGGCCGATGCTCTATCCACTGAGCAAAACAGGCTAGACCTTAACAACTCTTAGATTTAGATGAAACAGGTGTTCACTGTATTATTTCAACTTTTCTTACTGAATATTTTTAGAATAAAAAGTTTTGGGGCGAGGGAGAATATATTTATAGCAGTTTAATTAATTATCGGGCTATTGACAAGAGATTTCAAGACTTTTTGACTAATGTTAAATTCCTTAGTGGTAAGCACTGCAATCTTGGTACCTGGACATTGCTTTTTTTGTGTTTTCCCCCATTAACTGTTTCCTGATGAACATTGTACCCTTCTCACAATATACTGGGAACGATAAACTGAATTATTCCTAAACTTAAAAAAAATGAATCGAATTAGAAACGATCAAGGCTGACTTGCAGGATTTTCAAAAGCCTCTTAATATTATCTCTTATCTGCCTATGCTGCCAGCCTGGTAAACAGAACTGCAACTACTCAATTTAAATGGCCAGTGACTGATGCCTATCTATACTCTTTGAACAAGTCCTGGTCCTTTAACAAAAGGAAATGAATATGCCTATCAGTTAGTTATTTTATTAAACAGGCCAGGGGAATCTCATCAATTTTTACACTAGTCTGCCAAAATATTGTACAGCAGGCAAAACAGATTATCAAGAAATGTCCCCCTTGCATATTATATCTGCTACAAGGGCCTCTAAATCCCAACATGAAAAACGAAAGTGGGGGAATTGTGAAGAAATCTCCTGTAAATACACTACACCAAGCCTTAATTACTTTGAATTTTTCCCTTGTAATGCTGATGGCAAGACACCCATGGAAAGACACTAGTGAAAGAATAAGCTAAAGGAAAATGCTCTAGTTAAATGGAAAGATACCGAGTCTGGTTTATAGAAGGGTCCCTTTATAAACCTTTGGTCGAGGATATACTTGTGTTATTTCCAGAAAACTCCTCCAATTCCTGCAACATGAATCTGAGAGAGTAACTGACCAGACTACGCCAACCACAGATATCAGTGGCCCCAAGCAAAACGCTGAGGAGTCAGAGGAGAAACATCCAGATGGGGGATGGGGAAGACGGCTTGCCATGCTAGCTACTCATCAGCTGTGCATTGGTGCAGGTTCCCCATAACAAAGCCAAAAAAGGTCAGACCTGCATTGTCATTTCTCACCATTTGTCCACCATCCAGTACTTGAACATCATTGCTGTCATGTCACAAGCTAACAGTGACTGGGAAAATGATCCATAAAAAACTAATGGCCCCCAAAGAATCCTACTATGAATGAATTCCTTAAATACCTGACAATAATATTTAAAAGGACATGAAAGAACTCAATCCTTGTCATCAAATCTCCCTACATTTCCTTTTTAGAATAACCAGTATTGTCTTTCTTTCTTGTTCTTCTATGTTTGCTTCCAGTCTGAAGATGCAGAATGAAAAGTCTTAAAAGGATGTGAGCCCAGCAAATGGCATACACCTTTCTAAATTAATAAGAAAGCAAAAAGGGGCAAATGTTGGAGCAAAGACCAACAGTAGTTAACATATCAATGTGAGAAGTCCACAGAAGGCAAATGGACTTTGACATTCAGCATGGCTGAAAATCAGCATTTTGTTACCCTGCTGTTGACAAAATGGCTGAAAGCAACCTCCTACCATGATAATACTTTTATTGTTTACCAAACTTTACCATTGATATGCCTGTTTGTTTTGCTCAAGGGCAAATGTGTATTCAAGTAAATAAAAGCTTATGGGTCCTGGGTTTCTGAGAGCCTCTATACTAGAGAGAAATGTCTTTACCTGTATCCCCCATGCCTTCTAAATTTGTAATTGTTGTCTAGGTGTATTCATTTGAGTTCATCCACTTTTCCAGATCCTGAATCTTTGCTGCAAAATGTTGCTGCAGGGAAGGTAGGGGAAGGTGGGGTTAGGGGGAGAGATCAACCAAAGGACTTATAGACATGCATATAAGCCTGACTAATGGGCACAGACACCAGTGGGGGTGATGACATGAGTAGGAGGCAAGGGGGACCAATGGGGGATAAGGACACATATGTAATACTTTAATCCATAAAGAAAAATTATCCCTAGCTGGTTAGGAACTATGGATACATTATTGGCCTCCAGACTGAAGGGTCTCAGGTTTGATTCCGGCCAAAGACACATGTCTGGGTTGTAGGCTTGGTCCCAGTTTGAAGCATGCAGCGGGCAGGGGATCAATGATTCTCACTCATCATTGATGTTGCTATCTCTCTCTCTCCCTCACCCTTTCTCACTGAAATCAGTAAAAAATATTTCAAAAAATAAAAGAATAAACAGATGAATAAAACAGAGCCAGAGTAAAAAAAAAATGTTTTAGAATATAATAGAAGGAATCCTATTATTTTCAGATATTTAGTAATTTCTACAACTTTTGTGATAAAACAGGTTTGCACTGTTTTGGTAATATATATTTAATTTTTTTTCTTAACATATTAATTTTTATTGCATGTAACACTATATCATAAAAGCCTAATATGCAAATTGTCCCTTCAAACAGGAGTTTGACCAGGAGATCAACCATGGGGTGGGACGGTGTAGCTATTTGTCCCCAGCTGCACCCTTTAGCCAGTCCCACACTGTTCTGTCCAACACCCCACCCCCCTTCAATGATCGAGGACCCGCCGGCCAGTAAGCTTCCCACAGTCCCTTCCACTGACCTTCATCTTCCCCCATCTGACCCCCCGCTCGATCGGGGTGGGGCCAGCCAGCCAAACACCTGCATCGCCTCCCCATGGCCAACACGGCGATTGGGGTGTGCATGCCGGACACCTCCCATGCAAGAATTTGTACACTGGGTCTCCAGTATTATTATATTTAAAATTGTTAATCTTGGAATGGTAATGCTTATTACATGTAAAATTATTACATTTAAAATAGTTTTTCTGGAAATATTAACATTTATTGAATGTAACATTATGACACTAAAACCATTTTTCTTAAAATATTAAAAAAAGTAAATATAAAAAAGAGTGACACTGTATCAACATGGATTAAAAGGAATGCATTCCTCACTCTGGTGTTATCTACTTCTTACCTCACTAATCAGAAGATGAAGAATTATTTCCTAACAATGAAACAATAAGTTAGTGTTCAGTACAGATGCCCATCCACTACTCACTTTCCACATGGCTTCCTGAAATTAAAGTGCAGCATTCCTTTTAAAACAGCTCATTACTCTAATCCATGAAAGGCTGTACCATTTACCTTGACTTCCCACCCCAGTAATGCTTTGACTTGGAACAGAATGGGCAGGTCTTGTTGGTGGAGGATCCCAACTTCTTGAAGATGGAGCCCTTTTCAGTAGAAGAAAACCCACCCATGGAGCCACTGCTGTGAAGATTAATTTTATGTCTGCTATCCTCTTTGTTATAAATAACATCATTCTACTTGAGTAGGGTCAACATTTGTTAAATGGTCAAGTCTGGTTATTGTGTATAAATTTTTACCAAACAGGATGATGGTCATAAGCATGCTGGTTAGCCCAAAATGATAAAATTCTATCTTTACATGTCTTCAGTACAGTGCTCAGAGTTATTGAAAATCAGTTTGGATAACTGAGAAAGAACTGAAGCAGCATTATATATATGTGCCAAAAAACAAAACAACACACACACACACACACACACACACACAGAAACACACACCGGAATTTGAATGCAGAGTATCCAGTTATGGTAAGTGAAAGAAGTTATTTTAAAGATACAAGGTAATAGTCTCAACTAGTATTTAAATTAGTTTCATCTCAATAAAAGCTTTTAAAACGTGTAACGTCATAGTTAAAAATTAAAATGTAAAAAGTCAAAACATGCATTACAAAAAAGTGTTATTTAACGAATGTTATCATATAATTCCTACAGTTCATTTATAAAATAATTCTTTGATCAGAAAACTATACTCTATTTTAATAGTATTTAAAGTAAACATGTTGAATAATACATAATTAAAAATCACTCTTATCAATTTTAAATAGAAAATAGGCTTATCTTCCAATTCTGTAATTTGTCATGGGAAAGAAGAACTAAGAGCATCCTCATATGTGGCCCAATATGAACTGGCAAACTCTTCTCAGTATCACCTCGGTGGGAAAAACAGGAACATCCACCTTCATCTTGCACAAACTCTGCAATAACACTTTAGGAAATTTCCCGTGAAATGTCACACACCTAATTATCACAAATGGACACTAAATCTTTGAAATTGGGAAAACTGGTTAATATGAAACCAACTTTTCCTGCTACAGATATATTGAATTGAATATACCTTCCTTTCATAGTCAGTAAAATAAGTAAATAGATAAATTAATTACAAGACAACTTCCCTGAAAATAGCTCATCAACATTTTTATTCATGTTTCATATTCCTCATATACAAGAAAGAAAGAAAGAAAGAAAGAAAGAAAGACCAATAAACTTGGTGAATCATTGGTTTTTAGCCTTTTCCTGAGTCAGAGACCCCTTGGTGAATCTATTTAATACTATAGACATTTCCCTTATGTAGTTTCCAAATGGAAAGTTCTCTACACCAAATATAGGTACAAGATCCTCTTATCAAAATAATAATAGAGATTATTTTACACAGTACAGAGTTGCACATTCCTATACTCAAAGCTAGTATTTCAAATCCAATTCTAAATGAAGTGTGTGTCTTTGAAGTTTATATAGTTAGAGTAACTTTTATTTCAATGGGAATTTTCTAAGGTGAACTGATGTGCTTTTTTTGAGACGAAAGAAGTGTACTTTCAGAACAGATTCTTAGTAGTTCAGTAAGTATGAATCTTCATTTTAAACCTACATAGCTTCTTGTTCCCAAAGTGTAACATACTAACATTATATCAATAGAATTGAGTTCTTCGGAGAAATATTGAAGTCACTAGAGGCAAACAGTAATGCTAAAATAGACTGAATTTAGCTTGAGGTTTAAATCCTATCCCAAGAAGGTGATTAGGAGTGTTTCACACATTACATATTTCATTCATTATTATAAGTGCTATGCCTCTTTAGCAATTACAAATCATACTGATCATCAGTATACATTCTCAATCTAACGAATGGTATCATTTCTTTTGCTTTTAAAGATATAAATGAAATTGAGGTGTATCTCTTCATTCAATGTTACTGTTTTCATATAAATAATGGTTTCATGCTCATATCTTTATTCTTTAATTTTTTAAAAACATTTGAGTTACTGACCATTTCTGCACTTTTTATTGAACTTATAGGAGTCAATATGATCACATAGGCTTCAGCTACAGAAGTCTATGATACCTCATTTTCATATTGTAATATATGTTTACCTAAGTCAGATCTCCTACCATCCCTAGATTTTGAAATATTACCTAAGTGTTTTCCACCTGAGGGATGTCCTTTTGCTTCTCTTACTTCCTCTCTTGACTTCTCAGACTTCTCACATCACCTCTATTTCTTGATGGAAGTGGTGCCCCCTAGCCACCCCCACTTTGAAAAGATGGTTTCTTGGTGTAGTCTACTTTAGTTGTTTTTCCACCCACAGACTAAAATGAGTACACATAATATCAACACTACATAACATTTAACCTGAACAAATGAGCAACTGTTTGAAAACTACTTATTATTGCAACTAAAATCAAGATCTACCTCAAATTCTTCTCCCAAACCAAGCATTTCCTTCAAAAATGATAGAGTCCTTTTCCATGGTAAGTATGAAACACTTCATTATTACCAATATTCCATTGAGGTATTCAACACAGAACCATATATGTTGGTTAATAAAAGTCCTCCAAAGACCTCTAGTAATAAGCACTAAAATGTCTCACATTCCAGGGGAAAACAGATACTTTCCATTCTTGTCTTTTAATAGGCTTATTCTTGGTTTTCTGGAGAGAGAGAAAGGGAAAGGGATAGAGAGTTGGAAACATAGATAAAAGAGAAATATTTTGATCAGCGGCTTCCTTAAATGTGTCAAACTGGTGAATCAGCCAGCACCCTGGGAATTTGTCCTGACCAGGAATAGATGATGAGACATCTTAGTTCACAATTCTATCCTCAACCATTGAGCAATACTTGCTGGGCAATGTGGATTACTTTTTAGAATGTGTCAGTTACTTCATTTTTGTTTTGACAACATCTATTTCATTTTTTCCAGTGCACCCGGCTTACATAAACTATTTTTTAAAACAAACAATCATTCATTCAAAATGATTAGGTACTTTATTCCTCCTCTACCCCCTCTCAGTTTTCTTACTTTTATTATTTCTTCAGTTAAAATGACAGAAAAAAATGTCCAGTATGACTGAAAATCTGTATTTACATAGTTCTGATTTTTTTCTCCATTGTATTTTTAATTGGCTTCTTGCACAATCTTTAGTATTTATATGTTATACACTGTTTGTTAAATATGGTTCTAAGAAAACAAGCCATCTTGAAGGGGAGAGCTGCTATGACTAGGAACCCAGCCTCACCTCCACCCAGATGGGCCTCAGACATCACCTGTGATCCTAGAGCCACTCTGGCCAAAGACCTTTTTACGGCAGCAGCAGGCCCACGGACACCGGGACTTCAGCCCCCCACCAACGCCACTGCCTCCTGTGAGACTTGGAGTGCACAACTGAATTGCCGATCCACTCTGTGGCCATTGGCCCCTCGCACCCTGGCACCAAAGGTTCTGCAATGATAGCTAAAATGGGGAGACAAACAAACCACCCCCAAAGGAGAGAAAAGGAGGAATTGCCGAGAAGGGAAACGCAACTAAATGGAGGCATACAATATGTTCGAAAAGGAATTCAGAATAAGGGTCATACAGTTTATACATCAGATGCATGGGAAATCCACAACTTACATAAGAATCAAGGAAAATGGCCGAAACCGGTTTGGCTCAGTGGATAGAGCGTCGGCCTGCGGACTGAAAGGTCCCAGGTTCGATTCCGGTCAAGGGCATGTACCTGGGTTGCGGGCACATCCCCGGTGGGGGATGTGCAGGAGGCGGCTGGTCGATGTTTCTCTCTCATCGATGTTTCTGACTCTCTATCTCTCTCTCTTCCTCTCTGTAAAAAATCAATAAAATATATTTTTAAAAAAAAAATAAAAATAAAAAAAAAAAAAAAAAAAAAAAAAAAAAAAAAAAAAGAATCAAGGAAAATGAAAAAAATTGATAATAGCTACAATAGAATATACGATGGAAGGTTTCAATAGTAGACTAGAATTAGCAAAGGATTAAATCAGCGATTTAGGAGACAAGGCAGAGTAACAACCCTGAACAACACAATCTGAACAGCAATTGGAGAGAAAAAATAAAAAGCAGGTGGATATCTTAAGGGAGACTGGGGACAACATGAAACAAAGTAACATGTGTATAATGTGTCAGAGGGACAAGATGAGGAACAAGGATTAGGAAACCTATTAGAAGAAATAATCACAAAACCTTCCTGATCTTGGGAAGAAAAAGTCACACAAGCACAGACAGTCCCAAACAAGATGAACCCAGTAAGACCTATACCAAGACACATTGTAATTATAATGGCAAACAATAACGACACAAACAGAACCTTAAAGGCTGCAAGAGAGAGAGAGAGAGAGTCACCTACAAACGCTCTCCTGTTAGATTATCAAATGATTTTTAACAGAAACACATCAGGCCAGAAGGGAATGAAAGGAAATATACAAAGTGATGCAAAACAAGGGACTGAATACAAGAATACTTATCCAGCAAGGCTATCATTCAAAAGTATAGAGGAATTCAGTTTCTTCACAGAAAAAAAAATCTAAGGGGATGTTTCACTACGAAACCATCAATGCAAGAAATGCTAAACAGAAAGTTGTAAAAAGAAGGAATAGAAGAGACAGAAGAAAAACAGGCATAAAGAAAAAAGTGGCAACAAATCAATACCTATCAAAATAACCTTAAACCTAAATGAAATAAACACTCCATTCAAAAGATATAGGATGGCTAAAATTATAATAAAACAAGACCCATATGTATGCAGTCCATGATAAACCCACCTCATAATAAGGGACTCACACGGACTGAAAGTGGAAGGAGAGAAAATATTTTTCAGGCAAAGGCGGGGGGGAAACTAGGGGATCAATAATTATATTTGAAAAAATAAATCTCGAGAAGCCAAGATTGTGGCGGAATAAGCAGAAGCGTCCCAGGGCTTGTCCTGGAGCAAATGGAGTGAGCAGCTGAAACTAGTAACACCCACCCCGAATTGGCGAAGTACACTCAGGTGGTGAGACAGTTTGCAGCAGGGAAGGGCAGAGTTCCTCTGGTAAGGTAAAAACCAGGGATCTGGGCAGGAAAGTTTGCCACACCTCTGAGCCCAGAGGGTAGGAGGGAGACCACGCAGCACACAGCCGCGACTCTTGGGACAGGCACAGCTCCTGACTGTGGAAAAGAGATCCGCGGGACTGTTGGTGCAGGGAGATTTGAGATCTGGTTTCCATAATTACGGAGGACTGAGCCTAAAGGGGCAGCCTGAAGTGTTGACCAGACCATGCCGTGCCCGTAAAAGAGGAGCTTACAGAAACTCAGCCTTCCCCGTTTCTGTGGCTGGAGTTTGTTTGTTTGTTTTCACTGAACCCTGTTCATAGGACATTTCGGATACAGACACTCACCTGTGCTGAAGAGCGGGAGAAGGTGAGGACAAGTGGAATCTGGGGAGAGGCTGGGAAGAGAAGGTGTGCCAGGAGAAGTGGCAGTAAATTGAGTTTTGAGTCACCCCTGAGCCTAGGACTTGGGCAACCATTTTCTACTGAGGCTATAATTCCTCCGTCCAGGCCCCAGGCAAGGAGAACAGCCACATCCAGATTCCACCCTGAATGAGATGAAGGATTAAAATAATATGATTAGTCCCTGGGACTTATCAGGGTCTGGCCTATAGCAGGGCTTTCAGTCCCAGCAATGACAACAAAAACAACAACAACAACAACAACAAAAAGCACAGACATTTCTGAAACCTGGGATCTTAAGCCAACCTAAGGAATGACATTTCAATTTTTCATTTTAATATTATTATTATTATTATTATTATTATTATTATTTGTTAGCTTTTTTCTTGCATTTTTCTTTGTTCTCCTTTTTTTTTGTTTATTCCTTTATTTCCTACTTCTTTTCACATTATTTTTTCAACCACGGGAGCAGCAGTCACGTGAGTGGCACGCACTTGTCCAGGAAACATCAGCCCTATGAGCAGCCTACCTCGAGCCTAAGGGCAGCAGCCTCATGTGACCTGCCCCGTCCACAGAGCAGCAGCTGTGTGAGCGGCCTGCTTCCCCTTCTGAGGAGCAGCAACCATGTGAGCAGTCTGACTTGTCCAAGGAAGAGCAGCCACTGGAGCAATCTTCCTACATCTGAGGAAAAGCAGCCCTGTGAAGCCCGCCCCCATCCGAGGAGCAGCAGCTGCGCACACCCTGCAGTAGTCTGAGGAGCAGCAGCTGCACAAGCATCTTGGAATCGTCCAAGCAGCAGCAGCCACACGAGCACTCTGCCCAATCCAAGGAACAGAGGCTGTATGGGCAGCCCACCCCCATTGAAAAGCAACAGTTCTGTGAGTGGCCATGCCCCACTGGAGGAGCAGCAGCCCAACCCTGTCCAAGGAGCAGCAGCGACACGAGCAGACCGCCCACGTCTGAGGAGCGGCAGTCCTACACAGCACGCACTGGTCCGAGGAGCAGAGCCACAACAGCCTGCACCTGTCTGACGAGCAGCAGACGGGTGAGTGGCGCATCCCCATCCGAGGAGGAGCAGCCACGCGTGCAGCTCACGCCCGTCCAAAGATCAGCAGCCTTGCAAGCAGCCCATTCCTGTCTGAGGAGCAAAAGACTTGCAATCAACCTGTCCAAGTCCTAGGAGCAGTAGCCCAACAAGCAGCACACCACATCAGAGGAACAACAGCAGCGTGCATCCAGCCCCCATCGAAGGATCAGCAGCCATGTGAGCAGTCCGCCCCAGTTCAAGGAGTAGCAGCTGCGTGTGTAGCCCACCCCCATCCAAAGAACAGATACCTCGTGATCAGCACATCGTTCGTCTGAGGAACGGCAGCTGCGTGTGAAGCTTCCCCGCACCAGGCAGAGGAACCACCACAGCTGTGAACAGCACCCACCAGAGGAGCGGCTGCCAACTGAGGAGCAGCTGCTACCACAACTGCTTGAGAGGCAACCACAACTCGAGGAGCCACTGCCACCCAAGGAGCAGCTCCTGAAAGACTCAACATCTAGATATGTCGGTGAGATCAAACATGGGTAGACAAAGAAACCCCCAAAGGAAAGAAAAGGAGGACTCACCAGAAAAGCAGCTAAGTGAAACAGAGGCATGCAGCTTGACAGACAAAGAATTCAGATTAAGGGTGCTAGAATCCATAAACCAGATGGAGGAAAAAATAAACAACTTATCAAGAACATAGAAGAAACAGAAGAAAAAAACCATCAACTTATATAAGAATCAAAAAGAAACGAATGAAAAAAATCAATAAATTATGGAAGAACCAAGAAGAAATGAAGACTGTTATAGCTCTAATAAAAAACACCATTGAAAGTTTCTATAGTAGACTAGGAGAAGCAGAGGACTGAATTAGCGACTTAGAAGACAGGGAGGCAAAACACACCCAAACTGAACTGCAATTGGAGAAAAAAAATTCAAAGACAGGAGGAGAGCCTAAGGGAACAATGGAACAACATGAAACGAAACAACATGCGAATAATAGGGGTTCCTGAACAACAGAAAGAGGAACAAGGGTTAGAAAACCTATTGGAAGAAATAATATCCGAAAACTCCCCTCAGGTGGGGAAGAAAAAAGTCACACAAGCACAGAGTTCCAAACAATGTGAACCCCAAAAGACCCACATCAAGACTCATCATAATCACCATGGCAAATGTTCAGGACATAGAGAGAATCTTAGAGGCTACAAGAGAGAGACTGAAAGTTACATACAAGTGATCTCCCATTAGATTATCAAATGATTTCTCAACAGAAACACATCAGGCCAGAAAAGAATGGATGGAAATTAACAAAGTGATGCAAAGCAAAGGACTGAATCCAAGAATACTATATCCAGCAAGGCTATCATTCAGAATTGAAGGGGAAATAAGAAGCTTCACAGACAAAAAAAGGCTAAGGGAGTTTATCACCACCAAGCCAGCAATGTTAAAAATGCTAAAAGGACTGGTGAAAAAAAGAAGAAAGACAAAGCTAAGAAAGAAAACAGGCACAAAAAATAGAAATGGCTACAAACAAGTACCTTTCAATAATAACTTTAAATGTACATGGACTAAATGCTCCAATCAAAAGACATCAAGTGGCTGAATGGATAAAAAACAATGACCCATATATGTGCTGTCTACAAGAGACCCTCCTCAGAAGAATGGACTCACAGAGACTGAAAGTGAAGGGATGGAAAAATATCTTTCAGGCAAACGGAAATGAAAGAAAAAAAAAAAACAGCTGTGGTAGCAATACTTATATCGGACAAAATAGACCTCAAAGTGAAGGCCATAACAAGAGATAAAGAAGGCCACTTCATAATACTAAAGGGATCAATACAAGAGGCTATAACCCTGATAAACATATATCCACCCAATGCAGGAGTTCCCAAATACATAAAAAAAAGCTCCTGGAAGACATCAAGGGAGAGATCGACAACAATACAATCATAGTAAGGGACTTTAATACACCACTGACATCACTGGATAAATCCTCTAGACAAACAATTGGCAAAGAACCAGCAATCCTAAATGACTCACTAGATCAGATGGACTTAATTGACATCTTCAGAACATTTCACCGCAAATCCAGGGAATATATGTTCTTCTGAAGTGCTCATAGGACATTTTCAAAAATAGACCACGTATTGTGTCACAAAGTCTACCCAAATTCAAGAAGATTGAAAGCATCTTCTCAGACCACAATGGCATAATATTAGAAATAAACTACAATAAAAACCATCCAAAATACTCAAACACTGGAAGCTGAATAGCATGTTATTCAATATTGATTGGTTACCAATGAGATCAAAGAAGAAATGAAAAACATCCTGGAAACTAATGACAATGAAAACACAACAATCAAAAACCTATGGGACACAATGAAAGCAGTCCTGTGAGGGAAGTGTATAGCTCTACAGGCCTATCTCAAAAAACAAGAAAAATGGTAGTAAATCATCTAACTCTACAACTCAAAGAACTAGAAAGAGAGCAACATGAAAACCCCAGAGTGAGCAGAAGGAAGGAGATAATAAAGATTAGAGCAGAAAAAAATGACATAGAGACCAAAAAAATACAGAAAATCAATGAAACCAAGAGCTGGTTCTTTGAAAGGATAAACAAGATTGACAAACCTCTAGCCAGGCTCACCAAGAAGCAGAGAGAGAGGACCCATATAAACAAAATCAGAAATGATAGAGGCGAAATAACAACAGACCCCCACAGAAATATAAATGATTGTTAAAAAATACTATGGACAACTCAACTCCAACAAACTAGACAACCCGTAGGAAATCGACATGTTCCTAGAAAAATACAACATTCCAAAACTCAATCAGGAAGAATCAAAACATCTCAAAAGGCCAATAACTATGGAAGAAATTAGAGCAGTCATCAAAAAGCTACCAGCAAACAAAAGCCAGGGTCAGATAGCTTCACAGGGGAGTTTTACCAAAAACTCAACAAAGACCTAAAACCTATCCTGCTTACACTTCTACAAGAATCCAAGAGGAAGGAACACTTTCAAGATCATTCTATGAAGCCAGTATCACCCTAATACCAAAACCAGGTAAAGACAACACAATAAAAGAGACTTACAGGCCAATATCCCTCATGAACAAAGATGCCAGAATCCTCAACAAAATCTTAGCAAATCAGATCCAGCAGTATATCAGAAAGATCATACACCATGGCCAAGTAGGATTTTTCTCAAGTATGCAAGGATGGTACAATATCAGAAAATCAATAAACATGATACATCACATAAACAAACTGAGAGTAAAAATACACATAGTCATATAAAGTGATGCAGAAAAAGCATTTGACAAAATCCAACACCCAATTTTGAGAAAAACTCTAAGCAAACAGGGCATAGAGGGATCATACTTCAACATAATAAAAGCCTTATTTGACAAACCTACAGACATCATACTCAATAGGCAAAAACAATTACTCTAAGAAGAGGAACAAGACAGGGATGCCCACTCTCACCATTTCTGTTCAACAGAGTACTGGTAGTGCTAGGCAATGCAGTCAGACAAGAAGAAGTCAAACAAGGCATGCTAAGTGGAAAAGAAGAAGTAAAACTGTCATAATTCGCAGATGGCATGGTATTGTCCATAGAAATACCTAAAGACTCCATCAAAAAAACTAGGAGATTTAACAAATGAATTTGGCAATGTAGCAGGGTACAAAATTAACACCCAGAATTCTATGGCTTTTTGATACACCAATAATGAACTCAGAAATAGAAACAAACAAACAAAAATGCCATTTAGCAGTGCAACAAAAATTTAAGAAACCTAGGAATAAACTTAACTAAGGGGGTAAAAAGCTGTTCTTGGAAAACTACAGGAAATTGAAAAAAAGTGATAGAGGAAGACTAAAGCAAATAGAAGAACATACCATATTCATGGATTGGTACAATCAACATCATTAAAAATGTTCATAGTACCCAAAGCAATGTACAGTTTTAAGGTATTCCCCATTAAAATATCAATGGCGTATCTCACAGACCTAGAAGAAAGTTTCCAAAAATTCCTATGGATTTAAAAAAAGACCCCAAAGAGTTAACCGCAATCTGGACAAAGAAGAACAAAGTTGGAGGGATAACCATACCAGATATCAAGCTATATTACAAAGCCACCATTCTCAGAACTGCCTGTTACTGGCACTAAACAAGAC
This sequence comes from Myotis nattereri, assembly GCF_964212035.1. Lineage (NCBI taxonomy): Eukaryota > Metazoa > Chordata > Mammalia > Chiroptera > Vespertilionidae > Myotis > Myotis nattereri. The sequence continues at coordinate 11,807,553 of NC_138094.1, read as the reverse complement.
ATAAAGACCAATGGGACAGAACAGAGAACATAGAAGTCGACCCTAACCATTATACTCAATTAATATTTGACAAAGGTGGCAAAAGCATAGAATGGAGTCATACAGTGTCTTCAATAATTGGTGTTGGAACCTGGATGGCAATCAGGCCTAGGCGGGGTGGGACAGGTGAGGCCGCGAGGCAGGGTGGGGCCTGGCGGGGCTGGGCGAGGCAGGGTGGCTGTGCACTGGGCTAAGACTAGGCTATCACAGGCAGAGAGACTATTGCCCTTCCCACAAGGTCTGGGGCCTCTGGGCTGGGTCCCATGTAGGAACTTAGCCTGGACAGCTGCAGAGAGGAGGATGAGGCGCCGGGCACCAAGGGGTGGCCCACACCCCAGGCGAGGGTGCACTTACAAGTGACAAGGTTCATCATGGAGGCAGGTGTCAAGCTAGGGATGCAGTCCGTTCCCCTCGCCACCGCCTGTGCCATTTACTGTAAGTTCTTCTGCGAGATCAACGTGGAAGCCTATGACCCCTACTTGGTCGCCATGTCTGCCCTTTACGTGGCTGGCAAAGTGGAAGAACAGCCCCTGCTAACCCGCGACATCATCAACGTGTCCAACAGGTACTTCCACCTGGGCAGCGAGCCCTTGGAGCTGGACTCCCGATTCTGGGTGATCCGGGACAGCATTGTGCAGTGCGAGCTCCTTGTGCTGCGGGTACTGCGCTTCCAAGTCTCCTTTCCGTACCCACACAGGTACCTGCTCCACTACCTGATTTCTCTCAAGAACTGGCTGAATCCTTACAGCTGGCAACGGACCCCCATCTCCATCACTGCCTGGGCCCTGCTGCGGGACAGCTACGAGGGGGGGGGGGGGGCTGTGCGTCCGGTTCCAGGCTCAGCACATAGCCGAGGCAGTGCTCCACCTGGCCCTGCAGGTCTATGGGGTCTAGGTGCCCGCCGAGGCTAAGGCTGAGAAGCCATGGTGGCACGTATTTAGTGGAGACCTTACCAAGCCAATCATAGATAACATTGTGTCTGATCTCACTCGGTTTTATACCATGGACAGAGAGATCCCCGAAGGCCCTGGCCCAGGCCTGCCCAAAGAGAAGCCTGGGATGCTCGGCTGCCAGGGGACAGCGCCACCACATCGCCCTGATGGTCTGTCCCCAGAGCACTGGCTGGGAGGACTGGTTTTGTGCTGCTGGAGACAGGCCAGAGAAGGCAATGATATGCTGCCACTTAAATTCTCAGGCTTTGACTCTCCCTGGCAGCCAAGGTCCAGATGGGGATGGGCGCTGCACCTCCCAAGGGCAGGAGCGTGCAGTGGGCGGCTCTGAGGACTCAGTGTCTGCTTTTTTCCTTTGAAAGGATGCAGACTACAGCCGAGGTTTGGGATCAGTGGAAGGAAAATCAAAGAATGGATGAGATTGTGCCCCAGGGGATTTTTTTAAAGGCCAGATTTAGAGAAAGCATGACTCAATTAACAGAGGAAATTTTATTTTGTTTCATTGAAGATATTACAAAGCCAAAATAAAAACATAATAATAATTGGTGTTGGACATATAGCATACATACATGCAAAAAAGTTAATCTAGACCACCAACTTACACCATACACAAGTATAAACTGGAAATGAATAAAAGACTTAAACATAAGTGGGTAACCATGAAAATCTTAGAAGAATCCATAGGCAGCAAAATAGCAGGCATCTGTCTCAGCAATACCTTTACTGATACAGCTCCTAGGGCATTGGAAACTGAGGAGAAAAGAAACAAATGGGATGAAGTCAAATTAAAACACTTTTGCAGAGAAGAAGAAGCCAACAAATACAAGAACAACAACAACAACAAAACAAGGAAGTCCACTGCCTGGGAGAAGATATTTGCCAATGTTATATCCGATGAGGACCTATTCTCCAAAATTCATACTGAACTCATCCAATTAAACAAAAGGAAGATCAACATCCCAGTAAAAAAATGGGCACCACCAGCACGAAGGCCCCCTCTGACTTATGGTGGTCCAGTCCCTGTGATGATTATTACAGCCACACAAGAGATGGATATGATGGGGGCACGGCAATTACTCCAGCAGCTGATGGGACACTCCTGTAAGAGGTTCTGAGTGTGGTGCTGGCGGCGATCACAGGATACACCATGTACACAAGAGAGAGTGATTCATGCAGTACAGTAGCTCACCTGATTGGGCACTTGGGGAGCCAGGGGGGAAGCCCCTGTGACAGAAGAATTAGAGACTGAAATTAAAAATGATAAGGTACCGACAAAATTTTATTGTAAAGAATGTGGCTTCTGTTATTTAAGGTGACTAAAAGGAAATGGTAGGTTTGGGGGAGGCATCAAGAATTCTAGTTACCATTATGAAGTTTCAGGATTGGAGGCAAGTTTTGAATTATACCAGGTTGTTTCATAAGTGCTGATTTAAATTACAATATACTTAAATGTTTAAATTTTACATATTGTATTGTTAAAATATTCAGAATATAAGCACAACCAACAGACCAACAGAGGAAAGACACTGGGAGTGGGTGACGAGAACAAGTGACTAGGAATAGGGGAGGCCAGGGGGAGGTCAGTAGAAAAAAAGAAAGAGACATATATATTACTTTTTGTAAAAACTTAAACACTAACATTACAAAAAATTTTCAGAAGAAAGTGTTCTGCAAATGGGATTTCTTGTCTGATTTTATGACAAACACATAAAAGCAATCTGTTTGGATGGTGAGTTATATTCATGGCCCTAAATTTCCCAGGGTGTCTATGACCATATGTGCATAAAGTCTATGAAGTGAACTGTATACAAAATGAAGCAGTGTGTTATTTCGTCATGGCATGCTGCCCTGTTTTCCAGTTAGGGAGGGTAAACAAATGAGGTATTCTCCTTGGAAAACCTAAATGGATAAAAGGATTGAAGAACCTCTGACAAGGCTGCAAAACAAGGATTCCTCCAGCTCTGTGGCCCACACTTTGCCCCCTAAGATACTGATAAGGAGCAGGCCGATCCCACTGGCCCCAGGAGGAAGAGGAGACCTTGGGGAAATAGGAGATGGTGGTGAGCAGCAACAGGGCAATGTGGTGTGGCAGCGCAGCAGCCTAGGCCTCAGCATGAGGAAGATTCACAGACACCTGTGGAAAGGAGTATAGGAAGAACATGTCATGGCAGCCCCTGTTGAGGGGCAGGTGGAAAGGCCTGAAGGTGCTGTGGGTGGCCTAGAGGGAGAGTTCAGAGGAGGGGCTGAGGTAATCTGCTTTGACTCTGAGTGACAATGGACATGCACACTCTCTCCCCCTGCCTAAGCCCCCCTGCCTGATCTGGAATTGCACTGCACTTGTTGTGCTGGTAGTTCCTGTCTCAGGCACACACCCTGAGGTCCGGGGGTCACAGGCTGTATCCTTCCCAGCATCCAGGTGTCCCTGTGAGAGAAAAGTAATGGCCCAGGAACCTGGCAGCACACCAGGGGAGAGCCCAGGCAGCCCCTCCTCACCCGCCCTGTCCACTCTGGGGACCATCTTCCTCTCATAGTTCTCCAGGGGATTGAGCCACAGGTCCTTGCTGATGATCTGGTAGGGCAAACAGGAGACCATAGGGACCTGAATAGAATTGCAAGCAGCAGGTGGACACAGGAAGCTGCATGCTGGCATGGCCAGTGACATCCAACCTCAGCAATCCTGCCAGATCCTGCCACGCTGTTGTCAGAGAACCAGTAGAAGAAGCTGGCGCTGTTGTCCTGGAGCCTGTGGCTGTAGGCTTCTCATTCACAATGCTGGAACCACTGAATCGGAGTGGCACTGGACACCCTGTATCCTGCAGGAGAGGGGTATGTGAAGCTGGGCACATTGCCTTACATCCCTGCCCACCACCAGCTGCAGCCCATACAGGGAGCCTCCTGTTACTTGTGAGAGTGATGAGATACTTCTTCACAATCACATGGTTGCGGAAGTAGGGGTTGCTGCAGAAGTACAGGCTAATGGTGCAGCAACCCCAGGGATGCCTGACTTCCCTCACCTGCAGAAGGAAAGTGGATCCAGGGAGTGAAATCGCTGCCCAGGGCTCCAGCCTGTAGCTGTTTTCAGGGACAGGCCACTTACCCACCTGCCCTCCACCACTCCCTGGAGCAGGTAGACTGACCTTCAAATTGATCATGTGACCAAGGATGTTTTCACCTTGGACCCTGATCATTGCCGACAACTCTGGGTGGTTGACAAACTGCTGTGGGTCAAGCAACCTGCACCTTGGGAGCTGGGCATGGACCAGCTAGAAAGAGCAGCCTGGCCTGGCCTCTCCTTCCCTTAAGGCCACTCCTTCTCCATCAAGGGCAGAAAGGGGCACAGCACCACTCTGTTTCCTGACAGACCCTGATGCCCACCAGACTGTGTTGTGCTGAGGTTTTGACAGGTTACACATCACACATTAATGCTTCTGACTGAGGAACTGGACATAGAGACGGCCTGTAAGGCAGCATTAGTTAGTCCCAGAACAGCCCGTGCAACACAGCCCTGTCTGTGGGCATCAGCCCCTGGTGTATGCGTGCCTCTGCGTTGGAGCTCTGCCCCTGGACACCCTGGTAATGCTTCTATGGTGCCTGTACAAGACAGAGGGTGTCTCCAGGATCCTGGGCCAGACCGGGGCGCACTGCCCCTAGCTTGTCCTCAATGTTCTTTTCTATGGGAACCATCCCCGCTTACACGGTTCTCCTGCACTGTCCCATGTTCCTTGTGATCCTGCTCCTCTACCCTCAAGGATACAGCTGTGAGCCAGAACCCAGGGATGCGCCGGATATTGAGGCTTCTCCGTTTGAAATAGGGCTTGAGCCTCTGCCGAGTCCTGCACCTGAGCCGAGAGAAGGCCCTGCTGGCTTGCTCGTTCATGGGCTCCATCTCCAATTGGAGAAACTGGAGCACCTCCAGAGGGGACCAGGTGAACTTGGCCCTGGGCCCTGACTGGGCCTCCTCCTGCTGCACTGGCTGCTCTTCTTCTGGCTTTGCATTGGCCTTGGACTGAGGCTCCACCTCTCCCACCTGTTCCACTCCCTTCATGGTGCCCTCCACTCCCCCTGCAGGAAAAACTGCTCTACTGCAATTAATTGCTCCTCCATCCACCCCTCCTCCTGGTGGTCACTCCCTTGCGGGTCACCTGGATCCTGTGCCTCCAGCCTCAGCTCTTCACTCACCACCTCCTCCTGCCTCCCCACCTGCAGATCTGGGAAAACCTCCTCACCTGCCCACTTGGCCTGCCATGGCACCACCTGCAGAAGGCCCTCTGTCCACAGGATAAACTGAGCCTGTGCCTGGAACTCCTCCCCCAGGCCCTCCTTGTCTTCCCCTTGCTCCTCACTCTGGGTTCCCTGCTGCACCTCACTCTCCTCTCCCTGCACACACTGCTCTGCAGCCACCCAGTCCTCCCCTCTCCCGCACTCAAGATCAAGCCCAACATCCTGGCCTGTGTCCAACCTCAGCTCCAGGGTCTCAGCCTCCCCCACCTGCATGAAGTCCTCCCACTCCAGCCCCAAAGCTGCCCTCTGAACCTCCTGTGCCCTTGTGTCCTGGGTATCACCACTTTCCTGCACCGAGGTGAAGCTAAAAGCCTCCTGGATCATCCTGCTTGCCCTGTCCTTCCTGGTGCAAAGGCCCTGGGGAGCCCTGTGAATCCTCAGGCGCCCTGCAGCTGAAGGCCCCCTAGTGAAACTGAGAGGAAGCGCGCTGCCCCCAGGAGCCCCTCAGTCTCCCAACACAGCCTGACTCTGGATGCCCCATGGCTCTGAGACTGGTGCTGTGAAGGAGCAGGTGGTGCAGAGCCTGCTGAGTCCAGGCAAGGTGCTTGCTCACTGGTGCATGCAACCAGGCCCTGGTGTGCTGAGTGGGGGCACAGGGGGCTCATGCACAGGCGCTGGTCATGTGAGCATGTGGTACAGAAGGCACCTAGCCAGGCCCAGCCTGCTGTTTCTGGGTGGGCTCCACAAAAGCCTCCTCTAATCACAGATGGGGCAGTGGGCGTCACCCTGCGAAGCCCTGCCACTTACTCAAAGCTCTGGTGTAGATAGTTGGTAGACTCAGAGGTATCCTATTATTAGCCTGAAAACCGAGATTTTGCAAGCTTAGAAACTTGACCTGACTGAAAAGAAGGAAGAAATGGTGGAACTTGAAAATGACTTCAGGTTTTCTCACTGTGCAGAATAAAGTCAAACATTGCTTCAGTTAAATATTTTAGCCGTTGTTCTCCCCACATGAACTACAATAATAATGTGCTTTGTGTTGATATTTACTGCTGTGTTGCTGACAATTACCTGGAGAAGTTAAGGTGATTCAATGGCTTGAAAAAAGTTTAGCTAAATCTGATTGCAGGTCTAATTAAGCAAGTTTATTCCATATATATATATATATATATATATATATATATATATATATTTATATTTATATGGCTAAGTTGACTCGTGCATGTGTGATACATATGAAGCTCTTACTGGCGCCAATTGCATGAGTGTGTTTCAATTTGTCATTGTCAATCTGCATTTGATTGACACTGCTATTATAGAGAAAGGGCAAATAGCAGTATTATGGTATTTCTTCTAATTAATTTCCTTTCAACATGCACGAATCCATGCACCTGGCCACTGGTATTCTAATAGTGGCAAGATATCATCCGTGAATGGTAATATTCTATTGGGCAGGACATGCCAAATTGGTCGCACATATCTATCCTATCTAATAAAAGAGAAATATGGTAATTGGCGTACGACCGCTACCCTTCCCATTGGCTAATCAGGGCGATATGCAAATTAACTGCCAGCCAAGTTGGAGGTTAACTGCCAACAAAGATGGCAGTTAATTTGCATACATAGGTGCAATGCTAGGAGGCGAAAGGGGAAGGAGGGAAGAAGCCGCCTGCCCTGACTGCAATTGGAAACCCAGTGGCAGCCAAGAGCCAGAGAACCAAGCTGCTTTTGCTCAGAGAAGCCAGGCTGCCTTTGCTGGCTTCTGTGATAGGAGGACCTGGCCACCTTTGCTGGCCCTGGGCCAGTAATCGGAGAAGCTGGGTGGGGCAGGGAAGAGGCAGATGTCTGCCTCTTCCCTGCCCAGCGTGGCTTCTCAGATCACTGATCACCACTGATGGGAGAACACCCAGAGGCGGGGCCAGAGGCCAGGCTGCATAGCTGCCTGGGGACACCATTTGGACCCCAGGGGCGAAGCAGCCAGGCCCCAGCAAGAGACCCAGAAGGCGACCCAGGTGCTGGGGCTGCATCGCTGCTGGGTCAGAAATCCGGTGCCCAGGCTGAGGAGACCCAGGACCCAGAGCTGCGTTGCAGCTGGGGCACACGATCCGGTGCCCAGGCTGAGGAGACCCAGGGCCCGGGGCTGTGTAGCAGCTGGGGCACGCCATCCGGTTCGGGGGCGATGCAGCCAGGCCCGAGAAGGAGACCCAGAAGGAGACCCAGGGGCCTCCCAAGAGGAGAGTCTCCATGGCCAGATGGCGTGGTGTCGGGGCAGGAATAAAGACCCGAGGTGACTCAGATGCCTGGCCACAGGGTTAGTCCAGCCAGCAGGGCCTTTCAGTTGGGACTGGGGTGGGGGTGGGGCAGGGAGGCAAGCTGGAAATAGAGAACTACAACTCACAGGAGGCTTAGCAGCCGGGCCTGGGTGCCTGGCTGTGAAATCCAATGGGCTGTAGTTTTGCAAGCCACTTTAAATTAGAGGCTTGCAAGGTTGGAAGTTCTGCGCCTGGAGCCAGGGAGAAATGGAGCTGGAGCAGAGAGAGGGGTCCATGGCAGCCGTGGGCTTTGAGGAGTTCTCAGCACCTCCTGGCTGGGAGCTGGCGCTTCCTCCGCTGAAGGTGGTCACATCCTGGAGAGCGAGCTTGAGACCGACGTGGAGTTCCTCTCTGGGGGTCTGGGCAGCTCCAGCCTCCAGGAGCTACAGGAAGAGGAGGAGGCAGCCTGAGGCTGGCAACAGCGGTGCCAAAGGGAACTTAATCGCAGGAAGTACCAGGCGCTGCAGGGAGATTGAGCAGGCGAAGGAGTGGGTCCTGAACAGGCTCCATCAGATATAGAGGATAACATGGAGACTCCAGCAGGAGAGGAGGTTCCTCATGAAGGTGCTGGACTCCTACGGTGACAACTACTGGGCCAGCCAGTTCACCATCTTACTGGAGGATGAGGGCAGCCAGGGCACAGATGCCCCCACCCCAGGCAACGCTGAGAACCAGCCTCCAGAGAAAGAGGGGCTGTCCCCGCCCAGGAGGACGCCAGCGCCTGCAGAAGCCAGCAGCCTGGCCCCTGGCGAGGGGCCCAGGGGTTGGAAGAGGCGGCGAGTGCCACCGGAAGGGGGCCAGGCGTGAGTCCCGCTGTCTCTGGAGCTGGCCCCCATGCAGATAAAGGTGGAGGAAGACTTTGGCTTCAAAGCGGTCGAGGCTTTGGACACAAGTTGGGTTTCTGGGGGCCAGACAAGTAGCTGCCCTACCCCACCCTAGCCAGCTCCCCCTTTGACTGACCCCCCAATAAACAGACCCCATGCTCTCCTTGGCAAAAAAAAGCTTATAGAGGCATGCTTTTAGGATCAAATAGTATAAATATAGATGTAACAGGACAATAAAAAGAGAACCTGGATATGATGATCACCTGAATGCTGCCTCTGTGTCATTCCTTCGTCGCCGACTCCATCCACACCTTTGGGAACCCCCGGACCTACTGAGGCAGGGCCCCAACATTCCTCTTCTTATAAGGACTTCAGTGAGATGGGCTAAGGGTCCCACTAGAACTGCCTCAATTTAATCTAATCCCCTCTTTAAAGATCTTATCTCTATACACAGGTACATTCTGAGGTTCTGGAGATTAGGATTCTAACATACATTTTGTTGATTACCCAAATCAGCCCTTAACAACCAACATGTTTCAGAAAGGAGATTCCTACAGGGTTATTTACCAAACATTCAGAAGTATTTTTAAAAGAGCTAAGTCCCTAGCCCACTGTGCGCGCCCCTCCTGGCGAAGAGGGAAGGCCTGGGTTCCAGGCGCTGGAGGAAAACTGGTGCCAGCAGCCAGGGGAAGGGGCCCTCAAGGGGCCCCAGATTGCGAGAGGGCACAGGGCGGGCTGAGGGACCCACCCGAGTGCACAGATTTTTGTGCACCGGGCCTCTAGTATATATATATATATATATATATATATATATATATATATATATATATATATATATAAAAGCATAAGCGACATTATGAGTGGTTGGTACGATGCACACCGACCACCAGGACGCAGACGCTCAACACAGGAGCTTCCCCCAGGTGGTCAAGGCTCTCCCACAGCGAGAGCATCACTCAGCCAGAAGCCGGGCTAAAGGCTGGAAAGTGCAGCTGTGACAGCAAGAGCCTCTGCTGCCTATGTGACAAGGCTACGAACCAGTGGTGGCAGGTGGAGTGGGGCCTGGATGAGCGGGAACACAGCACCTGGCTCCAGCTTGGGCTCCTGCCCGGCTGCCTGCCGTTTCGTGCACTGCTACATCCCTCAGGAGGTGTCAGACCTAACCTGGAAGTCCCACATCTCCCAAGGTGTCCCAGATTGCGTGAGGGCGCAGGCCAGGCTGTGGGACGCCACCAGTGCTTAAATTTCGTTCACCGGGCCTCTAGTCATTTTATTATTTATCACCGATTTAGCATGGTTCTCTTCTAATGCTGAATAATTTAAAGGTATAACCTGAATTTTGGTAATGATGGCCATATAGATTTTACTGCTCTTTAGCAGTATTATTTAATGGCTTATATGAAGGGCACTAATCTCCTTCAAAATATGAGAAATATTACATCTCCCACAAACAGTACTATGTTTCAGTGCTAATTCTTTCCACTAATGTCCCTAAATGAGCCTTTCACTAATTTTCTTTGCTCACTAGCTCATCCAAAATTGAAATGGGCAGGCTGCTTGTCTATATTCAAGTGCAGAGGCATATTCTTCTTAACTACACTGATGCTATCAATACTTTCAATTTTCCAACATAAATTATAGTGAGGGTCTCAGTGTTAGATTTTAAAACATCTCTTTACTAATATGAATAAGTCACTTTTACCTTATTTCTTCACAACGATGTGCACGCTCTGATTTGGAACTTGCAATGCCTAACTCTTTGAAGTGTGCCTTCCCAACCTTGTTTTCATTAAAAACAGACCATCTGAATCCACATTGGTCACTTTTCAGCCTGTTGAGATAATGTAGACATTCCTTGGGTTATGTTGGACTCAAAGTACGTAGGTTCTGGATACGTCTCCATACCCCATTTATTTATTTTTTAAAAAAGTTTGATCATTTCTACGTATGTACATATATGCTTTATGGTTTTTTTATTATTATTATTCATTTACCACAAGTAAAGGTCAGGAATTGTTATCTTTCTTTTAATTTTTTTTTTTTTTTTTTTTTTTTTTTTTTTTTTTTTTTTTTTTTTTTTTTTTTTTTTTTTTTACTGTTTCACGCCATTACTGCTGTGTATGTGTACTCCATGTGAGTGACATACGTGCTTATGTAGGTGGGTTCTGACTTACGCGAATATTGCATTATATCCCACTTCAGGAACGTGTCAACAATGTAATGCGAGGAACTACAGTAATTGCATCCTATTGATTCAGTTGTAGTTATTTGGTCTCCACATTTCCTCAATACGTATATGATTGTTGGAAGCACAAAGTATATCTTTATATATTTATTAGAGGCCCGGTGCACAAAAATTTGTGCACTCGGGGGGGGGGGGTCCCTCAGCCTGGCCTGTGCCCTCTCGCAGTCTGGGACCCCTTGGGAGATATGACCTGCTGGCTTAGGCCTGCTCCCGGGTGGCAGAGGGCAGGCCCAATCTCTTGGTGCAGCCCCTGGTTGGGCTCAGAGCAGGGCCCACTGGGATTTGGGGCACCACCCCCTGTCATGCACAGAGCAGGGCGGATTGGGAGGTTGCGATGCCACCCTCAGTCATGCTCAGAGTAGGGCCAATTGGGGGGTTGGGGCACCGTCCCCTGTCACACTCAAGCAGGGTCGATGGGGAGGTGGTGGCACCAACCCTTGTCACGCACAGAGCAGGGCCGATCAGAGGGTTGGGGCACTGCCCCCTGTCACGCACAGAGCAGGGCCGATCAGGGGGTTGGGGAGCTCGCCCCCCCACCCCCCACCTGTCACGCACAGAGCAGGGCCCATTAGGGGGTTGGGGAGCATCACCCTGTCACTAAAAGAGTAGGGCCTATAGGGGAGTTGGCACAACACCCCCTGTCACACACAGAGCAGGGCGGATCAGGGGATTGGGGCGCCACTCTCTATCACCCACAGAGCAGGGCCGATCAGGGGAGTTGGGGCGCCACCACTGTCACACTCAGGGCAGGGCCAATGGGGAGGTTATGACTCTACCCCATCACACACAGAGCAGGGCCCATGGTGGGGGGTTGGGGCGCCGCCCTCTATCACCCACAGAGAAGGGCAATCAGGGGGTTTGGGCGCTGCCCCCTGTCACGCTGATCCTGGTGCAGGGAGGCCCCGCGGCTCTGCTGATCCTGGTGCTGGGAGGCATATTATCCTTTTACTATATAGAATAGAGAACTGGTTCATGGGTGGAGCTGGCTGGTTTGCCCTGAAGAGTGTTCTGGATCAGGGGTGGGGGTCTCCACTGGGGTGCCTGGCCAGCCTGGATGAGGGGATGTTTGCAGCTGGTCAAACACCCTTCAGGGTGGGGGTCCCCACTGGGGTGCCTGGCCAGTCTGGGTGAGGGGCTGAGGGCTGTTTTCAGGCTGGGACTGAAGCTCCCAACTGCTCCTTTTTTCTTTTTCTTTTTTTAATTCTGGGCCAGCTTTAGCTCTGAGGCTCCAGCTCTTAGGCCTCCGCTCCTGAAAGCAGGTATCTGGTTTGTTTTAGTTCTCAAAACTCTGTATCAACCCCAGCTCTGAGATCCCAGCTGGCTGAGGTTTTGTTTAGCGTCTATATTTGTTACAATGTTTGAAACTGCAGGCTCAGAGGCCTGCAGCAGCCGGCGGGGAACGTTGGAGTCCTCCGTCACTGAAGCAAGCAAGCCTCATGTTAGTTTCAAGCTGCCTGGCTGCCGGCCGCCATCTTGGCTGACAGTTAATTTGCATATTGCCCTGATTAGCCAATGGGAAGGGTAGCCGTCGTACGCCAATTACCATGTTTCTCTTTTATTAGATTAGATGTGTTTCTTAGAATTATCATTCAATAAAAATAAATGCCTTGTCCTTATAAAAAGATCTGGCCTTATAATTGAATGGCCTAATACATTTTAGAGTAGGGCACCATTACCAAAGTTTCTCAGAAGAACACGTGTTGAAATGAAGAGTATATCCTGCCAACCCCTACTTGAAACAAGAGCCTTAGTTGGGATCCATCATGATCCAAACAGAGACAGAAACAGTAAGAGACATGGCAGGTTTATGTTACTATATGCCTACTGAGCATGCCTCAATGCACATTTCCTGATGGTGCTATTGATCAGAATGTGCACTCACAGGACATTAGGGCCTTCATGCACAACTCCATCCTGAAACCACATGAAAAGGAGTGTATTGGACAAGAATGTTAGCAGGGACTTTACAATGCAGAGGGATTCTGAAGAAGATTGAAAAAGGTGGCAGAATCCTAGCCAATTTGGAACAGTGGACAGATCACTGGCCTTCAGACCGAAGGGCCCAGATTTGATTCAGGTCAAGGGCACTTACCTGGGAGTGGAATAAATCACCAGTCTGGGGCATGCAGGAGGGAGCTGATCAATGAATCTCTCTCATCACTGATGTTTCTAACTCTCACTCGCTCTCCGTTTCTCTCTGAGATAAATAAAAATATTTTTAAAAGAATGGTGGCAGAATCATGGATGCTGCAGGGACATGCTCCCAGGAACAAACTGATATTCCAACTAAAATACAGAACAACTTCCTGAATAATCAATGGAAAACTCACAGGAGAGAACCCTGACACCCGAGGACCGAAGGTGGAGGCCACGTAGACACTGGTAGGAGGAGAGGAGGCTGGAAGGGGGCGGGCCTGACACCCACAGACAGCAACTGAAGTCTCGGAGAGATATCTCAGCTGTGGAGGACTGCCACTGAGAACTCTGGGTCTAATCCCCAAGCTGGGCCTCCTAGCAGAGAGCACCAGAACTGAGGAGGGTACCCATATAACCTGTGGATGTGAATAGCAGCAGGGCACTGTCTGCCAGGGAGAGACAACTGGAAATTCCGGCATCCTCTTAAAGGGCCAATGCACAAACTTCCCTGTGGAGCCACATACCTTGTGCCCTGGCAAAGGGAGGGTGAAGTGGACTGGAGCTGTGAGGGAAAAAGCCAGAACTGGGAGTCAAGGTTACCAGCTCAGAAGACAAACACTTCAAGTTCCTGGGAGAAGTCATTTCCTCATGCAGCAGAGAAAATCTCTCCCATGCAGACATTTGCTTTTCCTGGAGGGGACACAATTAACACACACTACTGGTAAACACCGTGCCCTGAGGGCAGTTAAGAGATTATAAATAACAATTAACCTCCAGGCAGAGGCAACTGCCCCACCTTGTTGAAACAAACTCTTGTCACAGCTGATGACCATTGCCTTGGAGGCAAGTGAAGTTGGAATCCTATCAGTCTATAGACAGAGGAGATCTCTGGATTCTTTGAGTCTTTGCCTGACCGAATTAGTCAGAAACATACTTTAACAATGTCCTGCACTAGAGACTGAGAGGCATATAGGATCCACCTAGCTCCTCACCACAAACCCAGACAGAAAGCCAGAAAGAGGAAACAAAGAAACAACCCCCAATAACAGAACTAGAGAATTCTTCAGATATAGAGATAGATGAAGCACAGAGCAGACATTTAAATGAATCTGACTTCAGAGTTATGAGGGTAGAAGAGCTCAAGAGCATGAAAAAAGATATAGTGACTATGAAAAGAACAGTCCTAGATATAAAATGACGTAACACAAATAAAGAACACATTGGAAGGAATAGGCAGATATTAGGGAAAGCTGAGGATCAATCACTGAATTAGAACAAAGTTAAAAATATCACCCAATAAAAAAAAGACAGAAAAAAATAAGATTTAAAAAAACAAAAACAAAAAAAAACAGGAGGACCACTTACCTAACAGTATTAGAATAGCGAGAGTGACAAAAGAGGCAGGAGGAGAGAAAGGCATAGAGGTCTTTGAAGAAACAATGGCAGAACACTTACCTAACCTGATAAAGGAAAATCCCACACAAGATCAAGAGCCAAAGAGAACCCCAAAGAAGAAGTACACAAACAAACCCGTGCCCAGACACATCATAATTAAAATGCCAAAAATTAAAGACAAAGAGAGAATCTTCAAGGCAGCAAGACAAAACTGTTAGCTATGAAGGAGTTCCCATAAGGCTGACTCCTGATCTCTCATCAGAAACTCTACAGGCCAGAAGAAGATGGCATGAAGTACTCAAGTTAATGGAAAGTAAGGATCTGAGGCCAAGATTACTATATCCAGCAATTCTTTCAATCAAAATAGACGGTCAAATACAGAGCTTCCTAGACAGAAAAAGGCTGAAGGAGTACATCATCTCCAAGCCAGCTTTACAAGAAATGCTACAGAGATTGCTGTAATGAGAAGGAGAAACAGAGACAGAAACTTAGCCACACAGAAACGAAATGGAAAGAAATAAATAAATACCTATGAATAATAATCCTAAATGCAAGTGGGTCAATGCTCCAATCTAAAGGTGTAGTGGAGCAAAATGGATACAAAAACATGATGCAAGTATATGCTTTCTACAGGAGCACCATCTCAAAACAAAAGACACACACAGGATGAGAGTGAAGGAATGGGAAAAATTTCCATGCAAATGGAAATGAAAAAAATAAACAAGGCTGAAGTAACAATATGGGTATCAGACCAAATAGACTTTAAAATAAAGGCCATCACAAGAGACAGAAAGGTCACTGCATGATACTAAAGGGACCAACCAACAAGACAATATAACCCTAGTAAACATATATTCACCCAACAGAGGAGCACCTCAATATATATATATCTCAAACAAACAAACAAAAAATCAAAACTAACAAAAATTCTAGAAGACTTTTACAGAGAGTGTGACAACAGGACAGTCACAGTAAGGGAATTTATCACCCCTCTGACTTCTCTGGATAGATCTTCCATATGTAAAAATAACAAGGATGCAGAGCCTCTAAAGGACACACTGGATCCATTAGATTTACGTGACATTTTAGAATAGCGGTTCTCAACCCGTGGGTTGGACCCCTTTGTGGGTCAAATGGCCCTTTCACCGGAGTCGCCTAAGTAAAGGGTGTCCTAAAATTCACGCGTGAAGTAATTTTGATAGAAAACAAGGTTTATAATTAAAAACTGTACATTTTTATTGACTCATAAAGAAAGTAAAAGAACTGCACTTGGAAAACTACAGGCCATTGAAATGGAGATAAAGATATCAACCAATGGACTAATATACCATGTTGATGGGTTGGTAGAATTAACATCATTAACATGTCCGTACTCCCGAAAGCAATCTATAGATTAATTGTAATCTCCATTAATATACCAACAGAATATGTCACAGAAACAGAAAAAAATCCTCCAAAAATTGAAATGGAGTAAAAATAGCCTGAGCAATCTGAGGAAGAAGAAAAAAGTTGGCGGACACACAATACCAGATATTAAGCTATAATATAAAGCCACCATTCTCAAAACTGCCTGCTACTGCCACTAGAAAAGACATATACTCCACTGAAACAGAACAGAGTACCCCGAAGTGGACCCAAGTCATTATGCTCTATTATTAATTTAAAAAGGAGGCAAGACCATACAATGGAGTCAAGATATTCTCTTCAATAAATGTTAGGAAAATTAGAAAGATACATGCAGAATAATGAAACTAGACCACCTACTTACACCATTCACAAAAATAAACTCAAAGTGGATAAAGGACTTAAACATCAGATGAGAATCTATAAAAAATCTTACAAGATTGCATATGTAGCAAAATATCAGATACGTCTCCGCAATATCTTTACCGATACAGCTTCAAAGGCAATGCACACAAAGGGGAAAATAAACAAATTGACTACATCAAAATAAAAATCTTTTGCACAGCAAACAAAATCCTGAACAAAACAATAAGAAAGCCCACAGCATAGAAGAACATATTTCCCAATGGTATCCGGATAAGTGTTGAATATCCAAAGATTTCAGGGAACTCACACAAATTAACAATAGGAAGATAAACAATCCAATCAAAACAATGGACCTAAATTAACACTTTTCAAAAGGGGACCTACAAAAGGCCAAGAGACATACAAAAAAAAATGCTCAAAGGCACGAACAGTCCAAGAGATGCAAATCAAAACGACAATGAGTTACCAATCCACACCTGTCAGAATAGCTGTCAGAAAAAAATCAACAAACCACAAGTGCTGGTGAGGATGCAGAGAAAAAGCAACAATACCCACATCAGACAAAATAGACTTTAAAATAAAGGCATGCTTAATGCAGTAACAATAAACAACAAAGACAGGTATAATAATATTAAAAAAATAATAAAAATATCAAAAGGTACTCTCTGAACTCAGGCTCAAGGAAAACAAGTAACCTTGTCATCTTGAACTATGTGTGCTCTTATTCGAACTGCATTATGCCTAATTCGTATTGGGGATCAAAAGTCTGTAATACCTAAGGCCCTGGATCCAAGAAAACAGCCACACAAAAAAGAATCCATGTGCACTGCTGGTGGGAATGCAGACTGATGCAAGCACTGTGGAAAACCGTGTAGAGTTTTCTCAAAAAATTAAAAATGGAGCTCCCATTTGACCCAGTATTCTCTCTTCTAGGCATATATATCCCAAGAAATGAGATAGACCAATCAGGAAAGATATATGCAACTGTATGTTCATACCAGCCCAATTTACAATAGCTAAGATTTGGAAACTGTCTCAGTGCCCATTAGCAGATGCACGGATGAATGAGCTGTGGAACATCTATACAATGGAATACTCTACTGCTATAACAAAGAATGAACTCTTATAATTTGAAACAGCATGGATGGACTTGGAGAGCATTACACTAAGCAAATTAAGCCACTCAGAGAATGATAAATATCACATTCTCACTCATTTGTGGAATATAATGAACAACATTAACTGATGAACAACAAGACATCTAGACACAAAGAAGCACTGATCACACTGTCAAACCTCAGAGTTAAGTGCTGGAGGTAAAGACCAACAGTAGTATGTGTCTGTGTGTATGTGTGTGTGTGTGTGTGTGTATAGATGTATGTGTGTGTGTGTGTATATATATATATATATATATATATATATATATATATACATACCTATATATGTATATATATATATATATATATATATATATATATATATATATACTATCTAATAATAGATAAACATGGGAATTAACCATAACTTCACTACCCTTCCCATTGGCTAATCAGCGAGATATGCAAATTAACTCCCAATCAAGATGCCTGCCGGAAGCCACGCAGCTGAAGTGAACATGAGGCTTGGTTGCTCCAGTGACGGAGGAAGCCAAGTTTCCCCACCTGCGGCAGCCCTGCCCTGAGCTCCAGATGCAACAATGTTGCAATTATAGAAGCTAAACAAACCCAGATACCTGCTTTCAGCCAGCCATAGCCTCAAGCTGCAGCCGGCTCTCAGCTCCAGTGACAGCAATAGAAGGTAAATAAATCCCAGAATAAAAAATAAAAAGAAGAGGCTGGGAGCTTCAGTCGCCTGCCATCCTGAAAACGGCCCTTAGCCCCTCACCCAGACTGGTCAGGAACCCCAGTGGGGACCCCTACTCTGAAGAGTGTGTGACCAGCTGCAAACAGCCATCAGCCCCTCACCCAGGCTGGCCAGGAACCACAGTGGGGACCCCACCCTGATCTGGAACACACTTCAGGGAAAACCAGCCGGCCCCCTCCCATGCACCAGGCTTCTATCCTATATAGTAAAAGAGTAATATGCAAACTGACCCTAACAGCAGAAAGACTGAGAATGACTGGTCACTATGACACACACTGACCACCAGGGGGCAGACGCTCAATGCAGGTGCTGCCCTCTGGTAGTCAGGTCGCTCTCACATGGGAGGAGCTATGCTCAGCCACAAGCCAGGCTGATGGCTGCCATTACAGCAGTGGTGGAGGGAGGCTCTCCAGACTCATCAGCAGTGCTAAGGATGTCTGACTGCAGCTTAGGTCTTCTCCCCGCTGGCAAGTGGACATCTCCCGAGGGCTGCCAGGCTGCCAGAGGAATGTCTGATTGCCATCTTCGGCCCAATTCCCCGGGGAGCAGGCCTAAGCCAGCAGGTGGTCATCCCCTGAGGGGTCCCAGACTGCGAGAGGGCACAGGCTGGGCTGAGGGACCCCCTCTCCCCTGAGTGCACAAATTTTTGTGCACTGGGCCTGTAAAATATATATATATATATATATATATATATATATATATATATATATATATATATATATAGATAGATAGATACAGGGCTAATGAACTTTGATAAACAGCAGGGCTGAAAATCCGCATTATATTACCCTGCTGTTGGCAAAATGGCTGAAGGCAATCTGCTAACCTGATAATTAAAGTAACTAATCATCAGAGAGATGCAAATCAAAATAACAATGAGGTACCATCTCACACCTGTCAGACTGGCTATCTTCAACAAATCAACAAACGACAAATGCTGGAGAGGATGTGGAGAAAAAGGAACACTCGTGCACTGCTGGTGGGAATACAGACTGGTGCAGCCACGATGGAAGACAGTCTGGACCTTCCTCAAAAAACTAAAAATGGAACTCCCATTTGATGCTATGGTCTCACTTCTAGGAATATATCTCAAGAAAACAGAAACACCAATCAGAAAGGATATATGCACCCATATGTTCATAGCAGCACAATTCAACATAGCTAAGATCTGGAAACAGTCCAAGTGTCCATTAGTAGATGAATGGATTAGAGAACTGTGGTACATCTACATGATGGAATACTATGCTGCTGTAAAAAAGAAGGAACTCTTACCATTTGCAATGGCATGGATGGAACTGGAGAGCATTATGCTAAGTGAAATAAGCCAGTCAATGAAGGAAAAACAGCACATGATCTCACTCACTCATGGATAATAAAGACTATTATAAACTTAAAAAAAATAAGAAGACTATTGGCTCATGAAAGAGTGCACTCATTCATTCTTTAAAAAACATACTGAGATCTTAATGTTTCCAAATAATACATATATTTATTAAAAAAGAAAGAGAACTGTGCTCGTTTCGGCACCACATGTACTAACATTGGAACGATATAGAGAAGATTAGCATGGCCCCTGCACAAGGATGACATGCAAATTCGTGAAGCGTTCCATATTATTTTATATGAAATGCTGAAAGGTATTCTTTAAGAAGAGGAAGAAGTAAAGGTAAAGATAAAAATTATGAACAACAAATACATGTCTATCAACAAGTGAATCTAAAAATCAAGTGAGTAAAAAATCTGATCAGAGTAAACTGGTGAATATAATAAAAAATTGGGCATAGAGAGGGGGTGGACTGAAAATTCTTGCGGGGGAAAGGGATGTGGGGGGTGTGGGGAGCGTGGGAGGAGACTGGACAAAAATCGTACACCTATGGATGAGGACAGTGTCGGGGTAAGGGCAGAAGGTGGGGTGGGAACTGGGTGGAGGGGAGCTATGGAGGAAAAAGAGGAACAACTGTAATAATCTGAACAATAATGATAAAAAAAATAAATAAATGAAGCAGCGTGTTACTTCTTCATGGCATGCTGCCCTGTTTCCAGTTAGGGAGAGTAAACAATTTACATATTTTCCTTGGAAAACCTAAATGGAAAAAAGGATTGGGGAACCTCCACCAAAGCTGCAAAACAATTCTTGACCTTCTTCCTGTGACATTTTGTATGTCCTCAACCTTGAAAGGAATAGTATAAATAGGGAAATATTGCATACGGAATGATATAAAAGTTTGAAGAAGTCTAAATGTGGGCATCCTTTTGCTTACTTAAGTGACATCAGCACTTTCTGAAGTGGTTATACTAAGATTGAAACAGAGATTACCACTTAAATGGAACCAGTTAGCTTCCTGACTATACTTCTGAACGGAGTGAACAAAAGTGCCCCTAGATTGTGATATGTATTTTATTGGAGAACTATTCAGGCACTTTCTCTGCAACTATTTGACATTTAATGTACCACAAAGGGTATGATCACTCAAACTATGAGTTATCTTGAATCCTCAGTATTTTTATTAGTGAATATAAACAAACATCATGAATGGGAAAGGTTTTTAAAAACTCACCTCTTGGACTGTTGAGTGTATAGTTATCAACAAGCCTTCCAACTTCAATTTTAAATATTACCCCTGTAATGTGTGGTTTTTTTAACATTCTTTTTATTGAAATAGTGTATGTGAAATTAGTTGAAAATTTAGGAAGCTTGGACCTCAAAATTTTAAGGATTTTAAAATGTAGCCTGTCAGATTGCACGTTGTGGGGTGGAACAAACCATGAATGGCATGGCTCAGTGAGCCCATTTTTCATTGCCAGCTGGCATGCACCTGGATTGGTGAAATACTTAGTAAAGCCATTTGGATGCCAAATTTACTCAGCCTAATTTTTCCACTGTAGGTTTGTATTAATAACGTATTATGGTACAGAGAAATACAACAAGACAAACAATACAAAACGTCCCAGCATGAAATAGATCACTTTATATACAATCCCATGGGGAAGTGGACTAGAAAGGAAGATTAAAGGGGAAGAAGGAACAGCATATAAATCCTGACCATGACAAAAGGCTCTCTTGTATTTCTAAACGGATATTCAGGGTATCAAAACCCTAAACTATGTACATACTTTTAGATATATATATATATATATATACATATATATATATATTTATTGATTGATTTCACAGAGGAAGGGAGAGGGAGAAAGAGTTAGAACCATCAATGGTGAGAGATAATCATTTATTGGCTGCCTCCTACAAGACATCAACTGGGCTAAGAGCCCACGACATGGGCATGTCCCGGCCTGGGAATTGAACCCTAACCTCCTGGTTCACAGGTCAAAACTCATCCAATGAG
This sequence comes from Myotis nattereri, assembly GCF_964212035.1. NCBI lineage: Eukaryota > Metazoa > Chordata > Mammalia > Chiroptera > Vespertilionidae > Myotis > Myotis nattereri. Next base: position 11,786,454 of record NC_138094.1, on the reverse strand, counting down.
CCAAGCAGGCCAGGCTTTGGCTCTTCTTTATTCAGAGTCTTCCCTTTGACATTCGTGTGCTCCAGCTGCCCTGTATCCAGCCTGCCTGACTGCGGTGCAGATTGGTGGACTCTAGGGTACATTCTAGTAGTAAGGAACCTATTATGTGTGCCTTACTCTCCCTGCTTGCTTTCTGATGCCCTAGAGACCCTGCCCAAGGGCCTTCATGTACAAGATGCCTGTGCACCAGCAGTCACCTCCTATCCAGGCCCCTTCTGCGCCCAACTTCACAGATGTAGTCTCTATCTAAGCTTTCTCAGCCTCATTGCCTTAATACTATGCTTTTCTGAATATTTTATAGAATAATCCAGATTCCAATAAAGAATTTTGCTAGATTTCTCACTGTGGTCTCCAGAACAAATAAAGCATCAAGTGCAGGACACTTGGTTTTAGAGGCAACATGCAGCAATGAGTTTTCTTTTGTTGTGTTTTAATATGGTGGGTTTTTTAAAATTAATTCTTTAGAGAGAGGTAAATGCAGGGAGACAGACACAGAAGCATGCATTCCTGTGAGAGAGAAACAATGTTGGATGCCTGGGGACTGAATCTGCAACCTGGACATGTGCCCTGGCCAGAAATCAAATCAGTAAACTTTCTGGTGCACAGGAAAATGCCCAGACACACTGGCCAGTGTGCACTGTCTTTCATTTTCTTCCTTATCTTGCATCTGGTGGATAATAAATACCATCAATGCTAATAACAGTGGGCAATTCCAGAGGAGGACATGCTGACAAGAGCTTTACATAAGTTGGCCCCACAGGTGAATCTCCACACAAGGTAATGGGCACGATCTCTTTGTGCAGAGGAATTAACACCCAGACCACAGGATGTTTTGCCTATGCCCTTCCTCCCTAAGAACCTGCCCATTTGTATACTTTTCCCCAAATTCCAGAGGTTCTGATTCCCATTATGGACACTATTTCCTGTTAAGGTGGGGATGGGAAGACAAGGTGCATGTCAGACAGAGGGACAGGGAGAGGGAGATGGAATAGGAGAGGGAGAGGAAGAGAAAGAGAGCGTTTGCTGTAAGAGATACACATTTTCTGAGCCTTGTTCTCTTATCCTCTTTTTTGGGGGAGTGGGGAGCTCACAGACTGTTACAGAGACTTCAGCATTTCTCTTCCCACTAGAAGAAGCAGAGTGTGATGGCCAGTGTGGCTCAGTAGGCCTATGAACCAAGAGGACATGGTTCAATTATCAATTGGAAGAGGGGCCGGAGTTTATGTTTGGATCCCCAGGTGGATGTGCAGGAGAAAGCCAACCAATGATTTTGTCTCATTATTGGTGTTTTATCCATCTCTCCTTCTCCCTTCCTCTCTGAAATCAATAAAAAATGTACTTAAGAAACGGGAAAATGAGCTCCTACTCTGATGGGCCCAAGCTAGAAGACTGGAAGGTAGAAGACAAAGACAGGAAGAGCAATAAAAAGAGAACGAAGGGCCAGGTGCTGTATGTGACAAGCTATGAACTGCTGAAACCCAGCAGAGAGCAGCAAGCACATGAGTGGCTGGCACTGAATGAGGAGCAGTAGAAGTAGAAAACGCAGGACTGACTTCCTCACAATTAGGGAGACATACAGGCAAATGGAGTCCTGCCCCTGGGCCTGGATGTGTGGCCTTCTCCCTACGTGCTCCTCTGGCAGGCCACACAGTGAGCAAACTGAGACAGCCTAGGGCCAGAATGCAGTGGCAGGTGGGCAGGGAGCCTGTTCCTTGCTGGCCAGCTAACTGTCCATTGACTGTGGGATCCAACAGCACACTAGGACATCTCCCTTTCACTTGGTTGTATTGACCCTCAGGGTGGCCCTCCATACCCCTATCTCCCCGGTGTGACCTTCACCTGTGTCCACTTAAATGCTCTCTGGGAACTGGCTTGGGGTTGTCCACTCTTCAGACCCAGGGCCTGTCACTGGCTGAGAGTTGCTTTACCACCTCCTTGATTGATGGGAAGGAGGATCATGAGGGATAGTCTTCGAACATTAGACCATCCTCTACAAAAGGATGTCCTATTCTAGGGCGGGACACAGAACAAAGCAGAGGTTTATGCCAGCTTAATATTTTGCTGAAAAGAATGTAAATGTGTTTCCAGGCCACAGGTACTTGAGTTCAAGTAGGGCCTTGATCCAGGGGAATAACAGGCATGGACTGGTGAGGCCAGGGCTCTGGGTTCCTGACAGGCTTATGTCCCTTTCAGTATTGGGGGCCTGACTTGTGTACAGGGAAGCCCTACCATGGAGCCGCCACAGGCAATTGGGGAGGAGTGTTGGAGACCAGGGCCTGGACTAGTTACCGGTGACAGCCCCAGAGAAGTTGTACCTCGGTGGTGCTCACTGGAAACCACTTGTTCCAGTCCCTATGGATGCGCCTTGTGTGTGCTGACCCAGTACAAAGAGACAGAGAGGCCCAGATTTTCTGTAGGCTCTTCTGTACCCCCTGCATTGTGATGCCCCAACAACTTCATATTCCAGGCAGAGGGACCACATGACAGATTAGCACAGTGGTGTTGTCCAGAAAATTTCAGACTGGCTGTTTAGGTTTCTGGAAGAGGTGCAAACTGTAATGAGTTCAGCAGTTGAGCCTAGACTTGGTATCATGGGATTTTAGCCTGAGGGTGCCACCTGGGGGCTGAGATTTTCTCTTTAACACAGACATTACATGTACCAGGCAGAAACTGGAAAATTATAGGAGCCCAAGCTCAGGCTGCCTCTATGAGATCCCAGTGTCCAGGAGATACAGGGAGGCAGGATGGACCACTTAGAATGACCTAGAAACAAAATCTGAGCCCAACATGCCTTCTTCATGAGCAAGAAACACTCCTCTATCCACGCCCCCCATGCGGAGCCAGCTTTACCCAGGGCATGTCCTATGGCACTGTGGGCAGGAGAACTTCCTGCCCAGTAATGGACAGGCCCTGCCGACTCCCAGCACCCACACATGAATTTGGGGGATGTTTTCACCACATCCTGGTCACCTGCCACCTGCTCTCATCATAGCCCTCACTTACGTACAGAACACAGTAGCCTCTGAGCCCACGAATAGGGCCGTCCTTTGCAACCTGCTCCAGTCACAAAATTCCTACTGCGATCCAAGGTCATCTGCCCTTGTGACATTTTTTGGAAGAAAGGGGGTCCTTAGAATGTGCTCCAAGTCTGGGACCCTCTTTATGCATCCCTGGAATGTCAGTCAGCCCATCAGAAATCTCATGCTGGGGACACCCACTGATAACAGAAATCAGGAGTTCTCCCCAATTCTTCTGAGCTGTTTTGGAGAACGTGACAAGCTACAGTGTACAGAAGGAAAATCAACATCCCAACTGCCTTTCTGGATCCAAAGAGGCACCAAAGAGGCAGGAGGATGTCCTTCCTGGGTTCCACAGCAAGCCCTGCCTCTATGGGCCTTCAGAGGCCCTGGGGACCAGTCCCCATGCATGGGCTTTCCCATCGTCCGCTCTCTTAACCCAGCCTTCGAGCAGACAGCCTTCCACCTGGCTTCTTTCCCTCTGCAGTCAGACCTCTTCCTACCCTGACATATTTTGTCCTCTGTGCCTTTTTCAAACTCACAAGTCTCTGCTGGCACTACCTGCCCTGCCCGTGCCCAACAAGACCTGGTTCCAATGACATCTAGACCTAAACAAGGGATTGCCCCTCTTTTTTGCTCCCCAAGGAGAACATGCCTCATATCCAAGACATGCCTGGCTCTAGCCATTTAATGCCAAGGGCAGTGCTTCTAGAGGCACAAGGGAGGTGCATGAGGAAGAGCACTCACTCTGGGCTAGAGGGACAGGGCAGAAAATGGCCCAGAGAATCCCAAAAGGGACCCAGAATGAGGCACAAAAGTGAAATGGCAGCAGAGCATGGGCCAGTCTTGCTGAATCTGTGATCTGCATCCCTTAAATATCAGAGACATAATCTACCAGATTATGCAGACAGCGGTGGTGTTGGGGAGGGGTTGGGGTGCAGGGTTGGCCTGGCGTAGATGAAGTGCCAGTGACATTCCCAGATCCCAACCCCAAAGGCACTGGGTCATTCCAATAGAGAGTGCAGGGCAAGGTGGGGAGAATGGCACACACCGATCCTGGACACAAAGAAGACGAGAGGTCGAGAGGGAAAGGGAGGGCCCGACCATGGCATTCAGGCCTGCAGAGGGATGCTTCTGGTGAAGATTGCACTTCTGCCTCATCAGATGGCAAGAATTATGCTTCTGACCAGAGAAGGAGAGAATGGTTCCTGCTACTGCATCCCTGTCATCCACTGACCCTAAATCTCCAACTCGAAGCCAGAGGAAGACTATTGTGGCTGAGAGGAAAACCAGATGCTATAGGCTCTACAGCCCGTTCCACTGCTGATTGTTCCCCTGGAAACGGTTCCATAAGACTCATGGCCACAAAAGTTCTGTATCCATACTTGACAGGAAATCCCTCTATGCCCTATGTGAGGGCTGGCAGGAGGCACTGGCACAGAGTGGACATCTTCTCAGGGATGTCCACGGGTCAGCTGATCCTCACCTGCCAAAGCCAGACACCTCTCCTCGCTCTTCAATCCTTGATTTACTCCAAAAAATTTACTGAGTGCCTAAGGGTACATCCACTGCTATTCTGGGTGATCAGCTCGGACACCTCATGAGACGTTCATGATCTTCCTCAGGGTATCTCTGAGCCATGAACCCTCACTAGATTGAGGAGACAAACAAACAAAACAAATGAAATGCAAAATGAGTAAATCACAGACTAGTCTTGCTTTGCACTGTAGAGCAACCCACATAGAATAGTACCTCCAGCTAATACCTTGCCCAGCAATCCAAATAACCATAGGAAAAGTTGTTATTTTTCAATGGCTATTACAGAGTTATGTCACAACATTAAAAAACTGTTATAAACATACCATACATGTAAATAAATAAAGTAGTAAAATCACTAGTTAGCACTCTGTGATTTTAAATATTTGAGAATTAAACACTGACATGCGCCTTTGCAAACTATTTCAAGAGTAGTTTAAACATGGCTTGAGGGTCTTCTGCTCATACAACTTTCCACACAGAGTGAGAGTCTTTTCCATGCCCTGGTGAACTGTCACATTGCTTACTAGTTTTGGATAAGCTTCCAAGGTTCCATCCTTCCTGCTGCCTACGTGGGCACCCGTCTCTGGGAGAGTTCCTTTAGTGTGAAGCTCTTTGGCCTCATGGCTTGCCCTGGGATCTCTCCATCCTTTTTTTGGTCACAACCATGTTGCTCATTTACACTTGTCTGATAGCTGGCCATTGTGAACCTGAAGCTGGATTCTGAGTCAAGATGATGAGTAAAAGTAATTCCTCATGTTCGGCAGAATTTAAGAAATTACAGAAGCATTCCACTTTCCAAGTCTCATTACTTCTCTCTCCAGGCAAGAGACCTTGGCAGGGGCCATCAATTGACTTCCTTCTCCATGTTCAGTATCTGAGGCCTGAATCAGTCGCCTGCACTCGTATCTCTGAGTGGGTCATGGGACGGTGACACAAGAACAAGGCACTGGTTCCTGATGTAAGGCTCCCATGGCCATCACCTGGGCCAGCCTGATGGGAGTGTGCCTAGAGAAGTCACCGGAGAATGGGAACATGCCACTCTATGTGTGGCAGCGGTGGACATGATCAGGGTCATGGGCAAAAAGCAGGAGTGTACATTTAGGTGACCATCACTCACCGCAATCCAGGTTCTCAGCAGGTCTGTGCTCAGTCTTGGTCTATAGACCCAGCCAGTTCTTCCAGTCAGATGGGGGAGGGGAAAACATGTTGGAAGAAATAACGACAGAAAACTTCCCTGATACAGGCCAGAAAATAACTATGCAAGTCCAAGAACCACACAGAGTCACAAATAAGATGAACCCAAAAAGACCAACACCAAGCCACATCATAATTAAACATCAATGCAAAAGTAAGAATCATAAAGGTTGACAGACAGACAGAAAGTTACCTACAAGGCATCTCCCATTAGAATATCAACAGATTTCTCAACAGAAACACACCAGGCCTGAAGGGAATGGAATGAAATATACAAATGGATGTAAAACAAGGGGCTGAATCCATACCCAGCAAGGCTATAATTCAAAATTGAAGAACTAATAAGGAAATTTACAGACAAAAAAGGGCTATGAGTGTTTATTACCACCAAGTCAGCAATGCAAGAAATGCTAGAGGGATGGAAGTAAAAAGAAGAAACAGAAAGGCAAGGAGAAGCACACACATTAAGAATAAATATGACAAACAAGTACTTACAATAATAACATTAAAGGTAAATGGATTCAGTGCTCCAATCAAGACATGAGGCAGCTGAATGGATAAGGAAACAAAACCCATATTTTGCAGTCTGCAAGAGACTCACCTCAGAGCAAAGGATTCACACAGATAGTGAAAGAGGGAAAAATAAATTTTCAACAAATGGAAATGAGAAAAAAGCTGGGGTGGCAATGCTTATATCTGAACAAAATAGAACTCTAATGAAGGTCATAGCAAGGGATAAGGAAGGCCACTACACAATACTAAAAGTAGCAAATCAACAAGAGGATATAACTCTGGTAAACATATATGCACCCAGTACAGGAGTGCCCAAATACAAAAAACAACTTCTGGAAGGTATCAAGGGATAGATAGATAGCAATAGTATCAATGTAGGGTACTTCAATACCTCACTGACACCACTGGATAAATCCTCTAAACAAAAAACCTCCAAACAAACAGCAATCCTAAATGACTCTCCAGTTCAGATGGACTTGACATCTCCAGAACATTTCATCCCAAAGCTACCAAATGTACATTCTTCTCCAGTGCACACGGGACATTTTCAAAGATAGGCCACATATTAGGACACAGGCAAAGTCTCTTCAAATTCAGGAGGATAGAAAACGTAATAAGCATCTTCTCAGGTCACAATGGCATAAAACTAGAAATCAAGTGCAATAAAAACAATGAAAAAAATCAAACACTTGGAGGCTAAATAGCATGCTATTAAACTATAGTTGGGTTACCAAAGAGATCAGAGAAGAAATGAAAAGCATCCTGGAAACAAATGACAATGAAAACACACAATCCTAAAATCTATGGGACACAATGAAAGCAGTCCTGCGAGGGAAGGTCACAACTCTACAGGCCTACCTTAGAAAATAGGAAAAAAATGGTAATAAATTAAGTAATCTTCAACTTAAATAATTAGAAAGAGTGCAACAATAAAAGCCCATGTTACCAAAAAAGAAAGAGATAATAAAGATCAGAGCAGAAATAAAAGCCATAGAGACCAAAAAAATAATACAAAAGATCATGAAAGCAAGAGCTGGTTCTTTGAAAAAAAGAAAAAAAAATTGATGAACCTCTAGGGAGGCTCACCAAGAAACTAAGAAAGGGGACCCAAATAAACAAAATCAGAAATGGAAGAGTTGAAGTAACAAATAACCCGGCAGATATACAAAGGATTGTAAAAACTATAAGAACTCTACTCCAACAAATGGAAAACCTGGACAAAATGGACACATTTCTAGACAAATACAAGCTTCCAATACTCAAACAGAAAGAAGCAAAAAACCTGAACAGGCCGATAACTACTGATAAAATTGAAACGGTAATCAAAAAGCTTCCGAAAAACAAAATCCCTGGACCAGATGGCTTCACAGGGGAGTTTTTCCAAACATTCAAAGAAGCACTAAAACCAATCTTTTTCACACTATTTCAAATAATTCAAGAGGACGGCATACTTCCAAGCTCTTTTCATGAAGCCAGCATTACCATAATACCAAAACCAGAAAAAGACACCACAAAGAAAGTGACTTACAGGCCAATATTCCAGATGAACATTGATGCTGCAATCCTCACCTAAATTCTACAACCCGGATACAACATTACATTAGAAAGATCATACACCATGACCAATTGGATTTATTCCAGGGATTCAAGGATGGTACAATATCCACAAATCAATGCACATGAAACATCGCATAAACAAATTGAGAGAGAAAAACCACACAATCATATCATCTGGTGCAGAAAAAGCATTTGACCAAGTGCAACAGCCTTTTCTGATAAAAACAGTCAGCAAAGTAGGAATAGAAGGATCATCCTTCCACATAATAAAAGCCTTATATGACAAACCTACAGCCAACATCATACTCAATGGGCAAAAACTAAAACCATTTCCCTCTAGAACAGGAACAAGACAGGGACACCCACTTTCACCACTCCTGTTCAACACAGTACTGGAAGTCCTAGTCACAGTGATCACACAAGAAAAGGAAAGAAAAGGTTCCCAAATTGGAAAAGGAGAAGTAAATTGTCATTATTTGAAGATGACATGATACTGTACATAGAAAACCACAAACACTCCTTCAAAAACTTAGTAAACTTAATAAATGAATTCGGCAATGTAGCAGACTACAAAATTAACGCCAAGAAATATATGGCATTTTTATACACCAATAGTGAACTTACAGAAAAGGAGATTAAAAAAAGAATCCCATTCATCATCCCACCAAAAAAATTAAGATAACTGGGAATAAACTTAGCTAAGGAGGTAAAAGACCTCCAATCAGAAAACTAGAAGATGTTGAAAAAAGAGATAAAGGAAGACATAAACAGATGGAAGAACATACCTTGTTCATGGATTGGTAGAAAGAACATCATTAAAATGGCTATACTACCCAAAGCAATCTATACATTCAATGCACTCCGCATTAAAATACCAACAGCATATTTCACAGACCTAGAATGAACTCTCCAAAAATCCATCTGGAATAAAAAAAAAGATCACGAATAGTGGCAGCAATCTTGAGTAAGAAGAACAAAGTAGGAGGGATCTCAATACCAGATATCAAGCTGTATTACAAAGCTACTGTGTTCAAAACTGCCTGACACTGGCACAAGAATAGACACATAGGCCAATGGAATTGAATAGAGAACCCAGAAACCAATTCAAACAACCAAGCTCAATTAATATTTGACAAAGGAGGCAAAAACATACAATGGGGATAAGACAGTCTCTTCAATAAATGGTGCCGGGAAATTTGGTCAGACAAATGCAAAAATTAAACTAGGCCACCAACTGACACCATGCATAAAAATAAGCTCAAAATGGATAAATAACTTGAACATAAAGCTGGAAACCATAAAAATAGTAGAGGAATCCATAGGCAGCAGAGTCTCAGATATATGCGGAAGCAATATCTTCACAGACACAGCTCTGGGGCAATGGAAAATAAAGTTAAAATGAACAAATGGGAAGACATCAAAATAAAAAGCTTCTTCATAGCAAAAGAAACCATCAACAAGGCAACAACAAAGCCCACTGCATGGGAGAACATATTTGCCAATGTTCTCTCTGATAAGGGTTTCATCTACAACATTTATAGGGAACACATACTACTTAACAAAAGGAAGATAAACAACCCAATCACAAAAATGGGCAAAGGACCTAAATAGATACTTTTCCAGAGAGGACAAAAGGAAGGCCAAGGGACACATGAAAACATGCTCAGAGTCACTAATCATCTGAGAGATACAAATCAAAAGGACAATGAGATACCACCTAACAGCTGTCAGAATGGCTATCATCAACAAAGGGCGAGTGCTGGTGAGGATGGGGAGAAAAAGGAACCCTCCTTCACTGGTGGTGTGAATGCAGACTGGTGCAGCCACTATGGAGCAGAGTATGGAGTTTCCTCAAAAAACTAAAAACGGAACTCCCATTTGACGCACTGATCCCACTTCTAGGAATATATCCCAGGAACCTAGAATTACCAATCTGAAAGGATGCATGCACCTCTATGTTCACTGCAGCACAATTTCCAATAGCTAAGATTTGGAAACAGCCTAAGTGCTGGTCAGCAGATGAGTGGGTTAAAAAGCCCTGGTATATCTACATAGTGGAATAGTATGCTACATCAGAGCAAAAGCTGGCCCAGTATAAAACAAAAAGGAGCGGTTGGGAGCTTCAGTCACCCGCCAGCCTGAACACAACCCTCAGCCCCTCACCCAGACTGGCCAGGAACCCCAGTGGGGACCCCCACCCTGAAGGGTGTGTGACCAGCTGCAAACAGCCATCATCCCTTCACCCAGGCTGGCCAGGCACCCCAGTGGGGATCCCCACCCTGATCCAGGACAGCCTTCAGGGCAAACCAGCCGGCCCCCACCCGTGCACCAGGCCTCTATTCTATATAGCAAAAGGGTTATTTGCCTCCCAGCACTGGGATCAGCGTGACAGGGCAGAGCGCCCAAACCCCCTGATCACCCAGCAGCTCTTTGTGTGACAGGGGGCGTGGCCCCACCCCCCTGATCAACCCTGCTCTGTTCATGACAGTGGAAGGCGCCCCAACCCCCTGATCGCCCTGCGGCTCTGTGTGTGACAGGGTATGGAGCCCCATATGGAGCCCCTCTGTGTGGGGTGCAGCACTCCAACCCCCCTTCTCTGTGTGTGATGGGGTAGAGCCATAACTTCCCCATTGACTCTGCCATGAGTGTGACAGGATGTGGTGCCCCAACCCCCTAATCCGCCCTGCTCTGTGTGTGACAGGGGGCGGTGCCCCAACTCCCCTATTGGCCCTACTCTGTGAGTGACAGCGGGGAGCTCCTCAAACCCCTGATTGGCCCTGTTCTGTGCATGACAGGGGGGAGCTTTCCAAACCCCTGATGGGCCCTGCTCTGTGCGAGACATGGGGTGACTCCGCAACCTCCCCATCGACGCTGCCTTGAGTGTGACAGGGGGCGGTGCCCCAACCCCCCAATCGGCCATACCCTGAGCACGACTGAGGGTGGTATGGCAACCTCGCAATCCACCCTGCTCTGTGCATGACAGGGTGCGGTGCCCCAACTCCCCAATCAGCCTTGCTCTGAGCCCGACCAGGGGCTGCACCTAGGGATTGGGCCTGCCCTCTGCCACCCGGGAGCAGGCCTAAGCCTGCAGGTCATTATCTCCCAAGGGGTCCCAGACTGTGAGAGGGCACAAGCCAGGCTGAGGGACCAGCCACCCCCCCAGTGCACAAATTTTTGTGCACTGGGCCTCTAGTTCAAGTATAAGGGGCTTTCAAAGTTGCGGAGGGAGGTATGAGAGGAAATCAGGGGGAGATGTGACTTCAGTAGACTCACAAGATGCAATATTCCTGGCTTTTAATGATGAAGGAAGCGGTCACCAGTCACAGAATATGGGTGGTCTCCAGAAGCTGGAAAGAAAGTCTCCCCAAGAGCCTCCAGAAGAGAATGCCTCCTGATACCTGGATTGCAGCCTGGTGAGCCCCACACCAGACTTCTGTGCTAATAACTGTAACACATTTGCATTGTTTCAGGCCACTAAATTTGTGATAATTTTTTACGGCAGCAGTAGATAACTAACACACATGTCAAAGCTTAAAAAAAGCCTTGCAGGCATGAGGAAAAAATATTTAAAGAAGTGTCAGCAAAAAGGTAAAAGAAAGTGAGGATAGAGGGAGTTCATTTACTATGGCACATGGATTGTAAAACTTTGTCAGAAAGGTTGGTCTGAGCACAATGCTGCATCAAGGTGGAGCTACTTACAGCAATATGGAGAAAGAGTATGGAAAAGAACAGGGTTGTGTTTTTTTCCAGCCTGATTCCCTAACACTGAGACCAGGATATAATAAGTGCTCAATGTTTGCAGAATGCAGCTGCAAGGAGGGGACTGTAATTTAGACAGTATAAGATGACCCTGAGATTAGGGCAGAGGTAATGCTGGCATGAAAGGCAGGGTGGGATTGACTAACTCAGTTGAGGACCTTTGAGGGCATGGAGGAAAGGGGTGGTCTCAGGCCTGAGAGCTGAAGTCTGTGTTTGAACAATTATCACCACCTTTTTGAGAACCGGCTGAAGTTGTTAAGGTCCTTACATAAAGCAATCCTCATTACAAGGGACAGGGCCTGTTGCCTAAAGGTAGGGGAGCCCTGACTGGCTCCTGTGGGGAAGATAGCATCTGTCTCGAGTAGCTAGGGTGACTTTGTTAGGGGCAGAAATAGAACATTCAAGACTAGCTACCCTATATAATAAAAGGTTAATATGCAAATCAACGAAAAGGTGGAACAACAAGTTGCTATGACATGCACTGACCCCAGGGAGCAAATGCTCAATGCAGGAGCTGCTCTCTGGGGGTCAGTGCACTCCCACAGAGGGAGCACTGCTTGGCCAGAAGCCGGGCTCATGGCTGGCAAGTGCAGTGGCAGTGGCGGGAGCCTCTCCTGACTCCATGGCAGTGCTAAGGATGTCTGACTGATGGTTTAGGTCCACTCCCCAAGGGCTCCCGGACTGTGAGCGGGTGCAGGCCAGGCTGAGGGACCCCTCACCCCTGAGTGCCCAAATTTCGTGCACCAGACCTCTAGTTAATTATAAAAAACATTAGTCATGTTCTGCTCACTGTGATTGTTTTGTCCTGATTAAAGAAGGCACATTCTAACCTGGCTGGGAGTTGCAAGCAGGACTTAGGACCTCACTTGGAAATACGGCCCATCCTCCACATCCAGTGATGCCTTCCCCAGGATATAAGTGACACATTTTCCCATGGAACTCTGAATTAGTACCTTTCCCTCTAACTTTCTTCAAATTAAGAGAATCTATGGAGTTCCCTATACTGCACAGTTTTAATGAAAGAAAATAAGACTTTCTAAGAGCATCAAATACATGTGTTTTTTTTTTATTTATAAACATATATACTCCTCTCTCTCTCTCTCTCTCTCTCTCTCTCTCTCTCTCTCCTCTCTCTATCTATCTCTCTCCTCTCCCTCTCTCTCTCTCTCTCTCTCTCTCTCTCTCTCTCTCTCTCTCTCTTTCTCTTTAAAATATATTCTTACTGATTGAGAGAGGAAGGGAGAGGGAGGGAGATAAAAACATCAATGATGAGAGAGAATCGCTGGTCGGCTGCCTCCTACACACCCCGTATAAGGGATCAGGCCAAAACCTAGACATGTGGCCTGACCTGGAATCAAACTGTGACTTCCTGGTTCATAGGTTGATGTTAACCCACTGAGTCACACTGGCCGGGCTCAATTCTTATTTATAAATTCATTCCAAGGACATATACAGCTTGAAAAGCTTTGAAAGCAGTTTAAAAAAAAACAACAACTAGCTTTTAAGTAGCAAGAAAACAGTTATAGAAGAAAGTTTAAATTAAAAGAAAAAATAATTGTTTTACTTTATTCAAGAGTGGGAACATCCTCCATGAAAATGTGTACCTTGACTGAGGATGGCTGGGTGGCCTTATCACACCTTAGGAAATCAAATGCTTTTTACAATGACAAGAAAGAGAGTTTCATCTAATTTCTCTCCCAGGGTAGATGTCTGTCAACAGAAGGTGGACATGAATAAAAGGAGGGGCTTGCACAATCAATCCAGAAAATCAGCAATCTATGAGTAATCCAGAACCCAGTATTTATCTCCTCTGCCACACACCCTCCCTCCCAGCCAGTGAGCAAGACAATTACTCTCAAGTCAAGCTAAGTGCCCCCCAGTCACAGTGGCCCAATGCTGACATACAAAGCATACAAATAATTCTCACTCTGGCATAAAAGTGACAACTTTCTTGGAAGAAAAGCAGATACTGTAAATTTCTCAAAGTCTTCCTGAAACATTTTCTAAAGTAATTTTTACTTCTTTAGAAAAAATGCATACCTGGCAAACCATCTGTAATAAAAGGCCCATTCTATAAAACCTTACCTGGTCCTACTCATATCTGCAATCATAATCATATTTACAGACAAATATATCTATACTAAGAAAAGAGCAATATGCTAATTAGACTGGGAGACCTTCCAGAAGACCTTCCAGATGTTCTTCTGGACAAAGCCATGGTGGTGGGGCCAAGGTAGAGGCGGTTAGAGGCCAAGAGGGGAGGGCAGTTGTGGGTGATCAGGCTGGTGGGGGGCGGTGCTGTTTGGGGGTAAGCAGATCAGCAGAGGGGCCAGTTGGGGGCAAGAAGGCCATCAGTGGGGGGCAGTTGGAGGTGATCAGGATAGCGGGGGTGGGGGCCAGTTTGGAGTGAGCAGGCCAGCAGGGGGACAGTTGGGGATGAGCAGGCCAGTGGGGAGGGAAGGGAGGGACAAGCAGGCCAGCAGGGGCGGAAGTTTGTGGTGATCAGGCTCGTGGGGGGGGGCATGTGGGTGCAAGCAGGCCAGCAGTGGGGGGCGGGGGGAGGTCAGCTGGGGTCGAGCAGGCCGGCAGGCAGAGTGGTTAGAGGCAATGAGGCAGGCAGGCAGGCAGGTGAGCGGTTAGGAGCCAGCAGTCCCAGATTGCGAGAGGGATGTGTGACTGCTGTAAACTGGCAGTAGGACATCCTTCGAGGGGTCCCAAATTGGAGAGGGTGCAGGCCAGGCTGAGGAACACACTGTCCCCCGTGCATGAATTTCATGCACCGGGCCACTAGTAAAAATATAAACAAACAGATAAAAACAAAGATAACATGCTAAAGACCACAAATTTATTATATGGCAAAAGTCAAGATTCAAAAATATCTCCCCTACTAGCAGAATTAGGTGGGAAATTAACAAAGTAGAATTTAATAGGATGCAAAATAAAGTCTCGTACTAGGGCTTTAAAAAAAAAAAAAAACCTGCACAACAGGATAACCTAGTTTAAGACCAGTGCATCTACAAAAACACATTTTCGTTTATTGCAAGCTCAACAAGAGGCAGCAGTCTGAAACAGTGGTCCCAAAAAGCTAATGCAATTCTAAGTTGCATTAAGAGAAGACAATGTCCTCTTCACAAATAATATCATCCTGGGGATCATACTCAGTTCTGGGAATCACATTTTAAAAGAATCAATAACTGAACTGTGTGTTGGGAGAAGGGTGGGATCTAGCCTAGGGAATATTCTGCACAAAAGCTAGTGAAGGAACTGGGGATGTTTAAACTGTTTTATTTTGTTTTTCATCTCATCTGTAAAGAGGATATGCTGCATAATGGAAAAGGGAGTGGACTAGGAATGGCAAATGGGTTTCCTTTCCTGAGCCAGTTCTAATCAACTGGTAGTGACTCCCAGGACCTGGTGCTGAGAAAGATTCTGAGAGTAGAAAGGAGGGAGTGAGGGCAGAGAGAGAGACACCAACTGGTTGCCTCCCACATTATCCCAATCTGGGGATTAGGGGAGTAGAGGAGCAAACTGCAACCAAAGTAGGTACCTCTGACTGGGAATTGAACCCAGGACCCTTGGGTATGCTGCAATTCTCTAACCACTGAACAACACCCGCAAGGCTTCAGTGCATCTTAGTTCCTATACCATTCTCTGGCTATGTTTTTATTACCGTGTTAACATAAGAAACATTCAAACCTGTAAAGAATTTTGTGTTTATTTGAGCAAACTGTCGACAAGTGCCTGGAAGCAGTACCTCAACGGATTGGGAAAGTGCTCTGGAGAGTGGCGGGTTTTCTTCTATTTTTATACATTACAACCAAAGGAGGAGACATAGGTAGGTTACAAGAAATTCATTGGTGATACATTAGAGAGGCGGGAGAAACCAAAGGGGGTTTGGGGGTGAGGGAGAGAACCTGTGGGACTGGATAAAAAATAAAATGATAGACACATACTTAGAAGGGTGTAGGATAGCCAACAGTCAACAATTAACATGAGAACAATGAAGGAATTAGTGGTAACTGTCTGGGAGCCCAAGCACATTAGGTTGTGCCACAAGGGGCCCAGAAAAAGGGAAGTTACAACTTACCCAGATATTTCAAGGGTATCCTAGCTAATAAAAGACAAAAGGGTAATTAACCGTACCTCCGCTATGCTTCCCATTGGCTAATCAGGGCGATATGCAAATTAACTGCCAACAAAGATGGCGGTTAATTTGCATACATAGGCACAATGATGGGAGGCGAAAGGGGAAGGACAGAGGAAGCTGCCTGACACTGACAGTGATCGGAAACCCAGGCAGCAGGCAAGAGCCGGGTGGCAGGGCAAAGGTGGAGATCCTGGGCCGCCTTTGCCCTGCATGAACTATGCAGCTGGGAGAGGGGTGTGCGGCCGCTGGGAGCAGGGCGGGAACTTCCCGGGGTTTGCATCAGGCAGCCGGGAGAGGGGCGAGAACTATGCAGGCAGGAGAGGGGCACCAGGTGGCTGGGAGCAGGGCGGGAACTTCCCTGGGTTTGCAGCAGGCAGCTGGGAGCGGGCGGGAACTTCTGCCGCATTGTCATGGCAATGCGGCAGAAGTTCCCACCTCGTAGCTGCTTGCTCATTCACTTACTCGCTCATTCATTCACTCATTCACTCACCCATTATTCACTCACTCACTCACTCAGCAAACCATCTCAGGTCCCTGGCACCAGGCCAGGCACTGAAGTTGAAGAAGGATAAGACAGAGCAATGTCCTCAAGATGTTAGTAATTCAGTAGGGCGAAGCAGGCACATGAACAAGGCAGTTGTACGCACAGATGCAGTGTACTGGGTTCAGTGAGAGCAGTAACTAATGCCGACTTTGTTCTCTTGATACAATGGGGCCTCGGGAGCCAGGCCGCCCCAAGCCTGTAGGCCTGTGCCTAGGCCAGGAGTGGCTGGGGTCCAGGAACATGACAGAAGGCGCAGGTCGGGCTGAGGGGTCTGACCCCACCCCTCACCCTCATCCCCGAGTGCACAAATTTTTGTGCACCGGGCTACTAGTCTATATATATAAAAGACTAATATGCTAAGTGTCCTGCCGTCAGGGTAATACGTTATGTCGCAATGCCCAGCTTCCTCTCCCTAGCGACTAGCCTCCTAGAAGTTTCTTCAGCCCAGGAACACAAGTTGCTTTATAGCCAGGTAGAAACATTCACAGTTAACCAAATGTCTGTGAAGTATTTTCCTGTGCCTCATCTCATTTGATCCTCACACAAGTCGTGGAGTAGGTAGATCGGAGACTTGGTAGAATCCTATTTTCTTTTCATTAAACAGAAAATGAAGATTTAGAAAGTTTAGAAACTCGACCCAACTGAAAAGAATTGAGAAATGGTGCCCCCTCCCCTCCACCCCCCCCCTTCCCCCGCTCAAAAAGAAATAAAGAAAAGAAATGGTGGACCTTAAAAATGACTTCAGGTTTTTTCACTGCACAAAATATAGTCAAACACTGCTGCAAATTAAATATTTTACCCTTTGTTCTCCCTGCGTGATCTACAATAATAATGTGCTTCTTCGTGTTGATATTTACTGCTGTGTTGCTGACAATTACCTGAAAAGAAGTTGGAGTGCTTCACTGGGCTGGAAAAAGTTTAGCTAAATCAGAAAGCAGCTCTAATTAACAAGTTTGTTTTATATCTATAAAAGGCTAAGTTGACTCGCACATGGGTGATACATATAAAGCTCTCATTGGCAGCAATCACATGCATTTCAATCTGTCACTGTCGATCATGAATTTGGTTGACACTTCTATTATTGAGAAAGGGTGAACAGGGATATTAAAATATTTCTTCTAATTAATTTCCTTTCAATGTGCACAAATTCATGCACCAGGCCTCTAGTGTTATTATAGATGCAAAAAGACAGATAGGCTCAGTGAAGATACTGTCCTAGAATGTAACTACCCACTATTACTGCTTTTGGTTAAAGTTTAATTTCAGATCGTCCTTTGTGGTTACTTCAGGTCTTTGAGTTTGCAAGACCATCATACAGGCCTTCCCTGAGCTTGTCAGGTTACCATGTGGCCCCTTTCACCCACAGCATCTTGGTAAGCCAGCTTACCTTTATCTTCCTCGGTATGCACAAGAGTGGGTACTTGCCATGGCCTGTGTTGCTCGGTGGTTAGAGCATCAACCTGAGCAGCACAGTCACCTATTGGATTCCTGGCCAAGGGCACATACCTGGGTTGCAAGTCCAAGCCCACAGTGGAGTGGAATGGGGGTGCTGCACGAGGCAACCTATAGATGTCTCTTTCACATTGGTGTTTTTCTGACTCCCCCCCCCACCCCCGCCACCCCCCCTTCCTTCCAGTCTCTAAAATCAATGGAAAATATGTCCTTACTCCTTGGGAGAGGTACAAAGAAAACCAAAAACCAAAAAACGATAAAAAGGTAGATACTTAAAGTTTAGCTCACTGATTTTCAACCAGTGACTTTTGCCTCTCCAAGAACATCAGGCAATGTCTGAGACATTCAGTAAGGTCAGAACTGGTAAGAGGCGCTGCATTTAGTGGGCAGAGAGGCCAGGGATGCTGCTAAATCACCCAGCGGTGCACAAGACGGAGCCCCCTACAAAGGGTTTTCGGGTCCCAAAAGGCAACAGTGCCGCGGTTACTGAGTGACTTAATGAAAGGCAAAATAAGCAAAGCCCGAGCTGGCGGAGCTCGCTGGGTGCAATGCCTGGGCTGTGATGGGACCAGCTGGCCAGGGGATAGCCAGGTTGGGTCCAGCGCCCTAGGCCCAACAGGAGGAAGACACAGGGTTAACACCCAGATCCCGCAGGCCCCGGATGTGGTGCAGAGCACATGGCTTCTCCTCCAATCCCCGCTCTAGCCCAGCGGTCCTCCTGGGACTCGGAGGCCAAGCTCTCGCGAGAAGTGGGCGGAGCTTCCGGCGGTTGTTGGCATTGACTTGGCTGTAAAGCTCTGGGTTCCCGGATTCCCGGATTCCCGGATTCCCGGATTCCCGTGCTGGGCTGGCTGGGTCTCAGGGAGAGGGCGGGATCGGCTGTGAGGCCCCCACCCGCCGCGAGGTGCCTCCACTTCCAGGGCCGCGGGTTTCACAGCCTCGCTCCGTATCTCTACTCTCCAGCCGCTGGTGAGAGTCGCGCCCGGTACACAACCCGCTCACCCGTGGCAAGCCGAGGGGAGGAAATGTGTTTATCCGCCATTTCCTAGTTCGAGTGGGCGGGAGAGCCTTGAGGTATACCCGTTCCTCTTGATTCCCGGCCCGCGGTTGGGCTCTGAGGACAGGTGAGGAAAAAGTACCGGGAGCACACGTGAGGAGATGTAGCATCTTGTTTGTTTCCGTTAAAGCACCAACCCGGTGCGCGGGTGAGGAGGCGAACCTTCTTGCTTGTTGTCGTGCAAGCGCCGTCCCCGCTGGGCTTTCGTGCTTTCCCGCTTTCCCGCAGGTCAGCCACTGTTCCGTGTTCAGAAATTCCCGTGCCCGCTGCCTGCCTGGTAACCGTTGGCATCTTCTCTTCCAGCTCACCGTGCCCCCCAAATATGACGTGTTGAGTCAAGACGAACTACGCACAAAGCTGTCCCAGACCTTCAAGCGCCGAGGTATCCTGGACTCCCTCAAGGTGTCGGCTTGAGGCATATCTGTTTTGTAACTTTTACAAGTGGAAGCGGTAACAGGGAGTCCGCATTTAAACCCACTGGGTCTTGGTTTTAAAAATAATATGATATGCAGGTGGTATTGGGGAGTGACGCTTTTATGTTTTGTAGAACTCGTTATCCTGGAAAGCATTCTCAAACGGTTGAGAGTTTGCCCGGTCTTCATATTCAAATAGATTTATTGACTGACATTCAGGTAGGAGCGAGTAGCTGTATAAAATGAAAACATTTTAGCAACAAGGCAAGTTTTGTGAAACTGGTTTGTAGGTTCTTGAATTAATACGTGGTTTTGTAATAGTCATGTTTGGATGAAGGATATTGAGACAATATAATAAGCATTGTGTGCTGCTTACAGTACAATAGTCTGGAGAATGACAGCTTTTTTCTTTAAAATATAATGAAAGCTCTGAAGGTTTCACTTGGGCAGCACATACGTATTAGTATGAATTAACAGCAAGGAGTAGGGTTACCTCAAATGTGTTTTCATTACTATATACAGTTAGACGTGTATTTTACACTTATCAGGGGAAATACTGAGTTTTTCCTTCTCCCCCATTGTTTTTGTAACTTAAAAAACAAAACAGAACACTTTATACCTATCTGAAAAACCCATAAAAACATAGAGGAAGAGAGTCTTTTCTGATTCAGCTATTATTGGCACAGTGGTGTGTGTGTGTATTCTTAGTTCACTGTTGTATAGTGAGCATTTTCCTGTGACCCGAAAAGTTCCTTGAAACCCTCCATTTAAGTGTCCCATGATTGGATGTATGGGTAATTTATGTAGCAGTCCCTGGTGAATGTTTAATCTTGGCAGAGAATAATTTACTAATACACTTTACATGTAAAGTAACATCAGGAATAGAATTGGTTTAAATGTGTTTTCATTACTACATATATTTCAGAAGTATATCTGAAATATAAATGCTGAATAGGTTATAACCAGGTCTGTGCATCCTTCAGTTGCATTTCTCATTTTTGCCTAGGTTACGTGGCATTCTTACATTCTTGTATGACTTTATCTATGTAGAAAAGGCTAATATGCAAAGTGTTTCCTTGGAGGTTAGCCCGGGAGACCGGGAATTCGATTGCTCACTATGATGTGGGCTGACCATCGGTGGGTCGCACAGAAAATTGCAGGCAGCGAGCTGGTGTTGGCGGGGTACTGAGGGAGCAAGGAAAGGGGGAAGCAGGAACAGGGGAGGGGGGAACCGCGTGGTGGTGGTGCATGAGGGAGCAGGAAAGCAGGGAACCTGATCAGCCGTGATTGCCAGCCAGGCCTAGGGACCCTACCTATGCACTAATTTCTTGCATCAGGCCTTTAGTCCTGGAAAATAAAAGGCCATAAGCATTTTTTAAAAAATACATTTTATTGATTTTTTAAAGAGAGGAAGGAAGAAGGGTAGAGAGTCAGAAACATCGATAAGAGAGAAACATCGACCAGCTGCCTTCCGCACACCCCCTACCCAGGTACATGCCCTTGACCAGAATCGAACCTGGGACCTTTCAGTTCTCAGGCTGATGCTCTATCCACTGAGCCAAACCGGTTAGGGCCGTGGTCGCCAAACTGTGGCTCGCGAGCCACATGCGTCTCTTTGGCCCCTTGAGTGTGGCTCTTCCTAAGCCTTAGGAGTATCCTAATCTACACTAATAAAAGAGAACAATGGTAATTGGCATACGGCGATACCGTTTTTATTGGCTAATCAGGGCCATATGCAAATTAACTGCCAAGAAAGATTGGCGGTTAACTGCCAACAAGATGGCGGCTAACTTGCATATGTAGGCACAATTCAGGGAGGCGAAAGGGAAAGCAGGAAGAAGCCCCCTGCCACTGACAGTGGTCGGAAACCCAGGGGGGAGCTAAGAACTGGGGGGCAGGGCAAAGGCGGCCCTGGGGCCGCCTTTGGCCTACCCCCCAGCCATGATCGGAGAATCAGGCGCCTTTGCCGCCCTGGCCAGTGATAGCAGGAAGTAGGGGTGGAGCCAGCAATGGGAGCTGGGCACGGTCAAAGCTGGTAGTCCCGGGAGCTAGGGGTCCCTTGCCTGGGCCTAATGCGAAGCCCACGATCACGGCGCCCCCCGCTGCCACTGCAGGTCCCCGCTGCCCGGGACGGACGCCTAGGCCAGAGGCGTTAGGCCTGGGCAGGGGCGGAGCCTGCAACCGTGGGGAGCTGGGGTTCCCCTTCCCAGGCCTGACACCTCTGCCGGAGGCCTCAGGCCTGGTCAAGGGGCCGATCCGGTGATTTGTGATCGGAGGGTGATGAGGGTCAACTCCTCTGGCTGAGGCGTCAGGCCTGGGCGGGGGGTGGAGCAAGCGATCAGAGGGAGATGGGGGTCCCCTGTCCAGGCATGATTCCTGGGCCAGAGGCCTCAGGCCTGGGCGGGGGCCAGAGCCAGTGATCGGGGGGCAATAGGGGTCCCCTGTCCAAGCCTGACACCTCTGGCAGAGGCGTCAGGCCTGGGCAAGGGGCCGATCAGGCGATCGGAGGGTGATGGGGGTCAACGCCTGAGGGCTCCCAGTATGTGAGAGGGAGCTGGCTGGGCTGAGGGACACTCTCCCCCCACACACACACACCCAGAGCACGAATTTCATGCACCGGGCCCCTAGTTACGTTAATAACAATGTACCTACCTATATAGTTTAAGTTTAAAAAGTTTGGCTCTCAAAAGAAACTTCAATCGTTGTACTGTTGATATTTGGCTCTGTTGACTAATGAGTTTGCTGACCACTGGGTTAGGGCAAAGCATTTTTTTAAGGCTCTTTGTCAGAGCATGTGTATTCTTCTCAGTATAAATGTCTTTTGTACTATAGGATTTTTGATGTGTAAGTACTGTTCTGAACTTGTAGTTATATACTCTTGTTCTTTTCAGGTGTAGGGTAGAAGATAGAGGTATAGCAACTCTATTTGTTTCCTGCTTGTATAGTATTGATATGAATACGTTGCGTGGATATAGGCAACATAGTCTTGAGCTCTGCTCAATTAATATGTTTCCAGATTATATGCAAAGTAGATTAGGACAATATTCAGTAGTTCAGTTAATTTAGAGGTTTTCTTAAAACTCAAAGGAAAACAACACATTATAACCTTGAAGAAAATTACCCACTTTGAACCTAAGTTTTCATATTTATAAAATGTGGGAAAATTACTGTATTTCACAGTGCCTTGAGATGTAAATAATATATATGGAAGTGCATTTTTAAAAATATATTTTTATTGATTTCAGAGAGGAAGGGAGAGGGAGAGAGAGATAGAAAAATGAATGATGAGAGAGAATCATTGATCAGCTGCCTCCTGCACACCCTCAACTGGAGGTGGTGTCCTGCAACCTGGACATGTGCCCTTGACCAGAATCGAAACCAGCACCCAATATTTCTTCCAATATTATTTTCATAGTCTTCATCAATCCACAGAGAGTTGAGGAAGCAACAGAATTTTCTCTTATACATGCTATCTGAATCAAAGACTGCTGAAATGGACTCATAGGGAAGATAGTTAGAGTCTTCATGTGTTCTGACTAAGCAGCAATTCACTTGGAAGCAGGTGAAAACAGCTTCTCTGGCCAGAATCCATGGGCTGCTTATCTCATAGAGTAAGACAAAGTGTGCAGCAGAGTAGTACTAACTTTTGGCCATGGATCTAAAACAACTCCCCCATCAGACCTGCCTTGAGTGTGACGGGGGGCGGTGCCCCAACCCCCCAATCGGCCCTACCCTGAGCATGACTGAGGGTGGCATCACAACCTCCCAATCCACCCTGCTTTGTGCATGACAGGGGGCGGCGCCCCAACTCCCAAATCAGCCCTGCTCTAAGCCGGACCAGGGACTGCACCTAGGGATTGGGCCTGCCCTCTGCCACCCGGGAGCAGGCCTAAATAAAACGATTCTAATAAAACGATTCTAATTTGTGTGGCAAATCTGTGTATTCCTAGTGCAGCAAACCTGAAAGTTTGTTCCCATTTGTTTTTTTTTTTGTTTTTTTTCTTTTTTGTCATTGAGCTAGACACAACTGAGAAAGCAGGTCATTCACGAATTGATGCACCCTGTATTGAGTGGAAGTCCTCCACCATTTCAGTGGAAGGGAGTGCCCTCTTCTTTTTAAAACATATTTTATTGATTTCAGAGAGGAAGGGAGAGGGAGAGAGAGAGAGAAATATCAATGATGAGAGAGAATCATTGATTGGCTGCTTCCCGCATGCCCCCCTACTGTGGATTGAGCCCACAACTTGGGCATGTGCCCTTGACTGGAATCGAACCCGGACCCGTCAGTCCCCAGGCCAACGCTCTATTCACTGAGCCAAGCCAGCCAGGGCAGGAGCACCCTCTTAATAGGCAGGTATACCTGTGTCCCACATGAGAAACCAGAGTCTGCAGAAGTGGGTAATTTGCTTAAGGTCACAGGATTTCAAGATGGCAACACAGGGCAGTAAATCTAGATCTCTAAAATGTGCTCTTTAGATAAGAGAAATAAAGAATACATTAATTTTTTTGAAACCTGTTTTAATCCTCAAGTATTAAAACATATGTTTACCACTTCTTAATTATTTTAACTGTATTCCTACACCATTGCCTTTGAACATATTAGTTACATTTTATCTTAAAGGCAGATATAGCAAACTTTCCATATATTTTTTAAATTGACTTAATATTTTAGAGCAGCTTCATAGCAAAATTGAACAGAACGGAGAGTTTCTGTATGTCTCCTCCTCCTTCATGCACAGCCTTCCCCATGATCAACATTTTTACAGTCAATGAGCCTACATGGTGGCATCATTGTCACCTAAAATCCATAATTAACATTAGGGTGCACTCTTTATGTTGTCCCTATGTTTTAATTCTCTTTCTATTAGCTGTAGTTGTCCAAAAGTTTCTTATTCAGAAGTTTTAAGAAATCTTGAACAGTGTTAGTATTTGAAAAACTTGAAACTTAAATATGCTGTATTTAAGTTTGCCTGAGCAATAGTCAATTACATAGTTACTAGAGGCCGGATGCACAAAAATTTGTGCACTGGAGGGGGTGGGGGGTGTCCCTCAGCCCCACTTGTGTCCTCTCACAGTCTGGGACCCCTCGGGAGATTACGACCTGCTGGCTTAGGCCCACTCCCGGGTGGCAGAGGGCAGGCCCAATCCCTAGATGCCTGCACCGCAGCTCCTGGTCGGGCTCAGAGCAGGGCCGACAGGGGAGTTGGGGTGCCGCCCCCTGTCATGCACAGAGCAGGGCAGATCAGAAGGTTGCGATGCCACCTCTAGTCACGCTCAGGGTAGGGCCGATTGGGGGCTTGGGGCACTGCCCCCTGTCATGCTCAGAGCAGGGCCCATCAGGGGGGTTGGGGCTCCGTACCCTGTCACACACGGAGCAGGGCCCATCAGGGGGTTAGGTAGCTCCCCCCTGTCATGCACAGAGCAGGGCCGATTGGGGGGTTGGGGAGCTCCCCCCATCATACACAGAGCAGGGCCGATCAGGGGGTTGTGATGCCACCCTCAGTAACGCTCAGGGTAGGGCCGATTGGGGGGTTGGGGTGCTGCCCCCTGTCACACTCAGGGCAGGGCTGATGGGGAGGTTGCGGCTCCACCCCGTCACACACAGATCAGGGCCCATGTGGGGGTTGGGGCGCCACACCCTGTCACACACAGTGCAGGGCCCATCAGGGGGTTGGGGCGCTGCCACTGTCACACTCAGGGCAGGGCCAATGGGGAGGTTATGGCTCTACCCTGTCACACACAGATTAGGGCCCTGCTCTGTGCGTGACAGGGGGCAGCGCCCAAAGCCCCTGATTGTCCCGGCTCTGTGCGTGACGGGGGGTGGCGCCGCAACTTCCCCATCAGACCTGCCTTGAGTGTGACGGGGGGGCAGTGCCACAACCCCCCGATCGGCCCTGCTCTGAGCCGGACCAGGGACTGCACCTAGGGATTGGGCCTGCCCTCTGCCACCCGGGAGCAGGCCTAAGCCAGCAGGTTGTTATTTCCCGAGGGGTCCCAGACTGCGAGAGGGCACAGGCCGGGCTGAGGCATCCCCTCCCCCCCCCCGAGTGCACAAATTTTTGTGCACCGGGCCTCTAGTACTAATATAAGGGTAATACGCTAATCAGACTGGATGTCTTCCAGACATCCTTCTGGACAAAGCCATGTTGGTGAGGGCTGAGGCAGAGGCAATTAGGGGCAATCAGGCCAGCAGGGGAGAGCAGTTGGGGCAATCAGGCAGGCAGGTGAGCGGATAGGAGCCAGCGGTTCCAGATTGGGAGATGGATATTGGACTGCCGGTTTAGACCCATTCCTGGCAGTTGGACATTCCCCGAGGGGTCCTGATTTGGAGAGGGTGCAGGCCAGGCTGAGGGATCCTCCCTCACCACTCCCTTACCCCACTCTTTCCCCCTACCCCGTGCATGAATTTTGTGCACCGGGCCTCTAGTGTTATATATTTAAAGGAATTAATCGTGAAGAACATAGTTAATTAAGCACCTGTTGATTGAGATTTTGTTGTTTTATTGTTTGGGTTTTGCCATTAGAAGCGGTGTGCAGTGTACACTCTTTGTTTCCCTGTGGAAGTGTAGCTGTGTGAATTTCTAGAGGTGAAAAGACTAGGTTAAAGAACACATGTCTTTTTGAATACACAAACACTAACAAATTTCCCTCCTGAGTGATTGAACCTGCCGACTTCCCCGCTTTCTTGCCAGCACTTCAAGTATGATGAGAGTTTTAATCTTAGCAGTCTTATTGGGAAAATAGGACCTCTTTGTTTTAGTATTAATTTGCATTTTCTTAGGATTTTGTTTATCGACATTAAATTGTCTTACTGATTTATTAGATCTCTTTAATATTATGAAAGTTAGTGTGCTTTCTCCTCATTATAGCAAATATTTTCTTCCAGTGTGTCATTTGTCTTTTGACTTTATTTCATGCCATATATAAGTTCTTAATTTTTATGTTATTAAATATTTCTCTTTATCACTTCTAGATTTTTGTATCATGCTTGGGAAGGACTTCCTTCAGAAATTATTCTTAAGAGATACATAACGTACAACAGGATAATGTCATAAGTCCAAAATTTATAAAGTGACTGAGTAATGGTTGAATGAAAGTTGTGAGACAAAACTATGTACATTGTGTTTTTTAGGTTTTCTCGTGGAGTTTTTAAAAGAAATGGCAGAATATCATCAGGCTAAAGAGACTTGTGACATGGACCCTCAGACAAGTGCAATTTTGCCTAGCAAAGACTCTCTTGGTAATTTCAGGCTTTTTTCCTGATTCCAGGTTTCTATTTTCTTTTTGAATGAAGAAAAAGATCTGCTTTCCTATGTTGTGTGTGTTCCTAAACTGTGTGCAGGTGGAGTGCTCATTTCCCATTGTGTCAGCACAGTCCTACCTTCAGTGCTGCCCCTCCCTCTGTGATCACCAGGTGGATGCAAAGGCCCATGTTCTTGTTTGTTGGGTCAACCCCTCAACTGGCAGGCTCTTCCCTGTGACTCATCTAACTTTATCGTAGAGCCATTAACGTGAGAAGATCCTAGACTATTTGCATTGCGGAAAACTAGAGAAGTCAGTGGCCCGTCACTTCATGTTATAGTTGAGGAAACCAAGGTCACCAGATGAAGGAAAAGTGATACTGGAGTCCAAGTTTTCTGGTCCATGATCCAGATCCTTTTCCATGGGACAGCCTTTCTACATACAGTACCATCCTGCCTTTAGGCGTATGCTCAGAAGGGAAACAGGTGGCTAAAATGCTGTGATTAATCCTGGCTCCTCCTTACTCATTAAAAGCAATAACTTGTTAGACAATAAATTCAAATATCTTAATCTGATTCTGCCAGTCTTTTTTTCCTGTGCATACTTTTTAGTGGGCACTGGTGTTTACATGATTGAGATTGCACTCTCGTGTGGGTTTTGCACTCTGTTAATGTTTGATTTTAATCCACATTTGGTTTGAGGGCTTCGGGTCTGCTGCAGAGAGCACTGGAATGAGAGGAATAGCAGACCTGGCTTTTGTCCCAGTTATGCCGTTGTGTAGTTGCTAAGCCCTCTGGGAGTCACCTACACTGTGTGGGCACCTGTGTCCTCTGTAAAATGGAAGACTTAAAACTAAGAATCTCTGATTCATTTTAAGATCAGTGTTTTGAACATGTGACTCAGCTTTCACCAAAGACCATAAAAGAACTCTTTGGCACTTGGAGACTGGAAAAAGATGCCATTGTTTTCTGACCTACCTTTTGCTTTCTTTATCCTGACTTTTATGATGGAAATTTTCCAGCATTCAAAAAAGTTGAAAGTTTTACAGTTCACCAGTAAGTTTGTATTATGTTTGCTTGATCACTTTCTGTTCATCCAGTAATCTATCTCAATTTTTTGAATTGGTTCAGAGTAAATTGCAGATGCCCCCTGTCCGTATCCCTGTACTCTTTGCTTTTGAACAGACTTCTTGCTCACCTACCCTGAGTCCTCTGCCCTGTTTATGTTTTTTTTTAATAGCTGAGAAGCTTCAACATATTGATGACCAGTTTTCAGGTGCTTACCCTCAGCATCCAACATTAGGAACTCTAGAAATAAAGTTAAATGAATATAAGAGAGAACTAGAACAGCAGCTTCAGGCAGAAATGCATGAAAGGGTAAGTTTATCTTGTTGCTGTTAACAAAAGTGGTATTTTTGCTTATCTTTTCATTCTTAATCTTAGGTATATAGGAAAATATCTAGAATCTTTAATAAACTAGAGGCCCAGGGCATGTGTAGGTTCCCTAGTAGCTACCTGCTGGTGGGGCCTCCCTTTCCCTGGCCACCTGCTGCCAGGTGGGGCTGGTCTCAGGGAACGGGCTGCAGGTGGTTGGCCAGCCCCGCCCCTGCTTGAACTCCCGGTGAAGGGGACAATTTGCATATATGGCTTTCATTATATAGTTAATATGATATATACTCTTGTGCATGTTATTATTTTTTTTCCACTTGCTGTTTCTTTTTGCCTTTTGAATGAGTTTTACAGGAACAGTTAATGAGACTAAAGATGAATTAAACTATAAATATAGGGTGTCCCAAAAATATATAAACACACCTTGAATAATTATAAAGGCAGTGAATATTAAAACAACATTTTCACAATTGAGCTATCGGCTGTTAGAGTGTGTATACATTTTGGGGGGGATACCCTGTATAATTAATGAATATTGAACTTAAACATGGAGAATTTGTTACTAATTGTTTAGTATTATTATTTACAATGATTTGTATTCAATTTGCAGTTGAAGCATTTTAAAAATACTGAAGTAGTACAAATTAAAATGGAAGAGAAAGGAAAGTCTGAGGAGTTAGTGGTTTGGGAATGATGTTGGAGAGCTTGTCAAGCAAGATCGGAAGCCTTCTTGGGAAAAGATGTTCCTTGAGAGAAATCAAAAGCACCAGAAGGCAATATTTTAAAATCATTTACTGGATGGCTCCTTCCTGCAGCTTGCTTGTCGATTTGCTAAAAGTCCAGGGGTGAGATGAGACATTTGCTGGAACAGTTGAGGACCTAGAGCAGTGATGGTGAACGTTTTGAGCTTGGCGTGTCAAAATTTTGAAAAACCCTAACTTAACTCTGGTGCCATGTCACATATAGAAATATTCATATATTTTTTTTGATATTTGCAACCATAATAAAAAAAGATTTATATTTTTGATATTTATTTTATATATTCAAATGCCATTTAACAAAGAAAAATCATCCAAAAAATATGTATAAAATGAACAAAAACAGAAAAACAATGTACATTTAACAAAAAATAATAATAAAAACAATGATAATCAAATGGTACGAAAACTAGAAATTAGTGACTTTTTTGGTGCTGAAGTTTGTCTGCTAATTCTTCGATTGCAGGTTCATACTTGGTGCACTTCAAAGCCAAGCAAGCGCCACTAACATCATGCTAGCCGGTTCCTTTTGTTCATTTTAATATTATTTAATGCTGAGAACAAAGTCTCACAAAAATATGTTGATGAAAAAATTGTTAGCAAAGCCATCGCTAGGTTTTTTATATTGCTAAAAGTGTCAGGAACTCTGTTCCAAGCACTCAAAATTTCTTCTTCATAGTTGCACTCTTCATGTTTCAAACGATTTCGTTCCAGATTTTCAAGTTTCGACCTTAAGTCGACAAACACGAGTCCAAATGCTACCTTGAAAATCTGCAAGTTGCATCTCTAAGTCATCAATTTGCATCCATTGGAAATTATTCAATTCCAAAGTACTGTAAACTACATCCAGATACTTAATTATTTTAATGGTCTGTTCTAGGCTTCTAAATTGGTTGAATCTTTCGCTGAACTGTTCAAAGAACGTGTTTACTATATTCTGGTACATAAGTATAGACTCCATTACACTTGTAGTAGCCTTCTCGAAATACTTTTTCATCTGAGGAAAATACGAGTTTTAGTTTCAATATCTCGCTTGAAAATTTTAAGTTTACTTTCAAAAGATTTGATGTATCCAAACATAACGTCAATATTTTTGCCAAAACCTTGTAATTTTAAGTTCAGTTCATTCATATGAACAGAGAGATCTGTAAAAAACATCAAATTGCTGACCCACTTATGATCATTGATCTGAGGAAAGTTTGCCAGATCCTTATTCTCAATAAATACCATAATTTCTTGAAAGCACTCCACAAATCGCTCAAGTAG
Organism: Myotis nattereri; assembly: GCF_964212035.1. Lineage (NCBI taxonomy): Eukaryota > Metazoa > Chordata > Mammalia > Chiroptera > Vespertilionidae > Myotis > Myotis nattereri. The sequence goes on along the minus strand of NC_138094.1, from coordinate 11,756,569 downwards.
TTTTCCTCGACTTAGCCATCTCACACGATTGAACATCAGTAGTCCACTGTAGGTTGAATCAACTTCCTGTAAAAGTACAGAAAATTCTCGCTTGTGAAGGGGTCGAGAAGCTATAAAATCACAATTTTTGTTACAACTGACATTAAATCATTCAACTCAGAGAATCCCGATTTGGCACACAACACCTCCTGATGGATAATGCAATGAAAAGGTGCAAGTGGATGTCTAATAGCTTCCATAAACAATTTCAGGAATCCCACTTTTTTCCCCACCATCTTTGGTGCCCCGTCTGTCGTGACTGACACAATTTTAGAGATATCAAGGTTTAGGACACTGAATGTTTTTATAACAACTTTACATATTTGGTTTCCTGATGTACTCATTGGCACTTATCAACTCTTCTCTCATAGTGAGACCATCAGAATATCTAGCAATAATGGCCAACCGAGCATATGATGTGACATCAGTAGTTTCATCAAGAGAAATCAAAAAATATTTACATCTATTTAAGTCTTTTTTTTATTGACTTTGTACGTTTTTGCCAAGATCTGTTATTCTACCTTTTTTTTAAAATTAAATCTTTATTGTTCAGATTATTACAGTTGTTCCTCTGTTTTCCCCCCATAGCTCCCCGCCACCCAGTTCCCACCCCACCCTCTGCCCTTACCCCCACCCCTACTGTCCTCACCCATAGGTGTACGATTTTTTTTTCTATGTCCCTGATTCTATTATGATCACCAGATTATTTATTCACTTGATTCTTAGATTCACTTGTTGATAGATGCATGTTTGTTGTTCATAATTTGTATCTTTACCTTTTTCTTCTTCTTCCTCTTCTTAAAGGATACCTTTCAGCATTTCATATAATCCTGGTTTGGTGGTGATGAACTCCTTTAGCTTTTCCTTATCTGTGAAGCTCTTTATCTGACCTTCAGTTCTGAATGATAGCTTTGCTGGATAAAGTAATCTTGGTTGTAGGTTCTTGGTATTCATCACTTTGAGTATTTCTTGCCACTCCCTTCTGGCCTGCAAAGTTTCTGTTGAGAAATGAGCTGACAGTCGTATGGGTATTCCCTTGTAGGTAACTGAGTTTCTTTCTCTTGCTGCTTTTAAGATTCTCTCTTTGTCTTTTGCTCTTGGCATTTTAATTATGATGTGTCTTGGTGTGGTCCCCTTTGGATTCCTTTTGTTTGGGGTTCTCTGCGCTTCCTGGACCTGTAAGTCTATTTCTTTCACCAGGTGGGGGAAGTTTTCTGTCATTATTTCTTCAAATAGGTTTTCAATATCTTGCTCTCTCTCATCTTCTGGCACCCCTATAATTCTGATGTTGGTACGCTTGAAGCTGTCCCAGAGGCTCCTTACACTATCTTCGTATTTTCGGATTCTTTTTTCTTTTTGCTTTTCCAGTTGGGTGTTCTTTGCTTCTTTGCATTTCGAATCTTTGACTTGATTCTTGCGCTCCTCTGGTCTGCTGTTGGGTGTCTGTATAGTATTCTTTATTTCAGTCAGTGTATGCTTAATTTCTAGTTGGTTCTTTATCACAACATCGAGGGTCTCATTAGATTTCTTGAGGATCTCACTACATTTATCGGCGGTCTCACCAGTCTTTTCGAGGGCCTTACTAAGTTTATCAGCAGCTTCTAGACAGTTCTTGAGAGACCTTAAAAGTGTGGTTTTGAGCTCTATATCTTCCATTTCTGACATTTGCGTCCTATTTCTTTGTCTCCGCATTTTTTTATCTTTTCTTGGTGCATCCCCCAGTGGTCTTTGTGCGCAGTCTTGTTGTAGTTAAGCCTTGATTGTTGTCGGCAATACTGGGGGTGATTTGGCCTCCAGGCTAACTGGCTATGAGAGCTATTCTGCCTTTGATAGTATTTCTACTGAGTGGTAACTTAAAAATTCTTTTAATAACATCATCTTTTTTTTCATATCGTGAAATAGAGCTGGTGCACCTCTTAGAAATGTTTCCTTACTAAATTCTCCGTCACTGAGGGCTTTTTCCATGCTGAGCTATGGAGAGAGCAATATAGTAACTTGCTGATATTAAATTTGTAGAGCATCTTACAAATTTAATGATGGAATTTGATTGACTTTTATAGAGGTGTAGCTGCCTAGAAATGCATTCCTTCCTCTCATCAATACTTTTTTTCAAGAACTGACAATGATTAGTTTCAAAATGTCTCTTTACATTCCACGTTCTGCTTACTACTGTTTCATTAAACAGTATGCACAATGAATTGTTGTTTCTGTTGACAATCCCGTACATCTCGGTGCATATGTCTTTTTAAGGGTCGGCTACTGCTACTTCCACTTCCCTTATCATTCAATCTTGCTTTTTTATTTTTTTGATTCTCCATCACAAGGCTGCAAAAATAAACATAAATGACGGCATTTTTTACAAAAGGTTGATAGTTTTCTTACCTATTAACTTTTTGCAGTGTTGTTGCACTGACTCCTGTTGCAAAACAATTCAAAAACAGTACGTATAACCAACAAATATATGGTGCTGTAATCAATTATCTGACACGCAGAATGTCTCGTTGAGCACTGTTGCACTGTATATCTTTTTTTTTTTTATTAGGTAAGGTATTACAAATGTGTCCTCTTCCCCCCCATTAACCCCCAACCTCCCCAACCTCCCCGCACACTCGTGCTCCCATCCCCCTGTTGTCCATGTCCATTGGTTTGGCTTATATACATGTATACAAGTCCTTCGGTTGATCTCTTCACCTTACCCCCGCCCTCCCCTACTTTCCTTCTGGGGATTGATAGCCTGATTGCTGTTTCTCAGTCTTTGGATCTGTCCCTTTTCATCAGTCTATGTTGTTCTCTATAATCCACAAGTGAGTGAGATCATGTGGTATTTATCTTTCTCTGACTGACTTATTTCACTTAGCATAATGCTCTCCAGTTCCACCCATGCTGTTGCAAAAGGCAAGAGTTCCTTCTTTTTTACCGCAGCATAGTATTCCATTGTGTATATGTACCACAGTTTTCTAATCCACTCATCTGCTGATGGGCTCTTAGGCTGTTTCCAAATCTTAGCTATGGTGAATTGTGCTGCTATGAACATAGGGGTGCATATATCCTTTCTGATTGGTGTTTCTGGTTTCTTGGGATATATTCCTACTAGTGTGATCACTGGGTCAAATGGGAGTTCCATTTTTAGTTTTTTGAGGTGGCTACATACTGTTCTCCACAGTGGCTGCACCAGTCTGTATTCCCACCAGCAGTGCAGAAGGGTTCCTTTTTCTCCACATCCTCTCCAACACTTGTTGTTTGTTGATTTTTTGATGATAGCCATTCTGACAGTTGTGAGATGATGACGCGTTGTCGTTTTGATTTGTATCTCTCCTATAATTAGTGACTTTGAGCATGTTTTCATATGTCTTTCGGCCTTCTGTATGTCCTCTTTCGAAAAGTGTTCATCTAGGTCCGTTGCCCATTTTTTTATTGGATTGTTTATCTTCCTTTTGTTAAGTTTCATGAGACCCCTGTAAATGTTGGAAATTAAACCCCTGTCGGTGGTATCATTGGCAAATATGTTCTCCCATACAGTGGGTCTTCTTGTTGTTTTGTTGATGGTTTCCGTTGCTGTGCAAAAGCTTTTTATTTTGATGTAGTCCCATTTGTTTATTTCCTCTTTAGTCTCCATTGCCCTAGGAGCATTGTCAGAGAGGAAATTCCTTGGGCATATGTTTGCAATTTCGCTGCCTGTGGATTCCTCTAGTATTTTTATGGTTTCCCATCTTACATTGAAGTTTTTATCCATTTTGAGTTTAATTTTGTGTATGGTGTGAGTTGGTGGTCTAGTTTCATCTTTTTGCATGTATCTGTCTAATTTTCCCAACAGCATTTATTGAAGAGACTGTCTTGACTCCATTGTATGCTCTTGCCTCCTTTGTCGAATATTAATTGGGCATAGTGGTTTGTGTCGATTTCTGGGGTCTCTATTCTATTCCATTGACCTATATGTCTGTTCTTGTGCCAGTACCAAGCTGTTTTAAGAACAGTGGCTTTGTGATACAGTTTGATATCTGGTATTGAGATCCCACCTACTTTGTTCTTCTTTATCGGGATTGCTGCAGCTATTCGGCATCTTTTTTTTATTCCAGATGAATTTTTGGAACGTTCGTTCTAGATTTGTGAAATATGCCATTGGTAATTTAATGGGGATTGCATTGAATCTATAGATTCCTTTGGGTAGTATGGACATTTTGATGATGTTGATTCTACCAATCCATGAACACGGTGTGTTCTTCCATCTGTTTCTGTCTTCCTCTACCTCTGTTTTCAGTGTCCTGTAGTTTTTTGCATATAAGTCTTTTACCTCCTTAGTTAAGTTTATTCCTAGGTATTTTAATTTTTTTGGTTCAATGGTAAATGGGATTGCTTTTGTAGTTTCACTCTCGGTAAGTTCACTTTTGGTGTAAAGAAATGCCATGGATTTCTTAGCATTAATTTTGTATCCTGCTACATTGCTGAATTCATTTATTAAGTCTAATAATTTTTTGATGGAGTCTTTTGGGTTCTGTATGTACAGTATCATGTCATCTGCAAATAAGGACAGTTTTACTTCTTCTTTTCCAATCTGAATGCCTCTTATTTCTTCTTGTCTGATCGCAATGGCTAGTACTTCCAGTACTGTATTGAACTGGAGTGGTGAGAGGGGGCATCCCTGTCTTGTTCCTGATTTTAAGGGGAATGATTTTAGTTTTTGCCCATTGATTATGATGTTGGCTATTGGTTTGTCATATATGGCTTTTATTATGTTGAGGTATGATCCCTCAATTCCTATCTTGCTGAGAGTTTTTATCAAGAAAGAGTGTTGGATTTAGTCAAATGCTTTTTCCGCATCAATTGATATGATTATACGGTTTTTTTCTCTCAATTTGTTTACGTGATGTATCACATTTATTGATTTGCGGATATTGTACCATCCTTTCATCCCTGGGATAAATCCTACTTAGTCATGGTGTATGATCTTTTTGATGTACTGCTGGATCCGATTTGCTAGGATTTTGTTGAGGATTTTGGCATCTATGTTCTTGAGGGATATTGGCCTATAATTCTCTTTCATTGTGTTGTCTTTATCTGGTTTTGGTGTTAGGGTGATGCTGGCTTCATAGAATGAGCTGGGAAGTGTTCCTTCCTCTTGGATCTTTTGACATAGTCTGAGGAGGATAGGTTTAGTTCTTCTTCAATGTTTGGTAAAACTCCCCTGTGAAGCCGTCTGGCCCCGGGCTTTTGTTTGCTGGAAGCTTTTTGATTACTGCTTCGATTTCCTCCATAGTTATTGGCCTATTGAAATTTTTAGATTCTTCCTGATTAAGTTTTGGAATGTTGTATTTTTCTAGGAATATGTCCATTTCCTCCAGGTTGTCTAGTGTGTTGGAGTAGAGTTCATAGTATTTTCTAACAATCCTTTGTATTTCTATGGGGTCTGTTGTTATTTCTCCTATATCATTCCTGATTTTGTTTACTTGGGTCCTCTCTCTTTGTTTCTTGGTGAGCCTGGCTAGAGGTGTATCAATCTTGTTTATCCTTTCAAAGAACCAGATCTTGTTTTTGTTGATCTTTTGTATTGTTTTTTTTGGTCTCTGTGTTGTTTATCTCCGCTCTGATCTTTGTTATTTCCTTCCTTCTGCTTAGAGTGGGCTTTTTTTGTTGCTCTCTTTCTAACTCTTTGCGTTGTAGAGTTAGGTCATTTATTCTCATTGTTTCTTGTTTCTTGCAGTAGGCTTGTAGAGCTGTGAACTTCCCTCTCAAGAGTTCTTTCACTGTGTCCCATAGGTTTTGGATTGTTGTGTTTTCATTTTTGTTTGTTGCCATGATGTTTTTTATTTCTTCTTTGATCTCTCTGGTAACCCAGTCGTTGCTTAATAGCATGCTATTTAGTCTCCATGTGTTTGATTTTCTTGGATTGTTTTTGTTGTAGTTGATTTCCAGTTTTATGCGTTTGTGGTCTGAGAAGATGCTGGATATGATTTCAATTTTCTTGAATTTGAAGAGACTTTATCTGTGACCCAGTACATGCTCTATCTTTGAAGATGACAAATGTGCAGTTGAGGAGAATGTGTATTCTGTGGCTTTGGGGTGAAATGTTCTGAAGATGTCAATTAATTCCATCTGATCTAGTGAGTCATTTAGGTTTGATGTTTCTTTGCTGAGTTTTTGTTTAGAGGATTTGTCCAATGGTGATAATGGGGTGTTAAGGTCCCCTACTATGATTGTATTGCTGTCAATCTCTCCCTTGATCTCCTCCAGAAGTTTTCTTACATATTTGGGTGTTCCTATATTGGGTGCATATATATTTACCAGAGTTATTTCTTCTTGTTGGACTCCTCCGTTTAGTATTATGAAGTGGCCTTCTTTATCTCTTTTTATGTCCTTCACTTTGAGATCTAATTTGTTAGATGTAAGTATTGTTACCCCGGCTTTTTTTTCACTTCCATTGGCCTAAAAAACCTTTTTCCATTACTTCACCATCAGTCTGTGTGCGTCTTTTTTTCTGAGTTGGGTTTCCTGTAGACAGCGGATATATGGGTCATGTTTTCTTATCCACTCATTTACCCTATGCGTTTTTACTGGGGCATTTAATCCATTTGCATTTAAAGTTATTATTGATAGAAACTTGTTAGTCACCATTTTTGATCTTCACTGTTGCGTTCCTTCTTTGTTTCCTATTTTTTCTTTTTACAGCAGACCCTTTAGCATTTCTTGCATTGCTGGTTCGGTTGTAATAAACTCCCGTAGACCGTTTTTGTCTGTGAAGCTCCTGATTTGACCCTCAATTTTGATTGATAGCCTCGCTGGGTACAGTATTCTTGGATTCAGACCCTTCCTTTGCATGACTTTGTATATTTCATTCCATTCCTTTCTTGCCTGATGTGTTTCTGTTGAGAAATCGGTCTCTAGTCTGATGGAGGATCCTTTGTAGGTAACTTTCTGTCTCTCTCTGGCTGCTTTTAATATTCTTGCTTTGTCGTTGGTGTTTGCCAATTTAATTATTATGTGCCTTGGTGTCGGTCTTTTTGGGTTCATTATGTTTGGGACTCTGTGAGCTTCTTGGATTTGTGTGAGTTTTTTCTTCCCTATCTCAGGGAAATTTTCCGTTATTATTTTTTCAAACAGGTTTTCTATTCCTTGCTCAGTTTCCTCTCCTTCTGGGACCCCTGTTATTTGGATGTTGTTTCGTTTAGTGTTGTCCCAGAGTTCTCTTAGGCTGTCCTCATGCTTTTTAATTTTTTTTTCTAGAAGCTGCTCTGTTTGGGTATTTTTTCCTACCTTGTCTTCTAGCTCGCTTATGTGGTCCTCTGCTTCTCCTAGTCTACTGTTGATGCTTTCTATTGAGTTCTTTATAGCAGTGATGTCATTTTTCATTTCTTCTTGGTTTTTCTTCATTTCCTCTTGGTTCCTACACATATTGTTGAATTTGTCTTCCATTCTTTTCATCCACCTGATGGCCATTTCTCTGATTTCTTTCTTTGACAGGGTGCTTGCCTCCATTGCCCCCATTTCGTTTACTTCCTTTTCTGATGATGCCTGTTTTTCTTTCATATGTGGGTTGGTTCTTTTTTCACCATGATCTCTCTTCTCCAGGTGTTTGGTTATGTAGTTCTCTTTCTGATGCGTTGATTTAAAGGCACAAAATACAACACAACAAGGCACAACATACAAGGCACCGAAAACAAATGTTTTTACGATATTAATAACCCCAAATAAAGGTGACCACTGAGCGAAGAGAATTAGGGGATAAAGAAGAAAAAAGAGAAAAAGATTAAAGAGAAAAAGAAAAAAACAAAAAGGAATGCCGAAATGAGATTGGGAAAAGGGAGAGAAGAAAGAAGAAAAAAAAAAGTGAGAGAATGAATTAGAGGTGGGGAAGAGGCTATTTGGGGAGAAAACTCTAATAGAACCACAAATAATCCCAATGAATTCCAGCAGCAGATCCCTGGAGATTAATGCAAACTACAATCAACCACTAATATCAGGCGAGGCAAGGGAAAACAGAAGCACAAAAATAACCAGAGAAAGAAAAAGCAAAACAGGAAAATAAAAATGAAAAACAAAACAATCTCCCAAACAAGCATAAAAAAAAATATACTCAAAATCAAGCAAACACTAGCAAAACGACAGACAGAGAAAAAAAATTGGGTAGTGAAGAACGAGAAGAGAGAGGTGTATATGGATTTAGAGCAAGGGATTGGAAATTAGGTATATAAGTAGGGTGAAATTTAGACAGTGGGTAAAAAGAATGAATAGGGAAAATCTAAAGCAGGAATAGGGTAAGAGAAACAGGACAACAGAAGGGGAAAAGTGAGGAAGAGTTATGGCTTAAGGGTAAAGGTGAGATAGAGAGAACTGATGCTAAAGGAACGATGAAAATAGAGTGTAGAACACTAATTCCAAAATAAAATAACGAAAAAAAAAAATAAAATGACACTTGAAAAAGTGGTAAAATGATAGCAATAATACTGGCTAAAAAAATGTAGTAATTACAAAGGTAAAATCAGGTGATGAAAAAAAAATAATAATAGGTTCTTTATGAAATGGTGAAAAAAGAATTAAAAAGAAAAAAAGATAAAAATGTGCAGTAGTGAAGGTGCTTCAGATCTTCTACTCTTCTTTTTGGCACGCCTTAGTCCTGCCAGGCATTTAGGAGAGTGTTGAATTTCCCTGCGATACACTGTCCCTCCGTGCTATAAACCACAGTCCTGATTTTAAGGCAGGTTGTATTTGTTTACCAGACTGCCTTTATTTGCATTTACAGAAGAGACAGTTCGTGGCTCTGCCTCTGGGTGGCAGTGTGTCTGGATTGACCTCCGAGGCTATAAGTCCTCTCTATCCAGTAGTTAGGGTTTATTTTCTCTATGTTACTTGGAACTGGTTTGGGAAAGTCCACTGCCCAGAGCTGGTTCTTTAATCATTACTCCCCGCTCTGTTTCCCAGGCTCCCCAAAAAGATCTTTCCCCTACAGGCTATGTGAATGACCCCACCTGGGGAATCCCATTCACTGGGTTTAATAATCAAACACACGGATCTAAGGGGAACTGTAACAACAAGAGCCTGAGAAGTTGTGCGAATTTGCAAGCCTCCACCTTCCAGGTCTGCGCACAGTCTCCACGCACCCACTCGCCCCTGGCACCAAGCACCCGGCAGACTGGCAGAATCCGAGGCTGCTTTTTTGCATCCAGTCCAGCTATGTGCTTATTTTTATCGTTCCCTTCTGCCAGCAGCCCTGTGGGGCCCTTTCCCCACTTGAGGGTCACGCTGGTCCCAAGGGCCACGGACTCTGTGGGGCGCAGATTTCACCCCGCGCGGTTCTCTCTCCAACCTGAATTGCAAACCGCACCTTTAGGGGAAGTCTAACCTTTCTGTGAGAAGAAGCAGTGCTCGTCTGAGTTCACGCAGTCTCGCTGCTTGAGATCCCTTGTTTCCATGTTAGTAGCTGATCTCTGGTTGTCTGTAACAGCCACTCAAGATGGCACAGTCTCCGCTGCTGAGCCAGCACACAGGGAGACGTTTCAGCCGCAGTCTCCAACCGTACTTTTTTTTCTGGGAGTTCTCTGTCTTTCCCAGCTGCAGACTGTCTCTCAGCTGAATATCCTCTGCCTATTCGGGCTGTATGTTACCCGTTTCAGCTGCTCACCCTTATCTGCTCCAGGACAAGGCACAGGACACGTCCGTTTATACCTCCGCCATTTTTCTCCCCTTATATCTTTTTCTTCTAACCTTCCCACTCCTGTCTCCTAATGAACATGGCGATCAAGTGCGTCCGTTTGCCGAATGCACCCGAACGCACAGGAAGCTTACCCGAGGCACATGTTGACAATAATGAGGCCGTTTCCAGAATTGGGCATTTTGTCACTCGAGTAAAAATAAAGTGTCTTGAGTAAAGATTAATCTCTTTATAGTGCAATTCTTAACCTTTTCATATTAATGCCAATATTGGAACAGTGTATCTTGGATGTTTTCACAATGTATCTTTGCTACGCAACACTGATGTACATGCTTACATCTGGTTTTAGAATTGTGTAATTGATCATGAGTAACATGAGTAATAATATTACTCGAGTGATGCCCAGCTCTGGCCATTGCGAGAGACAAATATATGAATACGCAATTTTTTGTCTCTTTCGATGCGTGTCACCCAAAATGGTACGCGTGTCATAGGTTCGCCATCACTGGCCTAGAGGACTAGTAGGGACTGCGGTCAAGAATACACCTGGAAGAATCAGCTTTGAAAAGGATACTAAGACTTCTTTTTTCGAGATTACTGGAAGGAAGAGTGGAAGTGAATGTCCGAGTCAGGGGCGTGAGACAACCTCACTAAAATTGCAGCAGATGTGAGAATTAAGTGATAAGGAGAGGACCAGAGGTATGGAATGGCCACTGGGTGGCGGGGGGTTGCAGAAGGAGCAGAGCAGCTCTCTGAAGCTGACAGGATTCTCGAGCTGTTTTGAGGGTACTGCTGAAGTGGGCAACCTGGAATTGAAGTAGACCAGACCAAGTGCATGTAGGTCAAGAATTTCAAACACTAACACGAACCAAGTTTATGTGGGCTGCAAAACAAAAGCTTCAATTTTCATAGAAAGGTTTATTTCGATAAAGACATGCTGGATACAAAGGGCTAAAATAAATGAGTAATCGTTAACAAAAAATAATAGAACGTTTTAATAAAAATTAGTATTTTGCATTGAACATTAACTTCCCAGACACTGAATAACTGGACAGATTAATAAGCACAATGCAAATAAACCTACTTTTCTCATTCTCCAAAAGCAAAGTATTTCCTGTTGCACATACCAAACAAGTCAGTACAAGACTAATGATGTGGCCATCGGGTGCTAAAATATTGTCTGCTAGTATTAATGGAGAGAAATGGCACGCCTGCGCGTAAGGCGCACAAGGGAAATGAATGCAACACAATTATAATCAGTCATTAGCAAATGTAGTTAGTAATTAATAATTATGTAAATCAGGTTATTGTAAAAATCAGGTTACGAAATTTTTATTAATACGCTACATACTGTTATATTCGCTGAGCCACAAACATATTCATTGTGGGCCACGTGCGGCCTGTGGGCCATGAGTTTGACATGCTTGTTGTAGGTGATTGTTCTGTTGCAGCTCTTGGGAGGATTTGGAAGGTCATTGAGGGCAGAAAAATGGTCGTAGTTGAGGAGTGTAGCTTTATAGAGCTGAATTTATTTCATTTGAGAAAGGCAGCCTGTTTAGTTGAAGACATTGGGGTTCAGCATGATGGTGAGCGGAACCAGAGCAGAGTGTGGATGACTAATAATCCAGGAGAGAAGGGAGAGCTACGTGGCAGTCTCAGACATCAAGGAGTAAGTCTGGGGATACAGACAGATGGAAGAATAAGGGTGGACCAACAGGACAGAGTTGCAGGTTGGGGTTCTAGGTGAAGTTGGAAACCAAATGCAATGTGCTTCCATCTGAGCAAAGGCAAAGGTCCCTGCAGTAGAAGGGTCTGGGGCTTATAAGTGTCATCCAGTGGCCATTTGATCTTGTCACCCAGAAAATGACTGGACAGGACATGAAGAGGTTGAGGAATGGTGGGGAGTGCATGCCAGCAAAAGAGATTGGATTGTTTCTTTTGGAAAAACAGTTCCTTTCCCAAGGGTTGTCAGACCTAACTAGGTTGGGGTCATGGTTTCCTCAGCCAGGACTACTGATACCAGGAGATGGTTGAAGTTAAAAGGCTTCCTTCCAGTGTCAACCTTTCTTGGAGCTTCTCAGTAAAACCCAGTTATTAATGGTGACCACACCCCCTCTCCAATTTTTTCTGGCATTTCTGGGAATTGGGTTAATTTTAGCTATAAAAATAAATGGAAGCACTGGTCTTTGAGATGATGGGTTGTGTTCAGACTAACACTTTGAACCTTAAAATGAGTGAGTGACTAGATCAGATCAACCAGTTGACAGCCTGTCTCCATTCAGTCAGATTCTCTGAAGGCACTGGAGAAGCTTGGCATCCTCATAAAAGGCACCATACTTTTACTCTGCCACCCGACTGTTCACCCCCTTCTCTCCCTGATAAAACTGTCCTGTCCTTCAAACTTTAGCTTCAATGATGCTTCCTGGTGACGCCTTCCCTGAATCCCATTGATAGACTCATTTAGGCATCATTCCTGCCGTGGAGACTGGACTCTGGTTGTGAAATTATCACATTGTAGTATTATTTCTCTCTCCCTCAGTAAATTGTGAATTTTTTAAAAGATGGGGACTGTAGCTGTTCATCTTTTCATATCCAGCTCACTGTGCTTTTTGACATGATATTCAGTAAATCCTTGCTCAGTGAACACGCAAATGTAAGTGTGATCTATTTTTCACAGTTTCATTCCAGCTTGTTCATTCTGAGTCAGAACCGCCCATGAATTGAAACTTTCAGACGACTATTGAACCATGGGGATTCTACTTTGTTAAGTTCCCCCATTTTGTTTTTTGTTTTTTTTTTCTGGAGAACTTACAAAAATGTTAAGGAAGTGTCAGGATATTCTGCACAAGGGATATTAGGGTAATATAGCGTAACAGTCATTGGGCTAGGGAAGCCATAGGCAAACTATGGCCCGCGGGCCGGATCCGGCCCGTTTGAAATGAATAAAACTAAAAGAAAAAAAGACCGTACCCTTTTATGTAATGATGTTTACTTTGAATTTATATTAGTTCACACACACACTCCATCCATGCTTTTGTTCCGGCCCTCCGGACCAGTTTAAGAACCCATTGTGGCCCTCGCGTCCAAAAGTTTGCCCACCCCTGGACTAGGAGGTAAATTCTTGTGTAACTAGAATAGGCAAAATGCATACCTTGAGATGGAATGTTTTAAAAGTGAAATTGTTCCTCTAATTGTCTGTACTTTGTTCTCTGGAATGTAGGAAGCAGTCCATTAGTTCAAATCTGTCTTATTTTCCTCAGCTTGCTTGCTACAATTAATGCTTTCCTCTACAGATGGAAACAAAAGAAAGTTATGCTCAAATACAGCTTCTACTGAAAGATATCGATTTCCTAAAAGGCAGAGAAGCAGAACTGAAGCAAAGAATTGAAGCTTTTGATTTGTAAGTAATGTTTTCATTTTGACTATTCAGAGTCTGTGAGTTTAAAACAAATACTACTAATTATTCTAATGCTAATTGCCAAGTAGAGTTCTTGGTTGTAAAGGTGCATTCGGCTAGTTTTAAAAGGCATAAGTTGAGAGAAACAAAGACTAGGATTTTGCTTTTGAAATATTAGTTATTGGGATGAAAAGCAGTGAGACACCATCATCAGGCTACAGTAAAACCAGACCAGTACTTTGAAGAAGCTAACAACTGTTAACAAATTATGTTCAGTCACACACTTATGTTTAGTCATTGAGATCTAATGGTTCCATGTGCATGTAGTAACTCAATGCAGTGGCTCTGACTTGATTTGTACTGGGTGATGGATGTGTGTGTACTAAGTGCTCACCACTATTTCATTCTTCACATTGTACCTGCCATTAATGGCAAGCTCACCAGTCTAGTTTATGAAACAGGTTTCATTTCCATTAGGTTCTACTGTTAGTTGACTCTTACTTCCTTAGTGGATTTGCCCTGGTCTTCATTTATGTGGTTAGATCATTTATATAGGCTTTAATTCATTTTATTTTTCATCTCTGCTACATTACTCTGTTCTAAGCAGTACTGAAGTGGTAAATTGATCATGACAGAAAAAGAAAGTGACAAATAAGCCATCGATTTTCAACTGGTGTGCTGCAAGAATATATAAAACGTGACATACCTGACTGTAGTCAAGGGCGTTAACCTCTTTTTCCTTAGATTTTCAAATAAAAAAAAAAGACAACAGTCAACACAAAATAGCGGTTCATTGTGAACGATTCAAAAATATACCTGTTGTGTTTTTTTTAAATGGGCAAATATATTTTTGGCATGCTGCAGAATTTTAGTAGTTTATGTGTGTCAGAGATAAATAAGGTTGAAAATCGCTGATATCTTACGTAATAAAAGCCTAATATGCAAATTATTCCCTCTACTGGAGTTCCACTGTGAGTTTGACCACTGGATCAGTCGATCAGTCACTATGACGTGCACTGACCACCAGGGGGCAGACGCTCGGACCAGTAGGTTAGCTTGCTGTGGGCACTGGTGGGCTGGACTGGAAAGTGAGATGTGAGGTGAGAGCTGTCAGGAAGTTCCTGGGGTTTGTCTTGAGCCCTGGGCAGAGGCAGGTGGGGGCGGGAGCCAGCAGGGACCGGGTGGCTGGGGAGGCTTCTATGCTGAGAGCCTGGACTATGCAGCCCTCCGCAGCCTGTGGCCTTCTCAGTGCTCAATTCATAATCTTCAGAGCTGCTTATATTTATTTAAGTTTCACTAACTACTCCAGGAGAGTGGGTAACACCATTATAGGGGGCAGGCCAGGCATAGCTGCCCAAAGCCAAGGTGCAGCCTCAGGCTCCTGGAACGCAGCTGAGAGGGGGGTGGGGCTGAGTCAAAGAAACTGAGTCCAAAACTTGAGGCGGAGGCAGCAAGAGGTGGAGGATGATAGCTGTGCAGGGGCCTAGAAAAGCTGTTGTGTGGGGACAGCCAAGGAACCCAGTGCCTCTCCCACGGGACAAGGTCTACATCCCTCCCTCCTCCTCCCGGTGACCTGTCACCCCAGCTCTTCTCCAAAGGTTGGACTTGGCCCACAGAGCTCTCCACCACTGCACACCCTGTACTGCCTTGTCTGCCCCACCCCACTCTGCACAGCCCGCTCCATTCCCACACAGCCTTTGGAGAGCTCTGCCCCCAGAGGAGAAAGTGGGAGGCTGCAGACAGGAGGTCACATGAGGAGGGGGCAGAGCAGGGCCCACCAAGTTAGATGGAGGGGAAGGAGGGAGAAACCCCACAGGACTGGGGGCAAAGACAGTCGGGGAAGGAGGGCCATGTGGAAGCTTTGCCCTTGGTTGAAGTAGAAATCCTGACCCCATTTTACAGACCGCAGCAGAGTGTGTGTGTGGGGAGGGTCAAAGCAAAAGAGGGTTTGAGGGGACTGGATGGAGAGCAGCAACGTTTGATTAATGGCCTACTTACTATTTTTATTGATTTCAGAGAGGAAGGCAGAGTGAGAGAGAGAGAGAGAGAAACATCAATGATGAGAGAGAATCCATCGCCTCCTGCATGTGCTCCATACTGGGGATTAAGCCCGCAATCCAGGAATGTGTCTTTGACCGGAATCAAACCTAGGACCCTTTAGTTCGCAGGCTGCGGCTGTACCTACTCTACCAAACCATCTAGGGCGACCCATGGCCTATTTAAAAACCACTGCAGTAGGCTGAGCAGGGGTCTTACCATGATGGTGTTACCTGATAATGAGGGTGTCTGTCTTTATGTTGGAGTAATTGGAACTGCAACGAAGTAAAGACACAGCAATGGAGCCTACAAAGGGTTTCCACGCACACAATGCCATTTACTTCATGTGGCAGCTGAATTTGGTGAGCAGAGCCTTAGAAGAACATGCGGTCTCCAAGACCAGGGGCAGGGGAAAGTTCATGCTGAACATTCTGTGCTGTGAGTTACAACCTATATATATAAAGGCATGATATGCTAAGTGTCTGACCGAGTGGTCAACTGAGTGGTCGCTACGACTTGCACTGACCACCCGGGGGCAGATGTTCCAACCAGTAAGTTGCTTGCTGCTGGGGTGGGGCCCATCAGGACCAGGCAAGACAGGACCAGACTTGCCCTGGAGCCCTCCTGTGATCCCACCCCAGCCCCAATTGGGACTGGGTGAGAAGATCAGGACTGTGTGAGACCACCGTGATCAGCCAGGTGGAGGGACCCCTGCCATTCATGAATTTGTGCACCAGGCATCTAGTAAGCTAATAAGTATAGTTTACTGCTCCTTTGCTTTACATGTTAGTCAGCAGAGGGTGCTAACACATAGAGCTTTTATCCTTTGCTTGGAATGGTCAGCATTCCCTAGCACTTACCTGGCTCGATCCAAGGGAAGACCATTCCATTCTTCAGTATTTGGAAGTTCTGATTGACCTATCTATCTTTTTCTATTGTTCAGCACTCTTCAGTATTCAATCACTAGATTATTAAATATCAGAAACAAATCTTTTGTCTTTCATACCTATGGGCTGATCAGTTAAACCTCACAGAAATAATCTTACTGAAGAAATAAGTACTAAAGCAAAAGTACACTAACTTAAGTTTGGTATGTAGCTTTTCTCTGAATTTATTATGGCCATTTATTACCTGCAATCATTTTTTAAGTGTTCATCATCTTCTATGAAAAGCACTTTGGTCTTGAAACTTGCACACTCCCTGCAGCCTGGTGCACCATGCTGCTCCATCTGCTACTTCAGATCCCACATAACTTGGTCAGTTCATAAAATAGATGGAGAACTCCAGCTCTTTCCAGTTACTTCCCAGCAGTGACAGTCACATAACAGTTTTAGCTTGTGGAGCTAAAATTATGTTATTTTTTTCTCCTAAAGTCTTTACTTCAGCAATTACAGTTTTATTTTTTTGCTTTTTATATTTTTGCTAATATCAGACGCTACAGAAGAAAATCATAAAAGTGTGGCTGATGCACTTAGGAGACAGGATCCTGAATATAAAGAGCATGGAGGAGACCTGTGACCAAAAGCTCAAGAATGAAATTCTAAAGAAATTGTTTGGTGATCTTAAACAAGTAATAGATTTGGAATAAGTTGATGGAAACACAGCAATACTAGTGAAGTAGATAAGACTTAACATTTTATGGTGATAGTGTTTAAAAAAATACGTTTTTTATTGACAGTCAAGCCTTTCCCATGAATATTTAAGATAATTTTACAGAGTTACAGTATAGGGAATAGCATCCTCTGCTCTTTCTTACTCATAGCTTTTCTAACATGTATTGAGGGTCTGTGATTTGCTTTCATTTTATGGCACATTGTGAGTTGCTCAGCTCACATTGTAGATAAACTATAAAAGTGGTTGATCTAAGGCAGTTGTTCTCAACCTTCTGACCTTTTAAATACGGTTTCTCATGTTGTGACCCAACCATAAAATTATGTTCGTTGCTACTGCATAACTGTAATGTTGCTACTGTTATGAATCGTAATGTAAATAGCTGTTATGCAGGATGGTCTTAGGCGACCCCTGTGAAAGGGTCGTTCAACCACCAAAGGGGTCGCGACCCACAGGTTGATCAACTTTTTAAAAATTCACTTTTTTAAAAAAAAAAATAATAATTTTAGGGAGGAAAGGAGAGAGACAGGTAAAAATCAGCATGAGAGAGAAATATTGATCTGTTGCCTCCTGTATGTGCCCTGATCAGGAATTGATCCCATGACCTTCCAATGCACTGGACAGTGCTTCAGCCATCTGAATCAGGCTGACCAGGGCTGGAATTATAATCCCTTTTAGTTCTCTTTTCCTCTCCCGCCTCATACTTGCCACTACGATGGAGGTATCTATCAATTTATAAATTATTCTGCCTAGTGGTTTTAGTGCTTATCAGGTAACATGTGCCCTGTATTCCTTCAAGATTCTGCAAAGCCAGAATCAAAAGAAATAAATGGAAATTAACAATGGAGCAAAAAAATTATACAGGAAAAGGAAAATATGATAACTATGGTTACTATGACTTCCCTATAATCTGAGTTTTAATGTGTTGCAGTGATTAACTACTCAGTGCAGACATCAAGCCCATATGGTAACTTTTCTCTACAGTGCTCAGTGTAGTGTCTAGCACACAGGTGTTCATATAATATTCATTGAGTAAATGAATTTGTGGTGAAGAGATGACTCAACTAACTTTTGGTATGTCTTAATAAGTGGTCTCTTTTTACTGCCTTGCCCGTAATTTGTCATGAGATTACATTACATAGTACTTACATTACATAGTACTGAGCTTATTCTTTAAAAGAATTCTAATTAAAATATAGTACCTTTCCATGTATAGATTTTGAAATGATGACATACATATAGTATGTCAGCTTCTCGAGTGTAATAGCAAGTGCTGACATGTCTGTAGTTGTTAAACCCTTAGGAATAAATGAATGAGTAAATGTGTATGTTAATTTTCCCACTGCTTCGCAGATCATGTACTGTTTGATGTTGTCTGGTTTGGGTATCCTCTATGACTTGAGCAAGGGTGGGAATTCACAGGATACTCACCATCTCTCTCAACTGAAACGTCTGCTAGTGGCAGTTGGTGGAGATAAGTAAAACTTGAAAGTGTGCTTTTGGTATTGCTAACCCAGATATGAGGGTGGTCGAAGTTGGCCCCGAACCCTATGCCCAGCCCTTGAGGGCAAAAGTTCTTTGGGGTGGGGATGGGGTGCAAGGCAAGGCAGGTGGATGTGACTGACTTCTTGTTCTTGGGATTTAGAGTCAGTTGTACCAGTGTAAATTGAACTTAATTTACTTTTGTGTGCCAATCCAGACCACCATGGAATAATTGTTCTCAATAACCTCACAATAACGAGTTTTGGGGACCAAATTAAAGGATTGTAGCAGGTTTTATATTCAGAATTTGCATCTCTGGGCTTTGGTACTGATAGTCCTTGAAGTTATGCATGGCCATGTTCATGCCCTTAGGTGCCCGGGTGCCACAGAAACCCATACATTGATAGGAATCTGTTCAGGAAAGTGACAAGAAAATCATTTTGGTCATTCTAATTCTCAGGTATCAACTTGAGCTAAAGGATGACTACATCGATAGATCTAACAGACTGGGTGAAGAGGACAGGAAGAATAAAGGTGATTCTTGTGGAGAAGAAAGCTGCATTTGTAAATTTCTGGTATAGGTTATTAGCTTCCTAAATTGGGCCTGTTCTAAATTTATATGTGTGTGTGTAGCTTACATTTTACTTTTACTACAAAATTAATCATTATTTTGTTCTTTTAATTTTACGTATCAAAAATGACCTTAACCTGAGAGAGGTAGGGTATTCAGGAGGTTTTTCTTCCCCCATCTACTTTCCTCCCTCCCCTTTGACCACCACTTGCTTGTTATCAATATTTATGGGCCTGTCTGTTTTGTTTTGTTTATTTTTATTTCTTAAGATTCCACATGTAAGTTAAATCATAAGGTATTTGTTTTTCTCTGTAACTTATTTCATCATAATATCCTTTAGATTCATCCATGTTGTCACAGGTGGCAAGATTTTATTCATTTCAGTGGCTGAGTAATATATCACATCTTCTGTATCCACACATTCATTTATTGATGGTAGTCTAGGTTGCTTCCAAATCTTGTCTGTTACTAGTAATGCTGCAGTGAACATGTGGGTGCACATGTATGTCTTTTCAAATTGGCATGTTGTTGTTTTTTACATATACTGAGAAGTAGAATTATTAGAACATATGGCCGCTCTTATTATTATTTTTTTTGGGGGGGTGGGGGTGGGGAGAGTGACTTCACACTGTTTTTCCATAGTGGCTGCACCAATCTGCATTCCCACCAACAGTGTATGAGGGTTCTCTTTTTTCCACATCTTGGCCAGCACTTGTTATTTATCCATTTATTGATGATAGCTGTTCTAACAGGTGGGAGGTGATATCTCATTGTGGTTTTAAGCATGAGAGACTTCATTTTTTACTTATGGAAAATTTTAACTTCTCCATTCCCTGTGACCTCTTTCCTTATTTCTTTTACTTGTAACATATGTTTATGCCTCATGATATTTTTACCTGACATATAACTTCCTAAACTGTTTTATAACTAACCCAGGAGTAGGAAAGTTGAATAATTTTTCAATCTCTTGATATTTTATGTCTCAGTATATTTGTAGAAACTTGTCTATGAAAAGAAGTGAACTTAAGTAGAAATTTCAAAGGAACCAGAGCTGGGTACTTGATAAGGACCCATAAGGTCACCCAGTGTGTGGCTGCTCCTCTGTGACTATCTTGTGAAAACTAGACTAATACTTCTTAGGAATTAGTACCATCATGTAGTCAGCTAATTTTTTTTTAATGATATATCTGCAAAGACTCATATTGAATGAAGTGAAAATGATGAAATAGACACTAAAATCATAAGACAAATCTTTGTATTTAAGGAAATTCAGATCTTTGGGTATGAGGGCTCTGAGCAGCTGGTGCAACTGGTTGGTATGTGTAGTGGAAGAAAGTTCACAATATATGTGACCATTAAGACTTCCCATCACCTGTTGGGTAATAGGACTTATTTCTTACTTTGCCTACTGATTTTTGACTATGACACCTGCTATTTTAGATGATGAAATAATCGTCATTAGGTCTGACATTGTACATAAATTCTTAAATGAGTTTTTATTCACTAGAAAAACATCTTTAATTGGTTGGCTTTCTCTTTCAGTAAAACCTATTCTTGTGCAAGAGCAGTCCATGGCTACCAATTCAAAACAGGAAGAAGAATGCAATCATTCTGCAACTCGTGTGAAAGAACTTGAGGTAATTGCTAAGCCTATTGTTTTTTGAAGTCGATAAAACTTCAAGGCAGTAGATGAAATTTTAGTTTCAGCCATACATTATTTAGCTTGATGTGTTTAGACTGTTTATTTTATGACTAAGAAGGCCCAACTTAAGTTAATTTAGTAGTTCTTCCTTTTAGTCCTTCCTGCTTGTTGCCTGGAACAAGTTCCTTAATCATTGGGGTGGTTGAGGTTCCGTGGTGAGCTGACCTATGTGCCTAGCCCATAGCAGGTGGCCAGTGCTTTTAGTTTCTGCCTTAGCCTCTCCTTCCTTCCCATCAGCAGAAGGTGAACATTCCTGTCATTACATTGGGATCTTACAGGATAAAACAGAATGAGATGTGTTTTTCACATGCCATTTATTTTCTTGCTGTTCATCACGTGTGCTCTCTGAAGGACAGAGCTGGAACTTGATGTACCTGGATATATCCTGCACATAAAATGTATTTTTGCAGCTGTAATGATCTATTTATTTGAGAACATTGTAGACTTTTGTATGTAAACATGAAATGTATAAAAAAAGGAAAGCACCACAGCATGTTTGTGATAGCTCAGCTTTTCATTTTTATAAACATTGCTGCAGTCTGTGATTGCTATTGGGACCTTAGTTGTATCTGGAAAATGGGCAACAAACTTAATCTGAAGCACTTGCTTTGTAGGCCAGGGTTCTTCTGCATAAGTATAAGGTTGGATGAACTTCCCCCGCCCCTTCTAGGGCAAAGATGAGCTTCCATGTTGGAATCAGGTTCTTCTTACTGCAGAGAATGAGTCCTCTGTCCAGTGACCTTACTTACTATGACACCCAGTTTATAGCAGCCTGCCAGTTTTTGCATAAGAAGTACTGCAGTAACTGTTCAAATGCAAGTTTTTTTTTTCAATTCCAGCTTGAACTCGAATCTCTCAAGGCCCAGTTCTTGGCAATAACCAAGCAAAACCACCTGCTGAATGAAGAGATGAAAGAGATGAGTGGCTATTTGCTTCTAAAAGAAGAGAAATTAGAGCTTCAGGCTCAAAATAAATTACTTAAACAACAACTGGAAGAGAGCAGAAATGAAAACTTGCATCTTTTTAACCGTATGTCTTTTTCCTGATTTGCATGTCTTTGTAATTCATATTAGCTTAATATTATGACACTATGCTTTGTATCTGTAAGGAAGGCTTCAATCAGGAAAATTTTTATAAAATTAAGATTCTCAATTTGAAGTTACTTCCTTTTTTGCTTGCTATTACTATAGTATATTATTAGTGTCACTAAGAAGTATCTTTAAATTACAAATCTGCCTTCTGGGTTGTACAAATCTCCCCTCACTTTCTGCTGCTCAGATTTGGCCATTGAGAAGGAGGAATGAGAGTGAGGTTGAGGTTATTATTCCCTCTCCACCATTGCATCCTCACCCCCACTGTATATATTGGCTGTGGGCTGGCCCTGTGCCTCTCAGCAAGGCAAGATCCAGTGCTTACAGGATGACCTCTCACCATTGCTCTGTGCCTGTGCCAGATCTTTCTCTCCCAATTCTGGGAATTCTTCCCTCCCTGATGGTTTAGGCCAAGTGTGGAGACTGTCCTGCCCACAGGCTATAGAAGACCCATAAAATCTTTTGATCTGGCCCTGCCAAGGCATTAGGGGTGAGTTAATTAAATGTTTGACCAAATATAGGAGGCTAATTAAGTTGATAATTTTGTATGACCTGCAAATGATGTTATAAATATCCATGTCAAAACCGGTTTGGCTCAGTGGATGGAGCGTCGGCCTGCAGACTGAAGGGTCCCAGGTTCGATTCCGGTCAAGGGCATGTGCCTGGGTTGCGGGCACATCCCCAATGGGGGATGTGCAGGAGGCAGCTGATCGATGTTTCTCTCTCATCGATGTTTCTGGCTCTCTATCTCTCTCCCTTCCCCTCTGTAAAAAATCAATAAAATATATTTAAAAATAAATAACTAACTAAAAATAAATATCCCAATGGCCCTTGGCAGAAGAAAGTTTCCCCACTCCTACTTTGGGCCCACGGAGTTAACAGCATGGCCCCATTACTAGCCCAGAGAACTATACCACCCTTAGTGGCTAACCTACATGAATCACCCTTTAGTGGTTCTTCAGTGACTGAAATGGTGGAACTCCATCTGATGTCTGCTTGAACCCTGAGTGTTGCTGACTGGTGCACAGATCAGATTAGACCTAGGGGTACTTAACAGGTTTTGATGGAGAACTCCTTTTATGCCTCCTGTGTGTGATAGAGGAAAGAGGTGGGCTTTCAGGTTAGTTAAAGGATTTGAAAGAATTTCTTTCATTTGCATTAGAAAAGAGTAGTGAAGTTTGCCTCTGCATGCATTCAACTCTTCTGAAATTTGTGCTCTTAGTCCATTCCATAGAATTAATATGGTATTAACTACATGTGTACAAAGAAAAGAAAGAACAATTTAAAATATCTTTAGCTGCTTTTGCTAAGTGAGATGGGAAAACTTACTGTTGATAATCACCAGGCTTTTTTACCTTCTTAGTTATAGCTCAACCACCTCCTGAACTGGTAAATTTGCAGAAACAGTTGAAGGAAGCAGGAGCTGCTTTCGTGTTAGGGCATAAGAAGTTTGAAACTCACAAGGAGGCTCTGCAGAGACAGCTGCAAAGTGAAGTGAGTACTGATCTTTATTTGGTCGGGTGTTAGTCTGATCCACTGTGTACACATGTAAGCTTGGTGTGTGTCACACCAGTGTAAATCAGATTGGTTTTAACATCAAAAATTATCCCCCCACTATTCTAAGGTAACCTTCTCACCTGAGAAATTCTTGGGTGATGATATAACTATATTTATAACAGTAATAAAATCCCAAGGAAAGCGCACTCATAAACAGAAATTGTCCCAGTCTCGGTTGTGCCCTCTAGTAATGTCTCTTGATTCTTGCCCTGTGACTTAGAATTGTTGACACTCTGGTGTCTGCCTCATACCTTATAGAACTGTTCTTAGAGATGAGTGCAAATGGAGGTGGCAAACTTGTTTGTGTGCTCTATTGTTTTCTAGGGACCTGTGGACCACAGGCATGAAGCTGCTCAGAATGGGCAAAATGAAAAAGAGAATAAGCCCTATAAAAGACTTGTTCCTTTTGAAGTGAACTGGGATTTCTTTTACATTGATTTCTTCCCTTCTTTAAATCTTTTCAGACTGAGCATTCTGCAAAGCTGAAGGCCCGGATATTAAATTATGATGCTTCTGTAAGGAGGTTAACTATGCAGGTGGCTGATTTAAAATTGCAACTGAAGCAGATTGAGACAGGTTAGAGAGATTTTTAACTTACAAATGTGTATGTGTAAAACTTCCAGTATATATGGAAATGTAATGATCATTACTGAAGTTTCAGTAATTCTCATAGTAGGGGAAAAGCCATAGAAATATGACATCTTAGAAGTAAAAACTCTGTCCATTTCAGGAATACCAACCAGTCAGTCATCAGCTAACGTGACTTGCTTTTATAGGTTCCTTTGGCTTGGAAGAGCCTTGTACCCCAAATAAGAAAGGTGTAATGGCACAGAGGTTCCCAAATTCATGGACCTTGGTTTTTCTTTTATATTTGTTACCTTGATAATAAGATCAATCTGACCCTTCAGGGTTTTTTACGTGTTCCTTGAGAGATGAGTAAAATATGTGAGAAGCAGGGTGACTTATGTCACTCTAGAGGCCTGGTGCATGAATTTGTGCATGGGTGGGGTCCCTCAGTGTGGCCTGTGGGGATTGTGCTGAAACTGGCAGTCCAGCGCCACCTGCTGCTACTGCCTACCACTCTTGCTCATCCTGATCCTGCTGCACCTGCCGCAGGCTCACGCCCAGTCAGTCCTGATCAGGAGAAGCTCGTCTGCTGCAGTGGCGCTTGCCTGCATCTGGCGCCTGTCCCAAAGGGTATGGGATGGAGGGGCGGTGGGGGGAGAACGCAATCTGCCCTTTGGGCAGGTGGTGGGATGCCCTTGCCTGCCCAGGATCCAGATCTGTCCCTGACGTTCGCAGGGATTGTCAAGATTTCTTCCTTGCAGAGTGTCTAGGGAGGGGAAGCAGCTGCGGTGCCTGAGGCCAACTTTCAGGAGGCTAGTGGCCCTGTGCTAGTGGTACTGGTCTGTTGGTGCCTGGCCTGTTCTCTAGAGATTGGACCTGCAGGACTACTGAGGGAGTGAGTGGCTACTGCTGCTGGCTGGTGGGCCTCCAGGAACAGGTCAGTCAGCAGAGCGGCACTCCCCCTGTGGGAGCGCACTCACCACCAGGGGGCAGCTCAACGCAGGAGCTGCCCCCTGGTATCAGTACATGTCAGAGTGACTGGTGGACCTGTCATTCAGTTGCTTTAGATAGAGGTTAGTATATATCACATTGATTATATACAGTGTTTATGTTTTTGCACCTCAATTTTGAAGTTACTGATTAAACTTGGTTGGACACATTTAACTTCTTTGCGATAACCATTATAATAACCTGGTTATTAACAGGGAAGGAGTAAAAGGAAGATTAGGTAATAGAGACATGCCATTTATACAGCTTTGCCAGGGAATTGCAGTTAATAGTCTCCAAGTTTATTACCTAAAGATCACTGTGGGAAGGCACTAGACAATGGACCCATGCCCAGTGAGGTCTGCATGACGTGGGATGTTGCTTATCTGTTAGTCAGTCACACCAGGGAATAAGTCAGTAGCCAGAAATAGGCATGCCACCGCAAGTACAGGAATATTTAATTTTTAAGCTCCTGAACAAAGAAGCCCCTCTCTCTCGCTGCTCACCTCAGATTCCCAGCTTATGGTGTTCTTACCTCCCTCTACTCACCCTGTGACCCACAGCCATGTAGACTTCACACAGTGTACTGATGTACTAAATGTAGCCTGACACTAAATCATGCCCTGCTCCACCATGGAATGGACACTCTGGATACTGGCCCTACTCTTTGATTCTGCTGGAGCCCCGTCTGCACTCTTTTCAGGACTAGGCTAAGGGACATTGAACCCTGCAGACCAGAAAATATAATTACACACCAATAAAATACATTCATTCTCCCATGGGAGTCTTAGAAAAGTCTTTTTCTAAAGATACTGCAAGAGCCACCCACTACCACTAAAGTCGGAAAAATTTGACCCAGTGATTTCTCCAGCTACAGTTGGACCTCAGTTTCCTCATTTGCAATGGGGATATGAATATCTACTTTGCCATGGTGAAGAAGGCAAAATGAGATGGCTCTCAGTTGAGTGCCTGCAACACATCAGATACTCAGAAGGATTACTGCTATCATGTTACTGCATGTTTGCCCTGAGGATGCATACTGCCTGCCTCTTCTTCATAACAGGTGTACTGAAGCTGAGATACAAAGCTCAAAAAGAAAGTTTCTGTGTGTTAGCAGTTGAACTGGTTTCCACATTTCCTGGCCTGGAGCCTTCCTCAGTTCCTATTTGTACTCACTCCTCCTCAGTTCCTTTTCCCATCTTCCACGCTAGTTTCATTTTTATCTCTTGACTCCTTCCCTGTTCCTTATTTTCTCTCACGCCTATTTGCTAAACTGCCCACAGCTGAAATCACAGTGATCTCGAAAGATGAATAGTGTGAGGATGGAACCTTTTCAAACACATGCATTGCCCTGGAGGCATTGCTGGAGAGTAGCGGCCACAAGACTGGCTATGCATGTTCAGGTTTTGCTTAGGGAGTCCCAGCATCTGTACACCTCCCTACCTGTATGACCTAGCCTTAGCTCCCCAGGTGTAATGTGGGAGGAGCAGAGTTGTTAGTCTTGTTGTGGCTGCAGGTCCTCATACCCTTATCTGAAAACTAGAGGCCTGATGCATGAAATTTGTGCACTCACCTTCGGTGGCTCGCCTCAGACCTCGCAGCTGTGGCTTTGTCTGGAAGGTTGTCCAGAAGGATGTCTGGAAGGTCATTCGGCTGTCCGGTCTAATTAGCACATTATGTTTTTATTATCGACTAGAGGCCTGGTGCACAAAATTCCTGCAGTCAGGCGGAAGGGGCCCCCCAGCCTGGCCTGTGCCCTCTCAGTTCTGGAGCCCCACGATAGATCGCCCCAAAGATGTAGGCTCCTGGATGAATTGCCCCAAAGAGGTAGGCTGGAGTAGGGTCCCTGCCTGCAGGCATGTAAAGCCTCGGGACCCCCAGTGCTAGAAGCTAAGACCAGCAGGTCATAATAAATGCGAGAAGTTCACCAGAAGGCTGATGGGCTTCGATATTCAGCAGGGCTGAAAATCTGCAAATTATTACCTGCTGCTAGAGGAAAGGCCAAAAGCAGTTCCTCTAACCTGATAATTTTTTCCTGTTTATCAAACCTGACCTTTGATATGTGTGTTTATTTTGCTAAAGGGCAAAATGTGTAAATAAAAAGCCATGGGTCCAGAAATTCGGCAAGCCACTCCACTAGAGAGCTGGTTTCCGCCTGGCTTTCCCCCATGCCTTCCAAATTTATACTTCTTGTCCAGTGTATCCATTTATGTGTCAGCCCCTTCTCCAAATTCCTGAACCCTTGATGCAAAAAGACTGCGGCACCCCAGGCCACGCCATGTGGAGCTAGCTGCCAGGCCCCACCTCCGTGCACACAGCATCAAGTCTGCGCCCACCTGTGCACGCAGCCTCCTGATGATGGATGTGATGGGCATGAGGGCATTGCGGCGTGAGGGCTTAACAACCACATAAACTTATATTAGCATAGATAGATTGGGCCCTATAGTGGTTTTGCCACAGCCCTGGGAGTTCTGGGGCAGCATCCTTTAGTGAACCATGTTTGCAGTCAAATATGTGACTATCCATGCTGGGTAGAATAAATAAAGGTAATGAATGGATTTGCATCAGTTCAGGTAAAGTTTATCAACAGTGAATTCAGGTCTGCTTAGGCTTTGTTACCAAATTTATGAATATGATTGTGGATCGTGGGTTGTGAAATAATATCATGCATTAAGAAGGAAGGCCTAGCTCTGGCTAATTTTGTTCAGTGGTTAGAGCGATGGCTTGCAGACCAAAAGATGGTGGGTTCCATTTCTGTCAACCACATATACCTCAGTTGTGGGTTTTCTCACCATCTTTGGTTGGGGGTGCATGTGGGAGGCCAAGTTGAGGTGTCTCTCACATCAGTGTTTCTCTTCTCTCTCCCTATTCCTCTACTCTTCCCTTTCACTCTTCAATGGAAAATACATCTTTAAATGAGGACTAAAAAAAAGGCCTAAAAACAAGGTCTGTGAAGTTATAACTGGTACATAAAGCTTTCAAAAAAAATGCTAATAAATAAGAATTGGCTTCAGAAATTGTTTAGTGTGCATATTTGTTCTTATTAATACCTCTCTCTTCATTTAAAAAAAAAATATCAAGCATATTTGAATTTTTTTTCCTGCTCATTGGTCACATTATTTTCATTTAGCCCCCAGCCAAAGCCATCTCTGTTTCATCATTCTGCCAGCAGATTTATGGTGTCTCCTACTGGTGAAACAAGCAGGGATTTCTTGAAAAAAAAATCATCTCAAACAGGAAAAGCTGATGGGAGAGACAGTTACACCAAGGATCATAAATCATCCAAATACAAGCACAGTTGTTTGCTCCCACATTTCTGATCTTTAGTTTGTAATCACACCAAGGCAAGAATGAAAGAGCTAGAGCAAGAGATTGATTGCTTAGAAAAAGCTTTCTTCGGTATTCTGTTGCTAGAAGCCCACTAGCATCTAAGAGTCTGCCTCCACTCATGTAGGTAAGCTTCTGCAGAAAGGGTTTCAGGACTTTCATGGTCCTTTTATCTGAGTACGAGTGAGTGAGCTGTAGAGAGCAAGAAGGAGGAGAAGTCTATGCTTGCTGTACCTGGGAAATCTTTAGCCTGAGTAGCTTCATCCTCACTGCACCTATGGTTGCCTGCTTACCAGAGACTTCTCCCCTGTGACATAACATTGTGGGAGGCAACGGCTTAGAGCAAGTTCAGCATTTTGCTTGACATGCAGACGTGTTCAGAGAATGGTAATCAATGGCTTTTCCCTTACTGCTGATTAGTTTTATTATTAATGCTGAATCCTTAATAATGTGGGTCAGTTATACGTCATACTCAACTATTTGCAAGGATAATAGAATTTCTTTTCAAATTAAACTCCTTGGGAACCATGTTGCTGTTTTCACTGTGTAATTTGTAATACTCTTGTCCTGATACCTTTTGCCCTTTAGGTCTGGACCAATCCCAGTCCTTTGTTTTTCCCAGTCCTTGTCCTGAAAGAATGCTCCCGCCTTCAGCAACTGAATCTAGGCACAGCCTTTCCATCCATTCACTCTCAAGCCTTCTGGAGCAGAAAGCCAAGTAAGTTCCACATTCTGATTGGCCCAGCCAAGTCTGGTTAGCTGAATGGCCCTGACTTTGCGTTGTTTTAAAGTGACGCTCAAGACCATGTGGAGTGTAGAATCAGATTGTAAGATGATGTGTAATCTTCAAGAATCATCTGAATTATTTGGGGAAAATTCCTTTTAGCAAATAATTAATTTTTCCTTGTTTGCTAAACCTGATGTGTACACAGTGCACTATGGTAGCAGTAAGCATTTTCATAGTTCTATGAATAGACTTGGTTTATAGAAATAAAAAAGCAACATACAAAATCTACAAAAGCATATTCAGTTTATTTTTAAACTTGAAGTAGTTTCACACATTTTAATTTTAAAGTCCTTCAAAAAAAATAAGTCAGTTAAAAAATATTTGGGCATTTAGTCCAAACAAAAGTCTAATTTGTCTATTGAGATAAATACTGAATTGGTAGTGGGTTGTAGGGTCTGATTGCTGAAGTAGAATGGCGTATGTAGAAGTTGGGTGGCGGGTCACCCAGGCTGGGATTGAGGCGCATAGGAGACTCCTGTCTGTGCTTGATCCATATGGACGGCACT
This sequence comes from Myotis nattereri, assembly GCF_964212035.1. Taxonomy (NCBI): domain Eukaryota; kingdom Metazoa; phylum Chordata; class Mammalia; order Chiroptera; family Vespertilionidae; genus Myotis; species Myotis nattereri. The sequence continues at coordinate 11,727,265 of NC_138094.1, read as the reverse complement.
CTGACTCCTTAGTTCTGGGCTCCAGGCTGGACATCTGTCTGCATATTTTGATTCACTCCCAGTGTACAGAGTTGAAAACTGCCACATGTGTCCATCGTGGTCCTAATGCGTGTAATGTGCATTTATTTATATTGCTTTCTCATGATAAAGCCAAGAGGAGAAACAGCACACCCATGTGGGAGTTAGGGCACTTGGATGCACATGGGGCTTGTAGTTTTGCATCTTCAGCTGACTCATACTGATGCTGTGCAGAATTTGTTCTTTTCAAAAACGTTTTGTGGTTCTTGAAAATATAAAAGCATTGAGAGTGCCACATTATTTCTTGTCAGCAATATAATACCTGCCTCACAGTGTAAGGTGGTTCTGCAGAGTGCCCAAGCTAATGTCTTGATTACTTGGAATGATGCCAGTTGCATGGAGCGTGCCCAGTGCAGGACAGCTTTCATTTTCACAGAGCACAGTTCATTCTCTAGAGCAGCGGTTCTCAACCTGTGGGTCGAGACCCCTTGGGGGTCAAATGACCCTTTCACAGGGGTCGCCTAAGACCATCGGAAAACATATATATAATTACATATTGTTTTTGTGATTAATCACTATGCTTTAATTATGTTCAATTTGTAACAATGAAAATACATCCTGCATATCAGATATTTACATGAAGATTCTCAACAGTAGCAAAATTACAGTTATGAAGTAGCAACGAAAATAATTTTATGGTTGGGGGTCACCACAACATGAGGAACTGTATTAAAGGGTCGCGGCATTAGGAAGGTTGAGAACCACCGCTCTAGAGCCTTTTCCAGAGTCACAAAGGCTTTTCATAGCCCTGTGCTCTTGGTTTTACCTTATTACAACTTCACACTCATGAATTTTATTCTTTCAACCCAGTCTTTATCAAAGACAAACTGAAGTTCAAGACAGACATAAATTTTCAAATGTGGATGAACTATCTTTCGAGGATAATGAGGAATTTGGATCATCTTTTGAACGTAAGTTTAAATGTAAGTACCAGTTTTTAACAGTTGAAAATGTAGAAAGCTAAGTCTTGGTGAAATATATCCATTGTTAAATCAAAGGCCTTAAAAATTACAACATTTGTATTTTGTGATAAAAACATGGATACAGATGTATTACCTTTTTTATATCACAGATTTTGATGGGTCTATTTGAGTGTTACTTTTTTTTAATTTTCAAGATAACCAATAATTTCAAAGTTGGAGCTAAGCTCACAAGTGAACCCTTAACTTAATTTACCAAGTTTGGGATTGCCTCAGATTAAAATACCTGATTCTTAATTTTTTTTTCTTTTTATGGAATATGAAGATGCTAAGTTATTTAAGTTATACAGATTCTGATGACTGCATCAGATGTAGAAACCTCATTCTTAGTGAATGAGTGGAGGTGGAAGTATATTAGCTTCCTTATCTGAAAACTGGAGGCCTGGCTCTGGCTCTGCCTTAGATTGTTCTCTGGGAGCATACTGCTTAAGTATAAAATTAGGATATAGAAGTCAGTCAGCTCTAAGGTTCTCTCTAGCCTAGGAAATCTTTATATTTGTATATAATCTGTAGTTTTGCATTGTGAGCTTCATTGTCAAATCTGAAAGTACTCTACTTTGAACAGTTAAATGAAAGAGCTTAGTAAAATTGGTAAATTCTTTGCAACTAACTTTTTAACAATTTTGTTAAGGCTTTACTATCTAAATGGAGCTCATATAATTATCAGCAAGTCAGGTGAATTCTGTCACTTTCCTGTTGGGTTATAAATCTAGTTTTGGAAACAAATCTAATTCTTTTAAGTGTAATAACACTTTGAGAAGCAAATAGATTGTCAAGTGGTATGCTGAAAGTCTTAGGATTAATTCTGTAGGAAAAGATCTGGCTTGGTTGCTTTGGCTGAGACTTGAGCGCAGCCAAAGTTACCCCCATACTGCCCTGCCTTCTTTTGCTGTTGTTAAGGACTCCTGGGACACTCATTTGTACCTATTATAGATGCAGCAGACATGCCGATACAGTTTGAAGTGAATGGCCTCCATCCTGCTGGTGACATGCCTCTCTTGGGAACTGCCTTGGGTGCTCCTCCTGCCAGACCTATCTCCTCTCATTACCCAAGTAAGTTTTCCTTGGTTGTAACTACAGATAGTATGATAGCTACTAAATGCCAGCCTGTTCCTAGTGAGTTATTTCATTTATTGAGGGAGGACCTTTATAAGCATAAATTATTCAAAGTCTTAGAGTTGAGTATTGCCATTGTTAATACATTTCTGAAATAAATTTGAACATGTAAAGAGGAGAAAATTAAAGGAGTTGCTTCTCATTAATCTTCCCCAACAGTGGCTTTTTAAAAAAAAAAAAATCTTTATTGTTGAAACTATTACAGAAGTCCCCTTCTTTCCCCCATTGACCTCTTCCAGCCTGCTCCTGGCACAGGCCCGCTCCCCCCCCACACACACACACACACAGACAGGCCCTCACCATCCCATTATTTGTGTTCACTCATTATGCATATATGCATACAAGTTCAATGATTGAGCTCTTCCTACCCACCTCCCCTCCCCTGACTTCCCTCTGAGGTTTCGCAGTCTGTTCCATGCTTTTATGTGTCTGGGTCTATTTTTGTTCATCAGTTTATTTTGTTCATTAGATTCTACACATGAGGGAGATCATGTGATACTTATCTTTCTTTGACTGGCTTACTTCACTTAGCATAATGTTCTCCAGGTCCATCCATGCTGTTGCAAATGGTAAGAGTTCTTTCTTTTTTACTGCCACACAGTATTCCATTGTGTAAGTGTACTGTAGTTTTTTTTATCTACTCATCTGCTGATGAGCACTTAAGGCTCATTCCAAATCTCAGCTACTGTAAATTGTGCTGCTATGAACATAGGGGTGCATTTATTCTTTCTAATGAGTGCATTGGGTTTCTTAGAATATATTTCTAGAAGTGGGATCACTGGGTCAAATGGGAGTTCCATTTTGAATTTTTTGAGGAAACTATACTGTTTTCCACAGTAGCTACACCAGTCTGCATTCCCACCAGCAGTGTACTTTTCTCCACATCCTCGCCAACAGCTGTCATTTGATTTCTTGATGATAGCCACTCTGACAGGTGTGAGCTGGTACCTTATTGTTGTTTTGATTTGCATTTCCCAGATGATTAGTTACTTTGAGAATTTTTTCATATGTCTCTTGGCTTTCTGTATGTCCTCTTTGGAGAAGTGTCTATTTATGTCCTTTGCCCATTTTTTAATTGGACTGTTTACCTTGTTTTTGTTAAATTGTATGAGTTCTCTATATATTTTGGAAACTAACTCCTTATTGGATGTATCATTGGCAAATATGTTCTCCCATGCAGTAGACTCTCTTGTTATTTTCTTTTTAAAAAAATACTTTTATTGATTTTTTACAGAGAGGAAGGGAGAGGGATAGAGAGTTAGAAACATCGATGAGAGAGAAACACCAATCAGCTGCCTCCTGCACACCCCCCACTGGGGATGTGCCTGTAACCAAGGTACATGCCCTTGACCAGAATCGAACCTAGGACCCTTCAGTCCACATGTCAACGCTCTATCCACTGAGCCAAACCAGTCAGGGCTCTTGTTATTTTCTTGATGGTTTCTTTTGCTGTGCAGCTGCTTTTTATTTTGATGTAGCCCCAATTGTCTATTTCCTTCTTAGTTTCCTTTGCCCTAGGCATTGTATCCATAAACATGTTGCTGTGTAAGATGGCTGAGATTTTGGTGCCCGTGATTTCTTCTAGGATTTTTATGGTTTCCCAACTTAAATTTAAGTCTTTTATCCATTTTGAGTTTATGTTGTGTATGGTATAAGTTGGTCTTATTTCATGTTTTTGCATATATCTGTCTAATTATCCCAACACCATTTCTTGAAGAGACTGCCTCTGCTCCATTGTATGCTCTTGCCTCCTTTGTCAAATACTAGTTTAGTATAGTGGTGTGGGTCAATTTCTGGGTTCTTAGTTCTGTTCCATTGCTCTGTATGCGATACTTGTACCAGTACCAGGCTATTTTGATTACAGTGGCTTTCTAGTATAACTTGATATCTAGTATTGTTATTCCTCCAACTTTTCTCTTTCTCAAGCTTGCTGCAGCTTTTGAGGTCTTTATTGGTATAATTTTTAGAGTATTTTTCTAAGTCTGTGAAATATGCCATTGGTATTTTAATAGGTATGCATTGAACCTAAAGATTGCTTTGGGTAGTATGGACATTTTGATGGTATTTATTTCTGCCAATCTATGAACATGGTATATTCTTCCTCTAGTTTATATCTTCTTCTACCTCTTTTTTCAATGTGCTATGGTTTTCTGAGTATAGGTATTTTACCACTTTGGTTAAGTTTATTCATAAGTCTCAATTTTTTGTTGTTGTTGCAGTGCTAATTGGGATTGTTCTTTTATTTCTCTTTCTGAGCGTTCAATATTGGTATATAAAAATGCCATAGTTTACTGGGTGTTAATTTTATATCCTGTTATGTTGCATCCCTGTCTTCCTATTCTTAGGGAAAATGGTTTTAGTTTTTAGCCTTTGAGTATGATATTGGCTGTAGGTTTGTAATATATGGCTTTTTAATATGTTGAGATATGATCTATTTCTACTTTACTGAAAGTTTTTATCAAAAAAGGGTGTTGGATTTTGTCATGCTTTTTCTGCATTGATTGAAATGATCATGTGATTTTTGAGTGTTGCAGTCTGTTAATGTGATATATCACATTTATTGATTTGTGGATATTGTACCAGCCTTGCATTCCTAGAATAAATGCCATTTGGTCATGATGTATGGTCTTTTTAATGTATTGCTGGATCTCATTTGCTAAAATTATGTTGAATATTTTAGGGTCTGTATTCATCGGGGATAATTCTCTTTCTTTGTAGTGGCTTTATCTGGATTTGGGATTAGGGTAATGCTGTCCTCATAGAAAGTGTTCCTTTCCCTTGGATATTTGGAATAGTTGAGGAGATTAGGTATTAGTTTTTCTTTGAATGTTTGATAAAACTTCCCTATGAAGCCATCTGGACCAGGACTTCTGTTTGCTGGAAGTTATCTAATTACTGCTTCAATTCCATCAGTACTTACTGGCTTATTCAGGTTTTCTGATTTTTCCTGATTGAGTTTTGGAAGGTTGTATTTTTCTTATTTGTCCATAGTCTGACAAAGCAGTTACCTTTTTGCTTAAGACAGTTCTTCAGAAACCATTCCATTTTGGGAAATCATAGTATAAAATTGAAATGGCGGTTAATACCCATATACATCTTCAATGTGATTGTAGTATGTTAATAATTCTTTGTTTCCTTCATGTCTTTAAAAAAAAAAATAAGGACAGAAGAACCTTTATATTTCAGTTTTCAGAAGAGCTGATGACATTGGAGGAAAACTCGTCATCAAACTTGTCTGGCCCACTTTCTCTTTCTTCTTACTGTCTCTAATTTACACACTTCCCTCCCCTGTGTGGAATCAGGGAGGAAAGCTCTAGGGGGAGATTAGAGCTTTGTCTCATACTCCAGCCAGATCTGTTTCTCCTTGAACTAAAGAGTTTAAGCCTCAAGCTTGAAAGGAGATTTCTTAAGTAAAACCACCTCTTGTTTTTCCAGTGTTTGGATGGGACTATCATGTTCAACGCCTCTTGTAAGTAGTTTCTTGGTTCAAGTCAGCATACTCAGGGAGATGAGGAATTGCCAAAGGAAACAAGACTTTGAAAGGATTGTTCTCACTGATTCCAGGGTACACCATCCTGTAAAGCACTCATTCAGCGAGACTTCATTGAGAACCTTCACTTCATATATGAAAACTCTATCACCCAATATCACCTCATTGATTTAATTGTGAAAAAAGAAAAACAAACACCTCCTGTGTGCTGGGTGCTGGGCATACTGCAGTGGGACAACCCAAGCCCTTTCTTCATGGAGCTTCTAGTGGGAAAGTCAGCAGTCAGCTAGCCATCACCAAGACCTCTGATGGGAAAGATACTGAGTAGGGGCAGTGGCCACCCAAGAGTGGCTGTGATAGGTTGTTTCGCAGAGACCTGGGTGAGTAGGAAATAAAAATAATACAATAAAGGAAACCAACTGAGTTCATAGGTGTTCTATCTCAGAGATAGAATGAAAATTATAACAATGGCTTTTAAAATTATTCTTAAGTAATGTTTACATTGATCATTGAAAAATTCTCTTATAATCATCATTTCCCCTCTTCGTTTGGATACAAAGGGAAGTGAAAAAATCCAAAACTTGATATCTTTGAGATGTCCAGTGGAAATACTAATTAGGTAGCTACCAAGTACAGTCATGCACCATTTAATAGCAGGTATATATTCTAAGAAATGTGTCCTTCGGGAATTCATTGTTGTGTGAACATCAGAGTGCACTTTTGTAAATCTAGGTGGTACAGCCTCCTGTACATCCAGGTAGCCTATTGCCCCTCCGGTACAAGCACATACAGCATGTTACTGTACAAAACAAGATTAAATCAAGCACAGGAGAAAATGACGCCATCGAGAGATGTAATAAACATGAGGTATATGAAGTTGCTGCCCATATAACATGGGATGCTGTTTCACAGCACACTTTTCTTTATCATTAGAAAAAAAAAAAAACCACTATAAAACAGTGATTAAAAGGGTAGTGTAGTAAATACATAAACCAGTGACATGGTCCTTTATTATATTTATTAAGTATTAGGTACTAGACGTAGTTGTATGTGCTGTACTTTTATATGACTGGCAGCACAGTGGGTTGGTTTACATTAGCATCTCCATAGACACGGGAGTAATGCATTGTATTACATTACCATGTGGTGATAGCCACACCACTTAGACAGTAGTGATTTTTCAGCTCCATTATAATCTTACCAGAGGCCTGGTGCATGATTTTGGGGGGTCCCTTGGCCTGGCTGGTGAACAGGGCCATCTTGTCCACTCCTGATCGGGGCCTACTGGCAGGGGTGGGGTCGCGGGAGCAACCATGGGAAGTTGTCTGGTCATGGGAGCTTGGCTGTGGGAGCACACTGACCACCAGGGAGCAGATTCTGCCTTGAGCATCTGCCCTCTGGTGGTCAGTGCACATCATAGCTACCGGCCAGTCTTAACCGTTGCTTGGACTTTTATATAGAGAGAAGATGGGACCACTGTCATATATGTGGTCTGTTGAACGAAATGTTGTTATGCAATGCACAGCAAAGATATAGTCCTTTTTTCTTCTTTATTGTTTAAAGTCAGCAACCAAACAGCATTTCTATTTTGAGATTGCTATTCCATGTGATAAAGTGATGGCATTTAGGTCTGCAAGCAAGAAGAAGATTGCCTTTCTGCCTGTGAAAATGATCAACTGCCTCCTCTGGTATTTGAATTTCATGACCAGGAGTATGAGTCCGAAATGACTGTGTTGTTTCTGTCCTGTTAGCAAAAACCTTCAAAATCCTTTGGTGAACCTATGAATTTGTCTCTTAGCATTGCTGGGGGGAAAGTGTAGCCTACAAAAGTTTAGGCTCTTCCAGAGCCAGAGGAGAAAGGCAAGCATAGCCATCTGTGGGATTGACATTGAGTTAAACCTGTGACAGGTGAGGACTTTTGCTTTGAGCTACAGGGAATAGACAAATAAAGCCTGGAACAATAGATGTAGAACAAACAGATTCATGTGGTTGTGAGAAGGCAGGTACAAAATACTGTGTAAATGTGGTGGTGGAGAGGTGTCACTTTAGGAATACTGTTTTTCTTAGTGGCTGTATCTTGTATTCCTTAGCCAGAAGTGTGCTAAGGTTCCTTCTTATCCACAACCTCACCAGCACTTATTGTATGACTTATTAATGGTTGCTATTCTGGCTGGTTTGCAGTGGCACCTCATTGTCATTTTAATTTGCATCTCTCTAATAATTAGTGACATTGAGCCTATCTTCATGTCTCTTGCCATTTGTATGTTGTCTTTGGAGAAGTATCTATTTAGATTTTCTGTCCACATTTAATGGGGTTGTTTTTCTTTTGGTGGGTTATCGGAGTACTTTATGTGTTTTGGAAATTAACCCCTTACCATATGTATTATTGGCAAATATGTGCTCCAATACAGTGGATTCCCTTTTCATTTTGATGCTGATTTTTTTTTGCTTTGCAGAAGTTTTTTTAGTTCAATGTAGTCTCATTTGTTCCTGTTTCTCAAGAATGTTGAGGCTAGGGGACCCTACCCCCCTCCCTATGTGGGAGTCTGTTCTGTGGTACTCTTTCCCCCTCCCTACTTTGGAGTCTGTACTTGTTCTTTAACAAATCTCCGCCTTTGCTATACCGAAGAAAAAAAAACACAAAAACAAAAACGAATGTTGTGGCTATTTTGGGGTCTTTTTCAGTGTTCTGTATCTCATTTGAATGTTCAGAACATTCAAATTTATATGCAAATATAAATTTTTTGCATATTTCTAGATCTGTGAAATATGCACTTGGCATTTTAATAGTGATTGCATTGAATCTAAGGATTGCTTTGGATAGTAGGCACATTTTAATGATATTAATTCTACCAGTCCATGAACATGGTATATTCTTCTGTTCGTTTATCTCTTTTTTCAGGGTCCTGGGCGCTTGCTCAGTGGTGGGGTTGTGTGGGAGAGGTGGGAGGAAGTGAGTATTAGGTTAGGGAGAGATTGAAAGCAAAGCACAGAGCAAGGGAGGCACAAATATACCCAGGTAGCATGAGTCTGCTGCTGGAGGTGCAGTGTTCCCAGTGCAGAAGTAGTGTACTATTTCAGGTCAGTCCGGAAAGAAGGTGTGGACACCACCAGAGCAGAGACAGCAACAGAAATCCAGGCCTCCTTTTCAGGAAATGAAGGGTGCTGCTGATGGTGGTTGCTTGAAGGCAGAGAGACTGATGTCAGGGTGAGCACATTGATTAGGTTATTTCAGCTCAGCTGTCCAGGTAAAAGGTAAGAGGTAGTCTTATTGCAGTATCTGGGGGAGTTAGAGCCTGTAAGCCCTGGTGGATGAGTGAATGTAGTGTAGAAAGGCATGATAAAAAGGGACAGGAATGATAACTTCAGGTCTGAAGCTGATGCTGTGGGATTTCCAAGTGTTGATGGTAGGGAACTGGCCAGAAATGCGGATGAGACTCGGGGAGAGATCTGTGCTAGAGAAAAAGATGTGAGAATGATCAGGGCAGAGGTAATAGCTAAAACTCCAGGAAGGGATCGGCCCAGGGCAAGTGGGAAATGTTGGTAAGATGACTAGGGGGGTTCAGGGGCGGGGTGCTGGTTTTGTACTAATTTTGTACTGTTCTGGGCGGGAGAGGCTCGATTGCTTTTGTGGGAATTAGGGGAAGAGTTATACAACTGCTGTATAAATACAGACTAATGTTTAAGTTAGAATCCTAAATAGAGAGTTACAACTGAGGATAGAGGCAGAAATGCAAGGCTTGCGAAGGGCAGAGTACAGAAGAAGGGGTGAGGAAGATAAGGAAATGTGTTGTGGCAGGAGGACAGTTGAAGTTGTTCATGGCAAGGGTGACTTGTTTTCATCTAAGTAAAGTAAAAGGCAGATGCTGTGCCAGGTGTGGGGCTGGAGGCTGCGAGACCATGAAGATGGATCAGCAGGCCAACACAATCAACTGAGAGTTGAGCAGTCTCCCTGGGCCTCTGCTCTTTATTTTCTGTCTCTTTAGGTGCAGATGAGAAAGAAGTTAGAGAAGAGAGTGAAGAAGCAAGAATATGGAACCTGCTGAAAGAACAGAAGCTGAGAGAAGAAAGAAGGCAGAATGAACAGAAAGCTTTGGAAAGAGAACGGAGAAAACTAGAAAAACTGGATCGAGAAAAGGTATAATAAGCATAGCTCAGTTCTCCATGCTAGTAGGTAACTTTTAAAAAGCTTGCTGCAGGCATCCCAATCCTCTCCTGTGCTTAAGCCCACTGAAAAGGGCTGTACATGGGCATAATAGGAGTCTCATAGGAAAAGGGAGCTTTGCAAGTCTGTGAGCATGCATTCTCATGTTCCTGAAAACACACTCGGAAAGGAGATGGACTCTGCTTTGCTGTAGAACTTCCCTGTGTAAGGGGTTTCAAGGTCAGCTGGCTAGGACCAGAAGAAACTGGGGGAGGTGGCTGCCAATCTGGTGGCTTCCTCAGGCTGCCCTGCCCTCCTCCCTCCTCATTGTCTTTGACTTTCTATGTCCTGATTCTGGTCCCAGGCAGATGGATTACCCTGCTACTTCTCATGCCTGCTGGACCTTACATAGATTAATCTTCTGTATCATGTTCCTTGAATTCCTGGCTCATTTGATCTGGAACACAGACACTTTAGGCACAGTAATTCCTATTCTTCATTACATGATATATTTGTGCCACTTTGATAGTAGCAACGAATGAAACAGTTTTCTGTCATGCACATGTCACATAAAGAAACAGAGTTATAGTACTATGTGTTTTTAAAATGTATATGTGTATCTCCTATTTTGCTGGTCATCTATTTACAGCAGATTATTGAAGAGTCTTTCAAGACGGAAATGGAGAAAGAATTAGAAGTGAGTGCTCAGGAAATGAAAGACAAATCTGTTTGTGGTGAATATGCTTTAAAGAAATACATGCATATCACCCAAAAGGACCAAGACCTGAAGAAGGTGGATAAGGTACTGATGCTATGGACCAGTGGTCTGTATGTGAGGATGTGAGGGCTTCTGTGGTTTGTTAGAAAACCTTGGGACAGGAGTTGGAGACAAAAGGTAACAGCAGAGGAAATCCAAAATTCAAATGGAGCCTCAAGTCGTATGTATATTACACTTCTGACAAAATGTTATCTCCTTTGCTTGGGCCAAAGAGTGAACAGATCTTGATTGGTAAGGTTTGTAAAATTGGAGCTATCTCATTATTTTCAGAACAAGAATGAAAGTGCTATCAATGAAAAACAAATGGATTGGTACTATCTGAGACATGAATTCTATATAATAAAATCCTAATATGCAAATGGTTGAACCGCAGAATGACCAGTCATTATGATGGGCACTGACCACCGGGGACAGATGCTCAATACAGAAGCTGCATCCTGGTGATCAGTGCGCTCCCATAGGGCTCATGGCTGGCGAGCGCAGCGGTGGTGGTGGGAGCCTCTCCCACCTCTGTAGCATCGCGAAGCGATCAGTGGGACATCCCCCGAGGGCTCCCAGAATGTGAGAGGGTTCTGGCCGGGCTGAGGGACCCCCTGAGTGCACGAATTTCATGCACTGGGCCTCTAATATATTACATAAGTCTAGAATACTATGGCTATTGAGAATGCGCACAGGACAGTTAGAGTGCTTGCTAAATTTCACATCTAAAAGTCAACGTTTTGGACTCAAATTATATTTAGGCAGTCCTCGGGTTACGTTGAACTCGATGTATGTTGTTTTGCGGTTACATCACTATCTCCCATTTACAGTGTTAATAAAAAAAAGTTCCGTCATTTCGACATATGTACATATGTGCTTTGTTTTTTATTATCTGCCACAAGTAAAGGTCAGGAATTGTTATCTTGCTTTAATTTTTTTTTTTTTACTCTTTCACTTCATTACTGCTGTGTATGTGCTCCATGTGAGTGATGTAGGTGATTCTATAGGTGGGTTCCGACTTAACGGGGAAAATCGCATTATGTCGCGATATAACCCGAGGACCTACTGTATATTTCAAAAAGTTTTCAGCCCAACCAGCATGGCTCAGTGATTGAGTGTTGACCTATGAATCAGAAGGTCACAGTTTGATTCCTGGTCTGGACACATAACCCAGGTTGCTGGCTCGATCCCCAGTGAGGGACGTACAGGAGGCAGCCAATCAATGATTCTCATTGTTGATGTTTCTATCTCTCCCTCTCCATTCCTCTCTGATATTTTATTTTATTTTATTTTTTATTTTAGTATTTTTTATTGTTTTATTGCTTAAAGTATTATAAAGAGTATTACATATGTCTCCTTTTTTTCCCGCCCTTGACAATCCCCTGGCCTCGCTTACCCCCAGTGTCTTATGTCCATTGGTTATGCTTATATGCATGCATACAAATCCTTCAGCTGATCTCTTGTCACCCCTCTCCAGCCACCCAGCCCTCCCCGGCTTTCCCGCTGTAGTTTGACAGTTTGTTTGAGGCAGCTCTGCCTCTGTATCTATTTTTGATCATAGGTTTATAATGGTCTTATTATCCATAAATGAGTGAGATCATGTGGTATTTTTCCTTCATTGACCGGCTTATTTCACTTAGCATAATGCTCTCCAGTTCCATCCATTCTGTTGCAAATGGTAAGAGTTCCTTCTTTTTTACAGCAGCATAGTATTCCATCGTGTAGATGTACCACAGTTTTTTAACCCATTCATCTACTGATGGGCACTTAGGCTGTTTCCAGATCTTACCTATGGTGAATTGTGCTGCTATGAACATAGGAGTGCATATATCCTTTCTGATTGGTGTTTCTGGTTTCTTGGGATATATTCCTAGAAGTGGGATCACAGGGTCAAATGGGAGTTCCATTTGTAGTTTTTTGAGAAACTCCATACTGTCTTCCATAGTGGCTGCCCCAGTCTGCATTCTCACCAGCAGTGCACGAGTGTTCCTTTTTCTCCACATCCACTCCAGCACTTGTGTTTTGTGGATTTGTTGATGATAGCCATTCTGACAGGTGTGAGGTGGTACCTCATTGTTGTTTTGATTGGCATCACTCGGATGATTTCAGTGACTTTGAGCATGTTTTCATATGTCTCTTGGCTTTCTGAATGTCCTCTTTTGAAAGGTATCTATTTAGGTCCTTTGCCAATTTTTTGATTGGATTATCTCCCTTTTATTAAGTTGTATGAGTTCCCTAGTTGGAGATTAAAAACTTATCGGTGATAACATTGGCAAATATGTTCTCCCATGCAGTGGGTTTTCTTGTTGTTTTGTTGATAGTTTCTTTGCTGTGCAGAAGCTTTTTATTTTGATGGAGTCCCATTTGTTTATTTTCTGTTTAGTTTCCAATGCCATAGGAACTGTATCGGTGAAGAAATTGCTTTGGCATATGTCTGAGATTTTGTTGCCTTTGGATTCTTCTAATATTCTAATGGTTTCTGGTCGTATATTTAAGTCCTTTATCCATGTTGAGTTTATTTTTGTGTGTGGTGTAAGTTGGCGGTCTAGTTTCATTTTCTTGCATGTATCTGTCCAATTGTCCCAACACCATTTATTGAAGGGACTATCTGGACTCCATTGTATGTTCTTGCCTCCTTTGTCAAATATTAATTGAGAATATTGGTTCGGGCCCGTTTCTGGGCTGTCTGTTCTATTCCATTGATCTATATGTCTGTTCTTGTGCCAGTACCAGGCAGTTTTGAGAACAGTGGCTTTGTAATACAACTTGATACCTGGTATTGAGATCCCACCTACATTGTTCTTTCTCAGGATCGCTGCAGCTATTTGGGGTCTTTTTTCATTCCAGATGAATTTTTTGAGAGTTCGTTCTAGGTCTGTGAAATATGCCACTGGTATTTTAATGGAAAGTGCCTTGAATTTATGCATTTCTTTGGGTATTATGGACATTTTAATGATGTTGATTCTACCAATCCAAGAACATGAATATTTTCTGAATAGAGGTCTTTTACCTCTTTAGTTAAGTTTATTTCTAGGTAGCTTAGTATTTTTTGGTGCGATGGTAAATGGGATTGCTTTTTAAGTCTCTCTTTCGGTAAGTTCACTATTGGTGCATAGAAATGCCATTGACTTCTTGGCAGTAATTTTGTATCCTGCTACATTGCCAGATTCATTTATTAAGTCTAATAGTTTTTTGATGGAGTATTTAGGTTTTTTTATGTATAATATCATATCATCTGCAAATAAAGACAGTTTTACTTCTTCTTTTCCAATTTGGATGCCTTTTATTTCTTCTTCTTCTTGTCTAATTGCAGTGGCTAATACTTCCAGTACACTGTCAAACAGGAGTGGTGAGAGTGGGCATCCCGGTCTTGTTCCTGTTCTTAGGGGAAATGGTTTTAGTTTTTGCCCATTGAGTATGCTGTTGGCTGTGGGTTTGTCATATATGGCTTCTATTATGTTGAGGTATGATCCTTCTATTCCTACCTTGCTGAGAGGTTTTATCAAAAATGGGTGTTGAATTTTGTCAAATGCTTTTTCTGTATCAGTTGATATGACTGTGTGTTTTTTTTTCTTTCAATTTGTTTATGTGGTATATCATGTTTATTGATTTGCGGATATTGTACCATCCTTGCATCCCTGGGATAAATCCTACTTGTTCATGGTGTATGATCTCTCTTATGTACTGCTGGATCTGATTTGCCAAGATTTTGTTGAGGATTTTGGCATCTATGTTCATGAGGGATATTGGCCTGTAATTCTCTTTCATTGTGTTGTCTTTACCTGGTTTTGGAATTAGGGTGATGCTGGCTTCATAAAATGAGCTTGGAAGTGTTCCTTCCTCTTTAATTTTTTGTAGTAGTCTGAGGAGGATAGGTTTTAGTTCTGCCTTGAATGTTTGGTAAAACTCCCCTGTGAAGCCGTGTGGTCCTGGGCTTTTGTTTGCTGGAAGCTTTTTGATGACTCTTCAATTTCTTCCATAGTTATTGGCCTTTTGAGATTTTTAGATTCTTCCTGATTGAGTTTTGGAATGTTGTATGTTTCTAGGAATATGTCCTTTTCCTCCAGGTTGTCTAGTTTGTTGGAGTGGAGTTGTCCATAGTATTTTTTAACAATCATTTGTATTTCTCTGGGGTCTGTTGTTATTTCGCCATTATCATTTCTGATTTTGTTTATTTGGGTCCTCTCTCTTTATTTCTTGGTGAGCCTGACTAGAGGTTCAACAATCTTGTTTATCCTTTCAAAGAACAAGCTCTTGGTTTCATTGATTTTCTGTATTGTTTTTTTTGTCTCTATGTCATGTATTTCTGCTCTAATCTTTATTATCTCCTTCCTTTTGCTCCTTCTGGGCTTTCCTTGTTGCTCTCTTTCTTATTCTTTGAGAGGTAGTTTTAGATGATTTACTACCATTTTTTCTTGTTTGTTGAGATAGACCTGTAGAGCTATAAAGTTCCCTCTCAGGACTGCTTTCATTGTGTGCCATAGGTTTTGGATTGTTGTGTTTTCATTGTCAGTAGTTTCCAGGATGTTTTTAATTTCTTCTTTGATCTCATTGGTAACCCAATCAATATTTAATAACATGCTATTCAGCTCCTAAGTGTTTTTATTTCTAAGTGTTTGAAAATGTTGAGTTGTTTTTATTCTAGTTTATTTCTAGTATTATGCCCTTGTGGTCTGAGGAAATGCTTGGTATGATTTCAATCTTCTTGAATTTGGGGAGACTTTGTTTGTGACCCAGTATGTGGTCTGTTTTTGAATATGTCCGATGAGCACTTGAGAAGAACGTATATTCCGTGGCTTTGGGGTGAAATGTTCTGAAGATGTCAATTAAGTCCATCTGATCTAGTGAGTCATTTAGGATTGCTGTTTCTTTACCATTTTTTTTTTTTTTTTTGTCTAGAGGATTTATCCAGTGATGTCAGTGGTGTATTAAAGTCCCCTACTATGATTGTATTGTTGTCAGTCTCTCCCTTGATATCTTCCAGGAGTTTTTTTTTATGTATTTGGGTGCTTCTGTATTGAGTGCATATATGTTTTTCAGGGTTAAATCCTCTGTATATTCAATCCTTTAGTATTATGAAGTGGCCTCCCTTATCTCTTATTATGGCCTTCACTTTGAGGTCTATTTTGTCAGATATAAGTATTGCTACCCCAGCTATATTTTCATTTCCAGTTGCCTGAAAGATATTTTTCCATCCCTTCACTTTCAGTCTGTGTGAGTCCCTGATTCTGAGGTCAGTCTCTTGTGGACAGCAAATGTATGGGTCATGTTTTTTGTTTTGTTTTTGTTTTTGTTTTTGTTTTTTTTCTTTTTATCCATTCAGCCACTCGATGTCTTTTGGTTGGAGCATTAGTCCATTTACCTTTGAAGTTATTATTGAAATGTACTTGTTTGTAGCCATTTCTATTTTTTCTGTGTGTTTTCTTTCTGAGCTTTTTATTTCTTCTTTTTACACTGATCCCTTTAGCATTTCTTGCATTGCTGGCTTGGTATTGATAAACTCCCTTAGCCTTATTTTGTCTGTGAAGCTTCTTATTTCCCCTTCAATTTTGAATGATAGTCTTGTTGGATAGTGTATTCTTGGATTCATTGCTTTGCTTTGCATCACTGTGTAAATTTCCATCCATTCTTTTCTGGCGTGATGTGTTTAGTTGAGAAATCATATGATAATCTAATGGGAGATCCCTTGTATGTAATTTTCCGTCTCTCTCTTGCAGCCTTTAAGATTCTCTCTTTGTCCTGAACATTTGCCATGGTAATTATGATGTGTGTTGATGTGGGTTTTTTTTTTTTTTTTTTTTTTTTTTTGCTTAAAGTATTACAAAGGGTATTACATATGTGTCCATGATGTGGGTCTTTTAAGGTCACCTTGTTTGGGACTCTCTGTGCTTGTGTGACTCTTTTTTCTTCCCCACCTCAGGGAAGTTTTCTAATATTAGTTCTTCAAATAGGTTTTCTAAGTCTTGTTCCTCTTTCTGTTGTTCTGGCACCCCTATTATTCGCATGTTGTTTCGTTTCATGTTGTTCCATAGCTCCCTTAGGCTCTCCTCCTGTCTTTTAATTTTTTTTCGCCAATTGCAATTCAGTTTGGGAGTTTTGCTTCCCTGTCTTCTAATTCGCTAATTTGGTCCTCTGCTTCTCCTAGTCTACTGTTGAAACTTTCAATGGTGTTTTTTATTGCAGCTATATCTCTCTTCATTTCTTCTTGGTTCTTACATAATTTATTGATTTTTTTTATCTGTTTCTTCTTGCTTCTTGCATAAGTTGTTGAGTTTTTCCTTCATCCGGTTTATGCACTCTAGGACCCTTAATCTGAATTCTTTTTCTGTCATGCATGCCTCGGTTTCACTTAGCTGCTTTTCTGGCGAGTCCTCCTTCTCTTTCTTTCGCGGGTTTCTTTGTGTACCCATGTTTGATCTCACCGACATATCTCGATGTTGAGTCATTCAGCGACTGCTCCTTGGGTGGCAGTGGCTCCTCGGGCTGTGGTTGCTCCTCTGGCGGTTATTGTAGCAGCTGCTCCTCAGTTGGCAGCAGCTCCTCTGGTGGGTGCTGTTCACAGTTGTGGTGGCTCCTCTGGCTGGTGGGGGGAGGCTTCACACACAGAATCTGTTCCTGAGACAGAGGATGTGCTGATCACGAAGCTGCTGTTCCTTGGTTGGGGCTGGCTACGCATGCAGCTGCTACTCCTTGACCTGGGGCGGACTGCTCACGTGGCCGCTGAACCTTGATTGGGGGCTGGCTGCATGCTGCTGTTGTTCCTCTGTGGTGGGCTGCTTGTGGGGCTACTGCTCCTAGTATCGGCTGCTGCTCATCAGACAGGTGCAGGCTGTTGTGGCTCTGCTCCTCCGGTGCATGCTGTGTAGAGCTGCCACTCACCAGATGTGGCCGGTCTGCTCATGTGGTTGCTGTTTCTTGGACCGGGTTCGGCTGCCGCTGCTCCTCGAATGGGGCCAGGACACTTGCAGAACTGCTGCTCCTCGGATGGGCACACAGCTGCTGTTCCTTGGATTGGGCAGGCTGCTTGTGCGGCTGCTGCTGCTTGGACAAGGGCAAGATGCTTGTTCAGCTGCTGCTCCTCGGACAGGTCAGACTGCTCATGTGGTTGCTGCTCTTCGGACGGGGAAGCAGGCTGTTCACACAGCTGCTGCTCCTTGGATAGGGGCAGGCCACATGAGGCTGCCTCTCTTTGGCTCGACGCAGGCTGCTCACGGGGCTAATGCTCCCTGAACAAGAGTGCACTGCTCACATGTCTTTTGCTCACGTGGTTGAAAAAATAATGTGTACAGAAGTAGGAAATAAAGGAACAAACAACAAAAAAAGAAGAACAAAGAAAGAAGAAAGAATAAAAGCAACAAACAAAAAAAAGGGGGGGGGGGACGACAAAAAAGAAAAACAAAAGCTAACAAAATAATAAATAAAATTGAAAAATTGAAATGTCATTCCTTTGGCTGGGTTAAGATCCCAGTTTTCTGGAATGTCTGTGATCTTCTGATATTTTCAAAATCATTTTTTTAAGAGTTTCAGAGAAATCAAAATCTACACTAATAAAAGAGAAAAATGGTAATTGGCGTACGGCACTACCCTTTTCATTGGGTAATCAGGGCTATATGCAAATTAACTGCCAACTGAGATGGCAGTTAACTGCCAACAAGATGGCGGCTAATTTGCATATGTAGGCACATGCAGGGAGGCGAAAGGGAAAGCAGGAAGAAGCTCCCTGCCACTGACAGTGATGGGAAACCCAGGGGGGAGCTAAGAGGTGGGGGGCAGTTCAAAGGTGGCCCTGGGGCCACCTTTGCCCTGCCCCCCAGCCATGATCTGAAAATCAGGCGCCTTTGCCACCCTGGCCAGTGATAGCAGGAAGTAGGGGTGGAGCCAGCGATGGGAGCTGGGCACGGTCGAAACTGGCAGTCCCGAGAGCTAGGGGTCCCTTGCCTGTGCCTAAAGCGGAGCCCATGATCGCGGGGCCGCTGCAGCTGCGGGTCCCCGCTACCCGAGCCGGATGCCTCAGCCAGAGGCGTCCTGCAGGGGCAGGGGCGGAGCCCGCGCAATGGCGGCGCCCCCCGCTGCCACTGCGGGTCCCCGCTGCCCGGGCCGGACGGCTAGGCCAGGGGCGTTAGGCCTGGGCAGGGGCGGAGCCTGCAACCACTGGGAGCTGGGGGTCCCCTGCCCAGGCCTAATGCTTCGGCCAGAGGTGTTAGGCCTGGGCAGGGGCAGAGCGGGGGATCACGGCGCTGCTGCCGCTGCGGGTCCCCGCTGCCCAGGCCGGACGCCTCGGCCAGAGGCATCAGGCCTGGGTGGGGGGCGGAGCCGGGGATTGGGGGGATATGATGGTCCCCTTGCCCAGGCCTGAAGCCTGGGTCAGAGGTGTCAGGCTTGGGCGGGGGGTGGAGCAAGCGATCAGAGGGAGATGGGGGTCCCCTGCCCAGGCATGATTCCTGGGCCAGAGGCCTCAGGCCTGGGCGGGGGTCAGAGCCAGTGATCGGGGGGAGATGGGGGTCCCTTGTCCAAGCCTGACACCTCTGGCGGAGGCGTCAGGCCTGGGCAAGGGGCTGATCAGGCGATCGGAGGGTGATGGGAGTCTACACCTCTGGCCGAGGCATCAGGCCTGGGCAAGGGGCAGAGCCAGCAATCGGAGGGGTCTGGGGGTCCCCTGCCCAGGCCTGACGCCTGGGCCAGAGGCATCAGGCCTGGGCTGGGGGCAGAACCAGTGATGGGGGGAAATGTGGGTCCCCTGCCCAGGCCTGACGCCTCTGTCAGAGGCGTCAGTCCTGGGCAAGGGGCCGATCCTGCGATTGGAGGGTGATGGGGGTCAACGCCTGAGGGCTCCCAGTATGTGAGAGGGGGCAGGCTGGGCTGAGGGACACTACCCCCACACACACACCCGGTGCACGAATTTAGTGCACCGGGCCCCTAGTTGTTTAATAAAATTAATACATTAATACACCTCTAATTTCAAAATTATTCTTTCTCCTCTTTTCAGAGCTCAATAAAGAGTGTCAGAGAAGACTCACAAGTGGACAAGCTGCTCCCTAGTGATAAAGATTAAAGGTATGCTTTCCCCAACATTGTGTTCTTATGCAAATCATTCATCACATTGCTGACTTTGTTAGCCCAAGAGCATTGTTCATATGTTGAGGTCTGCCTCTAAGAAACTATTGAATTAATCAAAATTACTGACTGCCAAAAGAATCTTTTACATTTTGAAGTTATGATATGGCTACTGATTAGGAAAGGAATGAGAACATTAGAAAGGTCCCCTAATGAACTGACAAGAATTTAACAAATTTTTAAAATTTTTGTCTTTCTCTAATTTAGTTTCACAGGGCTGTCTCATGAAGAACCAGATGACTTCTGGTAACCACCTGTGTTGCCCAGCTTTTTTCTCATGTAACACAATGTAATAAATACAATTCTCAATAAAAAATGTTTGTTTAATACAGGGTGGTTTCTTTTTCATCATTTAATTTGGTACTCTAGTGTATAAAATTAAAAATAGTCAGAATTCCTCATACTTAGACCTTTCATTACACTAGAATGAGCTGTTACGTGTTTTTTTCCTCATTTTTGTGTTAGATATTTCTTTGAAAATCATGTTATTGGTCAAATTTCCGGACTGCATTTTGGTCGTTTCTTCTGTGTTCCTTGCTCTCCAGAGTTGGGCTATTGCCTGTCAAACCAGAGGCCATCTTCCCCAGCACCATCCTTCTGATTTGTCCCTCAAAATAAAGACAAAGGTTTTTCATTCTAGGTGCCAGAAACAGCATAGTACACTGGGCTTTATTTCTGACATCTTTGTCTTGAGAATGAACCCAAACCCTGAGAAGAAAAGGTAACAGTTACTGAGCACTTACTGACTGTGTGTCAGGTATTCTTTAAACTTGTACCTGTATTAACTCACTTAATGCTCATATCAGCCATATGAAGTGTGACTGCCTGCATTTTATAGATTAGGGAACGTGGGACACAGAGGTTAGAGACTTGACCAAGGTCTTGTGACCATCCAGTTGTGCAGCCAGGACCCAGGTGTCTAGACCAGCATCGCTGCCTCTAGCCTGGGCTGTGCTGGAGCTGCTTCTATGGAATACATCCCAGGACTGGGAATGGCTCAGCCCCTAGAAGCTCTTCCAGAATGGCCTTTAGAAAATGCACTTCACCCAAATCCAGCCTAACACAGGAAGGATTTATCTGGTCAGTCCTTCCATGAAAATCCTGGAGTGGATCATCTTCCTTTACAAATACAAGCTAAGCTGAATTGTTTTTGCCATTAATACTTGTCTAGCCCTTGAGTTCTACAACAAAATGATAAGGCTTTTTAGTGTTATTCTTTAGGCTTTAAGAAATGTATCTTTGAAGTATTTTTAATCCTTGACAATATGTTTTTCATTTCTTAGTTTTTTTTAATTTTAGAGACGGGGACAGAGAGAGACATCAATTTGGTTGCCTCCCCTACGTGCCTGACCAGGGATCAAATCTGCAACCTGGGTATGTGCCCTGACAAGAAATCAAACCTGTGACCTTTTGGTGCACTCCAACCAAGTGAGCCACATCAGCCAGGGCTATTGAAGAATATTTTGGAAAGTAATTGAAAGAATTTAAGCACTATTTTTTTTTGTCACAATTAGCATAAGCAAAACATTTACTCATGTTGCCACCAAGAATTTGACATCTCTTGCAACAGCTCTTAGATAACATTATTTTTCTTCCAGCTTTATTGAGATAAAATTGACAGAAGATTGTGAGTTTAAGGTAAGGTATATAATGTGTTCATTTGGCACACTACTGCAGAATGTTTGCCACCATGGAATTCAATGACACCTGCATCATGTCATATAATTATCAAATATTTGTGGTGAGAACATTTAAGACCTACTCTCATCAATATTCAATTATACAACATAGCATTATAACTATAGTTACTATAACACATAATAGACTTCCCAATCTTACTCATTCCCTAACAGGGAGTATATGCTTTTTGGCCAACATCTCTTTTTGCCCACTACTCAGCCTCTGGTAAACCCTTACTTTAGTCTCTGTTTATATGAGTTCTTTTTAAGATTCCACATATAGAGATTTAGCATTTGTCTCTGTAATTTATTCACTTAGCATACGAATCATCCATGTTGTTGCATATGCGAGGATTTCCATGTCTTCTCATGGCTGTGTTTCTAGGAATTTATCCAGGATGTTCAATTGTTGGCCTGTAATTGTTCATAGTAGTCTCTTACACACACCCACACATATTTTTCTCCATTCATCCCTTATAGACACTAGGCACTTAGGTTGTTTCTATATCTTGGCTATTGTGATTAATGCTGCATTATATCTGCTAACATTGGAGTGCAGAGTCTTCAGTATTCTGTTCTCATTTTCTTTTGATAATACCCAGAGGTGGAATTGCTGATCATATGGTAGTTCTATTTTAAATATTTTGAGGGACCTCCATATTGTTTTTCATAGTGGTTGGACCAATTTACATTCTTACCAAGAGTGCACAAGGGTTCCCCTTTTCTCCATATTATCACCAACATTTGTCTTCTTTATGATAGCCAACCTAAATGTGTGAGGTTATAGCTCATTGTGGTTTTGATTTTGCATTTCCCTGATTAGTGATTTTGAACACATTTTCATGTACCTGTTAGCGATTTGTATGTTTTCATTGGAAAAACGTCTTCAATTCTGCCTATTTTTTGGATTAATTGTTTTTTGTTTGTTTTGGCTTAGGTGCATTTTATTGGTTTTCTGTCAGAATCCTTCTACAAAAGGGCAAAGTTAAAATCCAAGTCCCTAGTAAGGCAGTGAGAACCCTCCCCTTTACCCAGAGCCCTCCACCCTTCTCATGTTCATGGAGGTGGAGAGGGGGCTAATTCCATCCCACTTAGTGGGCTCCGTTAATGTCATAGGTAACATACAAGTTTTACATTTGTCACAGACGTGTTAGAAACCCCAAAAGGGGAAAGACCTTCCCCCTAACTCACCCTGCCCCTCAACCCCACCCCTCACACGTTGGTCCTGGCTGCAGGAGCCTGTCGTTAAGAACTGGTGCCATCCAGCAGGAGTTCTAACCCCAAGAAGGCCACGGCCAGGTTATAATCCAGGAACATCCGTCCTCCAGCACTCCACTGCGGAGCCCAGCACCATCTCACTCCCGGAGGCCGGCTATGTGCAATCTGGGCCAGGGAGAAGCCGAGGATGGGGCCGTGTCCGGGAGCTGGTGCAGGTAAATGCAGTCAGACTTGAAGGGGCAGCGGTCATTCCCCTGCGCAAAGTACCAGCATCGGATCTGGCTGGTCCGAGCCTTGAAGTTCCTGATGATTTGCACCTTCTCTGCCCCCCTCACTCACCCAGAATTTGTGGGGGATGATGTAGCTGGAATAGACACGGCACTGGGGACAGGCCTTGATGACATTCAGCGGGAAGTGCTGGCGGTTCATCCGCCAGGTGCTCAGGCAGCCCAGGCAGTGGGCTTGTGTGCAGTTGGGCAGGATGCCGAAGATCCGCTTGCCCTCCGGCTTGTCCCACACCTTGTCCATGCAGATGCCACACACGACATCGCGGCTGTCTTGCTCGCTCGCAAGGTCCGTGCTCTGAAGTGGGGCCCAGAGCCCCTGGGCAGGGTCTGACTTAGGCCGAGACTTCTGGGAGTAGCCGTGATCTCCATCAGGTGATGTCAGCCACCAAGCTCCTCATTCCGGCTGGCCAGCCCCTCGAGGCCAGGCTCCGTGTCCCAGATGGCCTCAGCCTCGGCCTCAGCCCCTCCCTAACCCACAGCCACTGTGGGCAACTAGGTGGGCTCGGAGCCCCTGCGGGTCAGCCCCAGCGGGGGTCCTGGCTGGGTGACAAGCGGCTAGGAATGGCGGCGGCCCCCACTGCAAGTGGCCCGGGGGCTGCGGGTGCTGATAGCTGCACCAGTCTCCATGGAAGCAGAATCCTCGCTGAAGTACCTGCAGTCCTGGGACGCCTTCCTGTCTTGAGCAAAATGGCAGCTGGATCCCGAGTGATGGGCCCGTCAGGTAAAGGTCCTGAATGGCCACTGGGAGTGGGGTCTGTCCTCCTCACCATGGCTGCCGCCACCGCCACCGCCATCCAGCCCTGCAGGGTCCATGCCAGCTGTAGCTCCTAGTGCCTGGATTAATTGTTTTTAATGTGTTTTGCTGTTGAGTTGTATGAAAGGGACAGAATATATACTTTGGATATTAACCTCTTATCATATAATAGTAGATGAATTGTGAATACTTCCTCCCATCCTATCTAGTTTGCCTTTTTATTTTGTTGATGATTTTCTTTGCTGTGCAGAAGCTTACTTTGATGTAGTCCCACTTATCTGTTTTGGCTTTGTTAGCTTTGCTTTTGGTCTTAACCCCCCCCCCCCCAAAAAAAAAATAATAATAATTGCCAAATCTGTTAAGGAGCTTGCTTATGTTTTGTTCTAGGAATGTTACTGTTTCAGGTCTTACATTCAAGTCTGTATTCCATTTGGAGTTGATTTCTGTATAGGGTGTAAGATAGCGGTCCAATTTTTATTCTTTTGCATGTGCCTACCCAACTTTCCCGATAAAATTTGTTGAAGAGACTTCTTTCCTTATTGTACATTGTTGGCTGCTTTGTCATAACTTAATTGACCATATAAGCGTGGATTTATTTCTAGGATCTCCATTTTGTTTCATTGATCTATGTATATTTTTATGCCAATACCATACTATTGATTACTATATCTTTGTAACATATTTTGAAATCAGAAGTGTGATGCTTCCAATTATGTTCTTAACATCATTTTAGCTATTCAGATTTTTGTTGTTTAGTGATTTTATACAAATTTTAGGATTTTTTTTCTATTGCTATGAAAAAAAATGACTTTGTAATTTTGATAAGTGTTACATTGACTTTTTAGGTCTCTTTGGGTAATATGAACATCTTACCAGCATTCTTCCAGTTGAGCATGGAATATTTTCCATGTATTTGTGTCTATAGTTTCTTTTATCAGTGTCTTACACTTTTCAATGTATAGATGTTTTATCTTTGTTAAATATACTCCTAAGTATTTTCTTATTTTTACTAGAGGCCCAGTGCACGAAATTCTTGCACTGAGGGTCGGGGGTCCCACAGCCCAGCCTGCCCCTTCTTATAGTCCGGGAGCCCTAGTGGATGTCCTACTGACAGGGAGTGGGCCTAAGCCACAGTCTGGCAGCAGAGGCTCAGAGCAGGCCCTCTGTGTGTGTGTGTGTGTGTGTGTGTGTGTGTGTGTGTGTGTGTACGCTGGGGGCCTGCCCCCAGCCGCGTCAGAGGCTTGGCGAGCAGGCACCCCGTGTGTGTGTGTGTGTGTGTGTGTGTGTGTCCGTGTCCACTGGGGGCCTGCCCCCAGCCACACTGCTGAGGATTGGAGCAGGCACCCCTCTGTGTTGATCTCTCAGGCTCCTGGCCACGGCTGCGTGTTGTTTCCTCCCTTGAGCGTGGCCAGGGTAGGGGGGAAGCTTGGCTTCCTCCATCACCGGGGGCAACTCAAGCCTCCTGCTCCATGGCTGCTGGCATCTTTGTTGGGTTAATTTGCATACTCTCCTTGATTGGCTGGTAGGTGTAGCTTAGTGACACCAATTTGCATGTTTCTCTTTTATTGGTGTAGATACTGTTGTAAATGATAGTTTTCTTAATTTTTCTTTCTGAGTTTTCATTGTTAGTGCATTGAATTTTATATATTGGTTTTTCATTGTTTACAGATTTTTCTTATTGGTTCCAACAGTAGTAGGGTACTTAGGGATTTCTATATATGATACCATGTCATTTTCAAATAGAGACACTTTTACTTCTTTCTGATTTGGATAGGTGGGTTATTTATTTCCTAATTGTTTTGGCTGGGTCTTTCATCCTGTGTTGCATAAAAGTTACAAGAGTACACATCCTTCTGATTTTAGAGGAAAAGCTTCCGGCTTTTCACTGTTGAGTATGATGTTAGTTGTGGATTTGTCATATATAGCCATTGTTGTGTCTCAACAAACTGGTATTGGCACAAAAACAGGCATAGATCAGTGGAATAGAATAGAGAGCCCAGAATTCAATCCACGCCTTTATAGCCAATAAATATTTGACAAAGGGGGCAAGAGCATAGAAGGGAGTAAAGACAGTCTCTTCAGTAAATATTGGGAAAACTGGACAGATACATGCAAAAAAAAAAAAATGAAAATAGACCACCATCTTAAGCCAATCACAAGAATAAACTCAAAATGGATTAAAGACAAATATAAGTTGTAAAATAATAAAAATCTTAAAAGATTACAAGTAGTAAAATTTCAGACATCTCTTGAAGCAATATATTTTCTTATTTGTCTCCAAGGAAAGAGAAACAAAGGAAAAAGAGACAAATGAGACTACCTAAGAGCAAAAATCTTCTGTACAGCAAAAATGTGGCAGAAATCATGGGAGAACAATCAGTTAACACTCTGAGGGAGGAAAGTTTAACCTTTATTTCACAGATCTGCTAGTCCAAGTAATTCCAGATTCAAAGCCAGAACTGAACTAGTGGGGAGGCTCTGACCTATATATCTCCTCCTGTGATGGGCCCCAGAGTCCCCGCAGCTCTGCCTGTCAGTCTTGGCTCCGCCCAAGTGGGCTGTGGCAGGGACCTGGGATTAGGCTCTGCTGCTCCACCCAAGTTCAATACTCATTCTGCAATCAGAGGCATCAGATACTGAAAGCATGTTCTAGTAGAGTCAATATTAAAAGGCAGAAGAAAAGTTATACAGATATAATGCACTTGGAAAAATGGCCAAAGTTATTAAGAAAAGGCAAATATAAAACAAGAGGGTGCTTTTACCATAGAGTAATTTCATAAACTAATGCAGAAATTAAGAAACATTGTGGTTATTTTCAAGTAACTGTAGAGCAAATATCTTTCCTATGAAAGGTCTTTTACACAATAAAAATCAATTACACGAAAGACCTAAAAAATGTAAACAATGTTTATTTTGGGTAAATAATAACTACATAATTAACATAAAATAATTAAGTGAATTTCAAAATCAACCTTAAAAATTACAAGCAAAGCATGCAGTCTGTGTTAACTAATTTCTAGTAGTAAAAATACATTTTTCATTTTATAACTATTTCATTCCAAAAAAGTAAAAATTCTGATTGGGAATTTTTACAGTTGATGTGGCAACACTTTTTCACATTTATTTCCCTCATCTTTCCTACAAAATCTACATTTCAAGTTCCTTATATTTCAACATATTTAACACTTTCAGATCCAGGAACAGTTTTTCTTCCCATAAAAATCTTACATGTAATTTGAGAACTGGCTTTGATAAATCAGCTACTACTCAAAAAGAATTTACAGTTACCAATTTTGTGGGCTCTGCAAGGAAGGACTGTGTTGGGGGAAAAACAGGCCCGCCCATAAAAGTCCTTTATCACAGAAAATAAATGGGTGGTCTTTATTTTACTTCAAATCTTTATCTGATTTATTCAAGGGGCATTTATTTGGTAGTGATCCATGTAATCAAAGAGCTAAGTAATATTGAGGCAAACAACTTATCTGACAGTTCAGGAAAAGGTTATAAGGATGCTCAAAGAACTTAGAACCACAAGGTACTTAATGAAAACTACAACCACATGAAAGAGAATATAGAAACCATAAGAAATAACCAGTCAGAAATAAAGGATACAATATCTGAACCTGGCCAGTGGCTAAATTAGTTGGAATATTGTCTCATAAACTAAAAGTGGGTTCAATCTCCAGTCGGTACATTTGAAGGAAATCAATTATTTTTCTTTCACACTGACATTTCTCTCTCCTGAAAATACATTTAAAAATACCTCACTTTTAACTGCTCATTTAAAAAAAAGAATACTAGTATGATATTTGAAATGAGGAATACACTGAAAGGAATAAATGGTAGGTTAAATGAAGCATAGGTTTGATTCACCAATTTGGAAGATGGGGTATAAAAAAACACAATCAGATGAACAGAAAAAATGATAATTAGCCTTGGCTGGTTATCTCATTGGTTAGAGCATCAACCTGCACACCATGTTCCTGGTTGAGGACATGGGCCTCGGTTGAGGGTTTGTCCCTGCCCATGTTTAGAATGCATGCAGGAGCAATCAGTTGATATGTCTGACATTGATCTCTCTCTTTTCCATGCTCTGAAAAGCAATGGGAAGAATACTATTAGGTGAGGATTAACACAGAGAGGAAGGGAGGGAGGGAGGGAGGGAGGGAGAGGGAGAGAGAGAGAGAGAGAGAGAGAGAGAGAGAGAGAGAGAGAGAGAGAGAGAGAAGGAGGAAGAGGATAATTCAAGGCAACTTAGGGACAATATAGAATGTACCAACATCTGCATCACAGGGGAACCAGAAAGAGAAGGGATTGAGTAAGGGAATGAGAACCTATTTTCAGAAATAATGAACAAAAACTATACTAGCCTGGTGAAGAAAAACAGCACAGTCATGAAGCATAGTCCCAAACAAGAGGAACTAAAGAAGCCCACACCAAGACATATAGTAATTAAAACTGCAAAGGTTAAGGACAAATAGAATATCTTAAAAGCTCCAAGATAAAGATAGTTACCTAAAAGGAGGGTCCCGTAGGACTATCAGCTGAAACACCAGGTCAGATGGGATTGGCATGAAATAGTCAAAGAGATGAAGATAAAGGACCTACAAACAAGGCTACATTATCAAGAAATGCAATTATTTAAAACTAGTGGCCTGGTGCACGAAATTAGTGCAATGAGTAGGGGTTGTTCCTCATCCCAGGCTGCACCCTCTCCAATCTGGGACCGCTCGAAGGGATTGGGCCTAAAATGGCAGTCGGACATCCTTCTCACAATCCAGGACTGCTGACCCCTAACTGCTCACCTGCCTGCCTGCCTGATTGCCCCCAACTGCCCCCTCTGCCAGCCTAGTCACCCCCAACTACCCTCTGTGCCAGTGTGCTTGCCCCCAACTTCCTGCCCTGCCAGCCTGCTCGCTCTCAACTTCCCCCTCTGCGGGCCTGCTTGTCCCCAACTTCCCTCCCCACTAGCATGCTTGCCCCCAACTGTGCCCCTGCTGGTCTGCTCACTCCAAACTGCATTCCCCCTCCCCCCGCACTGTCCTGATCACCTCCAACTGACCCCCACTGATGGCCTGCTTGCCACAACTGGTCCCCCTGCTGGTCTGTTACTCCCAATAGCCCTGCCCCCCACCAGCCTGATCACCCACAAATGCCCTCCCCTCTTGGCCTCTAACCACCTCTACCTCAGCCTTGCCACCATGGCTTTGTCCGGAAGAATGTCCAGAGGTCTCCTGGAAGGTCTCCCAGTCTAATTAGCATAGTACCCTTTTATTAGTATAGACTAGAGGCCCGGTGACAAAAATTTGTGACCTTGTGGGGGGAGGTCCCTCAGCCTGGCCTGTGCCCTCTTGTAGTCTGGAACCCCTTGGGGGATGTCCACCTGCTGGCTTAGGCCCAATCCCCAGAGGATCAGGCCTAAGCTGGCAGTCAGACATCCCGCTGGCAACCCGGGAGCCCTAAGGGGATGTCCATTTGCCAGTGGGGAGCAGGCCTAAACTGCATTTGGACATCCTTAGCGCTGTTGAAGAGGTGGGAGAGGCTCCCACCACCACCGCTGTACTGGCAGCCATCAGCCTGGCTTGTGGCTGAACAGAGCTCCCCCTGTGGGAGTGCACTGACCACCAGGGGACAGCTCCTGCATTGAGCATCTGCCTCCTGGTGGTCAGTGTGTGTCATAGTGACCAGTCATTCCCAGTCATTCTGCTGTTAGGGTCAATTTGCATATTACCCCTTTATTATATAGGATAGAGGCCTGGTGCATGGGTAGGGGTTGTCTGGTTTGCTCTAAAGGGTGTCCTAGGTCAGGGTGGGGGTCCCTATGGGATGCCTGCCAGCCTGGGTCAGGGGCTGAGAGCTGTTTTTAGGCTAGCCACACCCCCTTCAGGGTGGGGGTCCCCACTGGGATGCCTGGGCAGCCTGGGTGAGGGGCTGATGGCTGTTTGCAGGCTAGTCAAGCCCCCCAGTGGGGACCTTCACCCCATGGGGGTTTGGCCAGCCTGGGTGAGGGACTGATGGCTGTTTCCAGGCTGGCCACGGCCATGGCTGGAAGCAGGTATCTGGGATTTATTTATCTTCTAGAATGGAAACTTTGTAGGCTTGAGCAGAGCTCAGGGCCGGCAGGGCAGGCTGGAAGCTTGGCTTCCTCCATTGCCGGGGCCAACCCAAGTCACCTGCTTGCCCCAGCTCCGTGGCCGCTGCCATCTGAGTCGGGTTAATTTGCATATTTGCTCCTGATTGGCTGATGGGCGTGGCTTGTGGGTGTAGCAGAGGTACAGTCAATTTGCATGTTTCTCTTTTATTAGATTAGCTAGAGCCCTGGTGCATGGGTGGGGGCCTTCTGGTTTGCCCTGAAGGGTGCCCTGGATCAGGGTAGGGGTTTTCTTCATGCATGGGGCAGCCTAGGTAAGTGGCCTGTGGTGGTTTGCAGGCCGGTCATGCCCTCATGGAGTGAGGATCCCTGCTGGGGGAGTGTGGCCAGCCTGGGTGAGGGGCTGAAGGCTTTTTTAAAGCTGGCCACATCCCCTTCAGGGTGGGCGTCCTCACTGGGGTGCCTGGCCAGCCTGGGTGAGGGCCTGATGGCTGTTTGCAGGATGGCCATGGCCCCAGTGACCCAAGCTCCTAGCCCCTTCTTGCCGGCTGGAAGCAGGTATCTGGGATTTATTTATCTTCTATAATTGAAACTTTGTAGCCTTGAGGGAGGCCAGGGACTGTCAGGGCAGGCCAGAAGTTTGGCTTCCTCCATCACCAGGGGTAACCCAAGCCTCCTGCTCTTTCCAGCTCCATGGCTGCCACCATCTTGGTTGGGTTAATTTGCATACTTGCTCTTGATTGGCTGCTAGGCGTGGCTTGTGGGTGGAATGGAGTGATGGTTAATTTGCATGTTTCTCTTTTATTAGATAGGATTAAAGGAAAAAGAGCTTCCCAGGCAAGGAAAATCAAAAGGAGTTTGTTACCACTAAGTATTACAAGAAATGTTAAAGGGGCTGCATTAAGAAGGAGGGGAGAAAGGGAAGAGGAAGAGGTAAAGAAGATAAACAAAGGAACATAGTTAAAAGACTAAAATGGCAATATATATGAAACATAATATTTACTTTAAATGTAAATAGCTTAAAAGTTTCAAACATAAGACATAAGACAGCTGAATAGATAAGAACAGAAAAAGTATACATATGTTGTCTACAAAAGATACATACACTAAAAGCAAAAAAAAAAATTAAGATATTTCACACAAATAGAAAAAATTGCTGGGTGGCAAAACTTATATCTGATAAAATATATTTTAAAGCAAAAGTTATAGTTAATACAACTAAAACACTATAAAATGATAACAATAACAATCCAACAAGAGGATATAATCCTTGTAAATATTTATGTACCAAACATAGGAGCACTAAAATATGTAAAGCAAATCTTGATGGACATAAGGCAGGAGGTTACCAGCAATACAGTCACAGTAGGGGATTTAAACACCTCATAGATATCAATGGATAGATATTCAAATCAGAAAATCAGTAAGGATATGGTGGCTTTAAATGACACACCAGATCAGATGGATTTAATTGATATCTTCAGAAAATTTCACCCAAAGCAGTACAATATACATTATTTTCAAGTGCACTTGAAATATTTTATAGGTCAGACACATGTTAGGACACAAAATAAGCCTCAATAAATTTAAGAAGATTGAAGCATATCAAGCATCTTCTCTGACCGTAATGCTATGAAACTTGACATTAATCACAACATGAAAACTAAAAAACACAAAAAGATAGATGCTATAGGCCTACCTCAAGAAACAAGAAAAAACACTAATAAACTCTTTAACCCGCAATACATAATTAGAAAGAGAACAGCAAGAAAACCCAGTGCCCTGACCGGTTTGGCTCAGTGGATAGAGTGTCGGCCTGCAGACTGAAGGGTTCCAGGTTTGAATCCTGTCAAGGGCATGTACTTTGGTTGCAGGCACATCCCCAGTTTGAGGTGTGCAGGAGGCAGCTGACTGATGTTTCTCTCTCAACAATGTTTCTAACTCTCTATCCCTCTCTCTTCCTCTCTGTAAAATATCAATAAAATATATTTGAAAAAGAAAAGCCCAGTGGAAGTAGAAGGAAGGAAATAATAAAGACCAGAATGGAACTAAATTATGTAGAGAATAAAAAAAAAAAAAACAGTACAAAAGATTAATGAATATAAGAGCTGGGTGGTTGGTGTTTTTTTTTTTTACAAGATAAACAAAGTTGATGAAAATCCTTAGTCAAACTCATCAAGAATCAAAGAGAGAGGATCCAAATAAATAAAATCAGAAATGAAAGTGGTGGTATAATAACAGACACCACAGATATACAATGAATGGTAAACAAATACTACGAACAATTCTATGCCAACAAAATGGACAAATCCCTAGAAACATACAGTCTTATAAAATTCAATCAAGAAGAGCCAGAAAAGCTGAGTAGGCCAATAACTATTGATGAAATAGAAGCAGTAATAATAATAAAAACACTTCCAGCAAACAAAAGTCCTAGGCCAGATGGATTTACAGAAGAATTTTCCCAAATGTGCAAAGAACAAACACATATCCTCCTCAAACTATTCAAAAAAATTCAAGAAGAAGGAACACTTCTAAGCTCTTTTTACAAAGCCAGCATTATATCAATTCCAAAACCAGAAACTACAAAAAAAGAGAATTATAGGACAATAACCCTAATGAACACGGATGCTAATATCCTCAGCAAGAGGAGAATCAAGATGGCAGGTTAGGTAAATGCCTGTACTTGCTGCCTCCCACAACCAAATCAAAATTACAGCTAAAATACAGAACAACCATCCTCCAGACCATGAGAAAACTGGCTGAGTGGAAATACTACAACTAGAGAGGTAAAGAAGAAAGTGCATTGAGACTGATAGGAGGTTCAGAGGCATGGAACGGGCTGGTCTGGCACCTAGGTGTGCCACTTTGTTAATCAGGAGGGAGATTGCCTCTGCAGAGGCCACCTGAAGGAGCAAGAGGTCCCAGCCCCATATCAGACACCCAGCTCAGGGTTCCAGAGCTGGGGAAAGAGGTCCCTACAGGAAGTAAGAAATATGGGCTGCAAAAACCAGTGTGGATTGGGGCTGAGTAACATACAGGTTGCTGGAGACCTAGCTGCTCCTCTTAAAAGGCTGACACCACAAACTGCATTTATAAGCTCTGAGCTCCTCTGCTGGATGAGGCTGTCGTGGTCCCAGACATATACGGAGAGAAATGGGACTGTTTAGCAGCAGGGCAGGAACTCGGAGGTGGCTTTCTTCCAGATGGAGGAGCTCTCAGTGGTCATTGTTCCCAAGCTGAGACCTCCCTGGTGCAGAGCTGACTGGCAGCCATTTCTCTTTGCTCCACCAAGGTGAATACCTAAGACCCCACCCCACCCAATTTATAACACCACCCAAGCTCTGTGCAGCAGCTTTTGCATATGAATGGCCTGTTCTTTCTCAGGCTAAAACCTGTCAAACAAGCTGCAGCTGGGTCAGGGAGTCCCAAACTTATAAATAAAAGGCATCAAAACTGGCATCAGAACCAGCCTGCCTTGCTTCACAGCTGGGCCTCCTCTGGACACTTCCAAACCTGATTCAAAGAGGAGGAATCTGCATATGTCTCTGTAGCTCCTGCTGGATGGCTCCAGGCAGAGGCTGTCTTTGCACCGCCCTGGAGACCCAAGAACCAGTGTACCCAGTAGTCAGTGTGAGACCATACCAGATTACAACGTTTCACATCCATAAGAGATACACTCAAGGGGCAGACTCAGTGAGCACCAAAGTCCCACTAAAGCAAGTCCTGCTCCATAAGGGTGTCTCCTGCACACCAGCTCTCCCACTCTAGTCACAGCTGGTCCCTACAGCCAATTGGCCTGGAGGTCAATTCCTCTAAATAACACCAACAGCAATTAAGGCTTAACTGCAACAAAACTGTGCGCACAGCCTACAAAGGATGTCCATATCAGGTGATTGGGTAGGCTGAGCCACTGGGCCCTATAGGACACCTACTACACAAGGCCACTCTACTAACTCAAGGAGACTTAGCAGCAACCTAATACATAGAAACAAACACAGGAAAGCAGCCAAAATGTGGAGACAAGGAAACATGTCACACATGAAAGAAATGGAAGAAAACAAACTACTAGATATAGAGTTCAAAACCACAGTTATAAGATGACTCAAGAATCTTCTAGAAACCTCTGAGGAACTTTGCCAGAAGCCGGTCCATCCTTGCTGCTTGACACAGTCGCTGCAGGATAGAAACATCTGCACAGCATATGTTTCAAGGGACCTGGCGTACATAGCATACTGTTCTTAATATGTTTGCTCCCCTTAGCGCTGTGTGTTTTAACCAAGGTCACCTCTCCAAGACAGGTTGTTTCCCCAGGTAGGGATTTTTCCCTGAAGTTAGGGAGGGGATGAAACTCCTTAACTAAGTGCCAGGCGGGTAGTTAATCACTTTAACTACAAACAATCATGCTTAAGCTACATAATCTTTACTCCCTGGAATGGAGATAAGAAACACCCTAACCTTTGTAATAGAAATTGACAGGATTAAAATCAACTGGTATAAATACGGATGTAACAAGACAATAAACAGCAGAACCTCTCTGGAGATCCAGACCAGAAGTTGGCTGGAGATCCTGGCTGGAGATCCTGGCTGGAGATCATGGCTAGGCTGCTGATCAACTGAACACCGTCGCTGTGTCCTTCCGTCTTCGCCGACTCCGTCTATGCCTTTGGGAACCCCTGGACCTGCTGGGGTTGGACCCCGGCATCTGGCGCCCGAACAGGAACCCTTAGGTAATTCCCCCTATACTTGGGACGGATAGGACTGCACCTTAGGGTGCTGCAGACCCCCCACCCCCCAGAGGATAAGTAGGGTAAGTGGGTACTTAGTACAGAACTTAGATTGACAGGATGGGTCATACTGAGTCTAAAGAAAAAAGACTCTGTATTAATCTTTTAACGCATATGCTTGCTAGCAGAGGAGTTAAGGTTACTCCCAGTCAGACAGAAAGTTTTATAGAAGACGTATGTCAATGGCTTCCTGAGGATGGAACTGTTAATTTAGAAACTTGGACTAAAGCAGGAAAGCAATTAAAGAACTATTACAGCTACCATGGATCTGAGAAAGTCCTGCCAAATGTCTTTTCCCTCTGGAATTCAATCTGTGACACCTTGGCACCAGAGGCAAAAACGGTTGAACTTTCTCAAATTTTAAATAGTCCCTCGGCTCCACCCAGAGAGGACACATCATCATTGTCTTCAGCTCAATCTAAAAGCAATTTAGCTATGCCTACTGATCGGGAGGAGAATAAATATCATAAACATGACCATTGGTCCTTTCCAGTCAGTAGAGAGGAGAGAGGCCATCCCATTCAAAACAGGCTCCCCAAATTAGAAAGGAAGACTGTGGCTCCTAAGAGCTCCATGTCTAAATTTCAAAGGGCGATAAGAGAAGCTGAAGCTAATGGAGATCTTGAATTCTCACTCTGCTTCCCAGTTGCATATGAGAATGAGTCTGGTGGGGACGGAAACCCCACCTGGGAGCCTATACCTTACAAAGTACTTAAAGAATTAAAATTGGCCTGCTCTGAATATGGACCTCTAGCTCCTTACACACAAACCTTGGTAGAAACCCTAGCCAGTAAATGGATGACTCCTTATGATTGGTCACAGGTTTGTAAAGCCTGTCTCTCAGGAGGTGATTACTTATTATGGAAAACTGAATATGATGATCTTTCTAAGAAAGCTGTAGCCACTAGCAAAAAAAAAAAAAAAAGAAAAAGAATAACCCTAGACATGATATTAGGAGAAGGTGATTTTAACATGGCTCAGGAGCGAATGAATATGCCCACAGGGGCACTTACCAAAGTAACCAGTTGTGCAGGAAATGCCTGGAAATCCCTACCTTATACAGCAGGAAAAACAACCACCCTTACAGAGGTTAAACAGAAGGTCGAGGAACCATATCAGGATTTCCTTTCTCACCTCATACAGGCAGTCAAGAGAGTAATCAATAACAAAGAGGCAGCCGATATCCTAATCAAACAACTGGCTTTTGAAAATGCTAATAATACCTGTCAGGCTTTATTAAGGCGGATTCGCAGAACAGGAACTATAAATGATTTTATAAAACAGTGTGCTGATGTAAGTCCAGCATTTATACAGGGTGTAGCTATAGCTGCAGCTCTCAAAGGGGAGACATACCCTCAATATGTACAGGGTATAGGACAAGCCAGCAATACTACAGGTAATAAAAGAAATATGAACTGCTACTCCTGTGGCTTATCTGGGCACTTTAGCAGAGAATGCGCAAATAAAAATAATAATACTCAGGCCAGATGGCAAGCTCCTCGACAGCCTGGAAATACATTAGGGAATAATATTAATCCTCCAAAAACCGTTTGTCCCCGATGTCAGAAAGGATTCCATTGGGCAAAGGAATGTAGATCAAAATACCATAAAAATGGTTGGCCAGCCAAAACCGGTTTGGCTCAGTGGATAGAGCGTCGGCCTGCGGACTGAAAGGTCCCAGGTTCGATTCCGGTCAAGGGCATGTACCTGGGTTGCGAGCACATCCCCAGTGGGAGATGTGCAGGAGGCAGCTGATCGATGTTTCTCTCTCATCGATGTTTCTAACTCTCTATCTCTCTCCCTTCCTCTCTGTAAAAAAATCAATAAAATATATTTAAAAAAAAAAAATGGTCGGCCTTTAAACTCTACAAATAGCTCCCAAGGAGGTTATATCCCATCACCTCAATTGGGAAACTTGAGAAGGGGCCAGCCCCAGGCCCCTGCAATAAAAGGGGCATCAACCTTCAACCCCTCTGCAAATTTCGATCAGTCAGTGACCTCTTCAGGGCAACCCCAGGCAGTGCAGGATTGGACCTGCACTCAACCACCCATGCAATACTAACCCCAGACTCACCAGTAGCAGCCATTCCTACAGGAGTGTCTGGGCCGCTGCCTGAGGGAACTGTAGGTTTAATATTAGGACGGAGCTCCACCTCGTTACAGGGGATCTTAGTCATCCCAGGAGTTGTTGATGCAGACTACACAGGAGAAATACAGATTTTACTTTCCCCACCCACCACAGCTATACAGATTCAGCCCAACCAGAGAATTGCCCAATTACTCCTGTTACCAATACATAAAATAGGGACAGCTGTTACCCAGAAAGCTAGAGGGGCCAGAGGCTTTGGATCTAGTGATGCAGCATTTTGGATACAAGAAATCCATGCTACTAGACCTACAAAAATTTTACAAATTCAGGGAAAACCAATTGAAGGTCTATTGGATACAGGAGCAGATGTGTCCTGCATAGCAGGGAAGGATTGGCCCTCTTCATGGCCCACGCACACCACCTCCACTTCCCTAGTAGGCCTAGGCAAGGCATCTAATGTAAAAAAGAGTTCTCAGATTTTAACTTGGGCTGATGAAGATCAACATTCAGGAACATTCTGTCCCTATGTAATTACGACTATCCCGTTTACATTATGGGGAAGAGATATCTTATCTCAAATGGGAGTTCTATTATATAGCCCCAGCGGTGTTTGATTTACTCCTGTTACAAAATATTACAAGAAAATGAGTTTAAATATTCCTCTCCTCATCATGTTCTACAACATACTCTATTTGTAATTAATATACTAAATGTAGATTCTGAGGGAAATTCCCCGATGTACAGGCATTGGAACCCTGATTTAACTAAACCTAAAGCCCTCGTCAAATGGAGAGACTTGCTTACAGGAACCTGGAAGGGACCTGATGTACTTTTAACCTGGGGGAGAGGATATGCTTATATATTTCCACAGGACGCAGACTCACCTGTGTGGATTCCAGACCGTCTAGTCCAACCTTATGTCTCACCGCCCTCCATCTCTGCCTCACCATAGCACACCTGACCAGTGCCCGTCTGCAGCAGATGTGCAGCCCTGAGCTGGAACAATCTGTCCGTTGGGAGGATCACATGTGCCTCCTTTTTGTCTTTCCACATGTCCCAGCTTTGCCCCACATCTCCTTTCCTTTTTTCCTTCTTTTAAAACCTAACTACTTGTTTGATGGTTCTTTGGCCTTTCTCCTTCTTTCCTGAACACAGCCTTTTCTAGAATCTCCCTACCCTACTGTTCCAGGAAGGGCACCTCTCTTTTACGCCGTGACTAGGGGTGTTTGGTATATGTCCCATACATGGAGTTGCCTTGTGCCAAGAGCCTGACATCCTGGGCTGAGAAAGCCCTGTTCCTGGACTCTCCTTTGTCCTGTATTGGCCTCTCTTACCCTTGTGCCAAGAGGGACCCTCTTCTTACAATCCAATTGCCCATAGCTATTGCCTGAGCTCTCTGTTCATGCTGAGGTTGAAGCCTCATGGTGGCTGGTACCGTGGATCTGTCTCTCACCCAATAGCGTGAGCTGGGCCCTCCCTGGAGAAGAAACCCGGGTTCCCCAAGATATGTGATCAATGTCGGGGCCCCGCCAGCAGGCAAGGGGATCCCAAGGCAGTTGCTGGGCATGGAGGCCAGAGGGACATAGGCTACCAAGGAGACAGAACTGAACCTCACATCACCCTACTTGGCCCAGAGATGGCTGGTAGTCAAAGACGGGTAAGACCCCAAGGGGTGGGGCAACCTAAGACAGGCACAGTTCGGAGGGCCAGTAGGAGAGAACTTGGGGTTCAACAGAGGTGGGGCACAGATCCTCACCCCCCCCCAATGGTTCAGGGGCTTGAACACTCGCCCCTTCTGAGGAAGGTCTCCTGTCGCCATGGCTGCTTCCTGCTTCCCACACCCAGCTCAGATCGGGACCCAGGTAAAGACAGAGACTGGCTGACAGCAGCTGCCCTCTCACTGCAACAGGACTTGTTTCCCATTTCTACCTTGGACCACGGGGAAAGGGTCAGCTGAAGGTAAGGGCTGTGTCAGGATGCTGCCTTCTTCCCTGTCTTCTCCCTCTTTTTTCTAAACACTTCCATGCCTTGTAGTTCTTTTGCTTTCTCTTCTTTTTCTCTCTATTGCCCTCCATCTTCCATATCAGCTGACCCAGAGGGCACAGCTTACTCCTCCTCGGACACCGACACCACCATCAACCACGGCCCTGATGGACGCTTTGATGCAGCCCTTCAACTCGCTGATGCTTCGGGAAGCCCGTCGCCAGTGACGCCGCCCGCTAGCCAGACCAACAAAGACAATCAAAACAACAACTTGAAGACAGCTGAAATCCCTTGACTGAAGAGGCCGGCAACCTTCTACAGGAATGGGGCTCCTTGTGCACTCCATCCACTATGTTTATAGTTATGCTCACTGTCATTGCTTGCCAGTCTTCTTCCGAGTTTTAAATGGCCCAATCTGAGAGGTGGCCAGTGATTTGCATGTGCTCTCATTTGAAAAACAAGAAAGGGGGAATTTGCCGGAAGCCTTGCTGCTTGACACAGTCGCTACAGGATAGAAACATCTGCACAGCATATGTTTCAAGGGACCTGGCGTACATAGCATACTGTTCTTAATATGTTTGCTCCCCTTAGCGCTGTGTGTTTTAACCAAGGTCACCTCTCCAAGACAGGTTGTTTCCCCAGGTAGGGATTTTTCCCTGAAGTTAGGGAGGGGATGAAACTCCTTAACTAAGTGCCAGGCGGGTAGTTAATCACTTTAACTACAAACAATCATGCTTAAGCTACATAATCTTTACTCCCTGGAATGGAGATAAGAAACACCCTAACCTTTGTAATAGAAATTGACAGGATTAAAATCAACTGGTATAAATACGGATGTAACAAGACAATAAACAGCAGAACCTCTCTGGAGATCCAGACCAGAAGTTGGCTGGAGATCCTGGCTGGAGATCCTGGCTAGGCTGCTGATCAACTGAACACTGTCTCTGTGTCCTTCCTTCTTCGCCGACTCCGTCTACGCCTTTGAGAACCCCTGGACCTGCTGGGGTTGGATCCCAGCAGAACTTAGTGATACTTACAGGGATCTTAGGGAGAATGCCAAGAAAATTGAAAAGGACCATACACTGAAATAAAAAATAATATACAGGGATTCAACAGTAGACTAGTGAATCCGAAGAATCAAATCAATGATTTGAAACACGAGGAAACAAAAAACACCCAACCAGAAGAGAAAAAAAAAATTATTTATTTATATTTTAATTAAATCTTTATTGTTCAGATTATTACATTTGTTCCTCTTTTTCCCCCCAGAACTCCCCTCCTCCCAGTTCCCGCCCCAACCTCCTCCCTCACTCCCCACCCACTGTCCTCATCCATAGGTGCACGATTTCTGTCCAGTCTCTTCCCGCATCTCCCACACCCCTTTCCCTCCCAAGAATGGTCAGTCCATTCCCTTTCTATGTCCCTGATTCTATTATAATCACCAGTTCATTCTGTTCATCAGAATATTTATTCACTTGATTCTTAGATTCACTTGTTGATAGATGCATGTTTGTTGTTCATAATTTGTATATTTACCTTTTTCTTCCTCTTCCTCTTCTTAAAGGATACCTTTCAGCATTTCATATAATCCTGGTTTGGTGGTGATGAACTCCTTTAGCTTTTCCTTATCTGTGAAGCTCTTTATCTGACCTTCAGTTCTGAATGATAGCTTTGCTGGATAAAGTAATCTTGGTTGTAGGTTCTTGGTATTCATCACTTTGAGTATTTCTTGCCACTCCCTTCTGGCCTGCAAAGTTTCTGTTGAGAAATGAGCTGACAGTCGTATGGGTATTCCCTTGTAGGTAACTGAGTTTCTTTCTCTTGCTGCTTTTAAGATTCTCTCTTTGTCTCTTGCTCTTGGCATTTTAATTATGATGTGTCTTGGTCCTCTTTGGATTCCTTTTGTTTGGGGTTCTCCACGCTTCTTGGACCTGTAAGTCCATTTCTTTCACCAGGTGGGGGTAGTTTTCTGTCATTATTTCTTCAAATAGGTTTTCAATATCTTGGTCTCTCTCATCTTCTGGCACCCCTATAATTCTGATGTTGGTATGCTTGAAGCTGTCCCAGAGGCTCCTTACACTATCCTCGCATTTTTGGATTCTTTTTTCATTCCGCCCCTCCGGTTGGGTGTTTTTTGTTTCCTCGCATTTCAAATCATTGACTTGATTCTTGCGCTCCTCTCGTCTGCTGTCGGGAGTCTGTATAATATTCGTTATTTCAGTCCATGTATGCTTAATTTCTAGTTGGTTCCCCATCACAACATCGAGGGTCTCATTAGTTTTCTTGTAGATCTCATTAAGTTTATCGGCGGCTTCTAAACAGTTCTTGAGAGACCTTAAAAGTGTGGTTCTGAACTCTATAGCTTCCATTGACAATTTTGTCCTGTTTCTTTGTCTCCGCATTTTGTTATGCTTTCTTGGTGCACCCCCTAGTGGTCTTTGTGCGCAGTCTTGTAGTTAAGCCTTGATTGTTGTAGCTAATACCAGGGAGGGTTTGACCTCCAGGCCAAGTGGCTGTAGAAAAAAGAATTAAAAAATATGAAGATAGAGTAAGGAGCCTCTGGGACAACTTTAAGTGCACCAATATCCAAATTATGGGGGTGCCAGAAGATGAAAGGGTGAGCAAGATATTGAAAACTTATTTGAAGAAATAATGGCAGAAAACTTCCCCTACCTGGTGAAAGAAGCAGACTTTCAAGTCCAGGAAGCTCAGAGAACCCAAAAGAAGAGGAATCCAAAGAAGACCACATCAAGATACATGATAATTAAAATGCCAAGGCTATAGATAAAGAGATAATCTTAAAAGCAGCAAGTTAGTTACCTACAAGGGGTGCCCATATGACTCAGCTGATTTCTCAACAGAAACTATGCAGGCCAGAGGGAGAAGCAAGAAATATTTAAAGTGATGAATAGCAAGAACCTATGACCAAGTTTACCCAGCAAAGTTGTCATTTCGAATTGAAGGTCAGATAAAGAGCTTCAGTCAAGAATAAGCTAAAAGAGTTTATCACCACCAAACTAGTATTATATGAAATGCTGAAGGGTATTCTTTAAGAAGAGGAAGAAGCCAAAACCGGTTTGGCTCAGTGGATAGCGTCGGCCTGCGGACTGGAGGGTCCCAGGTTCGATTCCGGTCAAGGGCATGTGCCTGGGTTGTGGGCAGGAGGCAGCTGATCGATGTTTCTCTCTCATCGATGTTTCTAACTCTCTATCTCTCTCCCTTCCTCTCTGTAAAAAATCAATAAAATGTATTTAAAAAAAAAAAGAAGAGGAAGAAGAAGGAAAGGGTAAAGATAAAAAATATGAGCATCAAAGTGACAACAAAGATATATCTATCAACAATTGAATCTAAAAATCAAATGAATAAAAAATCTGCTGAACAAATTAAACTGGTGAATGGCATAGAATTAGAGGCATGGAAATGGGACAGACTGACAATTCTTATAGGCAAGGGGATTTGGAGGGATGGTGGGAAGAGATTAGGCAAAGATCTTATATGCATTACCTATGGACACAGACAATAGGATGGCGAGGGCCTGGAGTAGGGTGGGAACTGGGTGGAGGTAAACTATGGGGGGAAAAAAGATGGGCATCTGTAATAATCTCAACAATAAGTATTAATAAATGAAATAAATAAAAAATAAATCCTCAGCAAAATATTAGCATATCA
Organism: Myotis nattereri; assembly: GCF_964212035.1. NCBI lineage: Eukaryota > Metazoa > Chordata > Mammalia > Chiroptera > Vespertilionidae > Myotis > Myotis nattereri. The sequence goes on along the minus strand of NC_138094.1, from coordinate 11,685,029 downwards.
GATCCAACAATATTTTGAAAAGGCTAGAGACCCAAGCACAAAACTTGTGCAAGGGGCTTGGCCCTTGCAGCTGCCTTGGCTTGCCTAGGCCTCACAGTCCTGGCTTCGTCCAGAAGGCCATCTAGAAGGATGCGAGGAAGGTTGTTCAGCTGTCCAGTCCAATTAGCACATGATGCTTTTATTATTAGAGATCATATACCATGATAAAGTGGGATTTATTCCAAGGTTATAAGGCTGGTACAATATTTGCAGATCAATAAGTGTGATACATCACATAAATAAATTGAAAAATAAATACCACATGATCATATCAATAGATGCAGAAAAAGGATTTGATAAAATCAAGCACTCTTTTTTGATAAAAACTCTCAAAAGAGTGGAAATAGAGAGATCATATCTCAACATAATATAGGCCACATATAACAAAACTACACACAACATAATACTGAATGGACAAAAACTAAAAGTGTTTCCCTTAACAAGAGGAATAAGAAAAGGATGTCCACTTTCACCACGCTTACTCAACACTGCATGAATCCATGCATGGTTGGGGTCCCTCTGCCTGTCCAATGATTGGGGCTGATCAGGGCTCTCTCACCCACTTCTGATTGGGGCCAGTAGCTGGAGAGAGACCAAGGGAGGGCTCCAGGGCCTGTCTGGCCTAATCTCACCCAGTCCTAATTGGCGGGACTCAAGCTGCAAATTAACCTAGTGGTCCAAGCATCTGCCCCCTGGTGGTCAGCACATGTCATAGTGACTAGTCGGCCAACTGCACAGTCCGACACTTAGCATATTAGGCTTTATATATATATACTAGAGGCCCTGTGCACAAAAATTTGTGCACTTGGGGGGGAGGGGGGTCCCTCAGCCCGGCCTGTGCCCTCTCGCAATCTGGGACCCCTCGGGAGATAACAACCTGCTGGCTTAGGCCTGCTCCCAGGTGGCAGAGGGCAGGCCCAATCCCTAGGTGCAGCCCCTGGTCAGGCTCAGAGCAGGGCTGATTAGGGAGTTGGGTTGCTGTCCCCTGTCATGCACAGAGCAGGGCGAATCAGGAGGTTGCAATGCCACCCTCAGTCACGCTCAGGGTAGGTATGATTGGGGGGTTGGGGCACCGCCCCCTGTCACACTCAAGGCAGGGTCAATGGGGAGGTTGCGGCGCCACCCCCTGTCATGCACAGAGCAGGGCCAGTCAGGGGGTTGGGGAGCTCCCCCCTGTCACGCACAGAGCAGGCCCATCAGGGGGTTGGGGCTCCGTAACCTGTCACGCACAGAGCAGGGTCGATCAGGGGTTTGGAGAGCTCTCTTCTGTCACACACAGAGTAGGGCTGATAGGGGAGTTGGGGCGCCACACTCTGTTACACTCAGGGCAGGACCGATCAGGGGGTTGGGGCGCCACACCCTGTCACACACAGAGCAGGGCCGATCAGAGGGTTGGGGTGCCACACCCTGTCACACACAGAGCTGCAGGGCGATCAGGGGTTTGGGGAGCTCCCCCAATCAGGCACAGAGCAGGGTTGATCAGGGGGTTGGGGCGCCTTCCCCTGTCACAAACAGAGCAGGGCGGATAGGGAGGTTGTGGTCCCGCCTCCTGTCACACACAGAGCCACACAGCAATCAGGGGGTTTGGGCGCTGCCCCCTGTCACGCTGATCCCGGTGCCAGGAGGCCTCGCGGCTCCGCTGATCCTGGTGCTGGGAGGCATATTACCCTTTTACTATATAGGATAGAGGCCTGGTACATGGGTGGGGGCCAGCTGGTTTGTCCTGAAGGGTGTCCTGGATCAGGGTGAGGGTCCTGCTTGGGTGCCTGGTCAGCCTGGATGAGCAGATGATGGCTGTTTTCAGCTGGTCACACCTTGTTCAGGGTGGGGGTCCCCAATGGGGTGCCTGGCCAGTCTGGGTGAGGGGCTGAGGGCCATTTTCAGACTGGCAGGTGACTGAAGCTCCAAACCTCTCCTTTTTTTCTTTTTTTTTATTAATTCTGGGATTTATTTACCTGCTATGGCTGTCACTGGAGCTGAGAGCCGGCTTTAGCTCGGAGGCTTGGCTCCAGCTCTGAGACCTTGGCTGCTGAAAGCATTTATCTGGGTTTGTTTGGGTTCTATAATTGTAACACTTTTGCGGTCCTGCTCGCTCCAGCTCTGACACCTGAAATCAGGTTTCTGGGGATTTTTTAGCTTCTATAATTGCAACATTGTTTCTTAGAGTGCAAGCTCAGAGGCTGGCAGCAGCAGGCGGGGAACGTTGGCTTCCTCCTTCACTGAAGCAAGCCTCCTGTTTGCTTCAGCTGTCCGGCTGCCGGCTGCCATATTGGTTGGCAGTTAATTTGCATATCTTGCTGATTAGCCAATGGGAAGGGTAGCGAAGTTACTGTTAATTACCATGTTTCTCTATTATTAGATAAGACTAGAATCCCAGTGCACAAAATTCATGCAAGGGAGGGGGGTCCCCTCAGCCCAGCCTGCACCCTCTCCAATCTGGGATCCCTTTCACAATCTTGGACCTCTGGCTCCTAATCGCTCATATGCCTGCCTGCCTGGTTGCCCCTAAATGCCTCCTACTGCCGGCCTGGCCACCCCCAACTGCCCCCATGCTGACCTGGTTGCCCCGAACTGTGCCCCCTGCCAGCCTGGTCACCACTGATGCCTCTTCCCTGACAGGCCTTGTCGCCCAACGCAGCCTGCTGTTTATTTATTTGGTGATCCCTCACTAACCCCCCCCGCCGACCTGGTCACACCATGCAACTGCTTGTTCAGTTGTTTGGTTGTCCCTCACTATCCCCCCTGCTGGCCTGGTCTTGTGAGGGTGTGAGGGTTAATTTGCATATTACATCTTTATTATATAGGAATAGATAGTAACTCAAGGTGCGGAATGCCCCGCATGCACTTTCTCCTGCCCCTGGTCTTGGAGACCGCATGTCTTTCCAAGGCTCTGCTCACCATCATCAGCTGCCACATGAAGTAAATTGAATTGTGTGTGTGTAAACCCTTTGCAGGCTCCATGAATGTGTCTTAACTTAGCTGCAGTTCCAATTACTCCAACATAAGGAGAGACACCCTCATTATCAGGTAACACCATCATGGTAAGACTCCTCCTCAGCCTACTTCAGTGGTTTTAAATAGGCCATGAGTTTCCCTAGATGGTTTGCCTCAGTGAATAGAACCACATCCTGTGGACTGAAGGGTCCTGGGTTTGATTCCAGTCAAGGGCACATTCCTGGGTTGCAGGCTTAATCCCCAGGAGGTGGTGTGTGGGAGGCAGATCGATTCTCTCTCATCATTGATGTTTCTCTCTCTCCCTCTCTCTCTCTCTCTCTTCTCTCTCTCTCTCTCTCTCTCTCTCTCTCTCTCTCTCTCTCTCTCTCTCTCTCTGCCTTCCTCTCTGAAATCAAAAAAAAATATATTAACAAAAATAATAAATAGGCCATTAATCAAATGTTGCTGCTCTCCATCCAGTCCCCTCAAACCCTCTTTTGTCTTTGACCCTCCCCACACACACACTCTGCTAGGGTCTGTAAAATGGGGTCAGGATTTCTACTTCAACCAAGGGCAAAGCTTCCACATGGCCCTCCTTCCCCGCCTGTCTCTGCCCCTAGTCCTGTGGGGTTTCTCTCCTTCCCCTCCATCTAACTTGGTGGGCCCTCCTCTGCCCCCTCCTCATGTGACCTCCTGTCTACAGCCTCCCACTTTCTCCTCTGGGAGTGGAGCTCTCCAAAGGCTGTGTGGGAATTGAAGGGGGTTGTGTAGAGTGGGGTGGGGTAGGCAAAGCAGTGTGGGGTGTGCAGTGGTGGAGAGCTGTGTGGGGCAAGCCCAAGCTTTGGAGAAGAGCTGGGGTGACAAGTCACCGGGAGGAGGAGGGAGAGATGTGGTGCTTGTCCCATGAGAGAGGCATTGAGCTCCTCAGCTGCCCCCACCCATTAGCTTTTCTAGACCCCTGCACAACTATCACCCTCCACCCCTTGATGCCTCCACTTCAAGTTTTGGACTCAGTTTCTCTGACAGCCCCACCCCTCTCTCTGTTGCATTCCAGGGGCCCAAAGCTGCACCTTGGCTTTGGGCAGGTATGCCTGGCCTGCCCCCTGTAATGGTGCTACCCACTCTCCTGGAGTAGTTAGTGAAACTTAACAAATAAAAATAAGCATCTCTGAATATTATAACTCGTGCACTGAGAACGCCACAGGCTGCAGAGGGCTCTTGAATCAAGTGTAGCAGCCTCCCCTCCTGCTCCATCCCTCTTGGCTCCCACTGCCATCCTCATCCATCCAGCGGCCAAACCCTGGGAGCTTCCTGACAGCTCTCTCCTCACACCTCACTTTCCAGTCCAACCCACCAGCGCCTGCAGCAAGCTAAGTTACTGGTCCGAGCGTCTGCCCATTGGTGGTCAGTGCATGTCATAGAGACTGGTTAAGCTGTCAAACTCCCAGCCAAACTCTAGTCGAGGAAACAATTTGTATATTAGGCTTATATTATATAGGACTAGAGGCCTAGTGCACAAAAATTCATGTATTTGGGTGGGAGGGTTACCTCAGCCCGGCAAATCCTGACCTTTACTTGTGGTAAATAAATAATAAAAAACATAAAGCACATATGTACATACATCGAAATGACGAAACATTTTTTTATAAATAAATGGGAGATGAAGACTAACCACAAAACGGTAAGTCGAGACCTACATAACCCAAGGATTGACTGTATTTAGGTCCGTTCCCCATTTTTTGATTGGATTGTTTATCTTCCTTTTGTTAAGTTGTATGACTTCCTGTAAACTTTGGAGATTAAACCCTTATCTGAAATAACATTGGCAACTATATTCTCCCATGCAGTGGGCATTTTTATTGTTTTGTTGATGGTTTCATTTGATGTGCAGAAGGTTTTTATATTGATGTAGTCCCATTTGTTTATTCCCTTATTAGTTTCCATTGCCCTAGGATCTGTATTGGTGAAGACACTGCTTTTATTATGTTGAGCTATGATTCCTCTATTCCCACTTTGCTGGTGGTTTTTATCAAAAATCACGGCATATGTCTGAGATCTTGCTGCCTGTAGATTCCTCTAAGATTTTTATGGTTTCCCATCTTACATTTCAGTCCTTTATCCATTTTCAGTTTATTTTTGGGTACGGTGTACGTTGGTGGTCTAGTTTCATTTTTTTACATGTATCAGTTCAATTTTCCCAACACCATTTATTGAAGAGACTGTATTGATTCCATTGTATGCTCTTGCATCTTTTGTCAAATATTAATTGAGCATACTGGCTTGGGTAGAATTCTGGGTTCTCTATTCTATTCCATTGTTCTATATGTCTGTTCTTGTGCCAGTACTGGGCAGCTCTGAGAACAGTGGCTTTGTAATGTAGCTTGATATCTGGTATTGAGATCCCACCCACTTTGCTCTTCTTTCTCAGGATTGCTGTGGCTATTTGGAGTTTTCTTAATTCTATATGAATTGTTGTTTTCTCTAGGTTGCAAAATATGCTGTTGGTATTTTAATGGGGATTGCATTGAATCTATAGATTGCTTTGAATAGTATGGACATTTTAATGGTGTTGATTCTACCAATCCATGAACAAAGTGTGTTCTTCTATCTATTTATGTCTTTATCTATTTTTTCAATGTTCTATAGTTTTCTGAGTACAGGTCAATTTCCTCCTTAGTTATCAGCCTGTTGAGATTTTTTGATTCTTCTTGGTTGAGTTTTGGAAGGTCTTATTTTTCTAGAAATATGTCCATTTCCTCTAGGTTGTCTAGTTTTTCATAGTATTTTTTTTTAACAATCCTTTGTATTTCTGTGGGGTCTGTTGTTATTTTGCCTCTTTCATTTCTGATTTTGTTTATCTAGGTCCTATCTCTTTGTTCCTTGGTGAGCCGCCTAGATTTTCATCAATTTTGTTTATTCTTTCAAAGAACCAGCTCTTGGTTTCATTGACCATATATATTTGGTCTCTAAGTCATTTATTTTTGTTTTGGTCTCTATTATCTCTTTCCTTCTGTTCACTCTGGGCTTTCCTTGCTACTCTCTAATTCTTTATGTTATAGAGTTAGATAATTTATTAACATTTTTCCTTGTTTATTTTGAGGTAGGCCTGTAGAGCTATAAACTTCCCTCTCAGAACTGCTTTCACTGTGTCCCATAGATTTTGGATTGTTGTGTTTTCACAACAATGGATTGTCATTTGTTTCAAGGATGTTTTTAACTTCTCTTTGATCTCTTTGGCAACCCAATCATTATTTAATAGCATGCTATTCAGCTTCCAAGTGTTTGAATTTTTTTGATTGTTTTTATTGTAGTTGATTTCTTTTTTTAAAAAATTCTTTATTACTTAAGGTATTACAAATGTGTCTTCGTCCCCCCCATTAAACCCCTTTTCTCCTCCCCCTACCCCCACTCATGCTCTCATCCCCCTGTTGTCCGTGTCCATTGGTCTGGCTTATATGCATGCATACAAGTCTTGCCCCCTCCCTTGCCTACTTTCCCTCTGGGGATTAATAGCCTGATCGCTGTTTCTCAGTCTTTGGATCTGTCCCTTTTCATCAGTCTCTGTTGTTCTCTATATTCCACAAATGAGTGAAATCATGAGGTATTTATCTTTCTCTGACTGGCTTATTTCACTTAGCATACTGCTCTCCAGTTCCATCCATTCTGTTACAAAAGGCAAGTGTTCCTTCTTTTTTGCCGCAGCATAGTATTCCATTCTGTAAATCGACCACAGTTTTTTGATCCACTCCTCTGTTGATGGGCACTTACACTGTTTCCAAATCTTAGCTATAGTAAAATGTGCTGCTATGAAGATAGGAGTGCATATATCCTTTCTGATTGGTGTTTCTGGCTTCTTGGGATATATTCCTAGAAGTGGGATCACGGGGTCAAATGGGAGTTCCATTTTTAGTTTTTTGTGGAAGCTCCATACTGCTCTCCACAGTGGCTCACCAGTCTGCATTCCCACCAGCAGTGCACGAGAGTTCCTTTTTCTCCACATCCTCTCCAGCACTTGTTGTTTGTTGATTTGTTGATGATAGCCATTCTGACAGGTGTGAGATGGTACCACATTGTCGTTTTGATTTGCATCTCTCATATAATTAGCGACTTTGAGCATGTTTTCATATGTCTTTGGCCTTTTGTATGTCCTCTTTCGAAAAGTGTCTCTTCAGGTCTGTTGTCCATTTTTTGATTGGATTGTTTATCTTCCTATTGTTAAGTTTCATGAGTTCTCTGTAAATGTTGGAGATTAAACACTTATCCGTGATATCATTGCCAAATATCTTCTCCCATGCAGTGGGTCTTCTTATTGTTTCTTTTATTTCTCTGCTTTTATTTTTTTTTATTTTTTTAAGTTGTTTTATCGCTTAAAGTATTACAAAGAGTATTACATATGTCTCCTTTTTTCCTGCCCTTAACAATCCCCTGGCCTCCTGTACCCCCCACTGTCTTATGTCCATTGGTTATACTTATATTCAAGTCCTTCGGTTGATCTCTTACTCCAACCCCTTCTGCCCCACAACCCTCCCCGGTCTTCCTACTGTAGTTTGACAATCTGTTCGAGGCTGCTCTGCCTCCATATCTATTTTTGTTCATAAGTTTATAATGGTCTTAATTATCCATAAATGAGTGAGATCATGTAGTATTTTTCCTTCATTGACCGGCTTATTTCACTTAGCATAATATTCTCCAGTTCCATCCATGCCGTTGCAAATGGTAAGAGTTCCTTCTTTTTTACAGCAGCATAGTATTCCATCGTGTAGATGTACCACAGTTTTCTAATCCATTTTTCTACTTATGGGCACTTAGGCTGTTTCCAGATCTTAGCATGTAATACCTTATGGTGAATTGCACTGCTAAGAACATATGGGTGCATATATCCTTTCTGATTGTTGTTTCTGTTTTCTTGGGATATATGCCTAGAAGTGGCATCATGGGGTCAAATGGGAGTTCCACTTTTAGTTTTTTGAGGAAACTCCATACTGTCTTCCATAGTGGCTGCACCAGTCTGCATTCTCACCAGTAGTGCACGAGAGTTCCTTCTTCTCCACATCCACTCCAGCACTTGTCATTTTTTGATTTGTTGATGATAGCCATTCTGACAGGTGTGAGATGGTACATCATTACTGTTTTGATTTGCATTTCTCTGATGATTAGTGACTTTGAGCATGTTTTCATATGTCTCTTGGCTTTCTGAATGTACTCTTTTGGAAGGTGTCTATTTTGATCATTTGTCCATTTTTGATTGAATTGTTTATCTTCCTTTTGTTAATTTGTAGGAGTTCCCTGTAAATGTTGGAGATTAAACCCGTATCGGAGATAACATTGACAAATATGTTCTCCAATATGGTGGGCTTTCTTGTAGTTTTATTGATGGTTTTCTTGGCTGTGCAAAAGCTTTTTTTTTTGATGTAGTCCCATTAGTTTATTTTCTCTTTAGTTTCCAATGCCCTAGGAGCTGTATCAGTGAAGAAATTGTTTCAGCATATGTCTGAGATTTTGTTGCCTTTGGATTCTTCTAGTATTTTTATGGTTTCCCTTCGTACATTTAAGTCCTTTATCCATTTTGAGTTTATTTTTGTGCATGGTGTAAGTTGGTCGTCTAGTTTCATTGTTTTGCCTGTATCTGTCCAATTTTCCCAACACCATTTATTGAGGAGACTATCTTGACTTCATTGTATGTTCTTGCCTCCTTTATCAAATATTAATTTTGCATATTGGTTCGGGTCAATTTCTGGGCTCTATATTCTATTCCATTGATTCTTCTTGTTGTTTTGTTGATGGTTTCCTGTGCCATGCAAAAGCTTTTTATTTTGATGTAGTTCCATTTGTTTATTTTCTCTTTAGTTTCCATTGCCCTAGGAGCATTATTAGAGACGAAATTCCTTCAGCATATGTTTGCGATTTTGCTGCCTGTGGATTCCTCTAGTATTTTTATGGTTTCCCATCTTACGTTTAAGTCTTTTATCCATTTTAAGTTTATTTTTGTCTATGATGTGAGTTGGTGGTCTAGTTTCATCTTTTTGCATGTATCTGTCCAATTTCCCCAACACCGTCTTGACTCCATTGTATTCTCTTGCCTCCTTTGTCCAATATTAATTGGGCATAGTAGTTTGGGTCGATTTCTGGGTTCTCTAATCTATTCCATTGATCTAGATGTCTGTTCTTGTGCCAGTACCAAGCTGTTTAAGAATGGTGACTTTGTAATACAAGTTATTATCTGGTATTGAGATCCCACCTACTTTGTTCTTCTTTCTCAGGATTGCTGCAGCTATTCGAGGTCTTTTTTTATTCCAGATGAATTTTTGGAACATTTGCTCTAGTTTGTGAAATATGCCTTTGGTAATTTAATGGGGATTGCATTGAATGTATAGATTGCCTTGGGTAGTATGGACATTCTGATGATGTTGATTCTACCAATCCATGAAGATGGTATGTTCTTCCTTCTGTTTATGTTTTTCTCTATCTCTATTTTCAGTGCCCCGTATTTTCGCACATAGGTTTTTTACCTCCTTAGTTAAGTTTATTCCTTGGTATCTTAATTTTTTTGGTGCGATGGTAAATGGTATTGCTTTTTTAATCTCACTTTCTATAAGTTCACTATTGGTGTATAGAAATGCCATAGATTTCTTGGTATTAATTTTGTATCCTGCTACATTGCCAATTCATTTATTAAGTCTAATAAATTTTTGATGGAGTCTTTAGAGTTCTCTATGTACAGTATCATGTCATCTGCTAAAATGACAGTCTTACTTCTTTTCCAATTTGCATACCTTTTATTTCTTCTTCTTGTCTGATCGCAAATGCTAGTACTTCCATTACTATGTTGAGCAGAAGTGGTGAGAGGGGCATCCCTGTCTCGTTCCTGTTCTTAGGTGGAGTGGTTTTAGTTTTTGTCCATTGATTATGATGTTGGCTTTCGGTTTGTCGTATATGGCTTTTATTATGTTGGGGTGTGATTTTTCTATTCTTACCTTGCTGAGAGTTTTTATCAAGAAAGGGTGTTGGATTTTGTCAAATGCTTTTTCTGCATCAATTGATATGACTGTGGTTTTTTTTCTCTCAATTTGTTTATGTGATGTATTACGTTTATTGATTTGCGGAGATTATACCTTCCTTGCATCCCTGGGATAAAACCTACTTGGTCATGGTGTATAATCTTTCTTATGTATTGCTGGACACGATTTGCTAAGATTTTTGTTGAGGATTTTGGCATCTATGTTCATGAGGGATATTGGCCTGCAATTCTCTTTCATTGTGTTGTCTTTATCTGGTTTTGGTATTAGGGTGATGCTGGCTTCATAGAACGAGCATGGAAGTGTTTCTTCCTCTTGAATTTTTTTGAATAGTGTGAGGAGGATAACTTTTATTTCTTTCTTGAATATTTGGTAAAACTCCTCTGTGAAGCCGTCTGGCCCTGGGCTTTTGCTTGCTGGGAGCTTTTTGATGACTGCTTCAATTTCTTCCATAGTAATTGGCCTGTTGAGATTTTTAGATTCTTCCTGATTGAGTTTTGGAATGTTGTATTTTTCTAGGAATATGTCCATTTTCTCCAGGTTGTCTAGTTTGTTGGAGTAGAGTTGTTCATAGTATTTTCTAAGAATCCTTTGTATTTCTGTGAGGTCTGTAGTTATTTCTCCTCTTTCAGTTATGATTTTGTTTATTTGGGTTCTCTCTCTTTGTTTCTTGGTAGCCTGGATAGAGGTGTATCAATCTTGTTTATTCTTTCAAAGAACCAGCTCTTGGTTTTGTTGATCTTTTGTATTGTTTTTTTTTTTTTTTTTTGTCTTTTATCTCCGCTCTGATCTTTATTATTTTCTTCCTTCTGCTTACACTGGGATATTCTTCTTGCTCTCTTTCTAAATCTTTTAGTTGTGGGGTTAAGTAATTTATTCTCATTGTTTCTTGTTTCTTGCAGTAGGCTTGTAGAGCTACGAACTTCCCTCTGAAGACTGCTTTCGCTGTGTCCCATACATTTTGGATTGTTGTGTTTTCATTGTCATTTGTTGCCATGATGTTTTCTATTTCTTCTTTGATCTCTCAGGTAACCCAGTCCTTGTTTAATAGCGTGCTATTTATTCTCCATGTGTTGATTTTTTTTGGATTGTTTTTGTTGTAGTTGATTTCTAGTTTTATGCCAGTGTGGTCTGAGAAGATGCTTGATATTATTTCAATCTTCTTGAATTTGAGGAGACTTTGCCTGTTACCCAATATATGGTCTATCTTTGCAAATGACTAATGAGCACTTGAGAAGAATGTATATTCTGTGGCTTTGGGTGAAATGTTTTGAAGATGTCAATTAATTCCATCTGATCTAGTGAGTCATTTAGGATTGATATTTCTTTGCTGATTTTTTGTTTAGAGGATTTGTCCAATGGTGATAGTGGGGTGTTAAAGTCCCCTACTATGATCAATCTCTCCCTTGATCTCCTCCAGAAGTTTTCTTACATTTTTGGGTGCTCCTATATTGGGTGCGTATGTGTTTACCAGAGCTATTTCTTCTTGTTGGATTGCTCCCTTTAGTATTATGAAGTGGCCTTCCTTATCTCTTTTTATGTCCTTCACTTTGAGATCTAATTTGTCAGATATAAGTATTGCTACCCCAGCTTTTGGTTTTATTTTCATTTCCATTCACCTGAGAAACCTTTTCCATCCCTTTACCCTCAGTCTGTGTTCATCTTTTTTTTCTGAGTTGGGTTTCCTGTAGACAGCAGATATATGGGTCATGTTTTCTTATCCACTCAGTTACCCTATGTCTTTTGATCGGGGCATTTAATCCATTTACATTTAAAGTTATTATTGATAGACACTTGTTTGTCACCTTTTTGTTCTTTACCCCTGTGTTCCTTCTTTGTTTCCTATTTTTTCTTTTTACAGCAGACCCTTTAGCATTTCTTGCATTGCTGGTTTGGTGGTAATAAACTCCCGTAGACCTTTTATGTCTGTGAAGCTCCTGACTTGACTCTCAATTTTTATTGATAGCCTTGCTGGGTACAGTATTCTTGGATTCAGACCCTTCCTTTGCATGACTTTGTATATTTCATTCCATTCCCTTCTTTCCTGATGTGTTTCTGGTGAGAAATCAGTCACTAGTCTGATGGAGGGTCCTTTGTAGTTAACTTTCTGTCTCTGGCTGCTTTTAAGATTCTTGCTTTGTCATTGGTGTTTGCCAATTTAATTATAATGTGCCTAGGAGTCGGTCTTTTGGGGTTCATTTTATTTCAGACTCTGTGAGCTTTTTGGATTTTTGAGTTTTTTCTTCCCTATGTCAGGGAAGTTTTCTGTCATTTTTTCAAACAGGTTTTCTACTCCTTGCTCAGTTTCCCCTCCCTCTGGCACCCTTATTATTCGGATGTTCTTTCATTTTGTGTTGTCCCAGGGTTCTCTTAGGCTCTCTTCCTTTTTTTTATTTTTTTTTTCTAGAAGCTACTCTGCTTGGGTATTTTTTTCTACCTTGTCTTCTAGCTCACTGATGCGGTACTCTGCTTCTTCTAGTCTACTTTTGATGCTTTCTATTGAGTTCCTTATAGCAGTGATGTCATTTTTCAATTCTTCTTGGTTTTCATTCATTTCCTCTTGATTATTACACATATTGTTGAATTTGTCTTCCATTCTTTCATCCACCGTATGGCCATTTCTCTGAATTCTTTCTCTGACAGGTTGCTTGCCTCCATTGCCTCCATTTCGTTTACTTCCTTTTCTGGTGATGCCTGTTTTTCTTTCATATGTGGGCTGCTTCTTTGTTTCACCATGATCCCTCTTCTCCAGATGTTTGGTTATGTAGTTCTCTCTCTGTTGTGTTGAATTAAAGACACAAAATACAACACAACAAGGCACAACATACAAGGAACTGAACACAAATGTATTTACAATATTAATAACCCCTAATAAAGGTGGTCACTGAGCAAAGAGAATTAAGGGATAAGGAAGAAAGAAGAGGAAAAGATAAAAGAGAAAAGGGAAAAAAAGGAGTGCAAAAATGGAATTGGGAAAAGGGAGAAAAAAAAGTAAGAGAGAAAAGACAGAGAATGAAATAGAAGAGGGGAAGAGACTATTTATATAGAGATAAAACTCCAATAGAACCACCACTCATCCCAACCAATTCCAGCAACAGATCCCTGGAGATGAATGCAAACTAAAAACAACCACTAATATCAAGGGAGGCAAGGAAAAACATAAGCAAAAAAATAATCGGAGAAAAAAATACCAACAGGAAAAGAAAAAGCAAAAGCAAAACAATCTCACAAACAAGCATAAAAACACCCAATATACTCAACAATCAAGCAAACAAAACTAAACAACAGAGAGAAGAAAAAAATTTGGATAGTGAAGAAAGATAAGAGAGAGGTATATATGGATTTAGAGCAGGGGATTGGAAATTAGATATATAAGTAGGGTGAAATTTAGACAGGGGGTAAAAAAGGAATAGGGAAAATCTAAATCAGGAATAGGGTAAGAGTAACAGGACAACAAAGGGGAAAAGTGAGGAAAAGAGTTTTGGCATAACGGTAAAGTTGAGGTAGAGAAAAATGATGCTAAAAGAACGATGAAAATAAAATAAAGAGAAAATAAAATGACACTTTAAAAAATGGTAAAGTGGTAGTAGTAATAATACTGGTTTAAAATAAAAATGTAGTAATTAAAGAGGTAAAATCGGGTGATGAAAAAAGAAAAAAAAATAGTTTCTTAATTAAAAGGTGAAAAAAGAACTAAAAATAAAAATGTGCAGTAGTGAAGGTGCTTCAGGTCCTCTACTCTTCTTTCTGGCATGCTTTAGTCCTGCCAGGTTTTCAGGAGGGTGCTGAATTTCCCTGCGATACACTGTTCCTCTGTGTTGTAAACCACAGTCCTGATTTTAAGGCAGGCTGTATTTGTTTCCCAGATTGCCTTTATTTGTATTTACAGAAGAGTCAGTTCTGGATCAGCACCTGGGTGGCATTGTTTCTGGATAGACCTCCGAGGCTATAAGTCCTCTCTGTCCAGCAGTTAGGGTTTATTTTCCCGATCACACTTAAAACTGGTTTGGGAGCGTCGACTGTCCTAGATCCTGTTCTTTAATTGTTACTCCCACTCTGTTTCCCAGGTTCCACAAAAACAACTTTCCCCTGCAGTCTGTGTGAGTGACCCTGACTGGGCAATCCCATGTACTGGGTTTAATAATCAAACGCAAAGATTTAAGGGGAAGAGAGAGAACAAGAGCCTGAGAAGTTGCGTGAATTCACAACCCCCCACCTTTCAGCTCTGTGCGCAGTCCCTTCCGTGCACCCTCTCTTCCCCAGTGCAAAGTAGCCGGCACACTGGCAAAATCCAAGGCTGCTTTTTTGCATCCAGTCCAGCTATGGACTTATTTTTGGCTTTCCCTTCTGCCAGCAGCCCTGAGGGAGCCCTCCCACACTCACAGATCACGCTGGCCCCAACGGCCGTGGACTTTGTGGGGCTCAGATTTCCCCTGCGCGTATGCATGTTCCTCTCTCCAACCTGAATTGCAAACCACACCTTTAGGGGAAATTTGACCTTTCCATAGAGAGAAGCAGGGATCCTCTAAGTTCATGTAGTCTCGATGCTTGGGATCCGTTGTTTCTGGGTTAGTAGCCGATATCTGGATGCTGTGGATGCCTGGTCTTTTGATGGATATGCTTCCAATAACAGCCACTCAAGATGGCATGGTCTCCAGCAGCTGAGCCAGTGCTCCGGGAGAGATTTCAGCCGCAGTCTCCAACTTTCCCCTTTCTCCGGGAGTCCTCCGCCTTTCCCAGCCGCAAACTGTCTCTCAGCTGAATATCTTCTGCTTATTAGGGCTGTATGTGACCCGTTTCAGCTGCTCACCCTTATCTGCTCCGGGACAAGGCACAGGACATGTCCGTCTATACCTCTGCCATTTTCTTCTCCCCATAAAATTATTTTCTTTGCTACTTCATAACTGTAATTTTGCTACTGTTATGAATCTTAATGTAAATATCTGATATGCAGGATGTATTTTCATTGTTACAAATTGAACATAATTAAAGCATAGTGATTAATCACAAAAACAATATGTAATTATGTTATGTGTTTTCTGATGGTCTTAGGCGACCCCTGTAAAAGGGTCATTTGACCCCCAAAGTGGTCGTGACCCAAAGGTTGAGAACCACTGGTCTAGAAGATCTATCTAGTGTTGTCAGTGGAGAATTAAAGTCCCCTACTATGATTGTATTGCTGTTGACACTCTCCTTTTAAATCCTTCACAAGTTTTCTTTTCTTTTTTTTTTTTTCATAAATTGGCTGCTCCTATAATGGGTGCTTATATGATTTCCAGGGTTATATCCTCTTGTTGAATCATTCCTTTTAGTATTAGGAAGTGGCCTTCATTGTCTCTTTTTATGGCCTTTATTTTGAAGTCTATTTTGTCAGATATGGATATTGCTCCCCATCTTTTTTTCCCCCAATTTGATTTGTTTGGAAAATATTTTTTCTATCTCTTCACTTTCATCCTGTGTGAGTCCTTGTTCTGAGGTGGGTCCTTATAGAGAGCATATATATGGGTCATGTTTTCTTATCCATTAATCTACCCTATGTCTTTTGGTTGGAGCACTTACATTTAAGGTTATTATTGATAGGTACTTTTTTGTTGTCATTTATATTTTTACTAGAGGCCTGGTGCATGAAATCCATGCCTGACTGGTGATCAGGCCTATCAATGGAGCGACCAGCAGGGCAATCGGGGGTCGCGGGGCCTGATGGCACCCACCTTGGCTGGCCTGAGGCCTATGGGCTGGTGGCAGCTCCTGTATTGAGTATCTGCACCCTGGTGGTCAATGCATGTCATAGCAACCAGTCATTCTGCCAGTCCTTCGCCATTTGGTCTATTTGCATAATATATGAAGAGAGATTACTTTCCTTCATACTTTCCAATTTGGATGCCTTTTATTTCCCTTTATTGCCTAATTGCTCAAATACTATGTTGAATATAAGTGGTGAGAGAGGGAATCCTTGTCTTACACTTCAACTTTCACCATGGAGTATGATATTACATAAAGGTTTGTCATACGTAGCCTTTATGATGTTGAAATAGTTCTCTTCTATTCCTACTTTTATAATTCTTATGTCATCAGTGTTGACTTTTTAAAAATCCTTTCCTTGTATCATGTCCTTTTAATGATTATATTTATTTCCTCTTTATTATGTCAATGTGGTAGACTACATTGGTAGATTTTCTTACATTGAACCTTATTTTCATTCAAGGAATCAATCCCACTTGATCATGGTGAAAAACATTAAAATATGTTGCTGAATTCAGTTTGCTAGAATTTTGTTAAGAATTTTGTATCATTGTAAATATTGGCTATTGGTCTGTGATTTTACTTGTTGTGGTTTTGTCTGCCTTTGGTGTCAGGGTGATGTAAGATTCATAGAATGAATTAGGAAGTGTTAGGAAGTGATTTTCCTAATCAAGTTTTAAAAACATTTAAGAAGGACTGGTGTTAGTTTTTGAAATTGGTGTTAGACTTTGTAGAATTCTCTGGTGAAGCCATCAGATTCAGAGCTTTGATTTATTGGGAGATATATTCTTATTACTGATTGAAAAGTCTTACTATTTATAGGTCTATTCAGATCTTCTATTTCTTTGTGGTATAGTCTTGGTAATTTTTCTGATTATAGGAATTTGTCCATTTTACCTAAGTTACCCAGTTTGTCAGCGCATATTTGCTCATACAGAGGCAGGAAAATCCCCAGGCAGGTGGAATAGAAAAACTGAGATAAGAAGATTAAATGGGCCAAACACTTTGAACAACTTAAAGCCAGCTAGTAAATCCTAAGACCATATTTTCCCCAACCAAGGACACTTGAGAACCAATGGTTTATACCTCTCCTCCACAAATAGGTAATACATAGCTTAAATCACTCTGGTCAGGAAAATAGAGAATAGAAAGTCAATTAATGACTTTGTTCTATCTAAACTTAAGGACAAATAAAGTCATTGGGACAATAACAAAATCCCAATTAGATCCAGGTAGACCCAAGATAAAAGTAAAATAGTAAAGCAGACGAAAGAATAATCCATATAGGGTCATTTTAATGCACTAGCATATTTGTAAAGCACCTGAAAAGCTAATGAATATTTTGATGAAATCCCCCCTAAGATTCTCACCCCCAAAGGAAAATTAAACAATCAATCCAATGATATGTGTGGGTTTGCTCTAGACTAGAGAAAGCCCATGCTCTTGTCTGCCAAAAACTTTTTCCTTCCTCCTAAACTCTAAGTGTCCTCATGAGACCTGCAGTGGAGAGATCAGTGGGCAGTGGCAGCTCATCCTTGGCTTACCCACTGATCGTGTCTCCAAGGCCCCTTCTTTTCTGACTTCTCAGTGGGATAAAAGCAGCCCCGCCTTGGCTCACTTCTTTCCTATAACATTTCTAGAGAGCTAAGAAAAGAATTGCCTGGGCTCTCTCCTGTTGCTTCTTTTACCCAGAGTCCTTCCTTCATTTCAATATTTACAGCTTTAATAAATGTAATCTCAAAATCACCTGAACTTATTTTGTGAAATCTTTCCTGCATGGCTGGTCTGATGCAAACCTGCTCTGGGCCAGTCCATGTCCAGCAATAACTCTTCTTTTTTTCATTTAAATTCTTTATTGTTTAAACTATTACATAAGTCTCCCTTTTCCCCCATTGACCTCTCCTTAGCTGCCCTCAATGCCACCCCGTCTGTGTCCATTGGTTATGTTCATATACATGTATACAAGTCCTTTGGTTGATCTCTTACCTCCTCACCTTCTGCATTCCCTTATAGGTTGGACAGTCTGTTCGATGCTTCTATGACTCTGGCTCTATTTTTGTTCATTAGTATATGTTGTTCATTATATTCCACAAATGAGTGAGGTCATGTGATATTTATCTTTCTCTGACTGGCTTATTTCATTTAGCATAATGCTCTCTAGTTCCATTCATGCTGTTGCAAATGGTAAGAATTCCTTTTTTTTTTTTTTTTTTTTTTTTTTTTTTTTTTACAGCAGTGTAGTATTCCATTGTGTAGATGTACTACAGTTTTCTAATACACTCATCTGGGCACTTAGTCTGTTTCCAAAACTTAGCTATTGTAAATTGTGCGGCTATGAACACAGGGGTGTATATATCCTTTCTAATTGGTGTTTCAGATTTATTGGGATATGTTCCTAGAAGTGGGATTACTGGGTCAAATGGGAGTTCCATTTTTAATTTTTTGAGAAAATGCCATACTGGTTTTGACTGGTTGCATCAATCTGCATTCCCAGCAGCAGTGCAAGTGGGTTCCTTTTTCTCCGTATCCTCTCCAGCACTTGTCACTTATTGATTTGTTGATGATAGCCATTCTGACTTGTGTGAGGTTGTACCTCATTATTGTTTTGATTTGTATCTCTCAGATGATTAGTAACTTTGAGCATGTTTTCATATGTCTCTTGGCCTTCTGTACGTCTTCTTTTGAAAAGTGTCTATTTTGGTCCTTTGCCCATTTTTTTTAATATATTTTATTGATTTTCCACAGAGAGGAAGGGAGAGAGATAGAGAGTTGGAAACATCGATGAGAGAGAAACATCGACCAGCTGCCTCCTGCACATCCCCCACTGGGGACGTGCCCGCAACCCAGGTACATGCCCTTGACCGGAATCGAACCTGGGACCTTTCAGTCCACAAGCCGACGCTCCATCCACTGAGCCAAACCAGTTTCGGCTCTTTGCCCGTTTTTTAAATTGGATTATTTATCTTTCCTTTGATAAATTGTATAAATTCCCTGTAAATGTTGGAGATTAAACCCTTATCAGAGGTAACATTGGCAAATGCGTAGGTTCTCCCATGCAGTGGTCTTTCTCGTTGTTTTGTTGATGGTTTCTTTTGCTGTGCAGAAACTTTTCATTTTGATGTAGTCTCATTTGTTTATTTTTTCCTTAGTTTTCCTTGTCCTAGGAGTTTTATCAGTAAACATATTGCTATGAGTTATGTCTGAGATTTTGTTGCCTTTAGAGTCCTCTAGTATTTTTATGGTTTCTGGTTGTACTTTTAAGTCCTTTAACCATTTTGAGTTTATTTTTGTGTATAGTCTAAGTTACTGGTCTAGTTTCATTTTTTTGCTTCTAATCTGTATAATTTTCTCAACACCATTTATTGAAGAGACGTTTTTCACTCCATTGTATGCTCTTGCCTCCTTTGTCAAATATTAATTGAGCATAATGTCTTGGATCAATCTCTGAGTTCTCTGTTATGTTCATTGGTCTATATGTCTGTTCTCGTGCTTTGTAGTATTTTTGGTATTGTGATCCCTCCAACATTGTTTGTTCTCATAATTGCTGCAGCTATTTGGGGTCTTTTTTTTTTATTCCAGATGAAATTTTGGAGAGTTTGTTCTAGGTATTTGAAGTATGTCGTTGGCATTTTAGAGGGGATTGCATTGAATCTATAGATTACTCTGGGTAGTATGGACATTTTAATGATGTTGATTCTACCAACCTATGAACATGGTGTATTCTTCCATTTGTTTATGTCTCCCTGTATCTCTCTCTCTCTCTCTCTCTCTCTTTTTTTTTTTCCAGCGTCCTGTAATTTTCTGAGCACAGGTGCTTTATCTCGTTGGTTAAATTCCTAGGTATCATAATGTGTTGGTTGCAATGGTAAATGGAATTGTTTTTATTAGTTTCTCTTTCTGTGAGTTCATTGTTGGTGTATAAAAAAGCAATAGATTTCTGGGTGTTAATTTTGTATACTACTACACTGCCAAATTCATTAGTTCTAGTAGTTATTTTTGATGGAGTCTTTAGTGTTTTCTATGTACAATATCATGTCGTCTGCAAATAATGACAATTTTACTTCTTCTTTTACAATTGGGATGCCCTTATTTCTTTTTCTTGTCTGATTGAAATGGCGAGCACTTCCAGTACTATGTAAAACAGAAGTGGTGAAAGTGGGCATCCCTGTCTTGCTCCTGTTCTTAGGGGGAATGGTATTAGTTTTTACCATTAAGTATGATGTACTGCAGGTTTGTCACACAAGGCTTTTATTATGTTGAGGTATCATCCCTCTACTTTCACTTTCCTGAGAGCTTTCATCACAAAATGGTACTGGATTTTGTGAAATGCCATTTCTGCCTAATTGATATGATTATATGACTTTTTAAACATTTTCAATATATTTTTTTATTCTAATTTTTTTCAATCTTTAATTTCTTCATTGATTAAGGTATTACATATGTAATTTCATTGCCCCATAACACCCCCACCCCACACACACTCATGCCCTCACCCCCCTGTTGTCTGTATCCATTAGATGGGCTTACATGCATGCATACAAGTCCTTTGGTTGATCTCCCCCCTCACCCCCACTCTCCCCTACTTTCCCTCTGAGGTTTGACAGTCTGATCGCTGCTTCTCTGTCTCTGGATCTGACCCTGTTCATCAGCCTATGTTGTTCACTATATTCCACAACTAAGTGAGATCATGTGATATTTATCTTTCTCTGATTGGCTTATTTCACTTAGCATAATACTCTCCAATTCCATCCATGCTGTTACAAATGGTAAGGGCTCCTTCTTTTTTACTGAAGTGTAATATTCCATTGGTATATATGTACCACAATTTTTTAATCCACTCATCTGATGATGGGCACTTAGGCTGTTTCCAAATCTTAGCTATGGTGAATTGTGCTGCTATGATCATAGGGATGCATAAATCCTTTCTGATTGGTGTTTCTAGCTTCTTGGTATATATCTAGAAGTGATATCACTGGGTCAAATGGGAGTTCCATTTTTAGTTTTTTGAGGAAACCCCATACTGTCCTCCACAGTGGCTGTACCAGTTTTTATTTCCACCAGCAGTGCAAAAGGGTTCATTTTTCTCCACATCCTCTCCAACACTTGTCTGTTGATTTGTTGATGATAGCCATTCTGACAGGTGTGAAATGATACTGTATTGTCGTTTTGATTTGCATCTCTCATATAATTAGTGACTTTGAGTATTTTTTCATATGTCGTTTGGCCTTCTGTATGTCCTCTTTCGAGAAGTGTCTATTTAGGTCCATTGCCCATTTTTTGATTGGATTGTTTATCTTCCTTTTGTTAAGTTATATGAGTTCCCTGTAAATGCTGGAGATTAAACCCTTATCAGTGATAATATTAGCCAATATGTTCTCCCATACAGTGGGCTTTCTTTGTTGTTTTGTTGATGGTTTCCCTTTGCTGTGCAGAAGTTTTTTATTTTGATGTAGTCACATTTGTTTATTTTCTCTTTAGTTTTCATTGCCCTAGGAGCAGTATCAGTGAAGAAATTACTTCAGCATATGTCTGCAATTTCGTTGGCTGTGGATTCGCCTAGTATTTTTATGGTTTCCCATCTTATGTTTAAGTCCTTTATCAATTTTGAGTTCTTTTTTTAAAAATTAAATCTTTATTGTTCAGATTATTATAGTTGTTCCTCTTTTTTCCCCCCATAGCTCCCCTCCACTTGGTTCCCACCCCACCCTCTGCCCTTCCACCCCCAATGTCCTCATCCATAGGTGTACAATTTGTCCAGTCTCTTCCCGCAGCTCCCATACTCCTTTCTCCCCAAGAATAGTCAGTCCACTACCTTTGTATGCCCTTGATTCTATTATATTCACCAGTTTATTCTGTTCATCAGGTTATTAATTCACTTGATTTTTAGATTCACTGTTGATAGATGTGTATTTGTTGTTCATAATTGTATCTTTACCTTTTTCTTCTTCTTCCTCTACTCAAAGGATACCTTTCAGCCTCTCAGATAATACTGGTTTGTTGGTAATGAACTCCGTTAGCTTTTTCTTATCTGTGAAGCTCATTATCTGACCTTCAATTCTGAATGATAGCTTTGCTGGGTAAAGTAATCTTGATTGTACGTTCTTGCTATTCATCATTTTGAATATTTCTTGCCACTCCCTTCTCGCCTGCATAGTTTCTGTTGAGAAATCAGCTGACAATCTTATGGGTACTCCCTTGTAAGTAACTGACTGTTTTTCTCTTGCTGCTTTTAAGATTCTCTCTTTGTCTTTTGCTCTTGGCATTTTAATTATTATGTGTCTTGGTGTGGTCCTCTTTGGATTCCTTTTGTTTGGGGTTCTCTGCGCTTCCTGGACTTGTAAGTCTATTTCTTTCACCAGGTAGGGGAAGTTTTCTGTCATTTTTCGAATAGGTTTCCAAAATCTTGCTCTCTCTCTTCTTCTGGCACCCCCATAATTTGGATGTTGGTACGTTTGAAGCTGTCCCAGAGGCTCCTTACACTATCTTTGTATTTTTGGATTCTTTTTTCTTTTTGTTTTTCCAGTTGGTTGTTTTTTGCTTCTTTGTATTTCAAATCTTTGTCTTGATTCTTGGGATCCTCTAGTCTACTGTTGGAACTCAGTATAATATCCTTTATTTCAGTCAGTGTATGTTTAATTTCTAGTTGGTCCATTTTCATAACCTTGAGGGACTCACTAGATTTCTTGAGGGTCTCACTAAATTTATTGGCAGTTTCTAGAAAATTCTTGAAAAACCTTAATAGTGTGGTTTTGAACTCTATATCCAGTAGTTTGCTTTTCTCCATTTCTGTTGTTTGTGACCTGTTTCTTTGTCTCCACATTTTTTATGCTTCCCTGTGTTGATAGAGTGGCTTTCTGTGCTAGGTGTCCAACAGGGCCCAGTGGCTCAGCTTCCCCAATTACCTGAGGTGGACACTCGTGGTGCACCCCTTTGTGGGCTTTGTGCACAGTTTTGTAGTTAAGCCTTGATTGTTGTAGGTATCACTGGGAGGAATTGATCTCCAGACCAATTGGTTGTGAGAATCAGCTGTGTCTGCAGTAGGAGAACTTCTGTGCCGGAGACACCCTTATGGTGCAAGACTTGCTTCAGTGGGGCTTTGGTGCTCACTGAGTTCTGGGGTACAACCCCAGCAGGTCCAGGGGTCCCCGAAAGTGTAAAAAGAGTCGGCAAAGAAGGAATGACATGGAGACAGCATTCAGTTGATCAGGAGCCTAGCCAGAATCTCTAGCCAAGTTCTGGTTAGGATCTCCAGCCAAGTTCTGGTGTTTATTGTCTTGTTACATCTGTATTTATACCAGTTGATTTTAATCCTGTCAATTTCTATTGCAAAGGTTAGGACGTTTCTTATCTCCATTCCAGGGAGTAAAGATTATGTAGCTTAAGTGTGATTATTTGTAGTTAAAGTGATTAACTACCCACTTGGCACATAGTTAAGGGGTCTTATCCCCTCCCTAACTTCAGGGAAAAATCCCTAGCTGGGGAAACAACCTTTCTCGGAGAGGTGACCTTGGGAAAAACACATAGCGCTAAAGGGAGCAAAAATATTAAGAACTGTATGCTATATACGCCAGGTCTCTTGAAACATATGCTGTGCAGATGTATCTTTCCTGCAGCGACTGTGTCAAGCAGCAAGGATGGACCGGCTTCTGGCAACTGAGTCTGCCCCCTGAGTGTGTCCCTTATGGATCTGAGGAGTTGTAATCTGGATGGTCCCACTCTGACCACTGGGTACACTGGCTCTTGGATCTCTAAGGAGGTGCGAATTTAGCCTCTGCCTGAGACTACACAGAAGGAGCTATGGAGAGATTCCTCTTCTTTGTTTGGGGTTTGGAGGTGTTCAAATGAGGCCCAGCTGTGAATCAATGCAAGCTGCAGTGGGGCCTTGGGCCTTTTGGAAGTTCTGGGTCTCTCTGACCCAGCTGCAATTTGTTAGGTAATTTTTAAATTGCAAAGGGCTAGGCCTTTCATATGCAAAAGCCTCTGAGCACAGCTTGGGTGGGGCGGGGTCTCAAGGGATCAACAGGGAAGAGCAAGCAGCTATGGCTGGTCCCCAGTCGTACCCCAAGAGGCCCTAGGTCTCAGTGTTTCGTGGTAATCACTGAAAGCTCCTCTGAAAAAAAGTCGCCCTCGAATTTTGCCTGATGCCAGGCAGTTCAGTATCTCCCCCTATGAGTCTGGTTCCCCAAAGACTCACCTGGAACTGGAGTTCAGAGCAGTCGGGAGCTTGAGACTCCCTCCCAATTGAAAAAGACAACTGCGTCCTCAGCTGCGCCCTTTCCACATGTGCTGCATCCTCAGCTGCGAGCCCTTTCCACCAGTGCTGCGTCCTCAGTTGCCAGCCCTTTCAGTGGGTGCCTCTGTACCTCTGCACTTTACTTCTGCACCTCCTCTGAGTCTCAGTGTGCTTTTCTCTTTCCATCTAGTTGTAGAATTTCCACTCAGCCAGCCTTCCTGTGGTTCTGGATGATGTCCGTTTTGTCTTTTAGTTGTATTTTTGAAGTGGTTGTGCAAGGCATCAATTTCTGGTGTTTACCTATGCCACCATCTTAGTTTCTCTTGAGTTCTTTTTCTGTGTATGGTGTAAGTTGGTGGTCTAATTTCATCTTATTTCATGTATCAATCCAATTATCCCAACACCATTTATTGAAGAGACTGTCTTGACTCCATTTTATGCTCTTGTCTCCTTTTTCAAATATTGGGCATATTGATTTGGGTCGATTTCTGGGTTTTCTATCCTATTCCATTGATCTATATGTCTGTTCTTGTGCCAGTACCAAGATATTTTAAGAACAGTGGCTTTGTAATACAGGTTGATATCTGGTATTGAGATCCCACCTACTTTGTTCTTTCTCAGGATTGCTGTAGCTATTCAAGGTTTTTTTATTCCAGATGAATTTTTGGAACATTCGTTCTAGATATGTGAAATATGCCATTGGTATTTTAATGGGGATTGCATTGAATCTACAGATTGCTTTGAGTAGTATGGACATTTTAATGATGTTGATTCTACAAATCCATGAACACGATATGTTCTTCCATCTCTTTATGTCTTCCTCTTTCTCTTTTTTCAGTGTTCTGTAGTTTTTAGCATATGGACCTTTTACTTCCTTAGTTAAGTTTATTCCTAGGTATTTTAATATTTTTGGTATGATGGTAAATGGTATTGCTTTTTTAGTTTCTCTTTCTGTAAGTTCACTATTGGTGTAAAGGAATGCCAAAGATTTCTTGGCATTAATTTTGTATCCTGCTACATTACCGAATTAATTTATTACGTCTAATAATTTTATTGATGGAGTCTTTAGGGTTTTTCATGTACAGTATCATGTCATCTGCAAATAAGGACACTTTTACTTCTTCTTTTCCAATCTGGATGTCTTTTGTATCTTCTTCTTGTCTGATTGCAATGGCTAGTACTCACAGTACTATGTCGAACAGGAGTGGTGAGAGTGGGCATCCCTGTCTTGTGCCTGTTCTTAGGGGAAATGGTTTTAGTTTTTGACCATTGAGTATGATGTTAGCTGTGGGTTTCTCATATATGGCTTTTATTATCTTGAGTTATGATACTTTTATTCCTAACTTGCTTAGAGCTTTTATCAAGAAAGCGTGTAGGATTTTGTCAAATGCTTTTTCTGAGTTAATTGATATGACTATATGATTTTTATCTCTTAATTTCTTTATGTGATGTATCACATTTATTGATTTGCAAATATTGTACCACCCTTACATCGTCAGGATAAATCCTACTTGGTCATGGTGTACGGTCTTTCTGATGTATTGCTGGATTCAATTTGCTAGAATTTTGTTGAGTATTGTGGCATCAATGTTCATGAGGGATATTGGCTTATGATTATCTTTCATTGTGTTGTCTTTATCTGGTTTTGGTATTAGGGTGATGCTGGCTTCATAGAATGAGCTTGGAAGTGTTCCTTCCTCTTGAATTTTTTTGGAATAATCTGAGGAGGATAGTATAGTATTTTTTAACAATCATTTGTATTTCTGTGGGGTCTCTTGTTATTTTGCCTCTATCATTTCTGCTTTTGTTTATTTGGGTCCTCTCTCTTTGCTTCCTGGTGAGCCTGGCAGGAGGTGTATCAATCTTGTTTATCCTTTCAAAGAACCAGCTCTTGGTTTCATTGATTTTCTGTATTGTTTTTTTGCTCTCTATGTCATTTATTTCTGCTCTAATCTTTATTATCTCCTTCCTTGTGCTCTCTCTGGGCTTTTCTTGTTGCTCTCTTTCTAATTATTTGAGTTGTAGAGTTAGATGATTTACTATCATTTTTTCTTGTTTTTTGAAATAGGCCTGTAGTGTTATAAACTTCCCTCTCAGGACTGCTTTCATTGCGTCCCATAGGTTATGGATTGTTGTGTTTTCATTGTCATTAGTTTCTAGGATGTTTTTATTTCTTCTTTGATCTCATTGGTAACCCAATCAATATTTTATAACATGCTATTCAGCCTCCAAATGTTTTAGTATTTGGTAGTTTTTTCTAATATTATGCCATCCTGTTTTAAGAAGAGTCTTGGTATGATTTCAATCTTCTTGAAATTGGGGAGATTTTGTTTGTGACCCTATATGTGGTCTATTTTTGAATATGTCCCATGAGCCCTTGAGAAGAATGTATATTCCGTGGCTTTGGGGTGAACTGTTCTAAAGATGTCAATGAAGTCCATCTGATCTAGTTAGTCATCTTGGATTGCTGTTTCTTAGCTGATTGTTTGTCTAGAGGATTTATCCAGTGATGACAGTGGTGTATTAAAGTCCCCTACTATGATTGTATTGTTGTCAATCTCCCCTTTGATGTCTTCTAGGAGTTTTTTTATGTACTTGCGTGCTCCTGTATTGGGTGCATATATGTTTATCAGGGTTATTTCCTCTTGTTGTATTGATCCCTTTAGTATTATGAAGTGGCCTTCCTTATCTCTTGTTATGGCCTTCACTTTGAGGTCTATTTTTTCCCATATAAGTATTGCTACCCATAGTTTTTTTGTTGTTGTTTGTTTGTTTTTGTTTTGTTTTGTTTTTTTTTGTGTTTCTTTTCATTTCCATATGCCTGAAAGATATTTTTCCATCCCTTCACTTTCAGTCTGTGTGAGTCCCTTCTTCTGAGATGGGTTTCTTGTAGACAGCAACCGTATGGATGATGTTTTTTTATCCATTCAGCCACTCGATGTCTTTTGATTGGAGCATTTAGTCCGTTTACCTTTAAAGTTATTCTTGAAAGGTACTTGTTTGTAGCCATTTCTTTTTTGGGGGGGTCTGTTTTCTTTCTGAGCTTTTTATTTCTTCATTTTACACTGGTCCCTTTAGCATTTCTTGCATTGCTGGCCTGGTGGTTATAAACTCCCTTAGCCTATTTTTGTGTGTGAAGCTTCTTATTTCTCCTTCAATTTTGATTGATAGGCTTACTGGATAGAGTATTCTTGGATTCAGTCCTTTGCTTTGCATCACTTTGTAAATTTCTGTTCATTCTTTTCTGGCCTGATGTGTTTCTGATGAGAAATCATTTGAAAATCTTATGGGAGATCCCTTGAATATAACTTTCTGTCTCTCTCTTGTGGCCATTAAGATTCTCTCTTTGTCCTGAGCATTTGCCATGGTAATTATGATGTGATTTGGTGTGAATCTTCTCCGATTCACCTTGTTTGGAACTCTCTGTGCTTGTGTGATTTTTTTCTTCCCCACCTCAGCGAAGTTTTATATTATTTCTTCAAATAGGTTTTCTAACCCTTGTGCCTCTTTCTGTTGTTCTGGCACCCCTATTGTTCATATGTTGTATTGTTTCATGTTGTCCCATAGCTCCCTTAGTCTCTCCTCCTGTCTTTTAATTTTTTTCTCCAATTGCAGTTCAATTTGGGTGTGTTTTGCTTCCCTGTCTTCTAATTCGCTAGTTCGGTCCTCCGCTTCTCCTAGTCTACTGTTGAAACTTTCAATGGTGTTTTTTATTGCAGCTATATCAGTCTTCATTTCTTCTTGGTTCTTACATAATTTGTTTATTCTTTCATCCATTTCCTCTTGCTTCTTGCATAAGTTGTTGAGTTTTTCCTCCATCTGGTTTATGCATTCTAGGACCCTTAATCTGAATTCTTTTTCTGTCATGCTGAATGCCTTTTTCACTTAGCTGCTTTTCTGGTGAGTCCTCCTTCTCTTTCCTTTGGGGGTTTCTTTGTCTACCCATGTTTGATCTCACCGACATATCTAGATGTTGAGTCATTCAGTGGCTGCTCCTTGGGTGGCAGTGGCTCCTCAGGCTGAGGTTGCTCCTCTGGCAGTTGTGGTAGCAGCTGCTCCTCAATTGGCAGCAGCTCCTCTGGTGGGTGCTGTTCACAGTTGTGGTGGCTCCTCTGGCTGGTGGGGGGAGGCTTCACACACAGCTGCTGTTTCTCAGACTTAGGGTGTGCTGATCACGAGGCTGCTCTTCCTTGGATGGGTGCAGGCTACACAAGCCTCTTATTCGAGTCTTATAGACGTCCTTAATATGGTAGATTTTAGGCTAGGTGAGAGAGAATTAAAAAATTATTTGGTTAGGGAATGACTGGAGATATCTATTTTAGAAATATATCCTTGACTTCAATGTGAATATCTATAAATATGTATTTTAGCTTCTGTTGCCATGGATTATCTACACATATATAGCCAAGTGACTGGAATGACGGAACAACCACTATGACTAGTCCCTATGATGTACACTGCAACAGCCAACCAGCCTGATTGGGGCCCGATCAGCACCCACTTCTAACTCTCTTGGTCCCTCTGCCCCTGCTGTCCCAGCCCCTCCCCCAGAGCCAGCTGGACCTCACACATGCATGAATTCATGCACCAGGCCTCTCGTTCTCTAGATAAAATATGAAAATAAGAATTTGAGTGCCATTAGTTTACATGGAACTAATTAAAGAAAAAAAAACTGGAAAGTTTATTTGTGACATAATTTAAGGAAACAGAAGTGAGAGAGCTTAGAAAATAAGACAGGGAAGGGGAAAAGCCAATATCAGAGGAGATTATTATGCCGAGTCAATGCCATATAATCTCAGTTGTATGTGTTAATCTAATGATCAAAATGAACTGATTAATAAAATGGACACTGTTAGAAATGCTCTCAACAATGTCACTGGAATGAGACAGACACTCAAAACTTCATTGCACCCTCCTGTGCCAAAGGGTGATTTTGCCAGCTGGAAACCAGGGGCAGAAAACAATGAATGTGAAGTCCATTTGGCTTTTGTTTCTTGATGTGGGTCTGCCCTGTGCCTCACTCTGAACTCTGACCTGATTGGTCAGGGCTCAGAGCTCAGGTTCACATTATTTCATGATCGGCTAATTCAGAGGAAGAGGAGGGGTAAGGCGGAGCTAAGATGGTGGCACTCTGATAGCCTGAAGGTCAGATCAAAATAGTGGGATCAAATATGGCAGTAAGCTCCTTTCTTTGACAGAAAAGATCACTGGTTCACTCTCACAACACAGAGGCATAAAAACATAGAACAACTGACAGCTGTCAAAGAGGAAGGATTTTGGGGAGAAGATACCACATGAAAGAAGAAGGGATTAGACAAAGAACATGCATGCATACCCATAGACACATACAACAAACAGTATGGTGAAAGCCAAAGGAAAGGGAGGTGGGGCTGTGTAAAGGGGGTGAAGGGGAGGAAATGAGGACATAGTGTAAAAAATGAAAATAAATTTTAAAAAGAGTACATTATCATAGTCATTGTCAAAGTCAATGCGGGTTCAAATTACTCAGGTTCTTGCACAGTGAAATAATGCATTTTAGAATTGGCCCTTAGAAAGGATAGCTAAAGGTTTTTTCACAGGCCTTTGTCCCTATTGGTTGAAACTTGTTCTTGCAATTGTAAACTTTCACCTTATGAGCTATCTTTTTATAAGAACACTGTGAAAAAGTAAGAAGCTCCTTGAATATGTGTAAAATTGTATTCTTCCTGTACAACTTCATGTGCACTCTCAGAACTATCTACCATAACACTGGCATAGGTGAATCAAGAGATCTGTAACAGAATTGTAAGAGTGAGACACTAATTAGGAGACCATTGCTATTGCCTCAATATTGACTTAAAAAAATCTATCTACACTAATAAAAGACAAAGATGCTAATTAACTGTACCTTCGCTATGCCCTAAGCTATGCCCTCCAGCCAATCAGAGCAACTATATGCAAATTAACCCAACCAAGATGGTGGCTGGAAGCCATGGAGCTGTAGCAAGCAGGAGGCTTGGTTGCCCGGGTGATGGAGGAAGTCAAGCTTCCCACAGGCCCTGAGCTGGCTGCAGCCTCCGCTCATGGCAACAAAGCTTCAATTATAGAAGACAAATAAATACCAGACACCTGCTTCCAGCCAGCCTCCACTGGTAGTTTGGGTAGCTGAGGGTAGTGGCCATCCTGCAAACAGCCATAAGCCCCTCACCCAGGATGGCCACACCCTCATGGGGTGAGGGCCCCCGCTGCGGGTCTTGGCCTGCCTGCAAACAGCCATCAGCCCCTCACCCAGACTGGCCAGGCACCCCAGCAGGACCCCCCCACCCTGAAGGAGGTGTGACCAACTTGAAAATGGCCCTCAGCCCCTTACTCAGGCTGGCCAGGCACCCCAGTGGGGACCCCCACACTGAATGGGCTGTGGCCACTTTGAAAACAGCCATCAGCCCCTCACACAGGCTGGCCAGGCACTCCTATATAATAAAAGGTTAATATGCAAATTGACCCTAGCAGCAGAATGACTGGAAATGACTGGTCACTATGACACACACTGACCACCAGGGGGGCAGATGCTCAATGCAGGAGCTGCACCCGGGTGGTCAGTGCGCTCCCACAGGAGGAGCTCTGCTCAGCCACGAGCCAGTCTGATGGCTACCAGTACAGCGGTGGTGGAGGGAGCCTCTCTTGCCTCCTCAGTGGCACTAAGGATGTCTGATTGCAGCTTAGGCCTGCTCCCTGCTGGCAAGTGGACATCTCCTGAGGGTGCCCAGGCTGCCAGAGAGATGTCTGACTGCCAGTTTAGGCCCAATCCCCCAGGCAGTGGGCCTAAGCCAGCAGGTAGTCATCCCCCAAGGATTCCCAGACTGTGAAAGGGCACAGGCAGGGCTGAGGGACCCCCCAAAGAGCACAGACTTTTGTGCACTGGGCCTCTAGTATGCATATAAACTAGAAGCCCAATGCATGAACATTCGTACAAGAATGGGACTTCCTTCCCCTGGATGCCGGCACCATCTTCGCTCCAGCCGAACCACCTTTCTGCCTTCGCTTCAGCCTGGAACCACCTTTCCATCTTTGCTCCAGCCCAGAGCCACCTTTCTACCTTCCCACACTGCCCAGAGGCCCGGAGCAGCTGAGATGGTGCAGAATGCCATGGTGATGACGCAAGTGTCCTGCCCCACCCCCTGGCCAATTGGTGCCTACACATGTGAGTGCTGCTCACAGGCCCACCATCTTTGTTGGGTTTACAGACTAACACCTGCTTGATTGTGGGACATCATGAAGGTATGGTCAATTTACATATTTGTCTATTCTTAGTGTAGAAGCCTAAGTGACCAAACGACTGAATGATTGGTCATCTGGTCACTATGACATGCACTGACCACCAGGGGCAGATGCTAAACACAGGAGCTTCCCCTTGGTCGTCAGTGCACTCCACATGGGTAGCACTGCTCAGCCAGATGCCAAGCTCACAGCTGATGAGCACATCTGCAGCAGTGCAAGCCTCTCCTGCCGACACTCCCCATGTGCACCCAATTGGCGGTGGCCGGTGAAGTGGGGCTGGGATGAGCAGGAATAGCATGGCACCCAGCCTGGGCTTGGGCTCCTCCCCAGCCACCTGCTGCTTCACACACTACTTCATGTTTTGCAGGATTGATGCAGACAGCAGGCTAGGGCCTGATGAGCTGGCAGATAAGACCAGGCAGTAGAAGCATGGAAGTCCACTGATACCTGAGAGACAGGCTGAGGGACCCCAGTGGTGTATCAATCCATGAACTAGGCCTCTAGTAAGAACATACAAAGCATGGTCCCTGTGAGAGGAAGATAACTGGGTGTTCCAAGAATAACACTGAATTAGTGTGGACAAAAAGCACAGGAATACTTATAGAAGATGAGATTTTAAAAGTAAGTGGGTCAAATATTTTATAGACCATTATATACATATTGGCCTTTATTCTCGGATAAAGAGGTAGCTGTGAAGTTATTTAAGTCACTAATCATTAGAAAAATGCAAATCAAAACAGTAATGATGTACCATCTCACACCTGTCAGAATGGCTATCATCAACAAATCAAAAAATGACAAGTGCTGGAGTGGATGTGGAGAAGAAGGAACTCTCGTGCACTACTGGTGAGAATGCAGACTGGTGCAGCCACTATGGAAGACAGTATGGAGTTTCCTCAAAAAACTAAAAGTGGAACTCCCATTTGACCCCATGATGCCACTTCTAGGCATATATCCCAAGAAAACAGAAACAACAATCAGAAAGGATATATGCACCCATATGTTCTTAGCAGTGCAATTCACCATAGCTAAGATCTGGAAACAGCCTAAGTGCCCATAAATAGAAAAATGGATTAGAAAACTGTGGTACATCTACACGATGGAATACTATGCTGCTGTAAAAAAGAAGGAACTCTTACCATTTGCAACAGCATGGATGGAACTGGAGAATATTATGCTAAGTGAAATAAGCCGGTCAATGAAGGAAAAATACTACATGATCTCACTCATTTATGGATAATTAAGACCATTATAAACTTATGAACAAAAATAGATATGGAGGCAGAGCAGCCTCGAACAGATTGTCAAACTACAGTGGGAAGACCGGGGAGGGTTGTGGGGCAGAAGGGGTTGGAGTAAGAGATCAACCGAAGGACTTGAATATAAGTATAACCAATGGACATAAGACAGTGGGGGGTACAGGAGGCCAGGGGATTGTTAAGGGCAGGAAAAAAGGAGACATATGTAATACTCTTTGTAATACTTTAAGCGATAAAACAACTTAAAAAAATAAAAAAAAATAAAAGCAGAGAAATAAAAGAAACAACAAGAAGACCCACTGCATGGGAGAAGATATTTGGCAATGATATCACGGATAAGTGTTTAATCTCCAACATTTACAGAGAACTCATGAAACTTAACAATAGGAAGATAAACAATCCAATCAAAAAATGGACAACAGACCTGAAGAGACACTTTTCGAAAGAGGACATACAAAAGGCCAAAGACATATGAAAACATGCTCAAAGTCGCTAATTATATGAGAGATGCAAATCAAAACGACAATGTGGTACCATCTCACACCTGTCAGAATGGCTATCATCAACAAATCAACAAACAACAAGTGCTGGAGAGGATGTGGAGAAAAAGGAACTCTCGTGCACTGCTGGTGGGAATGCAGACTGGTGAGCCACTGTGGAGAGCAGTATGGAGCTTCCACAAAAAACTAAAAATGGAACTCCCATTTGACCCCGTGATCCCACTTCTAGGAATATATCCCAAGAAGCCAGAAACACCAATCAGAAAGGATATATGCACTCCTATCTTCATAGCAGCACATTTTACTATAGCTAAGATTTGGAAACAGTGTAAGTGCCCATCAACAGAGGAGTGGATCAAAAAACTGTGGTCGATTTACAGAATGGAATACTATGCTGCGGCAAAAAAGAAGGAACACTTGCCTTTTGTAACAGAATGGATGGAACTGGAGAGCAGTATGCTAAGTGAAATAAGCCAGTCAGAGAAAGATAAATACCTCATGATTTCACTCATTTGTGGAATATAGAGAACAACAGAGACTGATGAAAAGGGACAGATCCAAAGACTGAGAAACAGCGATCAGGCTATTAATCCCCAGAGGGAAAGTAGGCAAGGGAGGGGGCAAGACTTGTATGCATGCATATAAGCCAGACCAATGGACACGGACAACAGGGGGATGAGAGCATGAGTGGGGGTAGGGGGAGGAGAAAAGGGGTTTAATGGGGGGGACGAAGACACATTTGTAATACCTTAAGTAATAAAGAATTTTTTAAAAAAAGAAATCAACTACAATAAAAACAATCAAAAAAATTCAAACACTTGGAAGCTGAATAGCATGCTATTAAATAATGATTGGGTTGCCAAAGAGATCAAAGAGAAGTTAAAAACATCCTTGAAACAAATGACAATCCATTGTTGTGAAAACACAACAATCCAAAATCTATGGGACACAGTGAAAGCAGTTCTGAGAGGGAAGTTTATAGCTCTACAGGCCTACCTCAAAATAAACAAGGAAAAATGTTAATAAATTATCTAACTCTATAACATAAAGAATTAGAGAGTAGCAAGGAAAGCCCAGAGTGAACAGAAGGAAAGAGATAATAGAGACCAAAACAAAAATAAATGACTTAGAGACCAAATATATATGGTCAATGAAACCAAGAGCTGGTTCTTTGAAAGAATAAACAAAATTGATGAAAATCTAGGCGGCTCACCAAGGAACAAAGAGATAGGACCTAGATAAACAAAATCAGAAATGAAAGAGGCAAAATAACAACAGACCCCACAGAAATACAAAGGATTGTTAAAAAAAAATACTATGAAAAACTAGACAACCTAGAGGAAATGGACATATTTCTAGAAAAATAAGACCTTCCAAAACTCAACCAAGAAGAATCAAAAAATCTCAACAGGCTGATAACTAAGGAGGAAATTGACCTGTACTCAGAAAACTATAGAACATTGAAAAAATAGATAAAGACATAAATAGATAGAAGAACACACTTTGTTCATGGATTGGTAGAATCAACACCATTAAAATGTCCATACTATTCAAAGCAATCTATAGATTCAATGCAATCCCCATTAAAATACCAACAGCATATTTTGCAACCTAGAGAAAACAACAATTCATATAGAATTAAGAAAACTCCAAATAGCCACAGCAATCCTGAGAAAGAAGAGCAAAGTGGGTGGGATCTCAATACCAGATATCAAGCTACATTACAAAGCCACTGTTCTCAGAGCTGCCCAGTACTGGCACAAGAACAGACATATAGAACAATGGAATAGAATAGAGAACCCAGAATTCTACCCAAGCCAGTATGCTCAATTAATATTTGACAAAAGATGCAAGAGCATACAATGGAATCAATACAGTCTCTTCAATAAATGGTGTTGGGAAAATTGAACTGATACATGTAAAAAAATGAAACTAGACCACCAACGTACACCGTACCCAAAAATAAACTGAAAATGGATAAAGGACTGAAATGTAAGATGGGAAACCATAAAAATCTTAGAGGAATCTACAGGCAGCAAGATCTCAGACATATGCCGTGATTTTTGATAAAAACCACCAGCAAAGTGGGAATAGAGGAATCATAGCTCAACATAATAAAAGCAGTGTCTTCACCAATACAGATCCTAGGGCAATGGAAACTAATAAGGGAATAAACAAATGGGACTACATCAATATAAAAACCTTCTGCACATCAAATGAAACCATCAACAAAACAATAAAAATGCCCACTGCATGGGAGAATATAGTTGCCAATGTTATTTCAGATAAGGGTTTAATCTCCAAAGTTTACAGGAAGTCATACAACTTAACAAAAGGAAGATAAACAATCCAATCAAAAAATGGGGAACGGACCTAAATACAGTCAATCCTTGGGTTATGTAGGTCTCGACTTACCGTTTTGTGGTTAGTCTTCATCTCCCATTTATTTATAAAAAAATGTTTCGTCATTTCGATGTATGTACATATGTGCTTTATGTTTTTTATTATTTATTTACCACAAGTAAAGGTCAGGATTTGCCGGGCTGAGGTAACCCTCCCACCCAAATACATGAATTTTTGTGCACTAGGCCTCTAGTCCTATATAATATAAGCCTAATATACAAATTGTTTCCTCGACTAGAGTTTGGCTGGGAGTTTGACAGCTTAACCAGTCTCTATGACATGCACTGACCACCAATGGGCAGACGCTCGGACCAGTAACTTAGCTTGCTGCAGGCGCTGGTGGGTTGGACTGGAAAGTGAGGTGTGAGGAGAGAGCTGTCAGGAAGCTCCCAGGGTTTGGCCGCTGGATGGATGAGGATGGCAGTGGGAGCCAAGAGGGATGGAGCAGGAGGGGAGGCTGCTACACTTGATTCAAGAGCCCTCTGCAGCCTGTGGCGTTCTCAGTGCACGAGTTATAATATTCAGAGAAGCTTATTTTTATTTGTTAAGTTTCACTAACTACTCCAGGAGAGTGGGTAGCACCATTACAGGGGGCAGGCCAGGCATACCTGCCCAAAGCCAAGGTGCAGCTTTGGGCCCCTGGAATGCAACAGAGAGAGGGGTGGGGCTGTCAGAGAAACTGAGTCCAAAACTTGAAGTGGAGGCATCAAGGGGTGGAGGGTGATAGTTGTGCAGGGGTCTAGAAAAGCTAATGGGTGGGGGCAGCTGAGGAGCTCAATGCCTCTCTCATGGGACAAGCACCACATCTCTCCCTCCTCCTCCCGGTGACTTGTCACCCCAGCTCTTCTCCAAAGCTTGGGCTTGCCCCACACAGCTCTCCACCACTGCACACCCCACACTGCTTTGCCTACCCCACCCCACTCTACACAACCCCCTTCAATTCCCACACAGCCTTTGGAGAGCTCCACTCCCAGAGGAGAAAGTGGGAGGCTGTAGACAGGAGGTCACATGAGGAGGGGGCAGAGGAGGGCCCACCAAGTTAGATGGAGGGGAAGGAGAGAAACCCCACAGGACTAGGGGCAGAGACAGGCGGGGAAGGAGGGCCATGTGGAAGCTTTGCCCTTGGTTGAAGTAGAAATCCTGACCCCATTTTACAGACCCTAGCAGAGTGTGTGTGTGGGGAGGGTCAAAGACAAAAGAGGGTTTGAGGGGACTGGATGGAGAGCAGCAACATTTGATTAATGGCCTATTTATTATTTTTGTTAATATATTTTTTTTTGATTTCAGAGAGGAAGGCAGAGAGAGAGAGAGAGAGAGAGAGAGAGAGAGAGAGAGAGAGAGAGAGAAAGAGAGAGAGAGAGAGAGGGAGAGAGAGAAACATCAATGATGAGAGAGAATCGATCTGCCTCCCACACACCACCTCCTGGGGATTAAGCCTGCAACCCAGGAATGTGCCCTTGACTGGAATCAAACCCAGGACCCTTCAGTCCACAGGATGTGGTTCTATTCACTGAGGCAAACCATCTAGGGAAACTCATGGCCTATTTAAAACCACTGAAGTAGGCTGAGGAGGAGTCTTACCATGATGGTGTTACCTGATAATGAGGGTGTCTCTCCTTATGTTGGAGTAATTGGAACTGCAGCTAAGTTAAGACACATTCATGGAGCCTGCAAAGGGTTTACACACACACAATTCAATTTACTTCATGTGGCAGCTGATGATGGTGAGCAGAGCCTTGGAAAGACATGCGGTCTCCAAGACCAGGGGCAGGAGAAAGTGCATGCGGGGCATTCCGCACCTTGAGTTACTATCTATTCCTATATAATAAAGATGTAATATGCAAATTAACCCTCACACCCTCACAAGACCAGGCCAGCAGGGGGGATAGTGAGGGACAACCAAACAACTGAACAAGCAGTTGCATGGTGTGACCAGGTCGGCGGGGGGGTTAGTGAGGGATCACCAAATAAATAAACAGCAGGCTGCGTTGGGCGACAAGGCCTGTCAGGGAAGAGGCATCAGTGGTGACCAGGCTGGCAGGGGGCACAGTTCGGGGCAACCAGGTCAGCATGGGGGCAGTTGGGGGTGGCCAGGCCGGCAGTAGGAGGCATTTAGGGGCAACCAGGCAGGCAGGCATATGAGCGATTAGGAGCCAGAGGTCCAAGATTGTGAAAGGGATCCCAGATCGGAGAGGGTGCAGGCTGGGCTGAGGGGACCCCCCTCCCTTGCATGAATTTTGTGCACTGGGATTCTAGTCTTATCTAATAATAGAGAAACATGGTAATTAACAGTAACTTCGCTACCCTTCCCATTGGCTAATCAGCAAGATATGCAAATTAACTGCCAACCAATATGGCAGCCGGCAGCCGGACAGCTGAAGCAAACAGGAGGCTTGCTTCAGTGAAGGAGGAAGCCAACGTTCCCCGCCTGCTGCTGCCAGCCTCTGAGCTTGCACTCTAAGAAACAATGTTGCAATTATAGAAGCTAAAAAATCCCCAGAAACCTGATTTCAGGTGTCAGAGCTGGAGCGAGCAGGACCGCAAAAGTGTTACAATTATAGAACCCAAACAAACCCAGATAAATGCTTTCAGCAGCCAAGGTCTCAGAGCTGGAGCCAAGCCTCCGAGCTAAAGCCGGCTCTCAGCTCCTGTGACAGCCATAGCAGGTAAATAAATCCCAGAATTAATAAAAAAAAAGAAAAAAAGGAGAGGTTTGGAGCTTCAGTCACCTGCCAGTCTGAAAATGGCCCTCAGCCCCTCACCCAGACTGGCCAGGCACCCCATTGGG
Organism: Myotis nattereri; assembly: GCF_964212035.1. Classification (NCBI taxonomy): domain Eukaryota; kingdom Metazoa; phylum Chordata; class Mammalia; order Chiroptera; family Vespertilionidae; genus Myotis; species Myotis nattereri. Next base: position 11,646,858 of record NC_138094.1, on the reverse strand, counting down.
GACCCCCACCCTGAACAAGGTGTGACCAGCTGAAAACAGCCATCATCTGCTCATCCAGGCTGACCAGGCACCCAAGCAGGACCCTCACCCTGATCCAGGACACCCTTCAGGACAAACCAGCTGGCCCCCACCCATGTACCAGGCCTCTATCCTATATAGTAAAAGGGTAATATGCCTCCCAGCACCAGGATCAGCGGAGCCGCGAGGCCTCCTGGCACCGGGATCAGCGTGACAGGGGGCAGCGCCCAAACCCCCTGATTGCTGTGTGGCTCTGTGTGTGACAGGAGGCGGGACCACAACCTCCCTATCCGCCCTGCTCTGTTTGTGACAGGGGAAGGCGCCCCAACCCCCTGATCAACCCTGCTCTGTGCCTGATTGGGGGAGCTCCCCAAACCCCTGATCGCCCTGCAGCTCTGTGTGTGACAGGGTGTGGCACCCCAACCCTCTGATCGGCCCTGCTCTGTGTGTGACAGGGTGTGGCGCCCCAACCCCCTGATCGGTCCTGCCCTGAGTGTAACAGAGTGTGGCGCCCCAACTCCCCTATCAGCCCTACTCTGTGTGTGACAGAAGAGAGCTCTCCAAACCCCTGATCGACCCTGCTCTGTGCGTGACAGGTTACGGAGCCCCAACCCCCTGATGGGCCTGCTCTGTGCGTGACAGGGGGGAGCTCCCCAACCCCCTGACTGGCCCTGCTCTGTGCATGACAGGGGGTGGCGCCGCAACCTCCCCATTGACCCTGCCTTGAGTGTGACAGGGGGCGGTGCCCCAACCCCCCAATCATACCTACCCTGAGCGTGACTGAGGGTGGCATTGCAACCTCCTGATTCGCCCTGCTCTGTGCATGACAGGGGACAGCAACCCAACTCCCTAATCAGCCCTGCTCTGAGCCTGACCAGGGGCTGCACCTAGGGATTGGGCCTGCCCTCTGCCACCTGGGAGCAGGCCTAAGCCAGCAGGTTGTTATCTCCCGAGGGGTCCCAGATTGCGAGAGGGCACAGGCCGGGCTGAGGGACCCCCCTCCCCCCCAAGTGCACAAATTTTTGTGCACAGGGCCTCTAGTATATATATATAAAGCCTAATATGCTAAGTGTCGGACTGTGCAGTTGGCCGACTAGTCACTATGACATGTGCTGACCACCAGGGGGCAGATGCTTGGACCACTAGGTTAATTTGCAGCTTGAGTCCCGCCAATTAGGACTGGGTGAGATTAGGCCAGACAGGCCCTGGAGCCCTCCCTTGGTCTCTCTCCAGCTACTGGCCCCAATCAGAAGTGGGTGAGAGAGCCCTGATCAGCCCCAATCATTGGACAGGCAGAGGGACCCCAACCATGCATGGATTCATGCAGTGTTGAGTAAGCGTGGTGAAAGTGGACATCCTTTTCTTATTCCTCTTGTTAAGGGAAACACTTTTAGTTTTTGTCCATTCAGTATTATGTTGTGTGTAGTTTTGTTATATGTGGCCTATATTATGTTGAGATATGATCTCTCTATTTCCACTCTTTTGAGAGTTTTTATCAAAAAAGAGTGCTTGATTTTATCAAATCCTTTTTCTGCATCTATTGATATGATCATGTGGTATTTATTTTTCAATTTATTTATGTGATGTATCACACTTATTGATCTGCAAATATTGTACCAGCCTTATAACCTTGGAATAAATCCCACTTTATCATGGTATATGATCTCTAATAATAAAAGCATCATGTGCTAATTGGACTGGACAGCTGAACAACCTTCCTCGCATCCTTCTAGATGGCCTTCTGGACGAAGCCAGGACTGTGAGGCCTAGGCAAGCCAAGGCAGCTGCAAGGGCCAAGCCCCTTGCACAAGTTTTGTGCTTGGGTCTCTAGCCTTTTCAAAATATTGTTGGATCTGATATGCTAATATTTTGCTGAGGATTTATTTTTTATTTATTTCATTTATTAATACTTATTGTTGAGATTATTACAGATGCCCATCTTTTTTCCCCCCATAGTTTACCTCCACCCAGTTCCCACCCTACTCCAGGCCCTCGCCATCCTATTGTCTGTGTCCATAGGTAATGCATATAAGATCTTTGCCTAATCTCTTCCCACCATCCCTCCAAATCCCCTTGCCTATAAGAATTGTCAGTCTGTCCCATTTCCATGCCTCTAATTCTATGCCATTCACCAGTTTAATTTGTTCAGCAGATTTTTTATTCATTTGATTTTTAGATTCAATTGTTGATAGATATATCTTTGTTGTCACTTTGATGCTCATATTTTTTATCTTTACCCTTTCCTTCTTCTTCCTCTTCTTTTTTTTTTTAAATACATTTTATTGATTTTTTACAGAGAGGAAGGGAGAGAGATAGAGAGTTAGAAACATCGATGAGAGAGAAACATCGATCAGCTGCCTCCTGCCCACAACCCAGGCACATGCCCTTGACCGGAATCGAACCTGGGACCCTCCAGTCCGCAGGCCGACGCTATCCACTGAGCCAAACCGGTTTTGGCTTCTTCCTCTTCTTAAAGAATACCCTTCAGCATTTCATATAATACTAGTTTGGTGGTGATAAACTCTTTTAGCTTATTCTTGACTGAAGCTCTTTATCTGACCTTCAATTCGAAATGACAACTTTGCTGGGTAAACTTGGTCATAGGTTCTTGCTATTCATCACTTTAAATATTTCTTGCTTCTCCCTCTGGCCTGCATAGTTTCTGTTGAGAAATCAGCTGAGTCATATGGGCACCCCTTGTAGGTAACTAACTTGCTGCTTTTAAGATTATCTCTTTATCTATAGCCTTGGCATTTTAATTATCATGTATCTTGATGTGGTCTTCTTTGGATTCCTCTTCTTTTGGGTTCTCTGAGCTTCCTGGACTTGAAAGTCTGCTTCTTTCACCAGGTAGGGGAAGTTTTCTGCCATTATTTCTTCAAATAAGTTTTCAATATCTTGCTCACCCTTTCATCTTCTGGCACCCCCATAATTTGGATATTGGTGCACTTAAAGTTGTCCCAGAGGCTCCTTACTCTATCTTCATATTTTTTAATTCTTTTTTCTACAGCCACTTGGCCTGGAGGTCAAACCCTCCCTGGTATTAGCTACAACAATCAAGGCTTAACTACAAGACTGCGCACAAAGACCACTAGGGGGTGCACCAAGAAAGCATAACAAAATGCGGAGACAAAGAAACAGGACAAAATTGTCAATGGAAGCTATAGAGTTCAGAACCACACTTTTAAGGTCTCTCAAGAACTGTTTAGAAGCCGCCGATAAACTTAATGAGATCTACAAGAAAACTAATGAGACCCTCGATGTTGTGATGGGGAACCAACTAGAAATTAAGCATACATGGACTGAAATAACGAATATTATACAGACTCCCGACAGCAGACGAGAGGAGCGCAAGAATCAAGTCAATGATTTGAAATGCGAGGAAACAAAAAACACCCAACCGGAGGGGCGGAATGAAAAAAGAATCCAAAAATGCGAGGATAGTGTAAGGAGCCTCTGGGACAGCTTCAAGCATACCAACATCAGAATTATAGGGGTGCCAGAAGATGAGAGAGACCAAGATATTGAAAACCTATTTGAAGAAATAATGACAGAAAACTACCCCCACCTGGTGAAAGAAATGGACTTACAGGTCCAAGAAGCGTGGAGAACCCCAAACAAAAGGAATCCAAAGAGGACCAAGACACATCATAATTAAAATGCCAAGAGCAAGAGACAAAGAGAGAATCTTAAAAGCAGCAAGAGAAAGAAACTCAGTTACCTACAAGGGAATACCCATACGACTGTCAGCTCATTTCTCAACAGAAACTTTGCAGGCCAGAAGGGAGTGGCAAGAAATACTCAAAGTGATGAATACCAAGAACCTACAACCAAGATTACTTTATCCAGCAAAGCTATCATTCAGAACTGAAGGTCAGATAAAGAGCTTCACAGATAAGGAAAAGCTAAAGGAGTTCATCACCACCAAACCAGGATTATATGAAATGCTGAAAGGTATCCTTTAAGAAGAGGAAGAGGAAGAAAAAGGTAAATATACAAATTATGAACAACAAACATGCATCTATCAACAAGTGAATCTAAGAATCAAGTGAATAAATATTCTGATGAACAGAATGAACTGGTGATTATAATAGAATCAGGGACATAGAAAGGGAATGGACTGACCATTCTTGGGAGGGAAAGGGGTGTGGGAGATGCGGGAAGAGACTGGACAGAAATCGTGCACCTATGGATGAGGACAGTGGGTGGGGAGTGAGGGAGGAGGTTGGGGCGGGAACTGGGAGGAGGGGAGTTCTGGGGGGAAAAAGAGGAACAAATGTAATAATCTGAACAATAAAGATTTAATTAAAATATAAATAAATAATTTTTTTTTTCTCTTCTGGTTGGGTGTTTTTTGTTTCCTCGTGTTTCAAATCATTGATTTGATTCTTCGGATTCACTAGTCTACTGTTGAATCCCTGTATATTATTTTTTATTTCAGTGTATGGTCCTTTTCAATTTTCTTGGCATTCTCCCTAAGATCCCTGTAAGTATCACTAAGTTCTGCTGGGATCCAACCCCAGCAGGTCCAGGGGTTCTCAAAGGCGTAGACGGAGTCGGCGAAGAAGGAAGGACACAGAGACAGTGTTCAGTTGATCAGCAGCCTAGCCAGGATCTCCAGCCAGGATCTCCAGCCAACTTCTGGTCTGGATCTCCAGAGAGGTTCTGCTGTTTATTGTCTTGTTACATCCGTATTTATACCAGTTGATTTTAATCCTGTCAATTTCTATTACAAAGGTTAGGGTGTTTCTTATCTCCATTCCAGGGAGTAAAGATTATGTAGCTTAAGCATGATTGTTTGTAGTTAAAGTGATTAACTACCCGCCTGGCACTTAGTTAAGGAGTTTCATCCCCTCCCTAACTTCAGGGAAAAATCCCTACCTGGGGAAACAACCTGTCTTGGAGAGGTGACCTTGGTTAAAACACACAGCGCTAAGGGGAGCAAACATATTAAGAACAGTATGCTATGTACGCCAGGTCCCTTGAAACATATGCTGTGCAGATGTTTCTATCCTGTAGCGACTGTGTCAAGCAGCAAGGATGGACCGGCTTCCGGCAAATTCCCCCTTTCTTGTTTTTCAAATGAGAGCACATGCAAATCACTGGCCACCTCTCAGATTGGGCCATTTAAAACTCGGAAGAAGACTGGCAAGCAATGACAGTGAGCATAACTATAAACATAGTGGATGGAGTGCACAAGGAGCCCCATTCCTGTAGAAGGTTGCCGGCCTCTTCAGTCAAGGGATTTCAGCTGTCTTCAAGTTGTTGTTTTGATTGTCTTTGTTGGTCTGGCTAGCGGGCGGCGTCACTGGCGACGGGCTTCCCGAAGCATCAGCGAGTTGAAGGGCTGCATCAAAGCGTCCATCAGGGCCGTGGTTGATGGTGGTGTCGGTGTCCGAGGAGGAGTAAGCTGTGCCCTCTGGGTCAGCTGATATGGAAGATGGAGGGCAATAGAGAGAAAAAGAAGAGAAAGCAAAAGAACTACAAGGCATGGAAGTGTTTAGAAAAAAGAGGGAGAAGACAGGGAAGAAGGCAGCATCCTGACACAGCCCTTACCTTCAGCTGACCCTTTCCCCGTGGTCCAAGGTAGAAATGGGAAACAAGTCCTGTTGCAGTGAGAGGGCAGCTGCTGTCAGCCAGTCTCTGTCTTTACCTGGGTCCCGATCTGAGCTGGGTGTGGGAAGCAGGAAGCAGCCATGGCGACAGGAGACCTTCCTCAGAAGGGGCGAGTGTTCAAGCCCCTGAACCATTGGGGGGGGGTGAGGATCTGTGCCCCACCTCTGTTGAACCCCAAGTTCTCTCCTACTGGCCCTCCGAACTGTGCCTGTCTTAGGTTGCCCCACCCCTTGGGGTCTTACCCGTCTTTGACTACCAGCCATCTCTGGGCCAAGTAGGGTGATGTGAGGTTCAGTTCTGTCTCCTTGGTAGCCTATGTCCCTCTGGCCTCCATGCCCAGCAACTGCCTTGGGATCCCCTTGCCTGCTGGCGGGGCCCCGACATTGATCACATATCTTGGGGAACCCGGGTTTCTTCTCCAGGGAGGGCCCAGCTCACGCTATTGGGTGAGAGACAGATCCACGGTACCAGCCACCATGAGGCTTCAACCTCAGCATGAACAGAGAGCTCAGGCAATAGCTATGGGCAATTGGATTGTAAGAAGAGGGTCCCTCTTGGCACAAGGGTAAGAGAGGCCAATACAGGACAAAGGAGAGTCCAGGAACAGGGCTTTCTCAGCCCAGGATGTCAGGCTCTTGGCACAAGGCAACTCCATGTATGGGACATATACCAAACACCCCTAGTCACGGCGTAAAAGAGAGGTGCCCTTCCTGGAACAGTAGGGTAGGGAGATTCTAGAAAAGGCTGTGTTCAGGAAAGAAGGAGAAAGGCCAAAGAACCATCAAACAAGTAGTTAGGTTTTAAAAGAAGGAAAAAAGGAAAGGAGATGTGGGGCAAAGCTGGGACATGTGGAAAGACAAAAAGGAGGCACATGTGATCCTCCCAACGGACAGATTGTTCCAGCTCAGGGCTGCACATCTGCTGCAGACGGGCACTGGTCAGGTGTGCTATGGTGAGGCAGAGATGGAGGGCGGTGAGACATAAGGTTGGACTAGACGGTCTGGAATCCACACAGGTGAGTCTGCGTCCTGTGGAAATATATAAGCATATCCTCTCCCCCAGGTTAAAAGTACATCAGGTCCCTTCCAGGTTCCTGTAAGCAAGTCTCTCCATTTGACGAGGGCTTTAGGTTTAGTTAAATCAGGGTTCCAATGCCTGTACATCGGGGAATTTCCCTCAGAATCTACATTTAGTATATTAATTACAAATAGAGTATGTTGTAGAACATGATGAGGAGAGGAATATTTAAACTCATTTTCTTGTAATATTTTGTAACAGGAGTAAATCAAACACCGCTGGGGCTATATAATAGAACTCCCATTTGAGATAAGATATCTCTTCCCCATAATGTAAACGGGATAGTCGTAATTACATAGGGACAGAATGTTCCTGAATGTTGATCTTCATCAGCCCAAGTTAAAATCTGAGAACTCTTTTTTACATTAGATGCCTTGCCTAGGCCTACTAGGGAAGTGGAGGTGGTGTGCGTGGGCCATGAAGAGGGCCAATCCTTCCCTGCTATGCAGGACACATCTGCTCCTGTATCCAATAGACCTTCAATTGGTTTTCCCTGAATTTGTAAAATTTTTGTAGGTCTAGTAGCATGGATTTCTTGTATCCAAAATGCTGCATCACTAGATCCAAAGCCTCTGGCCCCTCTAGCTTTCTGGGTAACAGCTGTCCCTATTTTATGTATTGGTAACAGGAGTAATTGGGCAATTCTCTGGTTGGGCTGAATCTGTATAGCTGTGGTGGGTGGGGAAAGTAAAATCTGTATTTCTCCTGTGTAGTCTGCATCAACAACTCCTGGGATGACTAAGATCCCCTGTAACGAGGTGGAGCTCCGTCCTAATATTAAACCTACAGTTCCCTCAGGCAGCGGCCCAGACACTCCTGTAGGAATGGCTGCTACTGGTGAGTCTGGGGTTAGTATTGCATGGGTGGTTGAGTGCAGGTCCAATCCTGCACTGCCTGGGGTTGCCCTGAAGAGGTCACTGACTGATCGAAATTTGCAGAGGGGTTGAAGGTTGATGCCCCTTTTATTGCAGGGGCCTGGGGCTGGCCCCTTCTCAAGTTTCCCAATTGAGGTGATGGGATATAACCTCCTTGGGAGCTATTTGTAGAGTTTAAAGGCCGACCATTTTTTTTTTAAATATATTTTATTGATTTTTTTACAGAGAGGAAGGGAGAGAGATAGAGAGTTAGAAACATCGATGAGAGAGAAACATCGATCAGCTGCCTCCTGCACATCTCCCACTGGGGATGTGCTCGCAACCCAGGTACATGCCCTTGACCGGAATCGAACCTGGGACCTTTCAGTCCGCAGGCCGACGCTCTATCCACTGAGCCAAACCGGTTTTGGCTGGCCAACCATTTTTATGGTATTTTGATCTACATTCCTTTGCCCAATGGAATCCTTTCTGACATCGGGGACAAACGGTTTTTGGAGGATTAATATTATTCCCTAATGTATTTCCAGGCTGTCGAGGAGCTTGCCATCTGGCCTGAGTATTATTATTTTTATTTGCGCATTCTCTGCTAAAGTGCCCAGATAAGCCACAGGAGTAGCAGTTCATATTTCTTTTATTACCTGTAGTATTGCTGGCTTGTCCTATACCCTGTACATATTGAGGGTATGTCTCCCCTTTGAGAGCTGCAGCTATAGCTACACCCTGTATAAATGCTGGACTTACATCAGCACACTGTTTTATAAAATCATTTATAGTTCCTGTTCTGCGAATCCGCCTTAATAAAGCCTGACAGGTATTATTAGCATTTTCAAAAGCCAGTTGTTTGATTAGGATATCGGCTGCCTCTTTGTTATTGATTACTCTCTTGACTGCCTGTATGAGGTGAGAAAGGAAATCCTGATATGGTTCCTCGACCTTCTGTTTAACCTCTGTAAGGGTGGTTGTTTTTCCTGCTGTATAAGGTAGGGATTTCCAGGCATTTCCTGCACAACTGGTTACTTTGGTAAGTGCCCCTGTGGGCATATTCATTCGCTCCTGAGCCATGTTAAAATCACCTTCTCCTAATATCATGTCTAGGGTTATTCTTTTTCTTTTTTTTTTTTTTTTTGCTAGTGGCTACAGCTTTCTTAGAAAGATCATCATATTCAGTTTTCCATAATAAGTAATCGCCTCCTGAGAGACAGGCTTTACAAACCTGTGACCAATCATAAGGAGTCATCCATTTACTGGCTAGGGTTTCTACCAAGGTTTGTGTGTAAGGAGCTAGAGGTCCATATTCAGAGCAGGCCAATTTTAATTCTTTAAGTACTTTGTAAGGTATAGGCTCCCAGGTGGGGTTTCCGTCCCCACCAGACTCATTCTCATATGCAACTGGGAAGCAGAGTGAGAATTCAAGATCTCCATTAGCTTCAGCTTCTCTTATCGCCCTTTGAAATTTAGACATGGAGCTCTTAGGAGCCACAGTCTTCCTTTCTAATTTGGGGAGCCTGTTTTGAATGGGATGGCCTCTCTCCTCTCTACTGACTGGAAAGGACCAATGGTCATGTTTATGATATTTATTCTCCTCCCGATCAGTAGGCATAGCTAAATTGCTTTTAGATTGAGCTGAAGACAATGATGATGTGTCCTCTCTGGGTGGAGCCGAGGGACTATTTAAAATTTGAGAAAGTTCAACCGTTTTTGCCTCTGGTGCCAAGGTGTCACAGATTGAATTCCAGAGGGAAAAGACATTTGGCAGGACTTTCTCAGATCCATGGTAGCTGTAATAGTTCTTTAATTGCTTTCCTGCTTTAGTCCAAGTTTCTAAATTAACAGTTCCATCCTCAGGAAGCCATTGACATACGTCTTCTATAAAACTTTCTGTCTGACTGGGAGTAACCTTAACTCCTCTGCTAGCAAGCATATGCGTTAAAAGATTAATACAGAGTCTTTTTTCTTTAGACTCAGTATGACCCATCCTGTCAATCTAAGTTCTGTACTAAGTACCCACTTACCCTACTTATCCTCTGGGGGGTGGGGGGTCTGCAGCACCCTAAGGTGCAGTCCTATCCGTCCCAAGTATAGGGGGAATTACCTAAGGGTTCCTGTTCGGGCGCCAGATGCCGGGGTCCAACCCCAGCAGGTCCAGGGGTTCCCAAAGGCATAGACGGAGTCGGCGAAGACGGAAGGACACAGCGACGGTGTTCAGTTGATCAGCAGCCTAGCCATGATCTCCAGCCAGGATCTCCAGCCAGGATCTCCAGCCAACTTCTGGTCTGGATCTCCAGAGAGGTTCTGCTGTTTATTGTCTTGTTACATCCGTATTTATACCAGTTGATTTTAATCCTGTCAATTTCTATTACAAAGGTTAGGGTGTTTCTTATCTCCATTCCAGGGAGTAAAGATTATGTAGCTTAAGCATGATTGTTTGTAGTTAAAGTGATTAACTACCCGCCTGGCACTTAGTTAAGGAGTTTCATCCCCTCCCTAACTTCAGGGAAAAATCCCTACCTGGGGAAACAACCTGTCTTGGAGAGGTGACCTTGGTTAAAACACACAGCGCTAAGGGGAGCAAACATATTAAGAACAGTATGCTATGTACGCCAGGTCCCTTGAAACATATGCTGTGCAGATGTTTCTATCCTGCAGCGACTGTGTCAAGCAGCAAGGATGGACCGGCTTCTGGCAAAGTTCCTCAGAGGTTTCTAGAAGATTCTTGAGTCATCTTATAACTGTGGTTTTGAACTCTATATCTAGTAGTTTGTTTTCTTCCATTTCTTTCATGTGTGACATGTTTCCTTGTCTCCACATTTTGGCTGCTTTCCTGTGTTTGTTTCTATGTATTAGGTTGCTGCTAAGTCTCCTTGAGTTAGTAGAGTGGCCTTGTGTAGTAGGTGTCCTATAGGGCCCAGTGGCTCAGCCTACCCAATCACCTGATATGGACATCCTTTGTAGGCTGTGCGCACAGTTTTGTTGCAGTTAAGCCTTAATTGCTGTTGGTGTTATTTAGAGGAATTGACCTCCAGGCCAATTGGCTGTAGGGACCAGCTGTGACTAGAGTGGGAGAGCTGGTGTGCAGGAGACACCCTTATGGAGCAGGACTTGCTTTAGTGGGACTTTGGTGCTCACTGAGTCTGCCCCTTGAGTGTATCTCTTATGGATGTGAAACGTTGTAATCTGGTATGGTCTCACACTGACTACTGGGTACACTGGTTCTTGGGTCTCCAGGGCGGTGCAAAGACAGCCTCTGCCTGGAGCCATCCAGCAGGAGCTACAGAGACATATGCAGATTCCTCCTCTTTGAATCAGGTTTGGAAGTGTCCAGAGGAGGCCCAGCTGTGAAGCAAGGCAGGCTGGTTCTGATGCCAGTTTTGATGCCTTTTATTTATAAGTTTGGGACTCCCTGACCCAGCTGCAGCTTGTTTGACAGGTTTTAGCCTGAGAAAGAACAGGCCATTCATATGCAAAAGCTGCTGCACAGAGCTTGGGTGGTGTTATAAATTGGGTGGGGTGGGGTCTTAGGTATTCACCTTGGTGGAGCAAAGAGAAATGGCTGCCAGTCAGCTCTGCACCAGGGAGGTCTCAGCTTGGGAACAATGACCACTGAGAGCTCCTCCATCTGGAAGAAAGCCACCTCCGAGTTCCTGCCCTGCTGCTAAACAGTCCCATTTCTCTCCGTATATGTCTGGGACCACGACAGCCTCATCCAGCAGAGGAGCTCAGAGCTTATAAATGCAGTTTGTGGTGTCAGCCTTTTAAGAGGAGCAGCTAGGTCTCCAGCAACCTGTATGTTACTCAGCCCCAATCCACACTGGTTTTTGCAGCCCATATTTCTTACTTCCTGTAGGGACCTCTTTCCCCAGCTCTGGAACCCTGAGCTGGGTGTCTGATATGGGGCTGGGACCTCTTGCTCCTTCAGGTGGCCTCTGCAGAGGCAATCTCCCTCCTGATTAACAAAGTGGCACACCTAGGTGCCAGACCAGCCCGTTCCATGCCTCTGAACCTCCTATCAGTCTCAATGCACTTTCTTCTTTACCTCTCTAGTTGTAGTATTTCCACTCAGCCAGTTTTCTCATGGTCTGGAGGATGGTTGTTCTGTATTTTAGCTGTAATTTTGATTTGGTTGTGGGAGGCAGCAAGTACAGGCATTTACCTAACCTGCCATCTTGATTCTCCTCTTGCTGAGGATATTAGCATCCGTGTTCATTAGGGTTATTGTCCTATAATTCTCTTTTTTTGTAGTTTCTGGTTTTGGAATTGATATAATGCTGGCTTTGTAAAAAGAGCTTAGAAGTGTTCCTTCTTCTTGAATTTTTTTGAATAGTTTGAGGAGGATATGTGTTTGTTCTTTGCACATTTGGGAAAATTCTTCTGTAAATCCATCTGGCCTAGGACTTTTGTTTGCTGGAAGTGTTTTTATTATTATTACTGCTTCTATTTCATCAATAGTTATTGGCCTACTCAGCTTTTCTGGCTCTTCTTGATTGAATTTTATAAGACTGTATGTTTCTAGGGATTTGTCCATTTTGTTGGCATAGAATTGTTCGTAGTATTTGTTTACCATTCATTGTATATCTGTGGTGTCTGTTATTATACCACCACTTTCATTTCTGATTTTATTTATTTGGATCCTCTCTCTTTGATTCTTGATGAGTTTGACTAAGGATTTTCATCAACTTTGTTTATCTTGTAAAAAAAAAAAACACCAACCACCCAGCTCTTATATTCATTAATCTTTTGTACTGTTTTTTTTTTTTTTATTCTCTACATAATTTAGTTCCATTCTGGTCTTTATTATTTCCTTCCTTCTACTTCCACTGGGCTTTTCTTTTTCAAATATATTTTATTGATATTTTACAGAGAGGAAGAGAGAGGGATAGAGAGTTAGAAACATTGTTGAGAGAGAAACATCAGTCAGCTGCCTCCTGCACACCTCAAACTGGGGATGTGCCTGCAACCAAAGTACATGCCCTTGACAGGATTCAAACCTGGAACCCTTCAGTCTGCAGGCCGACACTCTATCCACTGAGCCAAACCGGTCAGGGCACTGGGTTTTCTTGCTGTTCTCTTTCTAATTATGTATTGCGGGTTAAAGAGTTTATTAGTGTTTTTTCTTGTTTCTTGAGGTAGGCCTATAGCATCTATCTTTTTGTGTTTTTTAGTTTTCATGTTGTGATTAATGTCAAGTTTCATAGCATTACGGTCAGAGAAGATGCTTGATATGCTTCAATCTTCTTAAATTTATTGAGGCTTATTTTGTGTCCTAACATGTGTCTGACCTATAAAATATTTCAAGTGCACTTGAAAATAATGTATATTGTACTGCTTTGGGTGAAATTTTCTGAAGATATCAATTAAATCCATCTGATCTGGTGTGTCATTTAAAGCCACCATATCCTTACTGATTTTCTGATTTGAATATCTATCCATTGATATCTATGAGGTGTTTAAATCCCCTACTGTGACTGTATTGCTGGTAACCTCCTGCCTTATGTCCATCAAGATTTGCTTTACATATTTTAGTGCTCCTATGTTTGGTACATAAATATTTACAAGGATTATATCCTCTTGTTGGATTGTTATTGTTATCATTTTATAGTGTTTTAGTTGTATTAACTATAACTTTTGCTTTAAAATATATTTTATCAGATATAAGTTTTGCCACCCAGCAATTTTTTCTATTTGTGTGAAATATCTTAATTTTTTTTTTTGCTTTTAGTGTATGTATCTTTTGTAGACAACATATGTATACTTTTTCTGTTCTTATCTATTCAGCTGTCTTATGTCTTATGTTTGAAACTTTTAAGCTATTTACATTTAAAGTAAATATTATGTTTCATATATATTGCCATTTTAGTCTTTTAACTATGTTCCTTTGTTTATCTTCTTTACCTCTTCCTCTTCCCTTTCTCCCCTCCTTCTTAATGCAGCCCCTTTAACATTTCTTGTAATACTTAGTGGTAACAAACTCCTTTTGATTTTCCTTGCCTGGGAAGCTCTTTTTCCTTTAATCCTATCTAATAAAAGAGAAACATGCAAATTAACCATCACTCCATTCCACCCACAAGCCACGCCTAGCAGCCAATCAAGAGCAAGTATGCAAATTAACCCAACCAAGATGGTGGCAGCCATGGAGCTGGAAAGAGCAGGAGGCTTGGGTTACCCCTGGTGATGGAGGAAGCCAAACTTCTGGCCTGCCCTGACAGTCCCTGGCCTCCCTCAAGGCTACAAAGTTTCAATTATAGAAGATAAATAAATCCCAGATACCTGCTTCCAGCCGGCAAGAAGGGGCTAGGAGCTTGGGTCACTGGGGCCATGGCCATCCTGCAAACAGCCATCAGGCCCTCACCCAGGCTGGCCAGGCACCCCAGTGAGGACGCCCACCCTGAAGGGGATGTGGCCAGCTTTAAAAAAGCCTTCAGCCCCTCACCCAGGCTGGCCACACTCCCCCAGCAGGGATCCTCACTCCATGAGGGCATGACCGGCCTGCAAACCACCACAGGCCACTTACCTAGGCTGCCCCATGCATGAAGAAAACCCCTACCCTGATCCAGGGCACCCTTCAGGGCAAACCAGAAGGCCCCCACCCATGCACCAGGGCTCTAGCTAATCTAATAAAAGAGAAACATGCAAATTGACTGTACCTCTGCTACACCCACAAGCCACGCCCATCAGCCAATCAGGAGCAAATATGCAAATTAACCCGACTCAGATGGCAGCGGCCACGGAGCTGGGGCAAGCAGGTGACTTGGGTTGGCCCCGGCAATGGAGGAAGCCAAGCTTCCAGCCTGCCCTGCCGGCCCTGAGCTCTGCTCAAGCCTACAAAGTTTCCATTCTAGAAGATAAATAAATCCCAGATACCTGCTTCCAGCCATGGCCGTGGCCAGCCTGGAAACAGCCATCAGTCCCTCACCCAGGCTGGCCAAACCCCCATGGGGTGAAGGTCCCCACTGGGGGGCTTGACTAGCCTGCAAACAGCCATCAGCCCCTCACCCAGGCTGCCCAGGCATCCCAGTGGGGACCCCCACCCTGAAGGGGGTGTGGCTAGCCTAAAAACAGCTCTCAGCCCCTGACCCAGGCTGGCAGGCATCCCATAGGGACCCCCACCCTGACCTAGGACACCCTTTAGAGCAAACCAGACAACCCCTACCCATGCACCAGACCTCTATCCTATATAATAAAGGGGTAATATGCAAATTGACCCTAACAGCAGAATGACTGGGAATGACTGGTCACTATGACACACACTGACCACCAGGAGGCAGATGCTCAATGCAGGAGCTGTCCCCTGGTGGTCAGTGCACTCCCACAGGGGGAGCTCTGTTCAGCCACAAGCCAGGCTGATGGCTGCCAGTACAGCGGTGGTGGTGGGAGCCTCTCCCACCTCTTCAACAGCGCTAAGGATGTCCAAATGCAGTTTAGGCCTGCTCCCCACTGGCAAATGGACATCCCCTTAGGGCTCCCGGGTTGCCAGCGGGATGTCTGACTGCCAGCTTAGGCCTGATCCTCTGGGGATTGGGCCTAAGCCAGCAGGTGGACATCCCCCAAGGGGTTCCAGACTACAAGAGGGCACAGGCCAGGCTGAGGGACCTCCCCCCACAAGGTCACAAATTTTTGTCACCGGGCCTCTAGTCTATACTAATAAAAGGGTACTATGCTAATTAGACTGGGAGACCTTCCAGGAGACCTCTGGACATTCTTCCGGACAAAGCCATGGTGGCAAGGCTGAGGTAGAGGTGGTTAGAGGCCAAGAGGGGAGGGCATTTGTGGGTGATCAGGCTGGTGGGGGGCAGGGCTATTGGGAGTAACAGACCAGCAGGGGGACCAGTTGTGGCAAGCAGGCCATCAGTGGGGGTCAGTTGGAGGTGATCAGGACAGTGCGGGGGGAGGGGGAATGCAGTTTGGAGTGAGCAGACCAGCAGGGGCACAGTTGGGGGCAAGCATGCTAGTGGGGAGGGAAGTTGGGGACAAGCAGGCCTGCAGAGGGGGAAGTTGAGAGCGAGCAGGCTGGCAGGGCAGGAAGTTGGGGGCAAGCACACTGGCACAGAGGGTAGTTGGGGGTGACTAGGCTGGCAGAGGGGGCAGTTGGGGGCAATCAGGCAGGCAGGCAGGTGAGCAGTTAGGGGTCAGCAGTCCTGGATTGTGAGAAGGATGTCCGACTGCCATTTTAGGCCCAATCCCTTCGAGCGGTCCCAGATTGGAGAGGGTGCAGCCTGGGATGAGGAACAACCCCTACTCATTGCACTAATTTCGTGCACCAGGCCACTAGTTTTAAATAATTGCATTTCTTGATAATGTAGCCTTGTTTGTAGGTCCTTTATCTTCATCTCTTTGACTATTTCATGCCAATCCCATCTGACCTGGTGTTTCAGCTGATAGTCCTACGGGACCCTCCTTTTAGGTAACTATCTTTATCTTGGAGCTTTTAAGATATTCTATTTGTCCTTAACCTTTGCAGTTTTAATTACTATATGTCTTGGTGTGGGCTTCTTTAGTTCCTCTTGTTTGGGACTATGCTTCATGACTGTGCTGTTTTTCTTCACCAGGCTAGTATAGTTTTTGTTCATTATTTCTGAAAATAGGTTCTCATTCCCTTACTCAATCCCTTCTCTTTCTGGTTCCCCTGTGATGCAGATGTTGGTACATTCTATATTGTCCCTAAGTTGCCTTGAATTATCCTCTTCCTCCTTCTCTCTCTCTCTCTCTCTCTCTCTCTCTCTCTCTCTCTCTCTCTCTCCCTCTCCCTCCCTCCCTCCCTCCCTCCCTCCCTCCCTTCCTCTCTGTGTTAATCCTCACCTAATAGTATTCTTCCCATTGCTTTTCAGAGCATGGAAAAGAGAGAGATCAATGTCAGACATATCAACTGATTGCTCCTGCATGCATTCTAAACAGGGGCAGGGACAAACCCTCAACCGAGGCCCATGTCCTCAACCAGGAACATGGTGTGCAGGTTGATGCTCTAACCAATGAGATAACCAGCCAGGGCTAATTATCATTTTTTCTGTTCATCTGATTGTGTTTTTTTATACCCCATCTTCCAAATTGGTGAATCAAACCTATGCTTCATTTAACCTACCATTTATTCCTTTCAGTGTATTCCTCATTTCAAATATCATACTAGTATTCTTTTTTTTTAATGAGCAGTTAAAAGTGAGGTATTTTTAAATGTATTTTCAGGAGAGAGAAATGTCAGTGTGAAAGAAAAATAATTGATTTCCTTCAAATGTACCGACTGGAGATTGAACCCACTTTTAGTTTATGAGACAATATTCCAACTAATTTAGCCACTGGCCAGGTTCAGATATTGTATCCTTTATTTCTGACTGGTTATTTCTTATGGTTTCTATATTCTCTTTCATGTGGTTGTAGTTTTCATTAAGTACCTTGTGGTTCTAAGTTCTTTGAGCATCCTTATAACCTTTTCCTGAACTGTCAGATAAGTTGTTTGCCTCAATATTACTTAGCTCTTTGATTACATGGATCACTACCAAATAAATGCCCCTTGAATAAATCAGATAAAGATTTGAAGTAAAATAAAGACCACCCATTTATTTTCTGTGATAAAGGACTTTTATGGGCGGGCCTGTTTTTCCCCCAACACAGTCCTTCCTTGCAGAGCCCACAAAATTGGTAACTGTAAATTCTTTTTGAGTAGTAGCTGATTTATCAAAGCCAGTTCTCAAATTACATGTAAGATTTATATGGGAAGAAAAACTGTTCCTGGATCTGAAAGTGTTAAATATGTTGAAATATAAGGAACTTGAAATGTAGATTTTGTAGGAAAGATGAGGGAAATAAATGTGAAAAAGTGTTGCCACATCAACTGTAAAAATTCCCAATCAGAATTTTTACTTTTTTGGAATGAAATAGTTATAAAATGAAAAATGTATTTTTACTACTAGAAATTAGTTAACACAGACTGCATGCTTTGCTTGTAATTTTTAAGGTTGATTTTGAAATTCACTTAATTATTTTATG
Organism: Myotis nattereri; assembly: GCF_964212035.1. Taxonomy (NCBI): domain Eukaryota; kingdom Metazoa; phylum Chordata; class Mammalia; order Chiroptera; family Vespertilionidae; genus Myotis; species Myotis nattereri. The sequence goes on along the minus strand of NC_138094.1, from coordinate 11,629,297 downwards.
TTAATTATGTAGTTATTATTTACCCAAAATAAACATTGTTTACATTTTTTAGGTCTTTCGTGTAATTGATTTTTATTGTGTAAAAGACCTTTCATAGGAAAGATATTTGCTCTACAGTTACTTGAAAATAACCACAATGTTTCTTAATTTCTGCATTAGTTTATGAAATTACTCTATGGTAAAAGCACCCTCTTGTTTTATATTTGCCTTTTCTTAATAACTTTGGCCATTTTTCCAAGTGCATTATATCTGTATAACTTTTCTTCTGCCTTTTAATATTGACTCTACTAGAACATGCTTTCAGTATCTGATGCCTCTGATTGCAGAATGAGTATTGAACTTGGGTGGAGCAGCAGAGCCTAATCCCAGGTCCCTGCCACAGCCCACTTGGGCGGAGCCAAGACTGACAGGCAGAGCTGCGGGGACTCTGGGGCCCATCACAGGAGGAGATATATAGGTCAGAGCCTCCCCACTAGTTCAGTTCTGGCTTTGAATCTGGAATTACTTGGACTAGCAGATCTGTGAAATAAAGGTTAAACTTTCCTCCCTCAGAGTGTTAACTGATTGTTCTCCCATGATTTCTGCCACATTTTTGCTGTACAGAAGCTTTTTGCTCTTAGGTAGTCTCATTTGTCTCTTTTTCCTTTGTTTCTCTTTCCTTGGAGACAAATAAGAAAATATATTGCTTCAAGAGATGTCTGAAATTTTACTACTTGTAATCTTTTAAGATTTTTATTATTTTACAACTTATATTTGTCTTTAATCCATTTTGAGTTTATTCTTGTGATTGGCTTAAGATGGTGGTCTATTTTCATTTTTTTTTTTTTTGCATGTATCTGTCCAGTTTTCCCAATATTTACTGAAGAGACTGTCTTTACTCCCTTCTATGCTCTTGCCCCCTTTGTCAAATATTTATTGGCTATAAAGGCGTGGATTGAATTCTGGGCTCTCTATTCTATTCCACTGATCTATGCCTGTTTTTGTGCCAATACCAGTTTGTTGAGACACAACAATGGCTATATATGACAAATCCACAACTAACATCATACTCAACAGTGAAAAGCCGGAAGCTTTTCCTCTAAAATCAGAAGGATGTGTACTCTTGTAACTTTTATGCAACACAGGATGAAAGACCCAGCCAAAACAATTAGGAAATAAATAACCCACCTATCCAAATCAGAAAGAAGTAAAAGTGTCTCTATTTGAAAATGACATGGTATCATATATAGAAATCCCTAAGTACCCTACTACTGTTGGAACCAATAAGAAAAATCTGTAAACAATGAAAAACCAATATATAAAATTCAATGCACTAACAATGAAAACTCAGAAAGAAAAATTAAGAAAACTATCATTTACAACAGTATCTACACCAATAAAAGAGAAACATGCAAATTGGTGTCACTAAGCTACACCTACCAGCCAATCAAGGAGAGTATGCAAATTAACCCAACAAAGATGCCAGCAGCCATGGAGCAGGAGGCTTGAGTTGCCCCCGGTGATGGAGGAAGCCAAGCTTCCCCCCTACCCTGGCCACGCTCAAGGGAGGAAACAACACGCAGCCGTGGCCAGGAGCCTGAGAGATCAACACAGAGGGGTGCCTGCTCCAATCCTCAGCAGTGTGGCTGGGGGCAGGCCCCCAGTGGACACGGACACACACACACACACACACACACACACACGGGGTGCCTGCTCGCCAAGCCTCTGACGCGGCTGGGGGCAGGCCCCCAGCGTACACACACACACACACACACACACACACACACACACACACACAGAGGGCCTGCTCTGAGCCTCTGCTGCCAGACTGTGGCTTAGGCCCACTCCCTGTCAGTAGGACATCCACTAGGGCTCCCGGACTATAAGAAGGGGCAGGCTGGGCTGTGGGACCCCCGACCCTCAGTGCAAGAATTTCGTGCACTGGGCCTCTAGTAAAAATAAGAAAATACTTAGGAGTATATTTAACAAAGATAAAACATCTATACATTGAAAAGTGTAAGACACTGATAAAAGAAACTATAGACACAAATACATGGAAAATATTCCATGCTCAACTGGAAGAATGCTGGTAAGATGTTCATATTACCCAAAGAGACCTAAAAAGTCAATGTAACACTTATCAAAATTACAAAGTCATTTTTTTTCATAGCAATAGAAAAAAAATCCTAAAATTTGTATAAAATCACTAAACAACAAAAATCTGAATAGCTAAAATGATGTTAAGAACATAATTGGAAGCATCACACTTCTGATTTCAAAATATGTTACAAAGATATAGTAATCAATAGTATGGTATTGGCATAAAAATATACATAGATCAATGAAACAAAATGGAGATCCTAGAAATAAATCCACGCTTATATGGTCAATTAAGTTATGACAAAGCAGCCAACAATGTACAATAAGGAAAGAAGTCTCTTCAACAAATTTTATCGGGAAAGTTGGGTAGGCACATGCAAAAGAATAAAAATTGGACCGCTATCTTACACCCTATACAGAAATCAACTCCAAATGGAATACAGACTTGAATGTAAGACCTGAAACAGTAACATTCCTAGAACAAAACATAAGCAAGCTCCTTAACAGATTTGGCAATTATTATTATTTTTTTTTTGGGGGGGGGGGTTAAGACCAAAAGCAAAGCTAACAAAGCCAAAACAGATAAGTGGGACTACATCAAAGTAAGCTTCTGCACAGCAAAGAAAATCATCAACAAAATAAAAAGGCAAACTAGATAGGATGGGAGGAAGTATTCACAATTCATCTACTATTATATGATAAGAGGTTAATATCCAAAGTATATATTCTGTCCCTTTCATACAACTCAACAGCAAAACACATTAAAAACAATTAATCCAGGCACTAGGAGCTACAGCTGGCATGGACCCTGCAGGGCTGGATGGCGGTGGCGGTGGCGGCAGCCATGGTGAGGAGGACAGACCCCACTCCCAGTGGCCATTCAGGACCTTTACCTGACGGGCCCATCACTCGGGATCCAGCTGCCATTTTGCTCAAGACAGGAAGGCGTCCCAGGACTGCAGGTACTTCAGCGAGGATTCTGCTTCCATGGAGACTGGTGCAGCTATCAGCACCCGCAGCCCCCGGGCCACTTGCAGTGGGGGCCGCCGCCATTCCTAGCCGCTTGTCACCCAGCCAGGACCCCCGCTGGGGCTGACCCGCAGGGGCTCCGAGCCCACCTAGTTGCCCACAGTGGCTGTGGGTTAGGGAGGGGCTGAGGCCGAGGCTGAGGCCATCTGGGACACGGAGCCTGGCCTCGAGGGGCTGGCCAGCCGGAATGAGGAGCTTGGTGGCTGACATCACCTGATGGAGATCACGGCTACTCCCAGAAGTCTCGGCCTAAGTCAGACCCTGCCCAGGGGCTCTGGGCCCCACTTCAGAGCACGGACCTTGCGAGCGAGCAAGACAGCCGCGATGTCGTGTGTGGCATCTGCATGGACAAGGTGTGGGACAAGCCGGAGGGCAAGCGGATCTTCGGCATCCTGCCCAACTGCACACAAGCCCACTGCCTGGGCTGCCTGAGCACCTGGCGGATGAACCGCCAGCACTTCCCGCTGAATGTCATCAAGGCCTGTCCCCAGTGCCGTGTCTATTCCAGCTACATCATCCCCCACAAATTCTGGGTGAGTGAGGGGGGCAGAGAAGGTGCAAATCATCAGGAACTTCAAGGCTCGGACCAGCCAGATCCGATGCTGGTACTTTGCGCAGGGGAATGACCGCTGCCCCTTCAAGTCTGACTGCATTTACCTGCACCAGCTCCCGGACACGGCCCCATCCTCGGCTTCTCCCTGGCCCAGATTGCACATAGCCGGCCTCCGGGAGTGAGATGGTGCTGGGCTCCGCAGTGGAGTGCTGGAGGACGGATGTTCCTGGATTATAACCTGGCCGTGGCCTTCTTGGGGTTAGAACTCCTGCTGGATGGCACCAGTTCTTAACGACAGGCTCCTGCAGCCAGGACCAACGTGTGAGGGGTGGGGTTGAGGGGCAGGGTGAGTTAGGGGGAAGGTCTTTCCCCTTTTGGGGTTTCTAACACGTCTGTGACAAATGTAAAACTTGTATGTTACCTATGACATTAACGGAGCCCACTAAGTGGGATGGAATTAGCCCCCTCTCCACCTCCATGAACATGAGAAGGGTGGAGGGCTCTGGGTAAAGGGGAGGGTTCTCACTGCCTTACTAGGGACTTGGATTTTAACTTTGCCCTTTTGTAGAAGGATTCTGACAGAAAACCAATAAAATGCACCTAAGCCAAAACAAACAAAAAACAATTAATCCAAAAAATAGGCAGAATTGAAGACGTTTTTCCAATGAAAACATACAAATCGCTAACAGGTACATGAAAATGTGTTCAAAATCACTAATCAGGGAAATGCAAAATCAAAACCACAATGAGCTATAACCTCACACATTTAGGTTGGCTATCATAAAGAAGACAAATGTTGGTGATAATATGGAGAAAAGGGGAACCCTTGTGCACTCTTGGTAAGAATGTAAATTGGTCCAACCACTATGAAAAACAATATGGAGGTCCCTCAAAATATTTAAAATAGAACTACCATATGATCAGCAATTCCACCTCTGGGTATTATCAAAAGAAAATGAGAACAGAATACTGAAGACTCTGCACTCCAATGTTAGCAGATATAATGCAGCATTAATCACAATAGCCAAGATATAGAAACAACCTAAGTGCCTAGTGTCTATAAGGGATGAATGGAGAAAAATATGTGTGGGTGTGTGTAAGAGACTACTATGAACAATTACAGGCCAACAATTGAACATCCTGGATAAATTCCTAGAAACACAGCCATGAGAAGACATGGAAATCCTCGCATATGCAACAACATGGATGATTCGTATGCTAAGTGAATAAATTACAGAGACAAATGCTAAATCTCTATATGTGGAATCTTAAAAAGAACTCATATAAACAGAGACTAAAGTAAGGGTTTACCAGAGGCTGAGTAGTGGGCAAAAAGAGATGTTGGCCAAAAAGCATATACTCCCTGTTAGGGAATGAGTAAGATTGGGAAGTCTATTATGTGTTATAGTAACTATAGTTATAATGCTATGTTGTATAATTGAATATTGATGAGAGTAGGTCTTAAATGTTCTCACCACAAATATTTGATAATTATATGACATGATGCAGGTGTCATTGAATTCCATGGTGGCAAACATTCTGCAGTAGTGTGCCAAATGAACACATTATATACCTTACCTTAAACTCACAATCTTCTGTCAATTTTATCTCAATAAAGCTGGAAGAAAAATAATGTTATCTAAGAGCTGTTGCAAGAGATGTCAAATTCTTGGTGGCAACATGAGTAAATGTTTTGCTTATGCTAATTGTGACAAAAAAAAATAGTGCTTAAATTCTTTCAATTACTTTCCAAAATATTCTTCAATAGCCCTGGCTGATGTGGCTCACTTGGTTGGAGTGCACCAAAAGGTCACAGGTTTGATTTCTTGTCAGGGCACATACCCAGGTTGCAGATTTGATCCCTGGTCAGGCACGTAGGGGAGGCAACCAAATTGATGTCTCTCTCTGTCCCCGTCTCTAAAATTAAAAAAAACTAAGAAATGAAAAACATATTGTCAAGGATTAAAAATACTTCAAAGATACATTTCTTAAAGCCTAAAGAATAACACTAAAAAGCCTTATCATTTTGTTGTAGAACTCAAGGGCTAGACAAGTATTAATGGCAAAAACAATTCAGCTTAGCTTGTATTTGTAAAGGAAGATGATCCACTCCAGGATTTTCATGGAAGGACTGACCAGATAAATCCTTCCTGTGTTAGGCTGGATTTGGGTGAAGTGCATTTTCTAAAGGCCATTCTGGAAGAGCTTCTAGGGGCTGAGCCATTCCCAGTCCTGGGATGTATTCCATAGAAGCAGCTCCAGCACAGCCCAGGCTAGAGGCAGCGATGCTGGTCTAGACACCTGGGTCCTGGCTGCACAACTGGATGGTCACAAGACCTTGGTCAAGTCTCTAACCTCTGTGTCCCACGTTCCCTAATCTATAAAATGCAGGCAGTCACACTTCATATGGCTGATATGAGCATTAAGTGAGTTAATACAGGTACAAGTTTAAAGAATACCTGACACACAGTCAGTAAGTGCTCAGTAACTGTTACCTTTTCTTCTCAGGGTTTGGGTTCATTCTCAAGACAAAGATGTCAGAAATAAAGCCCAGTGTACTATGCTGTTTCTGGCACCTAGAATGAAAAACCTTTGTCTTTATTTTGAGGGACAAATCAGAAGGATGGTGCTGGGGAAGATGGCCTCTGGTTTGACAGGCAATAGCCCAACTCTGGAGAGCAAGGAACACAGAAGAAACGACCAAAATGCAGTCCGGAAATTTGACCAATAACATGATTTTCAAAGAAATATCTAACACAAAAATGAGGAAAAAAACACGTAACAGCTCATTCTAGTGTAATGAAAGGTCTAAGTATGAGGAATTCTGACTATTTTTAATTTTATACACTAGAGTACCAAATTAAATGATGAAAAAGAAACCACCCTGTATTAAACAAACATTTTTTATTGAGAATTGTATTTATTACATTGTGTTACATGAGAAAAAAGCTGGGCAACACAGGTGGTTACCAGAAGTCATCTGGTTCTTCATGAGACAGCCCTGTGAAACTAAATTAGAGAAAGACAAAAATTTTAAAAATTTGTTAAATTCTTGTCAGTTCATTAGGGGACCTTTCTAATGTTCTCATTCCTTTCCTAATCAGTAGCCATATCATAACTTCAAAATGTAAAAGATTCTTTTGGCAGTCAGTAATTTTGATTAATTCAATAGTTTCTTAGAGGCAGACCTCAACATATGAACAATGCTCTTGGGCTAACAAAGTCAGCAATGTGATGAATGATTTGCATAAGAACACAATGTTGGGGAAAGCATACCTTTAATCTTTATCACTAGGGAGCAGCTTGTCCACTTGTGAGTCTTCTCTGACACTCTTTATTGAGCTCTGAAAAGAGGAGAAAGAATAATTTTGAAATTAGAGGTGTATTAATGTATTAATTTTATTAAACAACTAGGGGCCCGGTGCACTAAATTCGTGCACCGGGTGTGTGTGTGGGGGTAGTGTCCCTCAGCCCAGCCTGCCCCCTCTCACATACTGGGAGCCCTCAGGCGTTGACCCCCATCACCCTCCAATCGCAGGATCGGCCCCTTGCCCAGGACTGACGCCTCTGACAGAGGCGTCAGGCCTGGGCAGGGGACCCACATTTCCCCCCATCACTGGTTCTGCCCCCAGCCCAGGCCTGATGCCTCTGGCCCAGGCGTCAGGCCTGGGCAGGGGACCCCCAGACCCCTCCGATTGCTGGCTCTGCCCCTTGCCCAGGCCTGATGCCTCGGCCAGAGGTGTAGACTCCCATCACCCTCCGATCGCCTGATCAGCCCCTTGCCCAGGCCTGACGCCTCCGCCAGAGGTGTCAGGCTTGGACAAGGGACCCCCATCTCCCCCCGATCACTGGCTCTGACCCCCGCCCAGGCCTGAGGCCTCTGGCCCAGGAATCATGCCTGGGCAGGGGACCCCCATCTCCCTCTGATCGCTTGCTCCACCCCCCGCCCAAGCCTGACACCTCTGACCCAGGCTTCAGGCCTGGGCAAGGGGACCATCATATCCCCCCAATCCCCGGCTCCGCCCCCCACCCAGGCCTGATGCCTCTGGCCGAGGCGTCCGGCCTGGGCAGCGGGGACCCGCAGCGGCAGCAGCGCCGTGATCCCCCGCTCTGCCCCTGCCCAGGCCTAACACCTCTGGCCGAAGCATTAGGCCTGGGCAGGGGACCCCCAGCTCCCAGTGGTTGCAGGCTCCGCCCCTGCCCAGGCCTAACGCCCCTGGCCTAGCCGTCCGGCCCGGGCAGCGGGGACCCGCAGTGGCAGCGGGGGGCGCCGCCATTGCGCGGGCTCCGCCCCTGCCCCTGCAGGACGCCTCTGGCTGAGGCATCCGGCTCGGGTAGCGGGGACCCGCAGCTGCAGCGGCCCCGCGATCATGGGCTCCGCTTTAGGCACAGGCAAGGGACCCCTAGCTCTCGGGACTGCCAGTTTCGACCGTGCCCAGCTCCCATCGCTGGCTCCACCCCTACTTCCTGCTATCACTGGCCAGGGTGGCAAAGGCGCCTGATTTTCAGATCATGGCTGGGGGGCAGGGCAAAGGTGGCCCCAGGGCCACCTTTGAACTGCCCCCCACCTCTTAGCTCCCCCCTGGGTTTCCCATCACTGTCAGTGGCAGGGAGCTTCTTCCTGCTTTCCCTTTCGCCTCCCTGCATGTGCCTACATATGCAAATTAGCCGCCATCTTGTTGGCAGTTAACTGCCATCTCAGTTGGCAGTTAATTTGCATATAGCCCTGATTACCCAATGAAAAGGGTAGTGCCGTACGCCAATTACCATTTTTCTCTTTTATTAGTGTAGATTTTGATTTCTCTGAAACTCTTAAAAAAATGATTTTGAAAATATCAGAAGATCACAGACATTCCAGAAAACTGGGATCTTAACCCAGCCAAAGGAATGACATTTCAATTTTTCAATTTTATTTATTATTTTGTTAGCTTTTGTTTTTCTTTTTTGTCGTCCCCCCCCTTTTTTTGTTTGTTGCTTTTATTCTTTCTTCTTTCTTTGTTCTTCTTTTTTTGTTGTTTGTTCCTTTATTTCCTACTTCTGTACACATTATTTTTTCAACCACGTGAGCAAAAGACATGTGAGCGGTGCACTCTTGTCCAGGGAGCATTAGCCCCGTGAGCAGCCTGCGTCGAGCCAAAGAGAGGCAGCCTCATGTGGCCTGCCCCTATCCAAGGAGCAGCAGCTGTGTGAGCAGCCCGCTTCCCCGTCCGAAGAGCAGCAACCACATGAGCAGTCTGACCTGTCCGAGGAGCAGCAGCTGAACAAGCATCTTACCCTTGTCCAAGCAGCAGCAGCCGCACAAGCAGCCTGCCCAATCCAAGGAACAGCAGCTGTGTGCCCATCCGAGGAGCAGCAGTTCTGCAAGTGGCCTGGCCCCATTCGAGGAGCAGCGGCAGCCGAACCCGGTCCAAGAAACAGCAACCACATGAGCAGACCGGCCACATCTGGTGAGTGGCAGCTCTACACAGCATGCACCGGAGGAGCAGAGCCACAACAGCCTGCACCTGTCTGATGAGCAGCAGCCGATACTAGGAGCAGTAGCCCCACAAGCAGCCCACCACAGAGGAACAACAGCAGCATGCAGCCAGCCCCCAATCAAGGTTCAGCGGCCACGTGAGCAGTCCGCCCCAGGTCAAGGAGTAGCAGCTGCGTGCGTAGCCAGCCCCAACCAAGGAACAGCAGCTTCGTGATCAGCACATCCTCTGTCTCAGGAACAGATTCTGTGTGTGAAGCCTCCCCCCACCAGCCAGAGGAGCCACCACAACTGTGAACAGCACCCACCAGAGGAGCTGCTGCCAACTGAGGAGCAGCTGCTACAATAACTGCCAGAGGAGCAACCACAGCCTGAGGAGCCACTGCCACCCAAGGAGCAGTCGCTGAATGACTCAACATCGAGATATGTCGGTGAGATCAAACATGGGTACACAAAGAAACCCCCGAAAGAAAGAGAAGGAGGACTCGCCAGAAAAGCAGCTAAGTGAAACCGAGGCATGCATGACAGAAAAAGAATTCAGATTAAGGGTCCTAGAGTGCATAAACCGGATGAAGGAAAAACTCAACAACTTATGCAAGAAGCAAGAAGAAACAGATAAAAAAAATCAATAAATTATGTAAGAACCAAGAAGAAATGAAGAGAGATATAGCTGCAATAAAAAACACCATTGAAAGTTTCAACAGTAGACTAGGAGAAGCAGAGGACCAAATTAGCGAATTAGAAGACAGGGAAGCAAAACTCCCAAACTGAATTGCAATTGGCGAAAAAAAATTAAAAGACAGGAGGAGAGCCTAAGGGAGCTATGGAACAACATGAAACGAAACAACATGCGAATAATAGGGGTGCCAGAACAACAGAAAGAGGAACAAGACTTAGAAAACCTATTTGAAGAACTAATATTAGAAAACTTCCCTGAGGTGGGGAAGAAAAAAGAGTCACACAAGCACAGAGAGTCCCAAACAAGGTGACCTTAAAAGACCCACATCATGGACACATATGTAATACCCTTTGTAATACTTTAAGCAAAAAAAAAAAAAAAAAAAAAAAAAAAAGACCCACATCAACACACATCATAATTACCATGGCAAATGTTCAGGACAAAGAGAGAATCTTAAAGGCTGCAAGAGAGAGACGGAAAATTACATACAAGGGATCTCCCATTAGATTATCATATGATTTCTCAACTAAACACATCAGGCCAGAAAAGAATGGACGGAAATTTACACAGTGATGCAAAGCAAAGCAATGAATCCAAGAATACACTATCCAGCAAGACTATCATTCAAAATTGAAGGGGAAATAAGAAGCTTCACAGACAAAATAAGGCTAAGGGAGTTTATCAATACCAAGCCAGCAATGCAAGAAATGCTAAAGGGATCAGTGTAAAAAGAAGAAATAAAAAGCTCAGAAAGAAAACACACAGAAAAAATAGAAATGGCTACAAACAAGTACCTTTCAATAATAACTTCAAAGGTAAATGGACTAAATGCTCCAACCAAAAGACATCGAGTGGCTGAATGGATAAAAAGAAAACAAAAACAAAAACAAAAACAAAAACAAAACAAAAAACATGACCCATACATTTGCTGTCCACAAGAGACTGACCTCAGAATCAGGGACTCACACAGACTGAAAGTGAAGGGATGGAAAAATATCTTTCAGGCAACTGGAAATGAAAATATAGCTGGGGTAGCAATACTTATATCTGACAAAATAGACCTCAAAGTGAAGGCCATAATAAGAGATAAGGGAGGCCACTTCATAATACTAAAGGATTGAATATACAGAGGATTTAACCCTGAAAAACATATATGCACTCAATACAGAAGCACCCAAATACATAAAAAAAAAACTCCTGGAAGATATCAAGGGAGAGACTGACAACAATACAATCATAGTAGGGGACTTTAATACACCACTGACATCACTGGATAAATCCTCTAGACAAAAAAAAAAAAAAATGGTAAAGAAACAGCAATCCTAAATGACTCACTAGATCAGATGGACTTAATTGACATCTTCAGAACATTTCACCCCAAAGCCACGGAATATACGTTCTTCTCAAGTGCTCATCGGACATATTCAAAAACAGACCACATACTGGGTCACAAACAAAGTCTCCCCAAATTCAAGAAGATTGAAATCATACCAAGCATTTCCTCAGACCACAAGGGCATAATACTAGAAATAAACTAGAATAAAAACAACTCAACATTTTCAAACACTTAGAAATAAAAACACTTAGGAGCTGAATAGCATGTTATTAAATATTGATTGGGTTACCAATGAGATCAAAGAAGAAATTAAAAACATCCTGGAAACTACTGACAATGAAAACACAACAATCCAAAACCTATGGCACACAATGAAAGCAGTCCTGAGAGGGGACTTTATAGCTCTACAGGTCTATCTCAACAAACAAGAAAAAATGGTAGTAAATCATCTAAAACTACCTCTCAAAGAATAAGAAAGAGAGCAACAAGGAAAGCCCAGAAGGAGCAAAAGGAAGGAGATAATAAAGATTAGAGCAGAAATACATGACATAGAGACAAAAAAAACAATACAGAAAATCAATGAAACCAAGAGCTTGTTCTTTGAAAGGATAAACAAGATTGTTGAACCTCTAGTCAGGCTCACCAAGAAATAAAGAGAGAGAACCCAAATAAACAAAATCAGAAATGATAATGGCGAAATAACAACAGACCCCAGAGAAATACAAATGATTGTTAAAAAATACTATGGACAACTCCACTCCAACAAACTAGACAACCTGGAGGAAAAGGACATATTCCTAGAAACATACAACATTCCAAAACTCAATCAGGAAGAATCTAAAAATCTCAAAAGGCCAATAACTATGGAAGAAATTGAAGAGTCATCAAAAAGCTTCCAGCAAACAAGAGCCCAGGACCACACGGCTTCACAGGGGAGTTTTACCAAACATTCAAGGAAGAACTAAAACCTATCCTCCTCAGACTACTACAAAAAATTAAAGAGGAAGGAACACTTCCAAGCTCATTTTATGAAGCCAGCATCACCCTAATTCCAAAACCAGGTAAAGACAACACAATGAAAGAGAATTACAGGCCAATATCCCTCATGAACATAGATGCCAAAATCCTCAACAAAATCTTGGCAAATCAGATCCAGCAGTACATAAGAGAGATCATACACCATGAACAAGTAGGATTTATCCCAGGGATGCAAGGATGGTACAATATCCGCAAATCAATAAACATGATATACCACATAAACAAATTGAAAGAAAAAAAACACACAGTCATATCAACTGATACAGAAAAAGCATTTGACAAAATTCAACACCCATTTTTGATAAAACCTCTCAGCAAGGTAGGAATAGAAGGATCATACCTCAACATAATAGAAGCCATATATGACAAACCCACAGCCAACAGCATACTCAATGGGCAAAAACTAAAACCATTTCCCCTAAGAACAGGAACAAGACCGGGATGCCCACTCTCACCACTCCTGTTTGACAGTGTACTGGAAGTATTAGCCACTGCAATTAGACAAGAAGAAGAAGAAATAAAAGGCATCCAAATTGGAAAAGAAGAAGTAAAACTGTCTTTATTTGCAGATGATATGATATTATACATAAAAAAACCTAAATACTCCATCAAAAAACTATTAGACTTAATAAATGAATCTGGCAATGTAGCAGGATACAAAATTACTGCCAAGAAGTCTATGGCATTTCTATGCACCAATAGTGAACTTACCGAAAGAGAGACTTAAAAAGCAATCCCATTTACCATCGCACCAAAAAATACTAAGCTACCTAGAAATAAACTTAACTAAAGAGGTAAAAGACCTCTATTCAGAAAATATTCATGTTCTTGGATTGGTAGAATCAACATCATTAAAATGTCCATAATACCCAAAGAAATGTATAAATTCAAGGCACTTTCCATTAAAATACCAATGGCATATTTCACAGACCTAGAACGAACTCTCAAAAAATTCATCTGGAATGAAAAAAGACCCCAAATAGCTGCAGCGATCCTGAGAAAGAACAATGTAGGTGGGATCTCAATACCAGGTATCAAGTTGTATTACAAAGCCACTGTTCTCAAAACTGCCTGGTACTGGCACAAGAACAGACATATAGATCAATGGAATAGAACAGACAGCCCAGAAACGGGCCCGAACCAATATTCTCAATTAATATTTGACAAAGGAGGCAAGAACATACAATGGAGTCCAGATAGTCCCTTCAATAAATGGTGTTGGGACAATTGGACAGATACATGCAAGAAAATGAAACTAGACCGCCAACTTACACCACACACAAAAATAAACTCAACATGGATAAAGGACTTAAATATACGACCAGAAACCATTAGAATATTAGAAGAATCCAAAGGCAACAAAATCTCAGACATATGCCAAAGCAATTTCTTCACCGATACAGTTCCTATGGCATTGGAAACTAAACAGAAAATAAACAAATGGGACTCCATCAAAATAAAAAGCTTCTGCACAGCAAAGAAACTATCAACAAAACAACAAGAAAACCCACTGCATGGGAGAACATATTTGCCAATGTTATCACCGATAAGTTTTTAATCTCCAACTAGGGAACTCATACAACTTAATAAAAGGGAGATAATCCAATCAAAAAATTGGCAAAGGACCTAAATAGACACCTTTCAAAAGAGGACATTCAGAAAGCCAAGAGACATATGAAAACATGCTCAAAGTCACTGAAATCATCCGAGTGATGCCAATCAAAACAACAATGAGGTACCACCTCACACCTGTCAGAATGGCTATCATCAACAAATCCACAAAACACAAGTGCTGGAGTGGATGTGGAGAAAAAGGAACACTCGTGCACTGCTGGTGAGAATGCAGACTGGGGCAGCCACTATGGAAGACAGTATGGAGTTTCTCAAAAAACTACAAATGGAACTCCCATTTGACCCTGTGATCCCACTTCTAGGAATATATCCCAAGAAACCAGAAACACCAATCAGAAAGGATATATGCACTCCTATGTTCATAGCAGCACAATTCACCATAGGTAAGATCTGGAAACAGCCTAAGTGCCCATCAGTAGATGAATGGGTTAAAAAACTGTGGTACATCTACACGATGGAATACTATGCTGCTGTAAAAAAGAAGGAACTCTTACCATTTGCAACAGAATGGATGGAACTGGAGAGCATTATGCTAAGTGAAATAAGCCGGTCAATGAAGGAAAAATACCACATGATCTCACTCATTTATGGATAATAAGACCATTATAAACCTATGATCAAAAATAGATACAGAGGCAGAGCTGCCTCAAACAAACTGTCAAACTACAGCGGGAAAGCCGGGGAGGGCTGGGTGGCTGGAGAGGGGTGACAAGAGATCAGCTGAAGGATTTGTATGCATGCATATAAGCATAACCAATGGACATAAGACACTGGGGGTAAGCGAGGCCAGGGGATTGTCAAGGGCGGGAAAAAAAGGAGACATATGTAATACTCTTTATAATACTTTAAGCAATAAAACAATAAAAAATACTAAAATAAAAAATAAAATAAAATAAAATATCAGAGAGGAATGGAGAGGGAGAGATAGAAACATCAACAATGAGAATCATTGATTGGCTGCCTCCTGTACGTCCCTCACTGGGGATCGAGCCAGCAACCTGGGTTATGTGTCCAGACCAGGAATCAAACTGTGACCTTCTGATTCATAGGTCAACACTCAATCACTGAGCCATGCTGGTTGGGCTGAAAACTTTTTGAAATATACAGTAGGTCCTCGGGTTATATCGCGACATAATGCGATTTTCCCCGTTAAGTCGGAACCCACCTATAGAATCACCTACATCACTCACATGGAGCACATACACAGCAGTAATGAAGTGAAAGAGTAAAAAAAAAAAAAATTAAAGCAAGATAACAATTCCTGACCTTTACTTGTGGCAGATAATAAAAAACAAAGCACATATGTACATATGTCGAAATGACGGAACTTTTTTTTATTAACACTGTAAATGGGAGATAGTGATGTAACCGCAAAACAACATACATCGAGTTCAACGTAACCCGAGGACTGCCTAAATATAATTTGAGTCCAAAACGTTGACTTTTAGATGTGAAATTTAGCAAGCACTCTAACTGTCCTGTGCGCATTCTCAATAGCCATAGTATTCTAGACTTATGTAATATATTAGAGGCCCAGTGCATGAAATTCGTGCACTCAGGGGGTCCCTCAGCCCGGCCAGAACCCTCTCACATTCTGGGAGCCCTCGGGGGATGTCCCACTGATCGCTTCGCGATGCTACAGAGGTGGGAGAGGCTCCCACCACCACCGCTGCGCTCGCCAGCCATGAGCCCTATGGGAGCGCACTGATCACCAGGATGCAGCTTCTGTATTGAGCATCTGTCCCCGGTGGTCAGTGCCCATCATAATGACTGGTCATTCTGCGGTTCAACCATTTGCATATTAGGATTTTATTATATAGAATTCATGTCTCAGATAGTACCAATCCATTTGTTTTTCATTGATAGCACTTTCATTCTTGTTCTGAAAATAATGAGATAGCTCCAATTTTACAAACCTTACCAATCAAGATCTGTTCACTCTTTGGCCCAAGCAAAGGAGATAACATTTTGTCAGAAGTGTAATATACATACGACTTGAGGCTCCATTTGAATTTTGGATTTCCTCTGCTGTTACCTTTTGTCTCCAACTCCTGTCCCAAGGTTTTCTAACAAACCACAGAAGCCCTCACATCCTCACATACAGACCACTGGTCCATAGCATCAGTACCTTATCCACCTTCTTCAGGTCTTGGTCCTTTTGGGTGATATGCATGTATTTCTTTAAAGCATATTCACCACAAACAGATTTGTCTTTCATTTCCTGAGCACTCACTTCTAATTCTTTCTCCATTTCCGTCTTGAAAGACTCTTCAATAATCTGCTGTAAATAGATGACCAGCAAAATAGGAGATACACATATACATTTTAAAAACACATAGTACTATAACTCTGTTTCTTTATGTGACATGTGCATGACAGAAAACTGTTTCATTCGTTGCTACTATCAAAGTGGCACAAATATATCATGTAATGAAGAATAGGAATTACTGTGCCTAAAGTGTCTGTGTTCCAGATCAAATGAGCCAGGAATTCAAGGAACATGATACAGAAGATTAATCTATGTAAGGTCCAGCAGGCATGAGAAGTAGCAGGGTAATCCATCTGCCTGGGACCAGAATCAGGACATAGAAAGTCAAAGACAATGAGGAGGGAGGAGGGCAGGGCAGCCTGAGGAAGCCACCAGATTGGCAGCCACCTCCCCCAGTTTCTTCTGGTCCTAGCCAGCTGACCTTGAAACCCCTTACACAGGGAAGTTCTACAGCAAAGCAGAGTCCATCTCCTTTCCGAGTGTGTTTTCAGGAACATGAGAATGCATGCTCACAGACTTGCAAAGCTCCCTTTTCCTATGAGACTCCTATTATGCCCATGTACAGCCCTTTTCAGTGGGCTTAAGCACAGGAGAGGATTGGGATGCCTGCAGCAAGCTTTTTAAAAGTTACCTACTAGCATGGAGAACTGAGCTATGCTTATTATACCTTTTCTCGATCCAGTTTTTCTAGTTTTCTCCGTTCTCTTTCCAAAGCTTTCTGTTCATTCTGCCTTCTTTCTTCTCTCAGCTTCTGTTCTTTCAGCAGGTTCCATATTCTTGCTTCTTCACTCTCTTCTCTAACTTCTTTCTCATCTGCACCTAAAGAGACAGAAAATAAAGAGCAGAGGCCCAGGGAGACTGCTCAACTCTCAGTTGATTGTGTTGGCCTGCTGATCCATCTTCATGGTCTCGCAGCCTCCAGCCCCACACCTGGCACAGCATCTGCCTTTTACTTTACTTAGATGAAAACAAGTCACCCTTGCCATGAACAACTTCAACTGTCCTCCTGCCACAACACATTTCCTTATCTTCCTCACCCCTTCTTCTGTACTCTGCCCTTCGCAAGCCTTGCATTTCTGCCTCTATCCTCAGTTGTAACTCTCTATTTAGGATTCTAACTTAAACATTAGTCTGTATTTATACAGCAGTTGTATAACTCTTCCCCTAATTCCCACAAAAGCAATCGAGCCTCTCCCGCCCAGAACAGTACAAAATTAGTACAAAACCAGCACCCCGCCCCTGAACCCCCCTAGTCATCTTACCAACATTTCCCACTTGCCCTGGGCCGATCCCTTCCTGGAGTTTTAGCTATTACCTCTGCCCTGATCATTCTCACATCTTTTTCTCTAGCACAGATCTCTCCCCGAGTCTCATCCGCATTTCTGGCCAGTTCCCTACCATCAACACTTGGAAATCCCACAGCATCAGCTTCAGACCTGAAGTTATCATTCCTGTCCCTTTTTATCATGCCTTTCTACACTACATTCACTCATCCACCAGGGCTTACAGGCTCTAACTCCCCCAGATACTGCAATAAGACTACCTCTTACCTTTTACCTGGACAGCTGAGCTGAAATAACCTAATCAATGTGCTCACCCTGACATCAGTCTCTCTGCCTTCAAGCAACCACCATCAGCAGCACCCTTCATTTCCTGAAAAGGAGGCCTGGATTTCTGTTGCTGTCTCTGCTCTGGTGGTGTCCACACCTTCTTTCCGGACTGACCTGAAATAGTACACTACTTCTGCACTGGGAACACTGCACCTCCAGCAGCAGACTCATGCTACCTGGGTATATTTGTGCCTCCCTTGCTCTGTGCTTTGCTTTCAATCTCTCCCTAACCTAATACTCACTTCCTCCCACCTCTCCCACACAACCCCACCACTGAGCAAGCGCCCAGGACCCTGAAAAAAGAGATAAACGAACAGAAGAATATACCATGTTCATGGACTGGTAGAATTAATATCATTAAAATGTGCCTACTATCCAAAGCAATCCTTAGATTCAATGCAATCACTATTAAAATGCCAAGTGCATATTTCACAGATCTAGAAATATGCAAAAAATTTATATTTGCATATAAATTTGAATGTTCTGAACATTCAAATGAGATACAGAACACTGAAAAAGACCCCAAAATAGCCACAACATTCGTTTTTGTTTTTGTGTTTTTTTTTCTTCGGTATAGCAAAGGCGGAGATTTGTTAAAGAACAAGTACAGACTCCAAAGTAGGGAGGGGGAAAGAGTACCACAGAACAGACTCCCACATAGGGAGGGGGGTAGGGTCCCCTAGCCTCAACATTCTTGAGAAACAGGAACAAATGAGACTACATTGAACTAAAAAAACTTCTGCAAAGCAAAAAAAAATCAGCATCAAAATGAAAAGGGAATCCACTGTATTGGAGCACATATTTGCCAATAATACATATGGTAAGGGGTTAATTTCCAAAACACATAAAGTACTCCGATAACCCACCAAAAGAAAAACAACCCCATTAAATGTGGACAGAAAATCTAAATAGATACTTCTCCAAAGACAACATACAAATGGCAAGAGACATGAAGATAGGCTCAATGTCACTAATTATTAGAGAGATGCAAATTAAAATGACAATGAGGTGCCACTGCAAACCAGCCAGAATAGCAACCATTAATAAGTCATACAATAAGTGCTGGTGAGGTTGTGGATAAGAAGGAACCTTAGCACACTTCTGGCTAAGGAATACAAGATACAGCCACTAAGAAAAACAGTATTCCTAAAGTGACACCTCTCCACCACCACATTTACACAGTATTTTGTACCTGCCTTCTCACAACCACATGAATCTGTTTGTTCTACATCTATTGTTCCAGGCTTTATTTGTCTATTCCCTGTAGCTCAAAGCAAAAGTCCTCACCTGTCACAGGTTTAACTCAATGTCAATCCCACAGATGGCTATGCTTGCCTTTCTCCTCTGGCTCTGGAAGAGCCTAAACTTTTGTAGGCTACACTTTCCCCCCAGCAATGCTAAGAGACAAATTCATAGGTTCACCAAAGGATTTTGAAGGTTTTTGCTAACAGGACAGAAACAACACAGTCATTTCGGACTCATACTCCTGGTCATGAAATTCAAATACCAGAGGAGGCAGTTGATCATTTTCACAGGCAGAAAGGCAATCTTCTTCTTGCTTGCAGACCTAAATGCCATCACTTTATCACATGGAATAGCAATCTCAAAATAGAAATGCTGTTTGGTTGCTGACTTTAAACAATAAAGAAGAAAAAAGGACTATATATTTGCTGTGCATTGCATAACAACATTTCGTTCAACAGACCACATATATGACAGTGGTCCCATCTTCTCTCTATATAAAAGTCCAAGCAACGGTTAAGACTGGCCGGTAGCTATGATGTGCACTGACCACCAGAGGGCAGATGCTCAAGGCAGAATCTGCTCCCTGGTGGTCAGTGTGCTCCCACAGCCAAGCTCCCATGACCAGACAACTTCCCATGGTTGCTCCCGCGACCCCACCCCTGCCAGTAGGCCCCGATCAGGAGTGGACAAGATGGCCCTGTTCACCAGCCAGGCCAAGGGACCCCCCAAAATCATGCACCAGGCCTCTGGTAAGATTATAATGGAGCTGAAAAATCACTACTGTCTAAGTGGTGTGGCTATCACCACATGGTAATGTAATACAATGCATTACTCCCGTGTCTATGGAGATGCTAATGTAAACCAACCCACTGTGCTGCCAGTCATATAAAAGTACAGCACATACAACTACGTCTAGTACCTAATACTTAATAAATATAATAAAGGACCATGTCACTGGTTTATGTATTTACTACACTACCCTTTTAATCACTGTTTTATAGTGGTTTTTTTTTTTTCTAATGATAAAGAAAAGTGTGCTGTGAAACAGCATCCCATGTTATATGGGCAGCAACTTCATATACCTCATGTTTATTACATCTCTCGATGGCGTCATTTTCTCCTGTGCTTGATTTAATCTTGTTTTGTACAGTAACATGCTGTATGTGCTTGTACCGGAGGGGCAATAGGCTACCTGGATGTACAGGAGGCTGTACCACCTAGATTTACAAAAGTGCACTCTGATGTTCACACAACAATGAATTCCCGAAGGACACATTTCTTAGAATATATACCTGCTATTAAATGGTGCATGACTGTACTTGGTAGCTACCTAATTAGTATTTCCACTGGACATCTCAAAGATATCAAGTTTTGGATTTTTTCACTTCCCTTTGTATCCAAACGAAGAGGGGAAATGATGATTATAAGAGAATTTTTCAATGATCAATGTAAACATTACTTAAGAATAATTTTAAAAGCCATTGTTATAATTTTCATTCTATCTCTGAGATAGAACACCTATGAACTCAGTTGGTTTCCTTTATTGTATTATTTTTATTTCCTACTCACCCAGGTCTCTGCGAAACAACCTATCACAGCCACTCTTGGGTGGCCACTGCCCCTACTCAGTATCTATCCCATCAGAGGTCTTGGTGATGGCTAGCTGACTGCTGACTTTCCCACTAGAAGCTCCATGAAGAAAGGGCTTGGGTTGTCCCACTGCAGTATGCCCAGCACCCAGCACACAGGAGGTGTTTGTTTTTCTTTTTTCACAATTAAATCAATGAGGTGATATTGGGTGATAGAGTTTTCATATATGAAGTGAAGGTTCTCAATGAAGTCTCGCTGAATGAGTGCTTTACAGGATGGTGTACCCTGGAATCAGTGAGAACAATCCTTTCAAAGTCTTGTTTCCTTTGGCAATTCCTCATCTCCCTGAGTATGCTGACTTGAACCAAGAAACTACTTACAAGAGGCGTTGAACATGATAGTCCCATCCAAACACTGGAAAAACAAGAGGTGGTTTTACTTAAGAAATCTCCTTTCAAGCTTGAGGCTTAAACTCTTTAGTTCAAGGAGAAAAAGATCTGGCTGGAGTATGAGACAAAGCTCTAATCTCCCCCTAGAGCTTTCCTCCCTGATTCCACACAGGGGAGGGAAGTGTGTAAATTAGAGACAGTAAGAAGAAAGAGAAAGTGGGCCAGACAAGTTTGATGACGAGTTTTCCTCCAATGTCATCAGCTCTTCTGAAAACTGAAATATAAAGGTTCTTCTGTCCTTATTTTTTTTTTAAAGACATGAAGGAAACAAAGAATTATTAACATACTACAATCACATTGAAGATGTATATGGGTATTAACCGCCATTTCAATTTTATACTATGATTTCCCAAAATGGAATGGTTTCTGAAGAACTGTCTTAAGCAAAAAGGTAACTGCTTTGTCAGACTATGGACAAATAAGAAAAATACAATCTTCCAAAACTCAATCAGGAAAAATCAGAAAACCTGAATAAGCCAGTAAGTACTGATGGAATTGAAGCAGTAATTAGATAACTTCCAGCAAACAGAAGTCCTGGTCCAGATGGCTTCATAGGGAAGTTTTATCAAACATTCAAAGAAAAACTAATACCTAATCTCCTCAACTATTCCAAATATCCAAGGGAAAGGAACACTTTCTATGAGGACAGCATTACCCTAATCCCAAATCCAGATAAAGCCACTACAAAGAAAGAGAATTATCCCCGATGAATACAGAATGTGGAACTTACTTGGCTTTCTGCTCCAGAAGGCTTGAGAGTGAATGGATGGAAAGGCTGTGCCTAGATTCAGTTGCTGAAGGCGGGAGCATTCTTTCAGGACAAGGACTGGGAAAAGCAAAGGACTGGGATTGGTCCAGACCTAAAGGGCAAAAGGTATCAGGACAAGAATATTACAAATTACACAGTGAAAACAGCAACATGGTTCCTAAGGAGTTTAATTTGAAAAGAAATTCTATTATCCTTGCAAATAGTTGAGTATGATGTATAACTGACCCACATTATTAAGGATTCAGCATTAATAATAAAACTAATCAGCAGTAAGGGAAAAGCCATTGATTACCATTCTCTGAACACGTCTGCATGTCAAGCAAAATGCTGAACTTGCTCTAAGCCGTTGCCTCCCACAATGTTATGTCACAGGGGAGAAGTCTCTGGTAAGCAGGCAACCATAGGTGCAGTGAGGATGAAGCTACTCAGGCTAAAGTTTTCCCAGGTACAGCAAGCATAGACTTCTCCTCCTTCTTGCTCTCTACAGCTCACTCACTCGTACTCAGATAAAAGGACCATGAAAGTCCTGAAACCCTTTCTGCAGAAGCTTACCTAAATGAGTGGAGGCAGACTCTTAGATGCTAGTGGGCTTCTAGCAACAGAATACCAAAGAAAGCTTTTTCTAAGCAATCAATCTCTTGCTCTAGCTCTTTCATTCTTGCCTTGGTGTGATTACAAACTAAAGATCAGAAATGTGGGAGCAAACAACTGTGCTTGTATTTGGATGATTTATGATCCTTGGTGTAACTGTCTCTCCCATCAGCTTTTCCTGTTTGAGATGATTTTTTTCAAGAAATCCCTGCTTGTTTCACCAGTAGGAGACACCATAAATCTGCTGGCAGAATGATGAAACAGAGATGGCTTTGGCTGGGGGCTAAATGAAAATAATGTGACCAATGAGCAGGAAAAAAAATTCAAATATGCTTGATATTTTTTTTTAAATGAAGAGAGAGGTATTAATAAGAACAAATATGCACACTAAACAATTTCTGAAGCCAATTCTTATTTATTAGCATTTTTTTTGAGAGCTTTATGTACCAGTTATAACTTCACAGACCTTGTTTTTAGGCCTTTTTTTTAGTCCTCATTTAAAGATGTATTTTCCATTGAAGAGTGAAAGGGAAGAGTAGAGGAATAGGGAGAGAGAAGAGAAACACTGATGTGAGAGACACCTCAACTTGGCCTCCCACATGCACCCCCAACCAAAGATGGTGAGAAAACCCACAACTGAGGTATATGTGGTTGACAGGAATGGAACCCACCATCTTTTGGTCTGCAAGCCATTGCTCTAACCACTGAACAAAATTAGCCAGAGCTAGGCCTTCCTTCTTAATGCATGATATTATTTCACAACCCACGATCCACAATCATATTCATAAATTTGGTAACAAAGCCTAAGCAGACCTGAATTCACTGTTGATAAACTTTACCTGAACTGATGCAAATCCATTCATTACCTTTATTTATTCTACCCAGCATGGATAGTCACATATTTGACTGCAAACATGGTTCACTAAAGGATGCTGCCCCAGAACTCCCAGGGCTGTGGCAAAACCACTATAGGGCCCAATCTATCTATGCTAATATAAGTTTATGTGGTTGTTAAGCCCTCACGCCGCAATGCCCTCATGCCCATCACATC
Organism: Myotis nattereri; assembly: GCF_964212035.1. Classification (NCBI taxonomy): domain Eukaryota; kingdom Metazoa; phylum Chordata; class Mammalia; order Chiroptera; family Vespertilionidae; genus Myotis; species Myotis nattereri. Next base: position 11,605,904 of record NC_138094.1, on the reverse strand, counting down.
CATCATCAGGAGGCTGCGTGCACAGGTGGGCGCAGACATGATGCTGTGTGCACGGAGGTGGGGCCTGGCAGCTAGCTCCACATGGCGTGGCCTGGGGTGCCGCAGTCTTTTTGCATCAAGGGTTCAGGAATTTGGAGAAGGGGCTGACACATAAATGGATACACTGGACAAGAAGTATAAATTTGGAAGGCATGGGGGAAAGCCAGGCGGAAACCAGCTCTCTAGTGGAGTGGCTTGCCGAATTTCTGGACCCATGGCTTTTTATTTACACATTTTGCCCTTTAGCAAAATAAACACACATATCAAAGGTCAGGTTTGATAAACAGGAAAAAATTATCAGGTTAGAGGAACTGCTTTTGGCCTTTCCTCTAGCAGCAGGTAATAATTTGCAGATTTTCAGCCCTGCTGAATATCGAAGCCCATCAGCCTTCTGGTGAACTTCTCGCATTTATTATGACCTGCTGGTCTTAGCTTCTAGCACTGGGGGTCCCGAGGCTTTACATGCCTGCAGGCAGGGACCCTACTCCAGCCTACCTCTTTGGGGCAATTCATCCAGGAGCCTACATCTTTGGGGCGATCTATCGTGGGGCTCCAGAACTGAGAGGGCACAGGCCAGGCTGGGGGGCCCCTTCCGCCTGACTGCAGGAATTTTGTGCACCAGGCCTCTAGTCGATAATAAAAACATAATGTGCTAATTAGACCGGACAGCCGAATGACCTTCCAGACATCCTTCTGGACAACCTTCCAGACAAAGCCACAGCTGCGAGGTCTGAGGCGAGCCACCGAAGGTGAGTGCACAAATTTCATGCATCAGGCCTCTAGTTTTCAGATAAGGGTATGAGGACCTGCAGCCACAACAAGACTAACAACTCTGCTCCTCCCACATTACACCTGGGGAGCTAAGGCTAGGTCATACAGGTAGGGAGGTGTACAGATGCTGGGACTCCCTAAGCAAAACCTGGACATGCATAGCCAGTCTTGTGGCCGCTACTCTCCAGCAATGCCTCCAGGGCAATGCATGTGTTTGAAAAGGTTCCATCCTCAAACTATTCATCTTTCGAGATCACTGTGATTTCAGCTGTGGGCAGTTTAGCAAATAGGCGTGAGAGAAAAAAAGGAACAGGGAAGGAGTCAAGAGATAAAAATGAAACTAGTGTGGAAGATGGGAAAAGGAACTGAGGAGGAGTGAGTACAAATAGGAACTGAGGAAGGCTCCAGGCCAGGAAATGTGGAAACCAGTTCAACTGCTAACACACAGAAACTTTCTTTTTGAGCTTTGTATCTCAGCTTCAGTACACCTGTTATGAAGAAGAGGCAGGCAGTATGCATCCTCAGGGCAAACATGCAGTAACATGATAGCAGTAATCCTTCTGAGTATCTGATGTGTTGCAGGCACTCAACTGAGAGCCATCTCATTTTGCCTTCTTCACCATGGCAAAGTAGATATTCATATCCCCATTGCAAATGAGGAAACTGAGGTCCAACTGTAGCTGGAGAAATCACTGGGTCAAATTTTTCCGACTTTAGTGGTAGTGGGTGGCTCTTGCAGTATCTTTAGAAAAAGACTTTTCTAAGACTCCCATGGGAGAATGAATGTATTTTATTGGTGTGTAATTATATTTTCTGGTCTGCAGGGTTCAATGTCCCTTAGCCTAGTCCTGAAAAGAGTGCAGACGGGGCTCCAGCAGAATCAAAGAGTAGGGCCAGTATCCAGAGTGTCCATTCCATGGTGGAGCAGGGCATGATTTAGTGTCAGGCTACATTTAGTACATCAGTACACTGTGTGAAGTCTACATGGCTGTGGGTCACAGGGTGAGTAGAGGGAGGTAAGAACACCATAAGCTGGGAATCTGAGGTGAGCAGCGAGAGAGAGGGGCTTCTTTGTTCAGGAGCTTAAAAATTAAATATTCCTGTACTTGCGGTGGCATGCCTATTTCTGGCTACTGACTTATTCCCTGGTGTGACTGACTAACAGATAAGCAACATCCCACGTCATGCAGACCTCACTGGGCATGGGTCCATTGTCTAGTGCCTTCCCACAGTGATCTTTAGGTAATAAACTTGGAGACTATTAACTGCAATTCCCTGGCAAAGCTGTATAAATGGCATGTCTCTATTACCTAATCTTCCTTTTACTCCTTCCCTGTTAATAACCAGGTTATTATAATGGTTATCACAAAGAAGTTAAATGTGTCCATCCAAGGTTAATCAGTAACTTCAAAATTGAGGTGCAAAAACATAAACATTGTATATAATCAATGTGATATATACTAACCTCTATCTAAAGCAACTGAATGACAGGTCCACCAGTCACTCTGACATGTACTGATACCAGGGGGCAGACACTCAACGCAGGAGCTGCCCCCTGGTGGTGAGTGCGCTCCCACAGGGGGAGTGCCGCTCTGCTGACTGACCTGTTCCTGGAGGCCCACCAGCCAGCAGCAGTAGCCACTCACTCCCTCAGTAGTCCTGCAGGTCCAATCTCTAGAGAACAGGCCAGGCACCAACAGACCAGTACCACTAGCACAGGGCCACTAGCCTCCTGAAAGTTGGCCTCAGGCACCGCAGCTGCTTCCCCTCCCTAGACACTCTGCAAGGAAGAAATCTTGACAATCCCTGCGAACATCAGGGACAGATCTGGATCCTGGGCAGGCAAGGGCATCCCACCACCTGCCCAAAGGGCAGATTGCGTTCTCCCCCCACCGACCCCTCCATCCCATACCCTTTGGGACAGGCGCCAGATGCAGGCAAGTGCCACTGCAGCAGACGAGCTTCTCCTGATCAGGACTGACTGGGCGTGAGCCTGTGGCAGGTGCAGCAGGATCAGGATGAGCGAGAGTGGTAGGCAGTAGCAGCAGGTGGCGCTGGACTGCCAGTTTCAGCACAATCCCCACAGGCCACACTGAGGGACCCCACCCATGTACAAATTCATGCACCAGGCCTCTAGAGTGACATAAGTCACCCTGCTTCTCACATATTTTACTCATCTCTCAAGGAACACGTAAAAACCCTGAAGGGTCAGATTGATCTTATTATCAAGGTAACAAATATAAAAGAAAAACCAAGGTCCATGAATTTGGGAACCTCTGTGCCATTACACCTTTCTTATTTGGGGTACAAGGCTCTTCCAAGCCAAAGGAACCTATAAAAGCAAGTCACGTTAGCTGATGACTGACTGGTTGGTATTCCTGAAATGGACAGAGTTTTTACTTCTAAGATGACATATTTCTATGGCTTTTCCCCTACTATGAGAATTACTGAAACTTCAGTAGTGATCATTACATTTCCATATATACTGGAAGTTTTACACATACACATTTGTAAGTTAAAAATCTCTCTAACCTGTCTCAATCTGCTTCAGTTGCAATTTTAAATCAGCCACCTGCATAGTTAACCTCCTTACAGAAGCATCATAATTTAATATCCGGGCCTTCAGCTTTGCAGAATGCTCAGTCTGAAAAGATTTAAAGAAGGGAAGAAATCAATGTAAAAGAAATCCCAGTTCACTTCAAAAGGAACAAGTCTTTTATAGGGCTTATTCTCTTTTCCATTTTGCCCATTCTGAGCAGCTTCATGCCTGTGGTCCACAGGTCCCTAGAAAACAATAGAGCACACAAACAAGTTTGCCACCTCCATTTGCACTCATCTCTAAGAACAGTTCTATAAGGTATGAGGCAGACACCAGAGTGTCAACAATTCTAAGTCACAGGGCAAGAATCAAGAGACATTACTAGAGGGCACAACCGAGACTGGGACAATTTCTGTTTATGAGTGCGCTTTCCTTGGGATTTTATTACTGTTATAAATATAGTTATATCATCACCCAAGAATTTCTCAGGTGAGAAGGTTACCTTAGAATAGTGGGGGGATAATTTTTGATGTTAAAACCAATCTGATTTACACTGGTGTGACACACACCAAGCTTACATGTGTACACAGTGGATCAGACTAACACCCGACCAAATAAAGATCAGTACTCACTTCACTTTGCAGCTGTCTCTGCAGAGCCTCCTTGTGAGTTTCAAACTTCTTATGCCCTAACACGAAAGCAGCTCCTGCTTCCTTCAACTGTTTCTGCAAATTTACCAGTTCAGGAGGTGGTTGAGCTATAACTAAGAAGGTAAAAAAGCCTAGTGATTATCAACAGTAAGTTTTCCCATTTCACTTAGCAAAAGCAGCTAAAGATATTTTAAATTGTTCTTTCTTTTCTTTGTACACATGTAGTTAATACCATATTAATTCTATGGAATGGACTAAGAGCACAAATTTCAGAAGAGTTTAATGCATGCAGAGGCAAAGTTCACTACTCTTTTCTAATGCAAATGAAAGAAATTCTTTCAAATCCTTTAACTAACCTGAAAGCCCACCTCTTTCCTCTATCACACACAGGAGGCATAAAAGGAGTTCTCCATCAAAACCTGTTAAGTACCCCTAGGTCTAATCTGATCTGTGCACCAGTCAGCAACACTCAGGGTTCAAGCAGACATCAGATGGAGTTCCACCATTTCAGTCACTGAAGAACCACTAAAGGGTGATTCATGTAGGTTAGCCACTAAGGGTGGTATAGTTCTCTGGGCTAGTAATCGGGCCATGCTGTTAACTCCGTGGGCCCAAAGTAGGAGTGGGGAAACTTACTTCTGCCAAGGGCCATTGGGATATTTATTTTTAGTTAGTTATTTATTTTTAAATATATTTTATTGATTTTTTACAGAGGGGAAGGGAGAGAGATAGAGAGCCAGAAACATCGATGAGAGAGAAACATCGATCAGCTGCCTCCTGCACATCCCCCATTGGGGATGTGCCCGCAACCCAGGCACATGCCCTTGACCGGAATCGAACCTGGGACCCTTCAGTCTGCAGGCCGACGCTCCATCCACTGAGCCAAACCGGTTTTGACATGGATATTTATAACATCATTTGCAGGTCATACAAAATTATCAACTTAATTAGCCTCCTATATTTGGTCAAACATTTAATTAACTCACCCCTAATGCCTTGGCAGGGCCAGATCAAAAGATTTTATGGGTCTTCTATAGCCTGTGGGCAGGACAGTCTCCACACTTGGCCTAAACCATCAGGGAGGGAAGAATTCCCAGAATTGGGAGAGAAAGATCTGGCACAGGCACAGAGCAATGGTGAGAGGTCATCCTGTAAGCACTGGATCTTGCCTTGCTGAGAGGCACAGGGCCAGCCCACAGCCAATATATACAGTGGGGGTGAGGATGCAATGGTGGAGAGGGAATAATAACCTCAACCTCACTCTCATTCCTCCTTCTCAATGGCCAAATCTGAGCAGCAGAAAGTGAGGGGAGATTTGTACAACCCAGAAGGCAGATTTGTAGTTTAAAGATACTTCTTAGTGACACTAATAATATACTATAGTAATAGCAAGCAAAAAAGGAAGTAACTTCAAATTGAGAATCTTAATTTTACAAAAATTTTCCTGATTGAAGCCTTCCTTACAGATACAAAGCATAGTGTCATAATATTAAGCTAATATGAATTACAAAGACATGCAAATCAGGAAAAAGACATACGGTTAAAAAGATGCAAGTTTTCATTTCTGCTCTCTTCCAGTTGTTGTTTAAGTAATTTATTTTGAGCCTGAAGCTCTAATTTCTCTTCTTTTAGAAGCAAATAGCCACTCATCTCTTTCATCTCTTCATTCAGCAGGTGGTTTTGCTTGGTTATTGCCAAGAACTGGGCCTTGAGAGATTCGAGTTCAAGCTGGAATTGAAAAAAAAAACTTGCATTTGAACAGTTACTGCAGTACTTCTTATGCAAAAACTGGCAGGCTGCTATAAACTGGGTGCCATAGTAAGTAAGGTCACTGGACAGAGGACTCATTCTCTGCAGTAAGAAGAACCTGATTCCAACATGGAAGCTTATCTTTGCCCTAGAAGGGGCGGGGGAAGTTCATCCAACCTTATACTTATGCAGAACCCTGGCCTACAAAGCAAGTGCTTCAGATTAAGTTTGTTGCCCATTTTCCAGATACAACTAAGGTCCCAATAGCAATCACAGACTGCAGCAATGTTTATAAAAATGAAAAGCTGAGCTATCACAAACATGCTGTGGTGCTTTCCTTTTTTTATACATTTCATGTTTACATACAAAAGTCTACAATGTTCTCAAATAAATAGATCATTACAGCTGCAAAAATACATTTTATGTGCAGGATATATCCAGGTACATCAAGTTCCAGCTCTGTCCTTCAGAGAGCACACGTGATGAACAGCAAGAAAATAAATGGCATGTGAAAAACACATCTCATTCTGTTTTATCCTGTAAGATCCCAATGTAATGACAGGAATGTTCACCTTCTGCTGATGGGAAGGAAGGAGAGGCTAAGGCAGAAACTAAAAGCTCTGGCCACCTGCTATGGGCTAGGCACATAGGTCAGCTCACCACGGAACCTCAACCACCCCAATGTTTAAGGAACTTGTTCCAGGCAACAAGCAGGAAGGACTCAAAGGAAGAACTACTAAATTAACTTAAGTTGGGCCTTCTTAGTCATAAAATAAACAGTCTAAACACATCAAGCTAAATAATGTATGGCTGAAACTAAAATTTCATCTACTGCCTTGAAGTTTTATCGACTTCAAAAAACAATAGGCTTAGCAATTACCTCAAGTTCTTTCACACGAGTTGCAGAATGATTGCATTCTTCTTCCTGTTTTGAATTGGTAGCCATGGACTGCTCTTGCAAAAGAATAGGTTTTTCTGAAAGAGAAAGCCAACCAATTTAAGATGTTTTTCTAGTGAATAAAAACTCATTTAAGAATTTATGTACAATGTCAGACCTAATGACGATTATTTCATCATCTAAAATAGCAGGTGTCAGAGTCAAAAATCAGTAGGGAAAGTAAGAAATAAGTCCTATTACCCAACAGGTGATGGGAAGTCTTAATGGTCACATATATTGTGAACTTTCTTCCACTACACATACCAACCAGTTGCACCAGCTGCTCAGAGTCCTCATACCCAAAGATCTGAATTTCCTTAAATACAAAGATTTGTCTTATGATTTTAGTGTCTATTTCATCATTTTCACTTCATTCAATATGAGTCTTTGCAGATATATCATTAAAAAAAAATTAGCTGACTACATGATGGTACTAATTCCTAAGAAGTATTAGTCTAGTTTTCACAAGATAGTCACAGAGGAGCAGTCACACACTGGGTGACCTTATGGGTCTTTATCAAGTACCCAGCTCTGGTTCCTTTGAAATTTCTACTTAAGTTCACTTCTTTTCATAGACAAGTTTCTACAAATATACTGAGACATAAAATATCAAGAGATTGAAAAATTATTCAACTTTCCTACTCCTGGGTTAGTTATAAAACAGTTTAGGAAGTTATATGTCAGGTAAAAATATCATGAGGCATAAACATATGTTACAAGTAAAAGAAATAAGGAAACAGGTCACAGGGAATGGAGAAGTTAAAATTTTCCATAAGTAAAAAATGAAGTCTCTCATGCTTAAAACCACAATGAGATATCACCTCCCACCTGTTAGAACAGCTATCATCAATAAATGGATAAATAACAAGTGCTGGCCAAGATGTGGAAAAAAGAGAACCCTCATACACTGTTGGTGGGAATGCAGATTGGTGCAGCCACTATGGAAACACAGTGTGAAGTCACTCTCCCCACCCCCACCCCCCCAAAAAAATAATAATAAGAGCGGCCATATGTTCTAATAATTCTACTTCTCAGTATATGTAAAAAACAACAACATGCCAATTTGAAAAGACATACATGTGCACCCACATGTTCACTGCACCATTACTAGTAACAGACAAGATTTGGAAGCAACCTAGACTACCATCAATAAATGAATGTGTGGATACAGAAGATGTGATATATTACTCAGCCACTGAAATGAATAAAATCTTGCCACCTGTGACAACATGGATGAATCTAAAGGATATTATGATGAAATAAGTTACAGAGAAAAACAAATACCTTATGATTTAACTTACATGTGGAATCTTAAGAAATAAAAATAAACAAAACAAAACAGACAGGCCCATAAATATAGATAACAAGCAAGTGGTGGTCAAAGGGGAGGGAGGAAAGTAGATGGGGGAAGAAAAACCTCCTGAATACCCTACCTCTCTCAGGTTAAGGTCATTTTTGATACGTAAAATTAAAAGAACAAAATGATGATTAATTTTGTAGTAAGAGTAAAATGTAAGCTACACACACACATATAAATTTAGAACAGGCCCAATTTAGGAAGCTAATAACCTATACCAGAAATTTACAAATGCAGCTTTCTTCTCCACAAGAATCACCTTTATTCTTCCTGTCCTCTTCACCCAGTCTGTTAGATCTATCGATGTAGTCATCCTTTAGCTCAAGTTGATACCTGAGAATTAGAATGACCAAAATGATTTTCTTGTCACTTTCCTGAACAGATTCCTATCAATGTATGGGTTTCTGTGGCACCCGGGCACCTAAGGGCATGAACATGGCCATGCATAACTTCAAGGACTATCAGTACCAAAGCCCAGAGATGCAAATTCTGAATATAAAACCTGCTACAATCCTTTAATTTGGTCCCCAAAACTCGTTATTGTGAGGTTATTGAGAACAATTATTCCATGGTGGTCTGGATTGGCACACAAAAGTAAATTAAGTTCAATTTACACTGGTACAACTGACTCTAAATCCCAAGAACAAGAAGTCAGTCACATCCACCTGCCTTGCCTTGCACCCCATCCCCACCCCAAAGAACTTTTGCCCTCAAGGGCTGGGCATAGGGTTCGGGGCCAACTTCGACCACCCTCATATCTGGGTTAGCAATACCAAAAGCACACTTTCAAGTTTTACTTATCTCCACCAACTGCCACTAGCAGACGTTTCAGTTGAGATAGATGGTGAGTATCCTGTGAATTCCCACCCTTGCTCAAGTCATAGAGGATACCCAAACCAGACAACATCAAACAGTACATGATCTGCGAAGCAGTGGGAAAATTAACATACACATTTACTCATTCATTTATTCCTAAGGGTTTAACAACTACAGACATGTCAGCACTTGCTATTACACTCGAGAAGCTGACATACTATATGTATGTCATCATTTCAAAATCTATACATGGAAAGGTACTATATTTTAATTAGAATTCTTTTAAAGAATAAGCTCAGTACTATGTAATGTAAGTACTATGTAATGTAATCTCATGACAAATTACGGGCAAGGCAGTAAAAAGAGACCACTTATTAAGACATACCAAAAGTTAGTTGAGTCATCTCTTCACCACAAATTCATTTACTCAATGAATATTATATGAACACCTGTGTGCTAGACACTACACTGAGCACTGTAGAGAAAAGTTACCATATGGGCTTGATGTCTGCACTGAGTAGTTAATCACTGCAACACATTAAAACTCAGATTATAGGGAAGTCATAGTAACCATAGTTATCATATTTTCCTTTTCCTGTATAATTTTTTTTGCTCCATTGTTAATTTCCATTTATTTCTTTTGATTCTGGCTTTGCAGAATCTTGAAGGAATACAGGGCACATGTTACCTGATAAGCACTAAAACCACTAGGCAGAATAATTTATAAATTGATAGATACCTCCAGCGTAGTGGCAAGTTTGAGGCGGGAGAGGAAAAGAGAACTAAAAGGGATTATAATTCCAGCCCTGGTCAGCCTGATTCAGATGGTTGAAGCACTGTCCAGTGCATTGGAAGGTCATGGGATCAATTCCTGATCAGGGCACATACAGGAGGCAACAGATCAATATTTCTCTCTCATGCTGATTTTTACCTGTCTCTCTCCTTTCCTCCCTAAAATTATTTTTTTTTTAAAAAAAAGTGAATTTTTAAAAAGTTGATCAACCTGTGGGTCGTGACCCCTTTGGTGGTTGAACGACCCTTTCACAGGGGTCGCCTAAGACCATCCTGCATAACAGCTATTTACATTACGATTCATAACAGTAGCAACATTACAGTTATGCAGTAGCAACGAACATAATTTTATGGTTGGGTCACAACATGAGAAACCGTATTTAAAAGGTCAGAAGGTTGAGAACAACTGCCTTAGATCAACCACTTTTATAGTTTATCTACAATGTGAGCTGAGCAACTCACAATGTGCCATAAAATGAAAGCAAATCACAGACCCTCAATACATGTTAGAAAAGCTATGAGTAAGAAAGAGCAGAGGATGCTATTCCCTATACTGTAACTCTGTAAAATTATCTTAAATATTCATGGGAAAGGCTTGACTGTCAATAAAAAACACGTATTTTTTTAAACACTATCACCATAAAATGTTAAGTCTTATCTACTTCACTAGTATTGCTGTGTTTCCATCAACTTATTCCAAATCTATTACTTGTTTAAGAACACCAAACAATTTCTTTAGAATTTCATTCTTGAGCTTTTGGTCACAGGTCTCCTCCATGCTCTTTATATTCAGGATCCTGTCTCCTAAGTGCATCAGCCACACTTTTATGATTTTCTTCTGTAGCCTCTGATTTTAGCAAAAATATAAAAAGCAAAAAAAATAAAACTGTAATTGCTGAAGTAAAGACTTTAGGAGAAAAAAATAACATAATTTTAGCTCCACAAGCTAAAACTGTTATGTGACTGTCACTGCTGGGAAGTAACTGGAAAGAGCTGGAGTTCTCCATCTATTTTATGAACTGACCAAGTTATGTGGGATCTGAAGTAGCAGATGGAGCAGCATGGTGCACCAGGCTGCAGGGAGTGTGCAAGTTTCAAGACCAAAGTGCTTTTCATAGAAGATGATGAACACTTAAAAAATGATTGCAGGTAATAAATGGCCATAATACATTCAGAGAAAAGCTACATACCAAACTTAAGTTAGTGTACTTTTGCTTTAGTACTTATTTCTTCAGTAAGATTATTTCTGTGAGGTTTAACTGATCAGCCCATAGGTATGAAAGACAAAAGATTTGTTTCTGATATTTAATAATCTAGTGATTGAATACTGAAGAGTGCTGAACAATAGAAAAAGATAGATAGGTCAATCAGAACTTCCAAATACTGAAGAATGGAATGGTCTTCCCTTTGATCGAGCCAGGTAAGTGCTAGGGAATGCTGACCATTCCAAGCAAAGGATAAAAGCTCTATGTGTTAGCACCCTCTGCTGACTAACATGTAAAGCAAAGGAGCAGTAAACAATACTTATTAGCTTACTAGATGCCTGGTGCACAAATTCATGAATGGCAGGGGTCCCTCCACCTGGCTGATCACGGTGGTCTCACACAGTCCTGATCTTCTCACCCAGTCCCAATTGGGGCTGGGGTGGGATCACAGGAGGGCTCCAGGGCAAGTCTGGTCCTGTCTTGCCTGGTCCTGATGGGCCCCACCCCAGCAGCAAGCAACTTACTGGTTGGAACATCTGCCCCCGGGTGGTCAGTGCAAGTCGTAGCGACCAGTCAGTTGACCACTCGGTCAGACACTTAGCATATCATGCCTTTATATATATAGGTTGTAACTCACAGCACAGAATGTTCAGCATGAACTTTCCCCTGCCCCTGGTCTTGGAGACCGCATGTTCTTCTAAGGCTCTGCTCACCAAATTCAGCTGCCACATGAAGTAAATTGCATTGTGTGCGTGGAAACCCTTTGTAGGCTCCATTGCTGTGTCTTTACTTCGTTGCAGTTCCAATTACTCCAACATAAAGACAGACACCCTCATTATCAGGTAACACCATCATGGTAAGACCCCTGCTCAGCCTACTGCAGTGGTTTTTAAATAGGCCATGGGTCGCCCCAGATGGTTTGGTAGAGTAGGTACAGCCGCAGCCTGCGAACTAAAGGGACCTAGGTTTGGTTCCGGTCAAAGACACATTCCTGGATTGCGGGCTTAATCCCCAGTATGGAGCACATGCAGGAGGCGATGGATTCTCTCTCATCATTGATGTTTCTCTCTCTCTCTCTCACTCTGCCTTCCTCTCTGAAATCAATAAAAATAGTAAGTAGGCCATTAATCAAACGTTGCTGCTCTCCATCCAGTCCCCTCAAACCCTCTTTTGTCTTTGACCCTCCCCACACACACACTCTGCTGCGGTCTGTAAAATGGGGTCAGGATTTCTACTTCAACCAAGGGCAAAGCTTCCACATGGACCTCCTTCCCCGACTGTCTTTGCCCCCAGTCCTGTGTGGTTTCTCCCTCCTTCCCCTCCATCTAACTTGGTGGGCCCTGCTCTGCCCCTCCTCATGTGACCTCCTGTCCGCAGCCTCCCACTTTCTCCTCTGGGGGCAGAGCTCTCCAAAGGCTGTGTGGGAATGGAGTGGGCTGTGCAGAGTGGGGTGGGGCAGACAAGGCAGTACAGGGTGTGCAGTGGTGGAGAGCTCTGTGGGCCAAGTCCAACCTTTGGAGAAGAGCTGGGGTGACAGGTCACCGGGAGGAGGAGGGAGGGATGTAGACCTTGTCCCGTGGGAGAGGCACTGGGTTCCTGGGCTATCCCCACACAGCAGCTTTTCTAGGCCCCTGCACAGCTATCATCCTCCACCTCTTGCTGCCTCCGCCTCAAGTTTTGGACTCAGTTTCTTTGACTCAGCCCCACCCCCCTCTCAGCTGCGTTCCAGGAGCCTGAGGCTGCACGTTGGCTTTGGGCAGCTATGCCTGGCCTGCACCCTATAATGGTGTTACCCACTCTCCTGGAGTAGTTAGTGAAACTTAAATAAATATAAGCAGCTCTGAAGATTATAAATTGAGCACTGAGAAGGCCACAGGCTGCGGAGGGCTGCATAGTCCAGGCTCTCAGCATAGAAGCCTCCCCAGCCACCCGGTCCCTGCTGGCTCCCGCCCCCACCTGCCTCTGCCCAGGGCTCAAGACAAACCCCAGGAACTTCCTGACAGCTCTCACCTCACATCTCACTTTCCAGTCCAGCCCACCAGTGCCCACAGCAAGCTAACCTACTGGTCCGAGCATCTGCCCCCTGGTGGTCAGTGCACGTCATAGTGACTGATCGACTGATCCAGTGGTCAAACTCACAGTGGAACTCCAGTAGAGGGAATAATTTGCATATTAGGCTTTTATTACGTAAGATATCAGCGATTTTCAACCTTATTTATCTCTGACACACATAAACTACTAAAATTCTGCAGCATGCCAAAAATATATTTGCCCATTTATAAAAAACACAACAGGTATATTTTTGAATCGTTCACAATGAACCGCTATTTTGTGTTGACTGTTGTCTTTTTTTTTTTTATTTGAAAATCTAAGGAAAAAGAGGTTAATGCCCTTGACTACAGTCAGGTATGTCATGTTTTATATATTCTTGCAGCACACCAGTTGAAAATCGATGGCTTATTTGTCACTTTCCTTTTCTGTCATGATCAATTTACCACTTCAGTACTGCTTAGAACAGAGTAATGTAGCAGAGATGAAAAATAAAATGAATTAAAGCCTATATAAATGATCTAACCACATTAATGAAGACCAGGACAAATCCACTAAGGAAGTAAGAGTCAACTAATAGTAGAACCTAATGGAAATGAAACCTGTTTCATAAACTAGACTGGTGAGCTTGCCATTAATGGCAGGTACAATGTGAAGAATGAAATAGTGGTGAGCACTTAGTACACACACATCCATCACCCAGTACAAATCAAGTCAGAGCCACTGCATTGAGTTACTACATGCACATGGAACCGTTAGATCTCAATGACTAAACATAAGTGTGTGACTGAACATAATTTGTTAACAGTTGTTAGCTTCTTCAAAGTACTGGTCTGGTTTTACTGTAGCCTGATGATGGTGTCTCACTGCTTTTCATCCCAATAACTAATATTTCAAAAGCAAAATCCTAGTCTTTGTTTCTCTCAACTTATGCCTTTTAAAACTAGCCGAATGTACCTTTACAAGCAAGAACTCTACTTGGCAATTAGCATTAGAATAATTAGTAGTATTTGTTTTAAACTCACAGTCTCTGAATAGTCAAAATGAAAACATTACTTACAAATCAAAAGCTTCAATTCTTTGCTTCAGTTCTGCTTCTCTGCCTCTTAGGAAATCGGTATCTTTCAGTAGAAGCTGTATTTGAGCATAAAGTTCTTTTGTTTCCATCTGTAGAGGAAAGCATTAATTGTAGCAAGCAAGCTGAGGAAAATAAGACAGGTTTGAACTAATGGACTGCTTCCTACATTCCAGAGAACAAAGTACAGACATTTAGAGGAACAATTTCACTTTTAAAACATTCCATCTCAAGGTATGCATTTTGCCTATTCTAGTTACACAAGAACTTACCTCCTAGTCCAGGGGTGGGCAAACTTTTGGACGCGAGGGCCACAATGGGTTCTTAAACAGGTCCGGAGGGCCGGAACAAAAGCATGGATGGAGTGTGTGTGTGAACTAATATAAATTCAAAGTAAACATTATTACATAAAAGCGTACGGTCTTTTTTTCTTTTAGTTTTATTCATTTCAAACGGGCCGGATCCGGCCCGCGGGCCGTAGTTTGCCCATGGCTTCCCTAGCCCAATGACTGTTACGCTATATTACCCTAATATCCCTTGTGCAGAATATCCTGACACTTCCTTAACATTTTTGTAAGTTCTCCAGAAAAAAAAAACACAAAAAACAAAATGGGGGAACTTAACAAAGTAGAATCCCCATGGTTCAATAGTCGTCTGAAAGTTTCAATTCATGGGCGGTTCTGACTCAGAATGAACAAGCTGGAATGAAACTGTGAAAAATAGATCACACTTACATTTGTGTGTTCACTGAGCAAGGATTTACTGAATATCATGTCAAAAAGCACAGTGAGCTGGATATGAAAAGATGAACAGCTACAGTCCCCATCTTTTAAAAAATTCACAATTTACTGCGGGAGAGAGAAATAATACTACAATGTGATAATTTCACAACCAGAGTCCAGTCTCCACGGCAGGAATGATGCCTAAATGAGTCTATCAATGGGATTCAGGGAAGGCGTCACCAGGAAGCATCATTGAAGCTAAAGTTTGAAGGACAGGACAGTTTTATCAGGGAGAGAAGGGGGTGAACAGTTGGGTGGCAGAGTAAAAGTATGGTGCCTTTTATGAGGATGCCAAGCTTCTCCAGTGCCTTCAGAGAATCTGACTGAATCGAGACAGGCTGTCAACTGGTTGATCTGATCTAGTCACTCACTCATTTTAAGGTTCAAAGTGTTAGTCTGAACACAACCCATCATCTCAAAGACCAGTGCTTCCATTTATTTTTATAGCTAAAATTAACCCAATTCCCAGAAATGCCAGAAAAAATTGGAGAGGGGGTGTGGTCACCATTAATAACTGGGTTTTACTGAGAAGCTCCAAGAAAGGTTGACACTGGGAGGAAGCCTTTTAACTTCAACCATCTCCTGGTATCAGTAGTCCTGGCTGAGGAAACCATGACCCCAACCTAGTTAGGTCTGACAACCCTTGGGAAAGAAACTGTTTTTCCAAAAGAAACAATCCAATCTCTTTTGCTGGCATGCACTCCCCACCATTCCTCAACCTCTTCATGTCCTGTCCAGTCATTTTCTGGGTGACAAGATCAAATGGCCACTGGATGACACTTATAAGCCCCAGACCCTTCTACTGCAGGGACCTTTGCCTTTGCTCAGATGGAAGCACATTGCATTTGGTTTCCAACTTCACCTAGAACCCCAACCTGCAACTCTGTCCTGTTGGTCCACCCTTATTCTTCCATCTGTCTGTATCCCCAGACTTACTCCTTGATGTCTGAGACTGCCACGTAGCTCTCCCTTCTCTCCTGGATTATTAGTCATCCACACTCTGCTCTGGTTCCGCTCACCATCATGCTGAACCCCAATGTCTTCAACTAAACAGGCTGCCTTTCTCAAATGAAATAAATTCAGCTCTATAAAGCTACACTCCTCAACTACGACCATTTTTCTGCCCTCATTGACCTTCCAAATCCTCCCAAGAGCTGCAACAGAACAATCACCTACAACAAGCATGTCAAACGCATGGCCCACAGGCCGCACGTGGCCCACAATGAATATTTTTGTGGCTCAGCGAATATAACAGTATGTAGCGTTTTAATAAAAATTTCATAACCTGATTTTTACAATAACCTGTTTTACATAATTATTAATTACTAACTACATTTGCTAATGACTGATTATAATTGTGTTGCATTCATTTCCCTTATGTGCCTTATGCGCAGGCGTGCCATTTCTCTCCATTAATACTAGCAGACAATATTTTAGCACCCGATGGCCACATCATTAGTCTTGTACTGACTTGTTTGGTATGTGCAACAGGAAATACTTTGCTTTTGGAGAATGAGAAAAGTAGGTTTATTTGCATTGTGCTTATTAATCTGTCCAGTTATTCAGTGTCTGGGAAGTTAATGTTCAATGCAAAATACTGATTTTTATTAAAACGTTCTATTATTTTTTGTTAACGATTACTCATTTATTTCAGCCCTTTGTATTCAACATGTCTTTATCGAAATAAACCTTTCTATGAAAATTGAAGCTTTTGTTTTGCAGCCCACATAAACTTGGTTCGTGTTAGTGTTTGAAATTCTTGACCTACATGCACTTGGTCTGGTCTACTTCAATTCCAGGTTGCCCACTTCAGCAGTACCCTCAAAACAGCTCGAGAATCCTGTCAGCTTCAGAGAGCTGCTCTGCTCCTTCTGCAACCCCCCGCCACCCAGTGGCCATTCCTTACCTCTGGTCCTCTCCTCAAAGGTCACTTACCACTTAATTCTCACATCTGCTGCAATTTTAGTGAGGTTGTCTCATGCCCCTGACTCAGACATTCACTTCCACTCTTCCTTCCAGTAATCTCGAAAAAAGAAGTCTTAGTATCCTTTTCAAAGCTGATTCTTCCAGGTGTATTCTTGACCGCAGTCCCTACTAGTCCTCTAGGCCAGTGATGGCGAACCTATGACACGCGTACCATTTTGGGTGACACGCATCGACAGAGACAAAAAATTGCGTATTCATATATTTGTCTCTCGCAATGGCCAGAGCTGGGCATCACTCGAGTAATATTATTACTCATGTTACTCATGATCAATTACACAATTCTAAAACCAGATGTAAGCATGTACATCAGTGTTGCGTAGCAAAGATACATTGTGAAAACATCCAAGATACACTGTTCCAATACTGGCATTAATATAAAAAGGTTAAGAATTGCACTATAAAGAGATTAATCTTTACTCAAGACACTTTATTTTTACTCGAGTGACAAAACGCCCAATTCTGGAAACGGCCTCATTATTGTCAACATGTGCCTCGGGTAAGCTTCCTGTGCGTTCGGGTGCATTCGGCAAACGGACGCACTTGATCGCCATGTTCATTAGGGGACAGGAGTGGGAGGGTTAGAAGAAAAAGATATAAGGGGAGAAAAATGGCGGAGGTATAAACGGACGTGTCCTGTGCCTTGTCCTGGAGCAGATAAGGGTGAGCAGCTGAAACGGGTAACATACAGCCCGAATAGGCAGAGGATATTCAGCTGAGAGACAGTCTGCAGCTGGGAAAGACAGAGAACTCCCAGAAAAAAAAGGACGGTTGGAGACTGCGGCTGAAACATCTCCCTGTGTGCCGGCTCAGCAGCGGAGACTGTGCCATCTTGAGTGGCTGTTACAGACAACCAGAGATCAGCTACTAACCTGGAAACAAGGGATCTCAAGCAGCGTGACTGCGTGAACTCAGACGAGCACTGCTTCTTCTCACAGAAAGGTTAGACTTCCCCTAAAGGTGCAGTTTGCAATTCAGGTTGGAGAGAGAACCGCGAGGGGCGAAATCTGCGCCCCACAGAGTCCGTGGCCCTTGGGACCAGCGTGACCCTCAAGTGGCGAAGGGGCCCCACAGGGCAGCTGGCAGAAGGGAACGATAAAAATAAGCACATAGCTAGACTGGATGCAAAAAAGCAGCCTCGGATTCTCCCAGTCTGCCGGGTGCTTGGTGCCAGGGGCGAGTGGGTGTGTGGAGACTGTGCGCAGACCTGGAAGGTGGAGGCTTGCAAATTCACACAACTTCTCAGGCTCTTGTTGTTACAGTTCCCCTTAGATCCGTGTGTTTGATTATTAAACCCAGTGGATGGGATTCCCCAGGTGGGGTCATTCACAGAGCCTGTAGGGGAAAGACATTTTGGGGAGCCTGGGAAACAGAGCGGGGAGTAATGATTAAAGAACCAGCTCTGGGCAGTGGACTTTCCCAAACCAGTTTCAAGTAACATAGAGAAAATAAACCCTAACTACTGGATAGAGAGGACTTATAGCCTCGGAGGTCAATCCAGACACACTGCCACCCAGAGGCAGAGCCACGAACTGTCTCTTCTGTAAATACAAATAAAGGCAGTCTGGTAAACAAATACAACCTGCCTTAAAATCAGGACTGTGGTTTACAGCACAGAGGAACAGTGTATCGCAGGGAAATTCAACACTCTCCTAAATGCCTGGCAGGACTAAGGCGTGAAAAAAAGAAGAGTAGAAGATCTGAAGCACCTTCACTACTGTACATTTTTAACTTTTTTTCTTTTTAATTCTTTTTTCACCATTTCATAAAGAACCTATTATTATTTTTTTTTCATCACCTGATTTTACCTTTGTAATTACATTTTTTAACCAGTATTATTGCTATCATTTTACCATTTTTTCAAGTGTCATTTTATTTTTTTTTTCATTATTTTATTTTGGAATTAGTGTTCTACACTCTATTTTCATCGTTCCTTTAGCATCATTTCTCTCTATCTCACCTTTACCCTTAAGCCATAACTCTTCCTCACTTTTCCCCTTTTGTTGTCCTGTTTCTCTTACCCTATTCCTGCTTTAGATTTTCCCTATTCATTCTTTTTACCCACTGTCTAAATTTCACCCTACTGATATACCTAATTTCCAATCCCTTGCTCTAAATCCATATACACCTCTCTCTTATCGTTCTTCACTATCCAATTTTTTTTCTCTGTCGTTTTGCTAGTGTTTGCTTGATTTTGAATATATATTTTTTTTTTATGCTTGTTTGGGAGATTGTTTTGTTTTACATTTTTATTTTTCTGTTTTGCTTTTTCTTTCTCTGGTTATTTTTGTGCTTCTGTTTTCCCTTGCCTCGCTTGATATTAGTGGTTGATTGTAGTTTGCATTAATCTCCAGGGATCTGCTGCTGGAATTCATTGGGATTATTTGTGGTTCTATTAGAGTTTTCTCCCAATACAAATAGCCTCTTCCCCACCTCTAATTCATTCTCTCACTTTTTTTTCTTCTTTCTTCTCTCCCTTTTCCCAATCTCATTTCGGCATTCCTTTTTGTTTTTTTCTTTTTCTCTTTAATCTTTTTCTCTTTTTTCTTCTTTATCCCCTAATTCTCTTCACTCAGTGGTCACCTTTATTTGGGGTTATTAATATCGTAAATACATTTGTTTTCAGTGCCTTGTATGTTGTGCCTTTTTGTGTTGTATTTTGTGCCTTTAAATCAACGCATCAGAAAGAGAACTACATAACCAAACACCTGGAGAAGAGAGATCATGGTGAATAAAGAACCAACCCACATATGAAAGAAAAACAGGCATCATCAGAAAAGGAAGTAAACGAAATGGAGGCAATGGAGGCAAGCAACCTGTCAAAGAAAGAATTCAGAGAAATGGCCATAAGGTGGATGAAAAGAATGGAAGACAAATTCACCAATATGTGTAGGAACCAAGAGGAAATGAAGAAAAACCAAGAAGAAATGAAAAATGACATCACTGCTATAAAGAACTCAATAGAAAGCATCAACAGTAGACTAGAAGAAGCAGAGGACCACATCAGTGAGCTAGAAGACAAGGTAGGAAAAAATACCCAAACAGAACAGCTTCTAGAAAAAATAATTAAAAAGCATGAGGAGAGCCTAAGAGAACTCTGGGACAACACTAAACGAAACAACATCCAAATAACATGGGTCCCAGAAGGAGAGGAAACTGAGCAAGGAATAGAAAACCTGTTTGAAAAAATAATAAGGGAAAATTTCCCTGAGATAGGGAAGGAAAAAACTCACACAAATCCAAGAAGCTCACAGAGTCCCAAACAAAATGAACCCAAAAAGACCGACACCAAGGCACATAATAATTAAATTGGCAAACACCGACAAAGCAAGAATATTAAAAGCAGCCAGAGAGAGACAGAAAGTTACCTACAAAGGATCCTCCATCAGACTAGAGACCGATTTCTCAACAGAAACACATCAGGCAAGAAAGGAATGGAATGAAATATACAAAGTCATGCAAAGGAAGGGTCTGAATCCAAGAATACTGTACCCAGCGAGGCTATCAATCAAAATTGAGGGTCAAATCAGGAGCTTCACAGACAAAAACGGTCTACGGGAGTTTATTACAACCGAACCAGCAATGCAAGAAATGCTAAAGGGTCTGCTGAAAAAAGAAAAAATAGGAAACAAAGAAGGAATGCAGCGGTAAAGATCAAAAATGGTGACTAACAAGTTTCTATAAATAATAACTTTAAATGTAAATGGATTAAATGCCCCAGTAAAAATGCATAGGGTAAATGAGTGGATAAGAAAACATGACCCATATATCCGCTGTCTACAGGAAACCCAACTCAGAAAAAAAGACGCACACAGACTGATGGTGAAGTAATGGAAAAAGGTTTTTTAGGCCAATGGAAGTGAAAAAAAAACCGGGGTAGCAATACTTATATCTAACAAATTAGATCTCAAAGTGAAGGACATAAAAAGAGATAAAGAAGGCCACTTCATAATACTAAACGGAGGAGTCCAACAAGAAGAAATAACTCTGGTAAATACATATGCATCCAATATAGGAACACCCAAATACGTAAGAAAACTTCTGGAGGAGATCAAGGGAGAGATTGACAGCAATACAATCATAGTAGGGGACCTTAACACCCCATTATCACCATTGGACAAATCCTCTAAACAAAAACTCAGCAAAGAAACATCAATCCTAAATGACTCACTAGATCAGATGGAATTAATTGACATCTTCAGAACATTTCACCCCAAAGCCACAGAATATACATTCTCCTCAACTGCACATTTGTCATCTTCAAAGATAGAGCATGTACTGGGTCACAGATGAAGTCTCTTCAAATTCAAGAAAATTGAAATCATATCCAGCATCTTCTCAGACCACAAAGGCATAAAACTGGAAATCAACTACAACAAAAACAATCCAAGAAAATCAAACACATGGAGACTAAATAGCATGCTATTAAGCAACGACTGGGTTACCAGAGAGATCAAAGAAGAAATAAAAAACATCATGGCAACAAACAAAAATGAAAACACAACAATCCAAAACCTATGGGACACAGTGAAAGCACTCTTGAGAGGGAAGTTCACAGCTCTACAAGCCTACTGCAAGAAACAAGAAACAATGAGAATAAATGACCTAACTCTACAACGCAAAGAGTTAGAAAGAGAGCAACATAAAAAGCCCACTCTAAGCAGAAGGAAGGAAATAACAAAGATCAGAGCGGAGATAAACAACACAGAGACCAAAAAAACAATACAAAAGATCAACAAAACCAAGATCTGGTTCTTTGAAAGGATAAACAAGATTGATACACCTCTAGCCAGGCTCACCAAGAAACAAAGAGAGAGGACCCAAGTAAACAAAATCAGGAATGAAATAGGAGAAATAACAACAGACCCCATAGAAATACAAAGGATTGTTAGAAAATACTATGAACTCTACTCCAACACACTAGACAACCTGGAGGAAATGGACATATTCCTAGAAAAATACAACATTCCAAAACTTAATCAGGAAGAATCTAAAAATTTCAATAGGCCAATAACTATGGAGGAAATCGAAGCAGTAATCAAAAAGCTTCCAGCAAACAAAAGCCCGGGGACAGACGGCTTCACAGGGGAGTTTTACCAAGCATTCAAGGAAGACCTAAAACCTATCCTCCTCAGACTATGTCAAAAGATCCAAGAGGAAGGAACACTTCCCATCTCATTCTATGAAGCCAGCATCACCCTAACACCAAAACCAGATAAAGACAACACAATGAAAGAGAATTATAGGCCAATATCCCTCATGAACATAGATGCCAAGATCCTCAACAAAATCCTAGCAAATCGGATCCAGCAGTACATCAAAAAGATCATACACCATGACTAAGTAGGATTTATCCCAGGGATGCAAGGATGGTACAATATCCGCAAATCAATAAATGTGATACATCACGTAAACAAATTGAGAGAAAAAAAACGTATAATCATATCAATTGATGCGGAAAAAGCATTTGACTAAATCCAACACTCTTTCTTGATAAAAACTCTCAGCAAGATAGGAATTGAGGGATCATACCTCAACATAATAAAAGCCATATATGACAAACCAATAGCCAACATCATAATCAATGGGCAAGAACTAAAATCATTCCCCTTAAAATCAGGAACAAGACAGGGATGCCCCCTCTCACCACTCCAGTTCAATACAGTACTGGAAGTACTAGCCATTGCGATCAGACAAGATGAAATAAGAGGCATCCAGATTGGAAAAGAAGAAGTAAAACTGTCCTTATTTGCAGATGACATGATACTGTACATACAGAACCCAAAAGACTCCATCAAAAAATTATTAGACTTAATAAATGAATTCAGCAATGTAGCAGGATACAAAATTAATGCTAAGAAATCCATGGCATTTCTTTACACCAAAAGTGAACTTACTGAGAGTGAAACTACAAAAGCAATCCCATTTACCATTGAACCAAAAAAATTAAAATTCCTAGGAATAAACTTAACTAAGGAGGTAAAAGACTTATATGCAAAAAAACTACAGGACACTGAAAACAGAGGTAGAGGAAGACAGAAACAGATGGAAGAACATACCGTGTTCATGGATTGGTAGAATCAACATCATCAAAATGTCCATACTACCCAAAGAAATCTATATATTCAATGCAATCCCCATTAAATTACCAATGGCATATTTCACAAATCTAGAACGAACGTTCCAAAAATTCATCTGGAATAAAAAAAAAAAAAAAAAAAGATCCCGAATAGGTGCAGCAATCCCGATAAAGAAGAACAAAGTAGCCAAAACCGGTATGGCTCAGTGGACAGAGCGTCGGCCTGCGGACTGAAAGGTCCCAGGTTCGATTCCGGTCAAGGGCATGTACCTGGGTTGCGGGCATATCCCCAGTAGGAGATGTGCAGGAGGCAGCTGATCGATGTTTCTCTCTCATGGATGTTTCTAACTCTCTATCTCTCTCCCTTCCTCTCTGTAAAAAAATCAATAAAATATATTTTTTAAAAAAAGGAGAACAAAGTAGGTGGGATCTCAATACCAGATATCAAACTGTATTACAAAGCCACTGTTCTTTTTTTTTTTTTTTAAATATATTTTATTGATTTTTTACAGAGAGGAAGGGAGAGAGATAGAGAGTTAGAAACATCGATGAGAGAGAAACATCGTTCAGCTGCCTCCTGCACATTTCCCACTGGGGATGTGCCCGCAACCCAGGTACATGCCCTTGACCGGAATCGAACCTGGGACCCTTCAGTCCGCAGGCCGCCGCTCTATCCACTGAGCCAAACCGGTTTTGGCTAAAGCCACTGTTCTTAAAACAGCTTAGTACTGGCACAAGAACAGACATATAGGTCAATGGAATAGAATAGAGACCCCAGAAATCGACACAAACCACTATGCCCAATTAATATTCGACAAAGGAGGCAAGAGCATACAATGGAGTCAAGACAGTCTCTTCAATAAATGCTGTTGGGAAAATTAGACAGATACATGCAAAAAGATGAAACTAGACCACCAACTCACACCATACACAAAATTAAACTCAAAATGGATAAAAACTTCAATGTAAGATGGGAAACCATAAAAATACTAGAGGAATCCACAGGCAGCGAAATTGCAAACATATGCCCAAGGAATTTCCTCTCTGATAATGCTCCTAGGGCAATGGAAACTAAAGAGGAAATAAACAAATGGGACTACATCAAAATAAAAAGCTTTTGCACAGCAACGGAAACCATCAACAAAACAACAAGAAGACCCACTGTATGGGAGAACATATTTGCCAATGATACCACCGACAGGGGTTTAATTTCCAACATTTACAGGGGTCTCATGAAACTTAACAAAAGGAAGATAAACAATCCAATAAAAAAATGGGCAACGGACCTAGATAGACACTTTTCGAAAGAGGACATACAGAAGGCCGAAAGACATATGAAAACATGCTCAAAGTCACTAATTATAGGAGAGATACAAATCAAAACGACAACGCATTATCATCTCACACCTGTCAGAATGGCTATCATCAAAAAATCAACAAACAAGTGTTGGAGAGGATGTGGAGAAAAAGGAACCCTTCTGCACTGCTGGTGGGAATACAGACTGGTGCAGCCACTGTGGAGAACAGTATGTAGCCACCTCAAAAAACTAAAAATGGAACTCCCATTTGACCCAGTGATCCCACTAGTAGGAATATATCCCAAGAAACCAGAAACACCAATCAGAAAGGATATATGCACCCCTATGTTCATAGCAGCACAATTCACCATAGCTAAGATTTGGAAACAGCCTAAGAGCCCATCAGCAGATGAGTGGATTAGAAAACTGTGGTACATATACACAATGGAAAACTATGCTGCGGTAAAAAAGAAGGAACTCTTGCCTTTTGCAACAGCATGGGTGGAACTGGAGAGCATTATGCTAAGTGAAATAAGTCAGTCAGAGAAAGATAAATACCACATGATCTCACTCATTTGTGGATTATAGAGAACAACATAGACTGATGAAAAGGGACAGATCCAAAGACTGAGAAACAGCAATCAGGCTATCAATCCCCAGAAGGAAAGTAGGGGAGGGCGGGGGTAAGGTGAAGAGATCAACCGAAGGACTTGTATACATGTATATAAGCCAAACCAATGGACATGGACAACAGGGGGATGGGAGCACGAGTGTGCAGGGAGGTTGGGGAGGTTGGGGGTTAATGGGGGGGAAGAGGACACATTTGTAATACCTTAACTAATAAAAAAAAGAAAAAGAAAAGAAAAAGATATACAGTGCAACAGTGCTCGACGAGACATTCTGCGTGTCAGATAATTGATTACAGCACCATATATTTGTTGGTTATACATACTATTTTTGAATTGTTTTGCACCAGGAGTCAGTGCAACAACACTGCAAAAAGTTAATAGGTAAGAAAACTATCAACCTTTTGTAAAAAATGCCGTCATTTATATTCATTTTTGCAGCCTTGTGATGGAGAATCAAAAAAATAAAAAAGCAAGATTGAATGATAAGGGAAGTGGAAGTAGCAGTAGCCGACCCTTTCAAGACACATGCACCAAGATGTACGGGATTGTCAACAGAAACAACAATTCATTGTGCATACTGTTTAATGAAACAGTAGTAAGCAGAACGTGGAATGTAAAGAGACATTTTGAAACTAATCATTGTCAGTTCTTGAAAAAAAGTATTGATGAGAGGAAGGAATGCATTTCTAGGCAGCTACACCTCTATAAAAGTCAATCAAATTCCATCATTAAATTTGTAAGATGCTCTACAAATTTAATATCAGCAAGTTACTATATTGCTCTCTCCATAGCTCAGCATGGAAAAAGCCCTCAGTGACAGAGAATTTAGTAAGGAAACATTTCTAAGAGGTGCACCAGCTCTATTTCACGATATGAAAAAAAAGATGATGTTATTAAAAGAATTTCTAAGTTACCACTCAGTAGAAATACTATCAAAGGCAGAATAGCTCTCATAGCCAGTTAGCCTGGAGGCCAAATCACCCCCAGTATTGCCGACAACAATCAAGGCGTAACTACAACAAGACTGCACACAAAGACCACTAGGGGATGCACCAAGAAAAGATAAAAAAATGCGGAGACAAAGAAATAGGACGCAAATGTCAGAAATGGAAGATACAGAGCTCAAAACCACACTTTTAAGGTCTCTCAAGAACTGTCTAGAAGCTGCCGATAAACTTAGTAAGGCCCTCGAAAAGACTGGTGAGACCGCCGATAAATGTAGTGAGATCCTCAAGAAATCTAATGAGACCCTCGATGTTGTGATAAAGAACCAACTAGAAATCAAGCATACACTGACTGAAATAAAGAATACTATACAGACACCCAACAGCAGACCAGAGGAGCGCAAGAATCAAGTCAAAGATTCGAAATGCGAAGAAGCAAAGAACACCCAACTGGAAAAGCAAAAAGAAAAAAGAATCCGAAAATACGAAGATAGTGTAAGGAGCCTCTGGGACAGCTTCAAGCGTACCAACATCAGAATTATAGGGGTGCCAGAAGATGAGAGAGACCAAGATATTGAAAACCTATTTGAAGAAATAATGACAGAAAACTTCCCCCACCTGGTGAAAGAAATAGACTTACAGGTCCAGGAAGCGCAGAGAACCCCAAACAAAAGGAATCCAAAGGGGACCACACCAAGACACATCATAATTAAAATGCCAAGAGCAAAAGACAAAGAGAGAATCTTAAAAGCAGCAAGAGAAACTCAGTTACCTACAAGGGAATACCCATACGACTGTCAGCTCATTTCTCAACAGAAACTTTGCAGGCCAGAAGGGAGTGGCAAGAAATACTCAAAGTGATGAATACCAAGAACCTACAACCAAGATTACTTTATCCAGCAAAGCTATCATTCAGAACTGAAGGTCAGATAAAGAGCTTCACAGATAAGGAAAAGCTAAAGGAGTTCATCACCACCAAACCAGGATTATATGAAATGCTGAAAGGTATCCTTTAAGAAGAGGAAGAAGAAGAAAAAGGTAAAGATACAAATTATGAACAACAAACATGCATCTATCAACAAGTGAATCTAAGAATCAAGTGAATAAATAATCTGGTGATCATAATAGAATCAGGGACATAGAAAAAAAAATCATACACCTATGGGTGAGGACGGTAGGGGGTGGGGGTAAGGGCAGAGGGTGGGGTGGGAACTGGGTGGCAGGGAGCTATGGGGGGAAAATAGAGGAACAACTGTAATAATCTGAACAATAAAGATTTAATTTAAAAAAAAGGTAGAATAACAGATCTTGACAAAAACGTACAAAGTCAATTAAAAAAAGACTTAAATAGATGTAAATATTTTTTGATTTCTCTTGATGAAACTACTGATGTCACATCATATGCTCGGTTAGCCATTATTGCTAGATATTCTGATGGTCTCACTATGAGAGAAGAGTTGATAAAGTTAGAATAAGAGCCAATGAGTACATCAGGAAACCAAATATGTAAAGTTGTTATAAAAACATTCAGTGTCCTAAACATTGATATCTCTAAAATTGTGTCAGTCACGACAGACGGGGCACCAAAGATGGTGGGAAAAAAGTGGGATTCCTGAAATTGTTTATGGAAGCTATTAGACATCCACTTGCACCTTTTCATTGCATTATCCATCAGGAGGTGTTGTGTGCCAAATCGGGATTCTCTGAATTGAATGATTTAATGTCAGCTGTAACAAAAATT
Organism: Myotis nattereri; assembly: GCF_964212035.1. NCBI lineage: Eukaryota > Metazoa > Chordata > Mammalia > Chiroptera > Vespertilionidae > Myotis > Myotis nattereri. The sequence continues at coordinate 11,578,469 of NC_138094.1, read as the reverse complement.
GTGAATTTTATAGCTTCTCGACCCCTTCACAAGCGAGAATTTTCTGTACTTTTACAGGAAGTTGATTCAACCTACAGTGGACTACTGATGTTCAATCGTGTGAGATGGCTAAGTCGAGGAAAACTACTTGAGCGATTTGTGGAGTGCTTTCAAGAAATTATGGTATTTATTGAGAATAAGGATCTGGCAAACTTTCCTCAGATCAATGATCATAAGTGGGTCAGCAATTTGATGTTTTTTACAGATCTCTCTGTTCATATGAATGAACTGAACTTAAAATTACAAGGTTTTGGCAAAAATATTGACGTTATGTTTGGATACATCAAATCTTTTGAAAGTAAACTTAAAATTTTCAAGCGAGATATTGAAACTAAAACTCGTATTTTCCTCAGATGAAAAAGTATTTCGAGAAGGCTACTACAAGTGTAATGGAGTCTATACTTATGTACCAGAATATAGTAAACACGTTCTTTGAACAGTTCAGTGAAAGATTCAACCAATTTAGAAGCCTAGAACAGACCATTAAAATAATTAAGTATCTGGATGTAGTTTACAGTACTTTGGAATTGAATAATTTCCAATGGATGCAAATTGATGATTTAGAGATGCAACTTGCAGATTTTCAAGGTAGCATTTGGACTCGTGTTTGTCGACTTAAGGTCGAAACTTGAAAATCTGGAACGAAATCGTTTGAAACATGAAGAGTGCAACTATGAAGAAGAAATTTTGAGTGCTTGGAACAGAGTTCCTGACACTTTTAGCAATATAAAAAATCTAGCGATGGCTTTGCTAACAATTTTTTCATCAACATATTTTTGTGAGACTTTGTTCTCAGCATTAAATAATATTAAAATGAACAAAAGGAACCGGCTAACATGATGTTAGTGGGGCTTGCTTGGCTTTGAAGTGCACCAAGTATGAACCTGCAATCGAAGAAATAGCAGACAAACTTCAGCACCAAAAAAGTCACTAATTTCTAGTTTTCGTACCATTTGATTATCATTGTTTTTTTTTTAATTTTTTATTTATTTATTTATTTATTTTAATTTATTTATTTTAATTTATTGCTTAAAGTATTCCAAAGGGTATTACATATGTGTCCACTTTATTCCCCCGCCCTAGACAGTCCCCTAGCCTCCCCTATCCCCCAATGTCTTATGTCCACTGGTTATGCTTATATGCATGCATACAAGTCCTTTAGTTGATCTCTTACCCCCCTACCTCCTGCCCCCCAACCCTCCCCGGCCTTCCCGCTGCAGTTTGACAATCTGTTTGAGGCAGGCCTGCCTCTGTATCTATTATTGTTCAAAGTTTATAATGGTCTCTATTATCCATGAATGAGTGAGATCATGTGGTATTTTTCCTTCATTGACTGGCTTATTTCACTTAGCATAATGCTCTCCAGTTCCATCCATGACGTTGCAAATGGTAATGATTATCATTGTTTTTATTATTATTTTTTCTTAAATGTACATTGTTTTTCTGTTTTTGTTCATTTTATACATATTTTTTGGTTGATTTTTCTTTGTTAAATGGCATTTAAATATATAAAATAAATATCAAAAATATAAATCTTTTTTTATTATGGTTGCAAGTATCAAAAAAAATATATGAATATTTCTATATGTGACATGGCACCAGAGTTAAGTTAGGGTTTTTCAAAATTTTTGACACGCCAAGCTCAAAACGTTCACCATCACTGCTCTAGGTCCTCAACTGTTCCAGCAAATGTCTCATCTCACCCCTGGACTTTTAGCAAATCTACAAGCAGCTGCAGGAAGGAGCCATCCAGTAAATGATTTTAAAATATTGCCTTCTGGTGCTTTTGAATTCTCTCAAGGAACATCTTTTCCCAAGAAGGCTTCCGATCTTGCTTGACAAGCTCTCCAACAACATTCCCAAACCACTAACTCCTCAGACTTTCCTTTCTCTTCCATTTTAATTTGTACTACTTCAGTATTTTTAAAATGCTTCAAATGCAAATTGACTACAAATCATTGTAAATAATAATACTAAACAATTAGTAACAAATTCTCCATGTTTAAGTTCAATATTCATTAATTATACAGGGTATCCCCCCCAAAATGTATACACACTCTAACAGCCGATAGCTCAATTGTGAAAATGTTGTTTAATATACACTGCCTTTATAATTATTCAAGGTGTGTTTATATATTTTTGGGACACCCTATATTTATAGTTTAATTCATCTTTGGTCTCATTAACTGTTCCTGTAAAACTCATTCAAAAGGCAAAAAGAAACAACAGCAAGTGGAAAGAAAAATAATAACATGCACAAGAGTATATATCATATTAACTATATAATAAAAGCCATATATGCAAATTGTCCCCTTCACCGGGAGTTCAAGCAGGGGCGGGGCTGGCCAACCACCTGCAGCCCGTCCCCTGAGACCAGCCCCACCTGGCAGCAGGTGGCCAGGGAAAGGGAGGCCCCACCAGCAGGTAGCTACTAGGGAACCTACACATGCACTGGGCCTCTAGTTTATTAAAGATTCTAGATATTTTCCTATATACCTAAGATTAAGAATGAAAAGATAAGCAAAAATACCACTTTTGTTAACAGCAACAAGATAAACTTACCCTTTCATGCATTTCTGCCTGAAGCTGCTGTTCTAGTTCTCTCTTATATTCATTTAACTTTATTTCTAAAGTTCCTAATGTTGGATGCTGAGGGTAAGCACCTGAAAACTGATCATCAATATGTTGAAGCTTCTCAGCTATTAAAAAAACACAAACAGGGCAGAGGACTCAGGGTAGGTGAGCAAGAAGTCTGTTCAAAAGCAAAGAGTACAGGGATACGGACAGGGGGCATCTGCAATTTACTCTGAACCAATTCAAAAAATTGAGATAGATTACTGGATGAACAGAAAGTGATCAAGCAAACATAATACAAACTTACTGGTGAACTGTAAAACTTTCAACTTTTTTGAATGCTGGAAAATTTCCATCATAAAAGTCAGGGGAAAAGAAAGCAAAAGGTAGGTCAGAAAACAATGGCATCTTTTTCCAGTCTCCAAGTGCCAAAGAGTTCTTTTATGGTCTTTGGTGAAAGCTGAGTCACATGTTCAAAACACTGATCTTAAAATGAATCAGAGATTCTTAGTTTTAAGTCTTCCATTTTACAGAGACACTGGTGCCCACACAGTGTAGGTGACTCCCAGAGGGCTTAGCAACTACACAACGGCATAACTGGGACAAAAGCCAGGTCTGCTATTTCTCTCATTCCAGTGCTCTCTGCAGCAGACCCGAAGCCCTCAAACCAAATGTGGATTAGAATCAAACATTAACAGAGTGCAAAACCCACACTAGAGTGCAATCTCAATCATGTAAACACCAGTGCCCACTAAAAAGTATGCACAGGAAAAAAAGACTGGCAGAATCAGATTAATTTATTGTCTAACAAGTTATTGCTTTTAATGAGTAAGGAGGAGCCAGGATTAATCACAGCATTTTAGCCACCTGTTTCCCTTCTGAGCATATGCCTAAAGGCAGGATGGTACTGTATGTAGAAAGGCTGTCCCATGGAAAAGGATCTGGATCATGGACCAGAAAACTTGGACTCCAGTATCACTTTTCCTTCATCTGGTGACCTTGGTTTCCTCAACTATAACATGAAGTGACGGGCCACTGACTTCTCTAGTTTTCCGCAATGCAAATAGTCTAGGATCTTCTCACGTTAATGGCTATACGATAAAGTTAGATGAGTCACAGGGAAGAGCCTCCCAGTTGAGGGGTTGACCCAACAAACAAGAACATGGGCCTTTGCATCCACCTGGTGATCACAGAGGGAGGGGCAGCACTGAAGATAGGACTGTGCTGACACAATGGGAAATGAGCACTCCACCTGCACACAGTTTAGGAACACACACAACATAGAAAAGCAGATCTTTTTCTTCATTCAAAAAGAAAATAGAAACCTGGAATCAGGAAAAAAGCCTGAAATTACCAAGAGAGTCTTTGCTAGGCAAAATTGCACTTGTCTGAGGGTCCATGTCACAAGTCTCTTTAGCCTCATGATATTCTGCCATTTCTTTTAAAAACTCCACGAGAAAACCTAAAAAACACAATGTACAGTTTTGTCTCACAACTTTCATTCAACCATTACTCAGTCACTTTATAAATTTTGGATTTATGACATTATCCTGTTGTACGTTACGTATCTCTTAAGAATAATTTCTGAAGGAAGTCCTTCCCAAGCATGATACAAAAATCTAGAAGTGATAAAGAGAAATATTTAATAACATAAAAATTAAGAACTTATATATGGCATGAAATAAAGTCAAAAGACAAATGACACACTGGAAGAAAATATTTGCTATAATGAGGAGAAAGCACACTAACTTTCATAATATTAAAGAGATCTAATAAATCAGTAAGACAATTTAATGTCGATAAACAAAATCCTAAGAAAATGCAAATTAATACTAAAACAAAGAGGTCCTATTTTCCCAATAAGACTGCTAAGATTAAAACTCTCATCATACTTGAAGTGCTGGCAAGAAAGCAGGGAAGTCGGCAGGTTCAATCACTCAGGAGGGAAATTTGTTAGTGTTTGTGTATTCAAAAAGACATGTGTTCTTTAACCTAGTCTTTTCACCTCTAGGAATTCACACAGCTACACTTCCACAGGGAAACAAAGAGTGTACACTGCACACCGCTTCTAATGGCAAAACCCAAACAATAAAACAACAAAATCTCAATCAACAGGTGCTTAATTAACTATGTTCTTCACGATTAATTCATTTAAATATATAATACTAGAGGCCCGGTGCACAAAATTCATGCACGGGGTAGGGGGAAAGAGTGGGGTAAGGGAGTGGTGAGGGAGGATCCCTCAGCCTGGCCTGCACCCTCTCCAAATCAGGACCCCTCGGGGAATGTCCAACTGCCAGGAATGGGTCTAAACCGGCATTCCAATATCCATCTCCCAATCTGGAACCGCTGGCTCCTATCCGCTCACCTGCCTGCCTGATTGCCCCAACTGCTCTCCCCTGCTTGCCTGATTGCCCCTAATTGCCTCTGCCTCGGCCCTCACCAACATGGCTTTGTCCAGAAGGATGTCTGGAAGACATCCAGTCTGATTAGCGTATTACCCTTATATTAGTACTAGAGGCCCGGTGCACAAAAATTTCTGCACTCGGGGGAGGGGGGGAAGAGGGGATGCCTCAGCCCGGCCTGTGCCCTCTCGCAGTCTGGGACCCCTCGGGAAATAACAACCTGCTGGCTTAGGCCTGCTCCCGGGTGGCAGAGGGCCGGCCCAATCCCTAGGTGCAGTCCCTGGTCCTGCTCAGAGCAGGGCCGATTGGGGGGTTGGGGCACCGCCCCCCGTCACACTCAAGGCAGGTCTGATGGGGAAGTTGCGGCGCCACCCCGTCACACACAGAGCCGGGACAATCAGGGGGTTTGGGCGCTGCCCACTGTCACGCACAGAGCAGGGCCCTAATCTGTGTGTGGCAGGGTAGAGCCATAACCTCCCCATTGGCCCTGCCCTGAGTGTGACAGTGGCAGCGCCCCAACCCCCACATGGGCCCTGCTCTGCGTGTGACGGGGTAGAGCCGCAACCTCTCCATCAGCCCTGCCCTGAGTGTGACAGGGGGCAGCACCCCAACCCCCCAATCGGCCCTACCCTGAGCGTTACTGAGGGTGGCATCACAACCCCCTGATCGGCCCTGCTCTGTGTATGATGGGGGGAGCTCCCCAACCCCCCGATCGGCCCTGCTCTGTGCATGACAGGGGGGAGCTCCCTAACCCCCTGATGGGCCCTGCTCTGTGTGTTGACAGGGTACGGAGCCCCAACCCCCCTGATGGGCCCTGCTCTGAGCGTGACAGGGGGCAGTGCCCCAACCCCCCAATCGGCCCTACCCTGAGCGTGACTGGAGGTGGCATCACAACTTTCTGATCTGCCCTGCTCTGTGCATGACAGGGGGCGGCACCCCAACTCCTCTGTCTGCCCTGCTCTGAGCCCAACCAGGAGCTGCGGTGAAGGCATCTAGGGATTGGGCCTGCCCTCTGCCACCTGGGAGTGGGCCTAAGCCAGCAGGTCGTAATCTCCCGAGGGGTCCCAGACTGTGAGAGGACACAAGTGGGGCTGAGGGGCACCCCCCACCCCCGCCAGTGCACAAATTTTTGTGCATCCGGCCTCTAGTAACTATGTAATTGACTATTGCTCAGGCAAACTTAAATACAGCATATTTAAGTTTCAAGTTTTTCAAATACTAACACTGTTCAAGATTTCTTAAAACTTCTGAATAAGAAACTTTTGGACAACTACAGCTAATAGAAAGAGAATTAAAACATAGGGACAACATAAAGAGTGCACCCTAATGTTAATTATGGATTTTAGGTGACAATGATGCCACCATGTAGGCTCATTGACTGTAAAAATGTTGATCATGGGGAAGGCTGTGCATGAAGGAGGAGGAGACATACAGAAACTCTCCGTTCTGTTCAATTTTGCTATGAAGCTGCTCTAAAATATTAAGTCAATTTAAAAAATATATGGAAAGTTTGCTATATCTGCCTTTAAGATAAAATGTAACTAATATGTTCAAAGGCAATGGTGTAGGAATATAGTTAAAATAATTAAGAAGTGGTAAACATATGTTTTAATACTTGAGGATTAAAACAGGTTTCAAAAAAATTAATGTATTCTTTATTTCTCTTATCTAAAGAGCACATTTTAGAGATCTAGATTTACTGCCCTGTGTTGCCATCTTGAAATCCTGTGACATTAAGCAAATTACCCACTTCTGCAGACTCTGGTTTCTCATGTGGGACACAGGTATACCTGCCTATTAAGAGGGCGCTCCTGCCCTGGCTGGCTTGGCTCAGTGAATAGAGCATTGGCCTGGGGACTGACGGGTCCGGGTTCGATTCCAGTCAAGGGCACATGCCCAAGTTGTGGGCTCAATCCACAGTGGGGGGGCATGCGGGAAGCAGCCAATCAATGATTCTCTCTCATCATTGATATTTCTCTCTCTCTCTCCCTCTCCCTTCCTCTCTGAAATCAATAAAAATATGTTTTAAAAAGAAGAGGGCACTCCCTTCCACTGAAATGGTGGAGGACTTCCACTCAATACAGGGTGCATCAATTCGTGAATGACCTGCTTTCTCAGTTGTGTCTAGCTCAATGACAAAAAAGAAAAAAAAAAAACAACAAATGGGAACAAACTTTCAGGTTTGCTGCACTAGGAATACACAGATTTGCCACAGAAATTAGAATCGTTTTATTAGAATTGTTTTATTTAGGCCTGCTCCCCGGTGGCAGAGGGCAGGCCCAATCCCTAGGTGCAGTCCCTGGTCCGGCTAAGAGCAGGGCTGATTTGGGAGTTGGGGTGCCGCCCCCTGTCATGCACAAAGCAGGGTGGATTGGGAGGTTGTGATGCCACCCTCAGTCACGCTCAGGGTAGGGCTGATTGGGGGGTTGGGGCACCGCCCCCCGTCACACTCAAGGCAGGTCTGATGGGGGAGTTGTTTTAGATCCATGGCCAAAAGTTAGTACTACTCTGCTGCACACTTTGTCTTACTCTATGAGATAAGCAGCCCATGGATTCTGGCCAGAGAAGCTGTTTTCACCTGCTTCCAAGTGAATTGCTGGTTAGTCAGAACACATGAAGACTCTAACTATCTTCCCTATGAGTCCATTTCAGCAGTCTTTGATTCAGATAGCATGTGTAAGAGAAAATTCTGTTGCTTCCTCAACTCTCTGTGGATTGATGAAGAATATGAAAATAATATTGGAAGAAATATTGGGTGCTGGTTTCGATTCTGGTCAAGGGCACATGTCCAGGTTGCAGGACTCCACCTCCAGTTGAGGGTGTGCAGGAGGCAGCTGATCAATGATTCTCTCTCATCATTCATTTTTCTATCTCTCTCTCCCTCTCCCTTCCTCTCTGAAATCAATAAAAATATATTTTTAAAAATGCACTTCCATATATATTATTTACATCTCAAGACACTGTGAAATACAGTAATTTTCCCACATTTTACAAATATGAAAACTTAGGTTCAAAGTGGGTAATTTTCTTCAAGGTTATAATGTGTTAGTTTTCCTTTGAGTTTTAAGAAAACCTCTAAATTAACTGAACTACTGAATATTGTCCTAATCTACTTTGCATATAATCTGGAAACATATTAATTGAGCAGATCTCAAGACTATGTTGCCTATATCCACGCAACGTATTCATATCAATACTATACAAGCAGGAAACAAATAGAGTTGCTATACCTCTATCTTCTATCCTACACCTGAAAAGAACAAGAGTATATAACTACAAGTTCAGAACAGTACTTATACATCAAAAATCCTATAGTACAAAAGACATTTATACTGAGAAGAATACACATGCTCTGCCAAAGAGCCTTAAAAAAAGTGCTTTGCCCTAACCCAGTGGTCAGCAAACTCATTAGTCAACAGAGCCAAATATCAACAGTACAACGATTGAAGTTTCTTTTGAGAGCCAAACTTTTTAAACTTAAACTATATAGGTAGGTACATTGTTAGTAACGTAACTAGGGTCCCGGTGCACGAAATTCGTGCTCTGGGTGTGTGTGTGGGGGGAGAGTGTCCCTCAGCCCAGCCAGCTCCCTCTCACATACTGGGAGCCCTCAGGCGTTGACCCCTATTGCCCCCCGATCACTGGCTCTGGCCCCCGCCCAGGCCTGAGGCCTCTGGCCCAGGAATCATGCCTGGACAGGGGACCCCCATCTCCCTCTGATCGCTTGCTCCACCCCCCGCCCAGGCCTGACACCTCAGCCAGAGGAGTTGACCCTCATCACCCTCCGATCACAAATCACCGGATCGGCCCCTTGACCAGGCCTGAGGCCTCCGGCAGAGGTGTCAGGCCTCGGAAGGGGAACCCCAGCACCCCACGGTTGCAGGCTCCGCCCCTGCCCAGGCCTAATGCCTTTGGCCTAGGTGTCTGTCCCGGGCAGCGGGGACCTGCAGTGGCAGCGGGGGGCGCCGTGATCGTGGGCTTCGCATTAGGCCCAGGCAAGGGACCCCTAGCTCCCGGGACTACCAGCTTTGACCGTGCCCAGCTCCCATCGCTGGCTCCACCCCTACTTCCTGCTATCACTGGCCAGGCCGGCAAAGGCGCCTGATTCTCCGATCATGGCTGGGAGGCAGGGCAAAGGGCTGCCCCTCAGCTCTTAGCTCCCCCGTGGGTTTCCGATCACTGTCAGTGGCAGGGGGCTTCTTCCTGCTTTCCCTTTCGCCTCCCTGCATTGTGCCTACATATGCAAGTTAGCCGCCATCTTGTTGACAGTTAATTTGCATATGGCCCTGATTAGCCAATAAAAACGGTATCGCCGTATGCCAATTACCATTGTTCTCTTTTATTAGTGTAGATTAGGATACTCCTAAGGCTTAGGAAGAGCCACACTCAAGGGGCCAAAGAGACGCATGTGGCTCGCGAGCCACAGTTTGGCGACCACGGCCCTAACCGGTTTGGCTCAGTGGATAGAGCATCAGCCTGAGAACTGAAAGGTCCCAGGTTCGATTCTGGTCAAGGGCATGTACCTGGGTAGGGGGTGTGCGGAAGGCAGCTGGTCGATGTTTCTCTCTTATCGATGTTTCTGACTCTCTACCCTTCTTCCTTCCTCTCTTTAAAAAATCAATAAAATGTATTTTTAAAAAAATGCTTATGGCCTTTTATTTTCCAGGACTAAAGGCCTGATGCAAGAAATTAGTGCATAGGTAGGGTCCCTAGGCCTGGCTGGCAATCACGGCTGATCAGGTTCCCTGCTTTCCTGCTCCCTCATGCACCACCACCACGCGGTTCCCCCCTCCCCTGTTCCTGCTTCCCCCTTTCCTTGCTCCCTCAGTAACCCGCCAACACCAGCTCGCTGCCTGCAATTTTCTGTGCGACCCCCCGATGGTCAGCGCACATCATAGCGAGCAATCGAATTCCCGGTCTCCCGGGCTAACCTCCAAGGAAACACTTTGCATATTAGCCTTTTCTATATAGATAAAGTCATACAAGAATGTAAGAATGCCACGTAACCTAGGCAAAAATGAGAAATGCAACTGAAGGATGCACAGACCTGGTTATAACCTATTCAGCATTTATATTTCAGATATACTTCTGAAATATATGTAGTAATGAAAACACATTTAAACCAATTCTATTCCTGATGTTACTTTACATGTAAAGTGTATTAGTAAATTATTCTCTGCCAAGATTAAACATTCACCAGGGACTGCTACATAAATTACACATACATCCAATCATGGGACACTTAAATGGAGGGTTTCAAGGAACTTTTCGGGTCACAGGAAAATGCTCACTATACAACAGTGAACTAAGAATACACACACACACCACTGTGCCAATAATAGCTGAATCAGAAAAGACTCTCTTCCTCTATGTTTTTATGGGTTTTTCAGATAGGTATAAAGTGTTCTGTTTTGTTTTTTAAGTTACGAAAACAATGGGGGGAGAAGGAAAAACTCAGTATTTCCCCTGATAAGTGTAAAATACACGTCTAACTGTATATAGTAATGAAAACACATTTGAGGTAACCCTACTCCTTGCTGTTAATTCATACTAATACATATGTGCTGCCCAAGTGAAACCTTCAGAGCTTTCATTATATTTTAAAGAAAAAAGCTGTCATTCTCCAGACTATTGTACTGTAAGCAGCACACAATGCTTATTATATTGTCTCAATATCCTTCATCCAAACATGACTATTACAAAACCACGTATTAATTCAAGAACCTACAAACCAGTTTCACAAAACTTGCCTTGTTGCTAAAATGTTTTCATTTTATACAGCTACTCGCTCCTACCTGAATGTCAGTCAATAAATCTATTTGAATATGAAGACCGGGCAAACTCTCAACCGTTTGAGAATGCTTTCCAGGATAACGAGTTCTACAAAACATAAAAGCGTCACTCCCCAATACCACCTGCATATCATATTATTTTTAAAACCAAGACCCAGTGGGTTTAAATGCGGACTCCCTGTCACCGCTTCCACTTGTAAAAGTTACAGAACAGATATGCCTCAAGCCGACACCTTGAGGGAGTCCAGGATACCTCGGCGCTTGAAGGTCTGGGACAGCTTTGTGCGTAGTTCGTCTTGACTCAACACGTCATATTTGGGGGGCACGGTGAGCTGGAAGAGAAGATGCCAACGGTTACCAGGCAGGCAGCGGGCACGGGAATTTCTGAAGACGGAACAGTGGCTGACCTGCGGGAAAGCGGGAAAGCACGAAAGCCCAGCGGGGACGGCGCTTGCACGACAACAAGCAAGAAGGTTCGCCTCCTCACCCGCGCACCGGGTTGGTGCTTTAATGGAAACAAACAAGATGCTACATCTCCTCACGTGTGCTCCCGGTACTTTTTCCTCACCTGTCCTCAGAGCCCAACCGCGGGCCGGGAATCAAGAGGAACGGGTATACCTCAAGGCTCTCCCGCCCACTCGAACTAGGAAATGGCGGATAAACACATTTCCTCCCCTCGGATTGCCACGGTGAGCGGGTTGTGTACCGGGCGCGACTCTCACCAGCGGCTGGAGAGTAGAGATACGGAGCGAGGCTGTGAAACCCGCGGCCCTGGAAGTGGAGGCACCTCGCGGCGGGTGGGGGCCTCACAGCCGATCCCGCCCTCTCCCCGAGACCCAGCCAGCCCAGCACAGGAATCCGGGAATCCAGGAATCCGGGAATCCGGGAACCCAGAGCTTTACAGCCAAGTCAATGCCAACAACCGCCAGAAGCTCCGCCCACTTCTCGGGAGAGCTTGGCCTCCCAGTCCCGCGAGGACCCCTGGGCTAGAGCTGGGATTGGAGGAGAAGCCATGTGCTCTGCACCACATCCGGGGCCTGCGGGATCTGGCTGTTAACCCTGTGTCTTCCTCCTGTTGGGCCTAGGGCGCTGGACCCAACCTGGCTATCCCCTGGCCAGCTGGTCCCATCACAGCCCAGGCATTGCACCCAGCGAGCTCCGCCAGCTCGGGCTTTGCTTATTTTGCCTTTCATTAAGTCACGCAGTAAGCGCGGCACTGTTGCCTTTTGGGACCCGAAAACCCTTTGTAGGGGGCTCCGTCTTGTGCACCGCCGGGTGATTAGCAGCATCCCTGGCCTCTCTGCCCACTAAATGCAGCGCCTCTTACCAGTTCTGACCTTACTGAATGTCTCAGACATTGCCTGATGTTCTTGGAGAGGCAAAAGTCACTGGTTGAAAATCAGTGAGCTAAACTTTAAGTATCTACCTTTTTATCGTTTTTTGGTTTTTGGTTTTCTTTGTACCTCTCCCAAGGAGTAAGGACATATTTTCCATTGATTTTAGAGACTGGAAGGAAGGGGGGGTTGCAGGGGGGGGGGAGTCAGAAAAACACCAATGTGAAAGAGGCATCTATAGGTTGCCTCCTGCAGCACCCCCATTCCACTCCACTGTGGGCTTGGACTTGCAACCCAGGTATGTGCCCTTGGCCAGGAATCCAATAGGTGACTCTGCTGCTCAGGTTGATGCTCTAACCACCGAGCAACACAGGCCATGGCAAGTACCCACTCTTGTGCATACCGAGGAAGATAAAGGTAAGCTGGCTTACCAAGATGCTGTGGGTGAAAGGGGCCACATGGTAACCTGACAAGCTCAGGGAAGGCCTGTATGATGGTCTTGCAAACTCAAAGACCTGAAGTAACCACAAAGGACGATCGGAAATTAAACTTTAACCAAAAGCAGTAATAGTGGGTAGTTACATTCTAGGACAGTATCTTCACTGAGCCTATCTGTCTTTTTGCATCTATAATAACACTAGAGGCCTGGTGCATGAATTTGTGCACATTGAAAGGAAATTAATTAGAAGAAATATTTTAATATCCCTGTTCACCCTTTCTCAATAATAGAAGTGTCAACCAAATTCATGATCGACAATGACAGATTGAAATGCATGTGATTGCTGCCAATGAGAGCTTTATATGTATCACCCATGTGCGAGTCAACTTAGCCTTTTATAGATATAAAACAAACTTGTTAATTAGAGCTGCTTTCTGATTTAGCTAAACTTTTTCCAGCCCAGTGAAGCACTCCAACTTCTTTTCAGGTAATTGTCAGCAACACAGCAGTAAATATCAACACAAAGAAGCACATTATTATTGTAGATCACGCAGGGAGAACAAAGGGTAAAATATTTAATTTGCAGCAGTGTTTGACTATATTTTGTGCAGTGAAAAAACCTGAAGTCATTTTTAAGGTCCACCATTTCTTTTCTTTATTTCTTTTTGAGCGGGGGAAGGGGGGGTTGGGGGGGGGTGGGGGTCCACCATTTCTCAATTCTTTTCAGTTGGGTCGAGTTTCTAAACTTTCTAAATCTTCATTTTCTGTTTAATGAAAAGAAAATAGGATTCTACCAAGTCTCTGATCTACCTACTCCACGACTTGTGTGAGGATCAAATGAGATGAGGCACAGGAAAATACTTCACAGACATTTGGTTAACTGTGAATGTTTCTACCTGGCTATAAAGCAAATTGTGTTCCTGGGCTGAAGAAACTTCTAGGAGGCTAGTCGCTAGGGAGAGGAAGCTGGGCATTGCGACATAACGTATTACCCTGACGGCAGGACACTTAGCATATTAGTCTTTTATATAGATAGACTAGTAGCCCGGTGCACAAAAATTTGTGCACTCGGGGGTGAGGGTGAGGGGTGGGGTCAGACCCCTCAGCCCGACCTGCGCCTTCTGTCATGTTCCTGGACCCCAGCCACTCCTGGCCTAGGCACAGGCCTACAGGCTTGGGGCAGCCTGGCTCCCGAGGCCCCATTGTATCAAGAGAACAAAGTCGGCATTAGTTACTGCTCTCACTGAACCCAGTACACTGCATCTGTGCGTACAACTGCCTTGTTCATGTGCCTGCTTCGCCCTACTGAATTACTAACATCTTGAGGACATTGCTCTGTCTTATCCTGCTTCAACTTCAGTGCCTGGCCTGGTGCCAGGGACCTGAGAGGGTTTGCTGAGTGAGTGAGTGAGTGAGTGAGTGAGTGAATAATGGGTGAGTGAATGAGTGAATGAATGAGCGAGTAAGTGAATGAGCAAGCAGCTACGAGGCGGGAACTTCTGCCGCATTGCCATGACAATGCGGCAGAAGTTCCCGCCCCGCTCCCAGCTGCCTGCTGCAAACCCCGGGAAGTTCCCGCCCTGCTCCCAGCGGCCGCACACCCCTCTCCCAGCTGCATAGTTCATGCAGGGCAAAGGCGGCCCAGGTTCCCCCCCTTTGCCCTGTCACCCGGCTCTTGCCTGCTGCCTGGGTTTCCGATCACTGTCAGCGTCAGGCAGCTTCCTCTGTCCTTCCCCTTTCGCCTCCCATCATTGTGCCTATGTATGCAAATTAACCGCCATCTTTGTTGGCAGTTAATTTGCATCTCGCCCTGATTAGCCAATGGGAAGCATAGCGGAGGTACGGTTCATTACCCTTTTGTCTTTTATTAGCTAGGATACCCTTGAAATATATGGGTAACTTGTAACTTCCCTTTTTCTGGGCCCCTTGTGGCACAACCTAATGTGCTTGGGCTCCCGGACAGTTACCACTAATTCCTTCATTGTTCTCATGTTAATTGTTGACTGTTGGCTATCCTACACCCTTCTAAGTATGTGTCTATCATTTTATTTTTTATCCAGTCTCACAGGTTCTCTCCCTCACCCCCAAGCCCCCTTTGGTTTCTCCCGCCTCTCTAATGTATCACCAATGAATTTCTTGTAACCTACCTATGTCTCCTCCTTTGGTTGTAATGTATAAAAATAGAATAAAACCCGCCACTCTCCAGAGCACTTTCCCAATCCGTTGAGGTACTGCTTCCAGGCACTTGTCGACAGTTTGCTCAAATAAACACAAAATTCTTTACAGGTTTGAATGTTTCTTATGTTAACACGGTAATAAAAACATAGCCAGAGAATGGTATAAGAACTAAGATGCACTGAAGCCTTGTGGGTGTTGTTCAGTGGTTAGAGAATTGCAGCATACCCAAGGGTCCTGGGTTCAATTCCCAGTCAGAGGTACCTACTTTGGGTGCAGTTTGCTCCTCTACTCCCCTAATCACCAGATTGGGATAATGTGGGAGGCAACCAGTTGATGTCTCTCTCTCTGCCCTCACTCCCTCCTTTCTACTCTCAGAATCTTTCTCAGCACCAGGTCCTGGGAGTCACTACCAGTTGATTAGAACTGGCTCAGGAAAGGAAACCCATTTGCCATTCCTAGTCCACTCCCTTTTCCATTATGCAGCATATCCTCTTTACAGATGAGATGAAAAACAAAATAAAACAGTTTAAACATCCCCAGTTCCTTCACTAGCTTTTGTGCAGAATATTCCCTAGGCTAGATCCCACCCTTCTCCCAACACACAGTTCAGTTATTGATTCTTTTAAAATGTGATTCCCAGAACTGAGTATGGTCCCCAGGATGATATTATTTGTGAAGAGGACATTGTCTTCTCTTAATGCAACTTAGAATTGCATTAGCTTTTTGGGACCACTGTTTCAGACTGCTGCCTCTTGTTGAGCTTGCAATAAACGAAAATGTGTTTTTGTAGATGCACTGGTCTTAAACTAGGTTATCCTGTTGTGCAGGGTTTTTTTTTTTTTTAAAGCCCTAGTACGAGACTTTATTTTGCATCCTATTAAATTCTACTTTGTTAATTTCCCACCTAATTCTGCTAGTAGGGGAGATATTTTTGAATCTTGACTTTTGCCATATAATAAATTTGTGGTCTTTAGCATGTTATCTTTGTTTTTATCTGTTTGTTTATATTTTTACTAGTGGCCCGGTGCATGAAATTCATGCACGGGGGACAGTGTGTTCCTCAGCCTGGCCTGCACCCTCTCCAATTTGGGACCCCTCGAAGGATGTCCTACTGCCAGTTTACAGCAGTCACACATCCCTCTCGCAATCTGGGACTGCTGGCTCCTAACCGCTCACCTGCCTGCCTGCCTGCCTCATTGCCTCTAACCACTCTGCCTGCCGGCCTGCTCGACCCCAGCTGACCTCCCCCCGCCCCCCACTGCTGGCCTGCTTGCACCCACATGCCCCCCCACCCCACGAGCCTGATCACCACAAACTTCCGCCCCTGCTGGCCTGCTTGTCCCTCCCTTCCCTCCCCACTGGCCTGCTCATCCCCAACTGTCCCCCTGCTGGCCTGCTCACTCCAAACTGGCCCCCACCCCCGCTATCCTGATCACCTCCAACTGCCCCCCACTGATGGCCTTCTTGCCCCCAACTGGCCCCTCTGCTGATCTGCTTACCCCCAAACAGCACCGCCCCCCACCAGCCTGATCACCCACAACTGCCCTCCCCTCTTGGCCTCTAACCGCCTCTACCTTGGCCCCACCACCATGGCTTTGTCCAGAAGAACATCTGGAAGGTCTCCTGGAAGGTCTCCCAGTCTAATTAGCATATTGCTCTTTTCTTAGTATAGATATATTTGTCTGTAAATATGATTATGATTGCAGATATGAGTAGGACCAGGTAAGGTTTTATAGAATGGGCCTTTTATTACAGATGGTTTGCCAGGTATGCATTTTTTCTAAAGAAGTAAAAATTACTTTAGAAAATGTTTCAGGAAGACTTTGAGAAATTTACAGTATCTGCTTTTCTTCCAAGAAAGTTGTCACTTTTATGCCAGAGTGAGAATTATTTGTATGCTTTGTATGTCAGCATTGGGCCACTGTGACTGGGGGGCACTTAGCTTGACTTGAGAGTAATTGTCTTGCTCACTGGCTGGGAGGGAGGGTGTGTGGCAGAGGAGATATATACTGGGTTCTGGATTACTCATAGATTGCTGATTTTCTGGATTGATTGTGCAAGCCCCTCCTTTTATTCATGTCCACCTTCTGTTGACAGACATCTACCCTGGGAGAGAAATTAGATGAAACTCTCTTTCTTGTCATTGTAAAAAGCATTTAATTTCCTAAGGTGTGATAAGGCCACCCAGCCATCCTCAGTCAAGGTACACATTTTCATGGAGGATGTTCCCACTCTTGAATAAAGTAAAACAATTATTTTTTCTTTTAATTTAAACTTTCTTCTATAACTGTTTTCTTGCTACTTAAAAGCTAGTTGTTGTTTTTTTTAAAACTGCTTTCAAAGCTTTTCAAGCTGTATATGTCCTTGGAATGAATTTATAAATAAGAATTGAGCCCGGCCAGTGTGACTCAGTGGGTTAACATCAACCTATGAACCAGGAAGTCACAGTTTGATTCCAGGTCAGGCCACATGTCTAGGTTTTGGCCTGATCCCTAGTACGGGGTGTGTAGGAGGCAGCCGACCAGCGATTCTCTCTCATCATTGATGTTTTTATCTCCCTCCCTCTCCCTTCCTCTCTGAATCAGTAAGAATATATTTTAAAGAGAAAGAGAGAGAGAGAGAGAGAGAGAGAGAGAGAGAGAGAGGAGTATATATGTTTATAAATAAAAAAAAAACATGTATTTGATGCTCTTAGAAAGTCTTATTTTCTTTCATTAAAACTGTGCAGTATAGGGAACTCCATAGATTCTCTTAATTTGAAGAAAGTTAGAGGGAAAGGTACTAATTCAGAGTTCCATGGGAAAATGTGTCACTTATATCCTGGGGAAGGCATCACTGGATGTGGAGGATGGGCCGTATTTCCAAGTGAGGTCCTAGGTCCTGCTTGGAAATCCCAGCCAGGTTAGAATGTGCCTTCTTTAATCAGGACAAAACAATCACAGTGAGCAGAACATGACTAATGTTTTTTATAATTAACTAGAGGTCTGGTGCACGAAATTTGGGCACTCAGGGGTGAGGGGTCCCTCAGCCTGGCCTGCACCCGCTCACAGTCTGGGAGCCCTTGGGGAGTGGACCTAAACCATCAGTCAGACATCCTTAGCACTGCCATGGAGTCAGGAGAGGCTCCCGCCACTGCCACTGCACTTGCCAGCCATGAGCCCGGCTTCTGGCCAAGCAGTGCTCCCTCTGTGGGAGTGCACTGACCCCCAGAGAGCAGCTCCTGCATTGAGCATTTGCTCCCTGGGGTCAGTGCATGTCATAGCAACTTGTTGTTCCACCTTTTCGTTGATTTGCATATTAACCTTTTATTATATAGGATAGCTAGTCTTGAATGTTCTATTTCTGTCCCTAACAAAGTCACCCTAGCTACTCGAGACAGATGCTATCTTCCCCACAGGAGCCAGTCAGGGCTCCCCTACCTTTAGGCAACAGGCCCTGTCCCTTGTAATGAGGATTGCTTTATGTAAGGACCTTAACAACTTCAGCCGGTTCTCAAAAAGGTGGTGATAATTGTTCAAACACAGACTTCAGCTCTCAGGCCTGAGACCACCCCTTTCCTCCATGCCCTCAAAGGTCCTCAACTGAGTTAGTCAATCCCACCCTGCCTTTCATGCCAGCATTACCTCTGCCCTAATCTCAGGGTCATCTTATACTGTCTAAATTACAGTCCCCTCCTTGCAGCTGCATTCTGCAAACATTGAGCACTTATTATATCCTGGTCTCAGTGTTAGGGAATCAGGCTGGAAAAAAACACAACGCTGTTCTTTTCCATACTCTTTCTCCATATTGCTGTAAGTAGCTGCACGTTGATGCAGCATTGTGCTCAGACCAACCTTTCTGACAAAGTTTTACAATCCATGTGCCATAGTAAATGAACTCCCTCTATCCTCACTTTCTTTTACCTTTTTGCTGACACTTCTTTAAATATTTTTTCCTCATGCCTGCAAGGCTTTTTTTAAGCTTTGACATGTGTGTTAGTTATCTACTGCTGCCGTAAAAAATTATCACAAATTTAGTGGCCTGAAACAATGCAAATGTGTTACAGTTATTAGCACAGAAGTCTGGTGTGGGGCTCACCAGGCTGCAATCCAGGTATCAGGAGGCTGCATTCTCTTCTGGAGGCTCTTGGGGAGACTTTCTTTCTAGCTTCTGGAGACCACCCATATTCTGTGACTGGTGACCGCTTCCTTCATCATTAAAAGCCAGGAATATTGCATCTTGTGACTCTACTGAAGTCACATCTCCCCCTGATTTCCTCTCATACCTCCCTCCGCAACTTTGAAAGCCCCTTATACTTGAACTAGAGGCCCAGTGCACAAAAATTTGTGCACTGGGGGGGTGGGGGGTGGTCCCTCAGCCTGGCTTGTGCCCTCTCACAGTCTGGGACCCCTTGGGAAATAATGACCTGCAGGCTTAGGCCTGCTCCCGGGTGGCAGAGGGCAGGCCCAATCCCTAGGTGCAGCCCCTGGTCGGGCTCAGAGCAAGGCTGATTGGGGAGTTGGGGCACCGCACCCTGTCATGCACAGAGCAGGGTGGATTGCGAGGTTGCCATACCACCCTCAGTCGTGCTCAGGGTATGGCCGATTGGGGGGTTGGGGCACCACCCCCTGTCACACTCAAGGCAGCGTCGATGGGGAGGTTGCGGAGTCACCCCATGTCTCGCACAGAGCAGGGCCCATCAGGGGTTTGGAAAGCTCCCCCCTGTCATGCACAGAACAGGGCCAATCAGGGGTTTGAGGAGCTCCCCGCTGTCACTCACAGAGTAGGGCCAATAGGGGAGTTGGGGCACCGCCCCCTGTCACACACAGAGCAGGGCGGAATAGGGGGTTGGGGCACCACATCCTGTCACACTCATGGCAGAGTCAATGGGGAAGTTATGGCTCTACACCATCACACACAGAGAAGGGGGGTTGGAGTGCTGCACCCCACACAGAGGGGCTCCATATGGGGCTCCATACCCTGTCACACACAGAGCAGGGCCAATCAGGGGGTTGGGGCTCCGCACCATGTCACACACAGAGCCGCAGGGCGATCAGGGGGTTGGGGAGCTCCCCCCTATCAGCCACAGAGCAGGGTTGATCAGGGGGTTGGGGCGCCTTCCACTGTCATGAACAGAGCAGGGCAGATAGGGAGGTTGTGGCCATGCCCCCTGTCACTCAAAGAGCTGCTGGGTGATCAGGGGGTTTGGGCGCTCTGCCCTGTCACGCTGATCCCAGTGCTGGGAGGCATATTACCCTTTTGCTATATAGGATAGAGGCCTGGTGCATGGGTGGGGGCCGGCTGGTTTGCCCTGAAGGCTGTCCTGGATCAGGGTGGGGATCCCCACTGGGGTGCCTGGCCAGCCTGGGTGAAGGGATGATGGCTGTTTGCAGCTGGTCACACACCCTTCAGGGGGGGGTCCCCACTGGGGTTCCTGGCCAGTCTGGGTGAGGGGCTGAGGGTTGTGTTCAGGCTGGCGGGTGACTGAAGCTCCCAACCGCTCCTTTTTGTTTTATACTGGGCCAGCTTTTGCTCTGATGTAGCATACTATTCCACTATGTAGATATACCAGGGCTTTTTAACCCGCTCATCTGTTGACCAGCACTTAGGCTGTTTCCAAACCTTAGCTATTGGAAATTGTGCTGCAGTGAACATAGAGGTGCATGCATCCTTTCAGATTGGTAATTCTAGGTTCCTGGGATATATTCCCAGAAGTGGGATCACTGGGTCAAATGGGAGTTCCGTTTTTAGTTTTTTGAGGAAACTCCATACTCTGCTCCATAGTGGCTGCACCAGTCTGCATTCCCACCACCAGTGAAGGAGGGTTCCTTTTTCTCGCCATCCTCACCAGCACTCGCCCTTTGTTGATGATAGCCATTCTGACAGCTGTTAGGTGGTATCTCATTGTCCTTTTGATTTGTATCTTTCAGATGATTAGTGACTCTCAGCATGTTTTCATGTGTCCCTTGGCCTTCCTTTTGTCCTCTCTGGAAAAGTATCTATTTAGGTCCGTTGCCCATTTTTGTGATTGGGTTGTTTATCTTCCTTTTGTTAAGTAGTATGTGTTCCCTATAAATGTTGAGGATGAAACCCTTATCAGAGAGAACATTGGCAAATATGTTCTCCCATGCAATGGGCTTTGTTGTTGCCTTGTTGATGGTGTCTTTTGCTATGAAGAAGCTTTTTATTTTGATGTCTTCCCATTTGTTCATTTTAACTTTATTTTCCATTGCCCCAGGAGCTGTGTCTGTGAAGATATTGCTTCCGCATATATCTGAGACTCTGCTGCCTATGGATTCCTCTACTATTTTTATGGTTTCCAGCTTTATGTTCAAGTTATTTATCCATTTTGAGCTTATTTTTATGCATGGTGTCAGCTGGTGGCCTAGTTTCATTTTTGCATTTGTCTGACCAAATTTCCCAGCACCATTTATTGAAGAGACTGTCTTATCCCCATTGTATGTTTTTGCTTCCTTTGTCAAATATTAATTGAGCTTGGTTGTTTGAATTGGTTTCTGGGTTCTCTATTCAATTCCATTGGCCTATGTGTCTATTCTTGTGCCAGTGTCAGGCAGTTTTGAACACAGTAGCTTTGTAATACAGCTTGATATCTGGTATTGAGATCCCTCCTACTTTGTTATTCTTACTCAAGATTGCTGCCACTATTCGTGATCTTTTTTTTTTATTCCAGATGGATTTTTGGAGAGTTGCTTCTAGGTCTGTGAAATATGCTGTTGGTATTTTAATGCGGAGTGCATTGAATGTATAGATTGCTTTGGGTAGTATAGCCATTTTAATGATGTTGTTTCTACCAATCCATGAACAAGGTATGTTCTTCCATCTGTTTATGTCTTCCTCTACCTCTTTTTTCAACATCTTCTAGTTTTCTCAGTGGAGGTCTTTTACCTCCTTAGCTAAGTTTATTCCTAGTTATCTTAATTTTTTTGGTGGGATGATGAATGGGATTCTTTTTTTAATCTCCTTTTCTGTAAGTTCACTATTGGTATATAAAAATGCCATATATTTCTTGGCGTTAATTTTGTAGTCTGCTACATTGCCGAATTCATTTATTAAGTTTACTAAATTTTTGAAGGAGTATTTGTGGTTTTCTATGTACAGTATCATGTCATCTTCAAATAATGACAATTTACTTCTTCTTTTCCAATTTGGGAACCATTTCTTTCCTTTTCTTGTGTGATCACTGTGACTAGGACTTCCAGTACTGTGTTGAACAGGAGTGGTGAAAGTGGGTGTCCCTCTCTTTTTCCTGTTCTAGAGGGAAATGGTTTTAGTTTTTGCCCATTGAGTATGATGTTGGCTGTAGGTTTGTCATATAAGGCTTTTATTATGTGGAAGGATGATCCTTCTATTCCTACTTTGCTGAGTGTTTTTATCAGAAAAGGCTGTTGCACTTGGTCAAATGCTTTTTCTGCACCAGATGATATGATTGTGTGGTTTTTCTCTCTCAATTTGTTTATGTGATGTTTCATGTGCATTGATTTGTGGATATTGTACCATCCTTGAATCCCTGGAATAAATCCACTTGGTGATGGTGTATGATCTTTCTAATGTAATGTTGTATCCGGGTTGTAGAATTTAGGTGAGGATTGCAGCATCAATGTTCATCTGGAATATTGGCCTGTAAGTCACTTTCTTTGTGGTGTCTTTTTCTGGTTTTGGGATTATGGTAATGCTGGCTTCATGAAAAGAGCTGGAAGTATGCCGTCCTCTTGAATTATTTGAAATAGTGTGAAAAAGATTGCTTTTAGTTCTTCTTTGAATGTTTGGAAAAACTCCCTTGTGAAGCCATCTGGTCCAGGGATTTTGTTTTTCGGAAGCTTTTTGATTACTGTTTCAATTTTATCAGTAGTTATCGGCCTGTTCAGGTTTTTTGCTTCTTTCTGATTGAGTATTGGAAGCTTGTATTTGTCTAGAAATGTGTCCATTTTGTCCAGGTTTTCCATTTGTAGGAGTAGAGTTCTTATAGTTTTTACAATCCTTTGTATATCTGCCGGGTTATTTGTTACTTCAAGTCTTCCATTTCTGATTATGTTTATTTGGGTCCCCTTTCTTAGTTTCTTGGTGAGCCTCCCTAGAGGTTCATCAATTTTTTTTTTCTTTTTTTCAAAGAACCAGCTCTTGCTTTCATGATCTTTTGTATTATTTTTTTGGTCTCTATGGCTTTTATTTCTGCTCTGATCTTTATTATCTCTTTCTTTTTTGGTAATATGGGCTTTTATTGTTGCACTCTTTCTAATTATTTAAGTTGAAGATTACTTAATTTATTACCATTTTTTTCCTGTTTTCTAAGGTAGGCCTACAGAGTTGTGACCTTCCCTCGCAGGACTGCTTTCATTGTGTCCCATAGATTTTAGGATTGTGTGTTTTCATTGTCATTTGTTTCCAGGATGCTTTTCATTTCTTCTCTGATCTCTTTGGTAACCCAACTATAGTTTAATAGCATGCTATTTAGCCTCCAAGTGTTTGATTTTTTTCATTGTTTTTATTGCACTTGATTTCTAGTTTTATGCCATTGTGACCTGAGAAGATGCTTATTACGTTTTCTATCCTCCTGAATTTGAAGAGACTTTGCCTGTGTCCTAATATGTGTCCTATCTTTGAAAATGTCCCGTGTGCACTGGAGAAGAATGTATATTTGGTAGCTTTGGGATGAAATGTTCTGGAGATGTCAAGTCCATCTGAACTGGAGAGTCATTTAGGATTGCTGTTTGTTTGGAGGTTTTTTGTTTAGAGGATTTATCCAGTGGTGTCAGTGAGGTATTGAAGTACCCTACATTGATACTATTGCTATCTATCTATCCCTTGATACCTTCCAGAAGTTGTTTTTTGTATTTGGGCACTCCTGTACTGGGTGCATATATGTTTACCAGAGTTATATCCTCTTGTTGATTTGCTCCTTTTAGTATTGTGTAGTGGCCTTCCTTATCCCTTGCTATGACCTTCATTAGAGTTCTATTTTGTTCAGATATAAGCATTGCCACCCCAGCTTTTTTCTCATTTCCATTTGTTGAAAATTTATTTTTCCCTCTTTCACTATCTGTGTGAATCCTTTGCTCTGAGGTGAGTCGCTTGCATACTGCAAAATATGGGTTTTGTTTCCTTATCCATTCAGCTGCCTCATGTCTTGATTGGAGCACTGAATCCATTTACCTTTAATGTTATTATTGTAAGTACTTGTTTGTCATATTTATTCTTCATGTGTGTGCTTCTCCTTGCCTTTCTGTTTCTTCTTTTTACTTCCATCCCTCTAGCATTTCTTGCATTGCTGACTTGGTGGTAATAAACACTCATAGCCCTTTTTTGTCTGTAAATTTCCTTATTAGTTCTTCAATTTTGAATTATAGCCTTGCTGGGTATGGATTCAGCCCCTTGTTTTACATCACTTTGTATATTTCATTCCATTCCCTTCAGGCCTGGTGTGTTTCTGTTGAGAAATCTGTTGATATTCTAATGGGAGATGCCTTGTAGGTAACTTTCTGTCTCTGTCTGTCAACCTTTATGATTCTTACTTTTGCATTGATGTTTAATTATGATGTGGCTTGGTGTTGGTCTTTTTGGGTTCATCTTATTTGTGACTCTGTGTGGTTCTTGGACTTGCATAGTTATTTTCTGGCCTGTATCAGGGAAGTTTTCTGTCGTTATTTCTTCCAACATGTTTTCCCCTCCCACAACTGACTGGAAGAACTGGCTGGGTCTATAGACCAAGACTGAACACAGACCTGCTGAGAACCTGGATTGCGGTGAGTGATTGTCACCTAAATGTACACTCCTGCTGTTTGCCCATGACCCTGACCATGTCCACTGCTGTCACACATAGAGTGGCATGTTCCCATTCTCCGGTGACTTCTCTAGGCACACTCCCATCAGGCTGGCCCAGGTGATGGACATCGGAGCCTTACATCAGGAACCAGTGCCTTGTTCTTGTGTCACCGTCCCATGACCCACTCAGAGATACGAGTGCAGGCGACTGATTCAGGCCTCAGATACTGAACATGGAGAAGGAAGTCAATTGATGGCCCCTGCCAAGGTCTCTTGCCTGGAGAGAGAAGTAATGAGACTTGGAAAGTGGAATGCTTCTGTAATTTCTTAAATTCTGCCAAACATGAGGAATTACTTTTACTCATCATCTTGACTCAGAATCCAGCTTCAGGTTCACAATGGCCAGCTATCAGACAAGTGTAAATGAGCAACATGGTTGTGACCAAAAAAAGGATGGAGAGGTCCCAGGGCAAGCCATGAGGCCAAAGAGCTTCACACTAAAGGAACTCTCCCAGAGACGGGTGCCCATGTAGGCAGCAGGAAGGATGGGACCTTGGAAGCTTATCCAAAACTAGTAAGCAATGTGACAGTTCACCAGGGCATGGAAAAGACTCTCACTCTGTGTGGAAAGTTGTATGAGCAGAAGACCCTCAAGCCATGTTTAAACTACTCTTGAAATAGTTTGCAAAGGCGCATGTCAGTGTTTAATTCTCAAATATTTAAAATCACAGGGTGCTAACTAGTGATTTTACTACTTTATTTATTTACATGTATGGTATGTTTATAACAGTTTTTTAATGTTGTGCCATAACTCTGTAATAGCCATTGAAAAATAACAACTTTTCCTATGGTTATTTGGATTGCTGGGCAGGGTATTAGCTGGAGGTACTATTCTATGTGGGTTGCTCTACAGTGCAAAGCAAGACTAGTCTGTGATTTACTCATTTTGCATTTCATTTGTTTTGTTTGTTTGTTGGTCTCCTCAATCTAGTGAGGGTTCATGGCTCAGAGATACCCTGAGGAAGATCATGAACGTCTCATGAGGTGTCCGAGCTGATCACCCAGAATAGCAGTGGATGTACCCTTAGGCACTCAGTAAATTTTTTGGAGTAAATCAAGGATTGAAGAGCGAGGAGAGGTGTCTGGCTTTGGCAGGTGAGGATCAGCTGACCCGTGGACATCCCTGAGAAGATGTCCACTCTGTGCCAGTGCCTCCTGCCAGCCCTCACATAGGGCATAGAGGGATTTCCTGTCAAGTATGGATACAGAACTTTTGTGGCCATGAGTCTTATGGAACCGTCTCCAGGGGAACAATCAGCAGTGGAATGGGCTGTACAGCCTATAGCATCTGGTTTTCCTCTCAGCCACAATAGTCTTCCTCTGGCTTTGAGTTGGAGATTTAGGGTCAGTGGATGACAGGGATGCAGTAGCAGGAACCATTCTCTCCTTCTCTGGTCAGAAGCATAATTCTTACCATCTGATGAGGCAGAAGTGCAATCTTCACCAGAAGCATCCCTCTGCAGGCCTGAATGCCATGGTTGGGCCCTCCCTTTCCCTCTCGACCTCTAGTCTTCTTTGTGTCCAGGATCGGTGTGTGCCATTCTCCCCACCTTGCCCTGCACTCTCTATTGGAATGACCCAGTGCCTTTGGGGTTGGGATCTGGGAATGTCACTGGCACTTCATCTACGCCAGGCCAACCCTGCACCCCAACCCCTCCCCAACACCACCGCTGTCTGCATAATCTGGTAGATTATGTCTCTGATATTTAAGGGATGCAGATCACAGATTCAGCAAGACTGGCCCATGCTCTGCTGCCATTTCACTTTTGTGCCTCATTCTGGGTTCCTTATGGGATTCTCTGGGCCATTTTCTGCCTTGTCCCTCTAGCCCAGAGTGAGTGCTCTTCCTCATGCACCTCCCTTGTGCCTCTAGAAGCACTGCCCTTGGCATTAAATGGCTAGAGCCAGGCATGTCTTGGATATGAGGCATGTTCTCCTTGGGGAGCAAAAAAGAGGGGCAATCCCTTGTTTAGGTCTAGATGTCATTGGAACCAGGTCTTGTTGGGCACGGGCAGGGCAGGTAGTGCCAGCAGAGACTTGTGAGTTTGAAAAAGGCACAGAGGACAAAATATGTCAGGGTAGGAAGAGGTCTGACTGCAGAGGGAAAGAAGCCAGGTGGAAGGCTGTCTGCTCGAAGGCTGGGTTAAGAGAGCGGACGATGGGAAAGCCCATGCATGGGGACTGGTCCCCAGGGCCTCTGAAGGCCCATAGAGGCAGGGCTTGCTGTGGAACCCAGGAAGGGCATCCTCCTGCCTCTTTGGTGCCTTTTTGGTGCCTCTTTGGATCCAGAAAGGCAGTTGGGATGTTGATTTTCCTTCTGTACACTGTAGCTTGTCACGTTCTCCAAAACAGCTCAGAAGAATTGGGGAGAACTCCTGATTTCTGTTATCAGTGGGTGTCCCCAGCATGAGATTCCTGATGGGCTGGCTGACATTCCAGGGATGCATAAAGAGGGTCCCAGACTTGGAGCACATTCTAAGGACCCTCTTTCTTCCAAAAAAGGTCACAAGGGCAGATGACCTGGGATCGCAGTAGGAATTTTGTGACTGGAGCAGGTTGCAAAGGACGGCCCTATTCGTGGGCTCAGAGGCTACTGTGTTCTGTACGTAAGTGAGGGCTATGATGAGAGCAGGTGGCAGGTGACCAGGATGTGGTGAAAACATCCCCCAAATTCATGTGTGGGTGCTGGGAGTCGGCAGGGCCTGTCCATTACTGGGCAGGAAGTTCTCCTGCCCACAGTGCCATAGCACATGCCCTGGGTAAAGCTGGCTCCGCATGGGGGGCGTGGATAGAGGAGTGTTTCTTGCTCATGAAGAAGGCATGTTGGGCTCAGATTTTGTTTCTAGGTCATTCTAAGTGGTCCATCCTGCCTCCCTGTATCTCCTGGACACTGGGATCTCATAGAGGCAGCCTGAGCTTGGGCTCCTATAATTTTCCAGTTTCTGCCTGGTGCATGTAATGTCTGTGTTAAAGAGAAAATCTCAGCCCCCAGGTGGCACCCTCAGGCTAAAATCCCATGATACCAAGTCTAGGCTCAACTGCTGAACTCATTACAGTTTGCACCTCTTCCAGAAACCTAAACAGCCAGTCTGAAATTTTCTGGACAACACCACTGTGCTAATCTGTCATGTGGTCCCTCTGCCTGGAATATGAGAGTTGTTGGGCATCACAATGCAGCGGGTACAGAAGAGCCTACAGAAAATCTGGGCCTCTCTGTCTCTTTGTACTGGGTCAGCACACACAAGGCGCATCCATAGGGACTGGAACAAGTGGTTTCCAGTGAGCACCACCGAGGTACAACTTCTCTGGGGCTGTCACCGGTAACTAGTCCAGGCCCTGGTCTCCAACACTCCTCCCCAGTTGCCTGTGGCGGCTCCATGGTAGGGCTTCCCTGTACACAAGTCAGGCCCCCAATACTGAAAGGGACATAAGCCTGTCAGGAACCCAGAGCCCTGGCCTCACCAGTCCATGCCTGTTATTCCCCTGGATCAAGGCCCTACTTGAACTCAAGTTCCTGTGGCCTGGAAACACATTTACATTCTTTTCAGCAAAATATTAAGCTGGCATAAACCTCTGCTTTGTTCTGTGTCCCGCCCTAGAATAGGACAACCTTTTGTAGAGGATGGTCTAATGTTCGAAGACTATCCCTCATGATCCTCCTTCCCATCAATCAAGGAGGTGGTAAAGCAACTCTCAGCCAGTGACAGGCCCTGGGTCTGAAGAGTGGACAACCCCAAGCCAGTTCCCAGAGAGCATTTAAGTGGACACAGGTGAAGGTCACACCGGGGAGATAGGGGTATGGAGGGCCACCCTGAGGGTCAATACAACCAAGTGAAAGGGAGATGTCCTAGTGTGCTGTTGGATCCCACAGTCAATGGAC
Organism: Myotis nattereri; assembly: GCF_964212035.1. Classification (NCBI taxonomy): domain Eukaryota; kingdom Metazoa; phylum Chordata; class Mammalia; order Chiroptera; family Vespertilionidae; genus Myotis; species Myotis nattereri. The sequence continues at coordinate 11,550,009 of NC_138094.1, read as the reverse complement.
AGTTAGCTGGCCAGCAAGGAACAGGCTCCCTGCCCACCTGCCACTGCATTCTGGCCCTAGGCTGTCTCAGTTTGCTCACTGTGTGGCCTGCCAGAGGAGCACCTAGGGAGAAGGCCACACATCCAGGCCCAGGGGCAGGACTCCATTTGCCTGTATGTCTCCCTAATTGTGAGGAAGTCAGTCCTGCATTTTCTACTTCTACTGCTCCTCATTCAGTGCCAGCCACTCATGTGCTTGCTGCTCTCTGCTGTGTTTCAGAAGTTCATAGCTTGTCACATACAGCACCTGGCCCTTCGTTCTCTTTTTATTGCTCTTCCTGTCTTTGTCTTCTACCTCCCAGTCTTCTAGCTTGGGCCCATCAGCGTAGGAGCTCATTTTCCCGTTTCTTAAGTACATTTTTTATTGATTTCAGAGAGGAAGGGAGAAGGAGAGATGGATAAACCACCAATAATGAGACAAAATCATTGGTTGGCTTTCTCCTGCACATCCACCTGGGGATCCAAACATAAACTCCGGCCCCTCCTCCAATTGATAATTGAACCATGTCCTCTTGGTTCATAGGCCTACTGAGCCACACTGGCCATCACTCTCTGCTTCTTCTAGTGGGAAGAGAAAATGCTGAAGTCTCTGTAACAGTCTGTGAGCTCCCCACTCCCCCCAAAAAGAGGATAAGAGAACAAGGCTCAGAAAATATGTATCTCTTACAGCAAATGCTCTCTTTCTCTTCCTCTCCCTCTCCTATTCCATCTCCCTCTCCCTGTCCCTCTGTCTGACATGCACCTTGTCTTCCCATCCCCACCTTAACAGGAAATAGTGTCCATAATGGGAATCAGAACCTCTGGAATTTGGGGAAAAGTAAACAAATGGGCAGGTTCTTAGGGAGGAAGGACATAGGCAAAACATCCTGTGGTCTGGGTGTTAATTCCTCTGCACAAAGAGATCGTGCCCATTACCTTGTGTGGAGATTCACCTGTGGGGCCAACTTATGTAAAGCTATTGTCAGCATGTCCTCCTCTAGAATTGCCCACTGTTATTAGCATTGATGGTATTTATTATCCACCAGATGCAAGATAAGGAAGAAAATGAAAGACAGTGCACACTGGCCAGTGTGTCTGGGCATTTTCCTGTGCACCAGAAAGTTTACTGATTTGATTTCTGGCCAGGGCACATGTCCAGGTTGCAGATTCAGTCCCCAGGCATCCAACATTGTTTCTCTCTCACAGGAATGCATGCTTCTGTGTCTGTCTCTCTCCATTTACCTCTCTCTAAAGAATTAATTTTAAAAACCCACCATATTAAAACACAACAAAAGAAAACTCATTGCTGCATGTTGCCTCTAAAACCAAGTGTCCTGCACTTGACGCTTTATTTGTTCTCGAGACCACAGTGAGAAATCTAGCAAAATTCTTTATTGGAATCTGGATTATTCTATAAAATATTCAGAAAAACATAGTATTAAGGCAATGAGGCTTAGAAAGCTTAGATAGAGACTACATCTGTGAAGTTGGGCACAGAAGGGGCCTGGATAGGAGGTGACTGCTGGTGCACAGGCATCTTGTACATGAAGGCCCTTGGGCAGGGTCTCTAGGGCATCAGAAAGCAAGCAGGGAGAGTAAGGTACACATAATAGGTTCCTTACTACTAGAATGTACCCTAGAGTCCACCAATCTGCACCGCAGTCAGGCAGGCTGGATACAGGGCAGCTGGAGCACACGAATGTCAAAGGGAAGACTCTGAATAAAGAAGAGCCAAAGCCTGACATGCTTGGCTCATTGGATGAGTTTTGACCTGTGAACCAGGAGGTCAGGGTTCAATTCCCAGGCTGGGACATGCCCATGTCGTGGCTCTTAGCCCAGTAGATGTCTTGTAGGAGGCAGCCAATAAATGATTCTCTCTCACCATTGATGGTTCTAACTCTTTCTCCCTCTCCCTTCCTCTGTGAAATCAATATATATATATATATATATATATATATATATATATATATATATATATATATATATATAAAAGTATGTACATAGTTTAGGGTTTTGATACCCTGAATATCCATTTAGAAATACAAGAGAGCCTTTTGTCATGGTCAGGATTTATATGCTGTTCCTTCTTCCCCTTTAATCTTCCTTTCTAGTCCACTTCCCCATGGGATTGTATATAAAGTGATCTATTTCATGCTGGGACGTTTTGTATTGTTTGTCTTGTTGTATTTCTCTGTACCATAATACGTTATTAATACAAACCTACAGTGGAAAAATTAGGCTGAGTAAATTTGGCATCCAAATGGCTTTACTAAGTATTTCACCAATCCAGGTGCATGCCAGCTGGCAATGAAAAATGGGCTCACTGAGCCATGCCATTCATGGTTTGTTCCACCCCACAATGTGCAATCTGACAGGCTACATTTTAAAATCCTTAAAATTTTGAGGTCCAAGCTTCCTAAATTTTCAACTAATTTCACATACACTATTTCAATAAAAAGAATGTTAAAAAAAACCACACATTATTGGGGTAATTTTTAAAATTGAAGTTGGAAGGCTTGTTGATAACTATACACTCAACAGTCCAAGAGGTGAGTTTTTAAAAACCTTTCCCATTCATGATGTTTGTTTATATTCACTAATAAAAATACTGAGGATTCAAGATAACTCAGAGTTTGAGTGATCATACCCTTTGTGGTACATTAAATGTCAAATAGTTGCAGAGAAAGTGCCTGAATAGTTCTCCAATAAAATACATATCACAATCTAGGGGCACTTTTGTTCACTCCGTTCAGAAGTATAGTCAGGAAGCTAACTGGTTCCATTTAAGTGGTAATCTCTGTTTCAATCTTAGTATAACCACTTCAGAAAGTGCTGATGTCACTTAAGTAAGCAAAAGGATGCCCACATTTATACTTCTTCAAACTTTTATATCATTCCGTATGCAATATTTCTCTATTTCTACTATTCCTTTCAAGGTTGAGGACATACAAAATGTCACAGGAAGGAGGTCAAGAATTGTTTTGCAGCCTTGGTGGAGGTTCCCCAATCCTTTTTTCCATTTAGGTTGTCCAAGGAAAATATGTAAATTGTTTACCCTCCCTAACTGGAAACAGGGCAGCATGCCATGAAGAAGTAACACGCTGCTTCATTTATTTTTTTTTATCATTATTGTTCAGATTATTACAGTTGTTCCTCTTTTTCCTCCATAGCTCCCCTCCACCCAGTTCCCACCCCACCTTCTGCCCTTACCCCGACACTGTCCTCATCCATAGGTGTACGATTTTTGTCCAGTCTCCTCCCACGCTCCCCACACCCCCCACATCCCTTTCCCCCGCAAGAATTTTCAGTCCACCCCCTCTCTATGCCCAATTTTATATTATATTCACCAGTTTACTCTGATCAGATTTTTTACTCACTTGATTTTTAGATTCACTTGTTCATAGACATGTATTTGTTGTTCATAATTTTTATCTTTACCTTTACTTCTTCCTCTTCTTAAAGAATACCTTTCAGCATTTCATATAAAATAATATGGAACGCTTCACGAATTTGCATGTCATCCTTGTGCAGGGGCCATGCTAATCTTCTCTATATCGTTCCAATTTTAGTACATGTGGTGCCGAAACGAGCACAGTTCTCTTTCTTTTTTAATAAATATATGTATTATTTGGAAACATTAAGATCTCAGTATGTTTTTTAAAGAATGAATGAGTGCACTCTTTCATGAGCCAATAGTCTTCTTATTTTTTTTAAGTTTATAATAGTCTTTATTATCCATGAGTGAGTGAGACATGTGCTGTTTTTCCTTCATTGACTGGCTTATTTCACTTAGCATAATGCTCTCCAGTTCCATCCATGCCATTGCAAATGGTAAGAGTTCCTTCTTTTTTACAGCAGCATAGTATTCCATCATGTAGATGTACCACAGTTCTCTAATCCATTCATCTACTAATGGACACTTGGACTGTTTCCAGATCTTAGCTATGTTGAATTGTGCTGCTATGAACATATGGGTGCATATATCCTTTCTGATTGGTGTTTCTGGTTTCTTGAGATATATTCCTAGAAGTGAGACCATAGCATCAAATGGGAGTTCCATTTTTAGTTCTTTGAGGAAGGTCCAGACTGTCTTCCATCGTGGCTGCACCAGTCTGCATTCCCACCAGCAGTGCACGAGTGTTCCTTTTTCTCCACATCCTCTCCAGCACTTGTCGTTTGTTGATTTGTTGAAGATAGCCAGTCTGACAGGTGTGAGATGGTACCTCATTGTTATTTTGATTTGCATCTCTCTGATGATTAGTTACTTTAATTATCAGGTTAGCAGATTGCCTTCAGCCATTTTGCCAACAGCAGGGTAATATAATGCAGATTTTCAGCCCTGCTGTTTATCAAAGTTCATTAGCCCTGTATAAAAATATATATATGTATATATATATATATATATATATATGTGTGTGTGTGTGTGTGTGTGTGTATATGTGTATATATATATATATATATGTATATATATATATATATACATACATGTGTGTGTGTGTATATATATATGTATATATGTATATATATATATATATATATATATATATATATATATATACATATATATATATTTTACAGGCCCAGTGCACAAAAATTTGTGCACTCAGGGGATTGGGGGTCCCTCAGCCCAGCCTGTGCCCTCTCGCAGTCTGGGACCCCTCAGGGGATGACCACCTGCTGGCTTAGGCCTGCTCCCCGGGGAATTGGGCCGAAGATGGCAATCAGACATTCCTCTGACAGCCTGGCAGCCCTCGGGAGATGTCCACTTGCCAGCGGGGAGAAGACCTAAGCTGCAGTCAGACATCCTTAGCACTGCTGACGAGTCTGGAGAGCCTCCCTCCACCACTGCTGTAATGGCAGCCATCAGCCTGGCTTGTGGCTGAGCAGAGCTCCTCCCATGTGAGAGCGACCTGACTACCAGAGGGCAGCACCTGCATTGAGCGTCTGCCCCCTGGTGGTCAGTGTGTGTCATAGTGACCAGTCATTCTCAGTCTTTCTGCTGTTAGGGTCAGTTTGCATATTACTCTTTTACTATATAGGATAGAAGCCTGGTGCATGGGACGGGGCCGGCTGGTTTTCCCTGAAGTGTGTTCTAGATCAGGGTGGGGTCCCCACTGTGGTTCCTGGCCAGCCTGGGTGAGGGGCTGATGGCTGTTTGCAGCTGGTCACACACTCTTCAGAGTAGGGGTCCCCACTGGGGTTCCTGACCAGTCTGGGTGAGGGGCTAAGGGCCGTTTTCAGGATGGCAGGCGACTGAAGCTCCCAGCCTCTTTTTTTATTTTTTATTCTGGGATTTATTTACCTTCTATTGCTGTCACTGGAGCTGAGAGCCGGCTGCAGCTTGAGGCTATGGCTGGCTGAAAGCAGGTATCTGGGTTTGTTTAGCTTCTATAATTGCAACATTGTTGCATCTGGAGCTCAGAGCAGGGCTGCCGCAGGTGGGGAAACTTGGCTTCCTCCATCACTGGAGCAACCAAGCCTCATGTTCACTTCAGCTGCGTGGCTTCCGGCAGGCATCTTGATTGGGAGTTAATTTGCATATCTCGCTGATTAGCCAATGGGAAGGGTAGTGAAGTTTTGGTTAATTCCCATGTTTATCTATTATTAGATAGTATATATATATACATATATATATACACACACACACACACATACATCTATACACACACACACACACACACATACACACACACACATACTACTGTTGGTCTTTATCTCCAGCACTTAACTCTGAGGTTTGACAGTGTGATCAGTGCTTCTTTGTGTCTAGATGTCTTGTTGTTCATCAGTTAATGTTGTTCATTATATTCCACAAATGAGTGAGAATGTGATATTTATCATTCTCTGAGTGGCTTAATTTGCTTAGTGTAATGCTCTCCAAGTCCATCCATGCTCTTTCAAATTATAAGAGTTCATTCTTTGTTACAGCAGTAGAGTATTCCATTGTATAGATGTATCGCAGTTTATTCATCCGTGCATCTGCTAATGGGCACTGAGACAGTTTCCAAATCTTAGCTATTGTAAATTGGGCTGGTATGAACATACAGTTGCATATATCTTTCCTGATTGGTCTATCTCACTTCTTGGGATATATATGCCTAGAAGAGAGAATACTGGGTCAAATGGGAGCTCCATTTTTAATTTTTTGAGAAAACTCTACACGGTTTTCCACAGTGCTTGCATCAGTCTGCATTCCCACCAGCAGTGCACATGGATTCTTTTTTGTGTGGCTGTTTTCTTGGATCCAGGGCCTTAGGTATTACAGACTTTTGATCCCCAATACGAATTAGGCATAATGCAGTTCGAATAAGAGCACACATAGTTCAAGATGACAAGGTTACTTGTTTTCCTTGAGCCTGAGTTCAGAGAGTACCTTTTGATATTTTTATTATTTTTTTAATATCATATTTTATTATTATATCTGTCTTTGTTGTTTATTGTTATTGCATTAAGCATGCCTTTATTTTAAAGTCTATTCTGTCTGATGTGGGTATTGTTGCTTTTTCTCTGCATCCTCACCAGCACTTGTGGTTTGTTGATTTTTTTCTGACAGCTATTCTGACAGGTGTGGATTGGTAACTCATTGTCGTTTTGATTTGCATCTCTTGGACTGTTCGTGCCTTTGAGCATTTTTTTGTATGTCTCTTGGCCTTTTGTAGGTCCCCTTTTGAAAAGTGTTAATTTAGGTCCTTTGTTTTGATTGGATTGTTTATCTTCCTATTGTTAATTTGTGTGAGTTCCCTGAAATTTGTGTGAGTGGATATTCAACACTTATCCGAGATACTTGGGAAATATGTTCTCCTATGCTGTGGGCTTTCTTATTGTTTTGTTCAGGATTTTGTTTGCTGTGCAAAAGATTTTTATTTTGATGTAGTCAATTTGTTTATTTTCCCCTTTGTGTGCATTGCCTTTGAAGCTGTATCGGTAAAGATATTGCGGAGACGTATCTGATATTTTGCTACATATGCAATCTTGTAAGATTTTTTATAGATTCTCATCTGATGTTTAAGTCCTTTATCCACTTTGAGTTTATTTTTGTGAATGGTGTAAGTTGGTGGTCCAGTTTCATTATTCTGCATGTATCTTTCTAATTTTCCTAACATTTATTGAAGAGAATATCTTGACTCCATTGTATGGTCTTGCCTCCTTTGTAAATTAATAATAGAGCATAATGACTTGGGTCCACTTCGGGATACTCTGTTCTGTTTCAGTGGAGTATATGTCTTTTCTAGTGGCAGTAGCAGGCAGTTTTGAGAATGGTGGCTTTATATTATAGCTTAATATCTGGTATTGTGTGCATGCCAACTTTTTTCTTCTTCCTCAGATTGCTCAGGCTATTTTTACTCCATTTCAATTTTTGGAGGATTTTTTTCTGTGTCTGTGATATATTCTGTTGGTATATTAATGGAGATTACAATTAATCTGTAGATTGCTTTCGGGAGTATGGACATGTTAATGATGTTAATTCTACCAACCCATCAACATGGTATATTAGTCCATTGGTTGATATCTTTATCTCCATTTCAATGGCCTGTAGTTTTCCAAGTGCAGTTCTTTTACTTTCTTTATGAGTCAATAAAAATGTACAGTTTTTAATTATAAACCTTGTGTTCTATCAAAATTACTTCACGCGTGAATTTTAGGACACCCTTTACTTAGGCGACTCTGGTGAAAGGGCCATTTGACCCACAAAGGGGTCGCAACCCACGGGTTGAGAACCGCTATTCTAAAATGTCAATTAAATCTAATGGATCCAGTGTGTCCTTTAGAGGCTCTGCATCCTTGTTATTTTTTCATATGGAAGATCTATCCAGAGAAGTCAGAGGGGTGATAAAAGTCCCTTACTGTGACTGTCCTGTTGTCACACTCTCTGTAAAAGTCTTCTAGAATTTTTGTTAGTTTTGATTTTTTGTTTGTTTGTTTGAGATATATATATTGAGGTGCTCCTCTGTTGGGTGAATATATGTTTACTAGGGTTATATTGTCTTGTTGGTTGGTCCCTTTAGTATCATGCAGTGACCTTTCTGTCTCTTGTGATGGCCTTTATTTTAAAGTCTATTTTGTCTGATACCCATATTGTTACTTCAGCCTTGTTTATTTTTTTCATTTCCATTTGCGTGGAAATGTTTCCCATTCCTTCACTCTCATCCTGTGTGTGTCTTTTGTTTTGAGGTGGTGTTCCTGTAGAAAGCATATACTTGCATCATGTTTTTGTATCCATTTTGCTCCAATACACCTTTAGATTGGAGCATTGACCTATTTACATTTAGGGTTATTATTGATAGGTATTTATTTCTTTCCATTTCATTTCTGTGTGGCTAACTTTCTGACTCTGTTTCTCCTTCTCATTACAGCAATCTCTTTAGCATTTCTTGTAAAGCTGGCTTGGATATGATGTACTCCTTCAGCCTTTTTCTGTCTAGGAAGCTCTGTATTTGACCGTCTATTTTGATTGAAAGAATTGCTGGATATAGTAATCTTGGCCTCAGATCCTTACTTTCCATTAACTTGAGTACTTCATGCCATCTTCTTCTGGCCTGTAGAGTTTCTGATGAGAGATCAGGAGTCAGCCTTATGGGAACTCCTTCATAGCTAACAGTTTTGTCTTGCTGCCTTGAAGATTCTGTCTTTGTCTTTAATTTTTGGCATTTTAATTATGATGTGTCTGGGCATGGGTTTGTTTGGGTACTTCTTCTTTGGGGTTCTCTTTGGCTCTTGATCTTGTGTGGGATTTTCCTTTATCAGGTTAGGTAAGTGTTCTGCCATTGTTTCTTCAAAGACCTCTATGCCTTTCTCTCCTCCTGCCTCTTTTGTCACTCTCGCTATTCTAATACTGTTAGGTAAGTGGTCCTCCTGTTTGTTTGGGTTTTTTTTTTTTTAAATCTTATTTTTTCTGTCTTTTTTTTATTGGGTGATATTTTTAACTTTGTTCTAATTCAGTGATTGATCCTCAGCTTTCCCTAATATCTGCCTATTCCTTCCAATGTGTTCTTTATTTGTGTTACGTCATTTTATATCTAGGACTGTTCTTTTCATAGTCACTATATCTTTTTTCATGCTCTTGAGCTCTTTTACCCTCATAACTCTGAAGTCAGATTCAGATAAATGTCTGCTCTGTGCTTCATCTATCTCTATATCTGAAGAATTCTCTAGTTCTGTTATTGGGGGTTGTTTCTTTGTTTCCTCTTTCTGGCTTTCTGTCTGGGTTTGTGGTGAGGAGCTAGGTGGATCCTATATGCCTCTCAGTCTCTAGTGCAGGACATTGTTAAAGTATGTTTCTGACTAATTCGGTCAGGCAAAGACTCAAAGCCTCCAGAGATCTCCTCTCTCTATAGACTGGTAGGATTCCAACTTCACTTGCCTCCAAGGCAATGGTCATCAGCTGTGACAAGAGTTTGTTTCAACAGGGTGGGGCAGTTGCCTCTGCCTGGAGGTTAATTGTTATTTATAATCTCTTAACTGCCCTCAGGGCACGGTGTTTACCAGTAGTGTGTGTTAATTGTGTCCCCTCCAGGAAAAGCAAATGTCTGCATGGGAGAGATTTTCTCTGCTGCATGAGGAAATGACTTCTCCCAGGAACTTGAAGTGTTTGTCTTCTGAGCTGGTAACCTTGACTCCCAGTTCTGGCTTTTTCCCTCACAGCTCCAGTCCGCTTCACCCTCCCTTTGCCAGGGCACAAGGTGTGTGGCTCCACAGGGAAGTTTGTGCGTTGGCCCTTTAAGAGGATGCCTGAATTTCCAGTTGTCTCTCCCTGGCAGACAGTGCCCTGCTGCTTTCACATCCACAGGTTATATGGGTACCCTCCTCAGTTCTGGTGCTCTCTGCTAGGAGGCGCAGCTTGGGGATTAGACCCAGAGTTCTCAGTGGCAGTCCTCCACAGCTGAGATATCTCTCCGAGACTTCAGTTGCTGTCTGTGGGTGTCAGGCCCGCCCCCTTCCAGCCTCCTCTCCTCCTACCAGTGTCTAAGTGGCCTCCACCTTCGGTCCTCGGGTGTCACGGTTCTCTCCTGTGAGTTTTCCATTGATTATTCAGGAAGTTGTTCCGTATTTTAGTTGGAATATCAGTTTGTTCCTGGGAGCATGTCCCTGCAGCATACACTTATTCTTCCACCATTCTTTTAAAAATATTTTTATTTATCTCAGAGAGAAACGGAGAGCGAGTGAGAGTTAGAAACATCAGTGATGAGAGAGATTCATTGATCAGCTCCCTCCTGCAAGCCCCAGACTGGTGATTTATTCCACTCCCAGGTAAGTGCCCTTGACCTGAATCAAATCTGGGCCCTTCGGTCTGAAGGCCAGTGATCTGTCCACTGTTCCAAATTCGCTAGGGTTCTGCCACCTTTTTCAATCTTCTTCAGAATCCCTCTGCATTGTAAAGTCCCTGCTAACATTCTTGTCCAATACACTCCTTTTCATGTGGTTTCAGGATGGAGTTGTGCATGAAGGCCCTAATGTCCTGTGAGTGCACATTCTGATCAATAGCACCATCAGGAAATGTGCATTGAGGCATGCTCAGTAGGCATATAGTAACATAAACCTGCCATGTCTCTTACTGTTTCTGTCTCTGTTTGGATCATGATGGATCCCAACTAAGGCTCTTGTTTCAAGTAGGGGTTGGCAGGATATACTCTTCATTTCAACACATGTTCTTCTGAGAAACTTTGGTAATGGTGCCCTACTCTAAAATGTATTAGGCCATTCAATTATAAGGCCAGATCTTTTTATAAGGACAAGGCATTTATTTTTATTGAATGATAATTCTAAGAAACACATCTAATCTAATAAAAGATAAACATGGTAATTGGTGTACGACCGCTACCCTTCCCATTGGCTAATCAGGGCAATATGCAAATTAACTGTCAGCCAAGATGGCGGCCGGCAGCCAGGCAGCTTGAACCTAAAATGAGGCTTGCTTGCTTCAGTGACGGAGGACTCCAACGTTCCCTGCCGGCTGCTGCAGGCCTCTGAGCCTGCAGTTTCAAACATTGTAACAAATATAGACGCTAAACAAAACCTCAGCCAGCTGGGATCTCAGAGCTGGGGTTGATACAGAGTTTTGAGAACTAAAACAAACCAGATACCTGCTTTCAGGAGCGGAGGCCTAAGAGCTGGAGCCTCAGAGCTAAAGCTGGCCCAGAATTAAAAAAAGAAAAAGAAAAAAGGAGCAGTTGGGAGCTTCAGTCCCAGCCTGAAAACAGCCCTCAGCCCCTCACCCAGACTGGCCAGGCACCCCAGTGGGGACCCCCACCCTGAAGGGTGTGTGACCAGCTGCAAACATCCCCTCATCCAGGCTGGCCAGGTACCCCAGTGGAGACCCCCACCCTGATCCAGAACACTCTTCAGGGCAAACCAGCCAGCCCCACCCATGAACCAGTTCTCTATTCTATATAGTAAAAGGATAATATGCCTCCCAGCACCAGGATCAGCGGAGCCAAGGGGCCTCCCTGCACCAGGATCAGCGTGACAGGGGGCAGCGCCCAAACCCCCTGATTGCCCTTCTCTGTGGGTGATAGAGGGCGGCGCCCCAACCCCCCACCATGGGCCCTGCTCTGTGTGTGATGGGGTAGAGTCATAACCTCCCCATCGGCCCTGCCCTGAGTGTGACAGTGGTGGCGCCCCAACCCCCCTGATCGGCCCTGCTCTGTGGGTGATAGAGAGTGGCGCCCCAATCCCCTGATCCTCCCTGCTCTGTGTGTGACAGGGGGTGTTGTGCCAACTCCCCTATCGGCCCTACTCTTTTAGTGACAGGGTGATGCTCCCCAACCCCCTGATGGGCCCTGCTCTGTGCGTGACAGGTGGGGGGGGGGGGCGAGTTCCCCAACCCCCTGATCGGCCCTGCTCTGTGCGTGACAGGGGGCAGTGCCCCAACCCTCTGATCGGCCCTGCTCTGTGCGTGACAAGGGTTGGTGCCACCACCTCCCCATCGACCCTGCCTTGAGTGTGACAGGGGACGGTGCCCCAACCCCCCAATTGGCCCTACTCTGAGCATGACTGAGGGTGGCATCGCAACCTCCCAATCCGCCCTGCTCTGTGCATGACGGGGTGGTGCCCCAAATCCCAGTGGGCCCTGCTCTGAGCCCAACCAGGGGCTGCACCGAGAGATTGGGCCTGCCTTCTGCCACCCGGGAGCAGGCCTAAGCCAGCAGGTCGTTATCTCCCAAGGGGTCCCAGACTGCGAGAGGGCACAGGCCAGGCTGAGGGACCCCTCCCCCCCCCACCTGAGTGCACAAATTTTTGTGCACCGGGCCTCTAATAAATATATAAAGATATACTTTGTGCTTCCAACAATCATATACGTATTGAGGAAATGTGGAGACCAAATAACTACAACTGAATCAATAGGATGCAATTACTGTAGTTCCTCGCATTACATTGTTGACACGTTCCTGAAGTGGGATGTAATGCAATATTCGCGTAAGTCAGAACCCACCTACATAAGCACGTATGTCACTCACATGGAGTACACATACACAGCAGTAATGGCGTGAAACAGTAAAAAAAAAAAAAAAAAAAAATTAAAAGAAAGATAACAATTCCTGACCTTTACTTGTGGTAAATGAATAATAATAATAATAAAAAAAACCATGAAGCATATATGTACATACGTAGAAATGATCAAACTTTTTTAAAAAATAAATAAATGGGGTATGGAGACGTATCCAGAAAACTATGTACTTTGAGTCCAACATAACCCAAGGAATGTCTACATTATCTCAACAGGCTGAAAAGTGACCAATGTGGATTCAGATAGTCTGTTTTTAATGAAAACAAGGTTGGGAAGGCACACTTCAAAGAGTCAGGCATTGCAAGTTCCAAATTAGAGCGTGCACATCGTTGTGAAGAAATAAGGTAAAAGTGACTTATTCATATTAGTAAAGAGATGTTTTAAAATCTAACACTGAGACCCTCACTATAATTTATGTTGGAAAATTGGAAGTATTGATAGCATAAGTGTAGTTAAGAAGAATATGCCTCTGCATTTGAATATAGACAAGCAGCCTTCCCATTTCAATTTTGGATGAGCTAGTGAGCAAAGAAAATTAGTGAAAGGCTCATTTAGTGGCATTAGTGGAAAGAATTAGCACTGAAACATAGTACTGTTTGTGGGAGATGTAATATTTCTCATATTTTGAAGGAGATTAGTGCCCTTCCTATAAGCCATTAAATAATACCACTAAAGAGCAGTAAAATCTATATGGCCATCATTACCAAAATTCAGGTTATACCTTTAAATTATTCAGCATTAGAAGAGAACCATGCTAAATCGGTGATATATAATAAAATGACTAGAGGCCCGGTGAACGAAATTCAAGCGCTGGTGGCATCCCACAGCCTGGCCTGCGCCCTCACGCAATCTGGGACCCCTTGGGAGATGTGGGACTGCCAGGTTAGGTCTGACACCTCCTGAGGGATGTAGCAGTGCACGAAATGGCAGGCAGCCGGGCAGGAGCCCAAGCTGGAGCCAGGTGCTGTGTTCCCGCTCATCCAGGCCCCACTCCACCTGCCACCACTGGTTCGTAGCCTTGTCACATAGGCAGCAGAGGCTCTTGCTGTCACAGCTGCACTTTCCAGCCTTTAGCCCGGCTTCTGGCTGAGTGATGCTCTCGCTGTGGGAGAGCCTTGACCACCTGGGGGAAGCTCCTGTGTTGAGCGTCTGCGTCCTGGTGGTCTGTGTGCATCGTACCAACCACTCATAATGTCGCTTATGCTCATATATATATATATATATATATATATATATATATATATATATATACTAGAGGCCCGGTGCACAAAAATTTGTGCACTCGGGTGGGTCCCTCAGCCCGCCCTGTGCCCTCTCGCAATCTGGGGCCCCTTGAGGGCCCCTTCCCCTGGCTGCTGGCACCAGTTTTCCTCCGGCGCCTGGAACCCAGGCCTTCCCTCTTCGCCAGGAGGGGCGCGCACAGTGGGCTAGGGACTTAGCTCTTTTAAAAATACTTCTGAATGTTTGGTAAATAACCCTGTAGGAATCTCCTTTCTGAAACATGTTGGTTGTTAAGGGCTGATTTGGGTAATCAACAAAATGTATGTTAGAATCCTAATCTCCAGAACCTCAGAATGTACCTGTGTATAGAGATAAGATCTTTAAAGAGGGGATTAGATTAAATTGAGGCAGTTCTAGTGGGACCCTTAGCCCATCTCACTGAAGTCCTTATAAGAAGAGGAATGTTGGGGCCCTGCCTCAGTAGGTCCGGGGGTTCCCAAAGGTGTGGATGGAGTCGGCGACGAAGGAATGACACAGAGGCAGCATTCAGGTGATCATCATGTCCAGGTTCTCTTTTTATTGTCCTGTTACATCTATATTTATACTATTTGATCCTAAAAGCATGCCTCTATAAGCTTTTTTTTGCCAAGGAGAGCATGGGGTCTGTTTATTGGGGGGTCAGTGAAAGGGGGAGCTGGCTAGGGTGGGGTAGGGCAGCTACTTGTCTGGCCCCCAGAAACCCAACTTGTGTCCAAAGCCTCGACCGCTTTGAAGCCAAAGTCTTCCTCCACCTTTATCTGCATGGGGGCCAGCTCCAGAGACAGCAGGACTCACGCCTGGCCCCCTTCCGGTGGCACTCGCCGCCTCTTCCAACCCCTGGGCCCCTCGCCAGGGGCCAGGCTGCTGGCTTCTGCAGGCGCTGGCGTCCTCCTGGGCGGGGACACCCCCTCTTTCTCTGGAGGCTGGTTCTCAGTGTTGCCTGGGGTGGGGGCATCTGTGCCCTGGCTGCCCTCATCCTCCAGTAAGATGGTGAACTGGCTGGCCCAGTAGTTGTCACCGTAGGAGTCCAGCACCTTCATGAGGAACCTCCTCTCCTGCTGGAGTCTCCATGTTATCCTCTATATCTGATGGAGCCTGTTCAGGACCCACTCCTTCGCCTGCTCAATCTCCCTGCAGTGCCTGGTACTTCCTGCGATTAAGTTCCCTTTGGCGCCGCTGTTGCCAGCCTCAGGCTGCCTCCTCCTCTTCCTCTAGCTCCTGGAGGCTGGAGCTGCCCAGACCCCCAGACAGGAACTCCACTTCGGTCTCAAGCTCGCTCTCCAGGATGTGACCACCTTCAGCGGAGGCAGCGCCAGCTCCCAGCCAGGAGGTGCTGAGAACTCCTCAAAGCCCACGGCTGCCATGGACCCCTCTCTCTGCCCCAGCTCCATTTCTCCCTGGCTCCAGGCGCAGAACTTTCAACCTTGCAAGCCTCTAGTTTAAAGTGGCTTGCAAAACTACAGCCCATTGGATTTCACAGCCAGGCACCCAGGCCCGGCTGCTAAGCCTCCTGTGAGTTGTAGTTCTCTATTTCCAGCTTGCCTCCCTGCCCCACCCCCACCCCAGTCCCAACTGAAAGGCCCTGCTGGCTGGACTAACCCTGTGGCCAGGCATCTGAGTCACCTCGGGTCTTTATTCCTGCCCCGACACCACGCCATCTGGCCATGGAGACTCTCCTCTTGGGAGGCCCCTGGGTCTCCTTCTGGGTCTCCTTCTCAGGCCTGGCTGCATCGCCCCCGAACCGGATGGCGTGCCCCAGCTGCTACACAGCCCCGGGCCCTGGGTCTCCTCAGCCTGGGCACCGGATCGTGTGCCCCAGCTGCAACGCAGCTCTGGGTCCTGGGTCTCCTCAGCCTGGGCACCGGATTTCTGACCCAGCAGCGATGCAGCCCCAGCACCTGGGTCGCCTTCTGGGTCTCTTGCTGGGGCCTGGCTGCTTCGCCCCTGGGGTCCAAATGGTGTCCCCAGGCAGCTATGCAGCCTGGCCTCTGGCCCCGCCTCTGGGTGTTCTCCCATCACTGGTGATCAGTGATCTGAGAAGCCACGCTGGGCAGGGAAGAGGCAGACATCTGCCTCTTCCCTGCCCCACCCAGCTTCTCCGATTACTGGCCCAGGGCCAGCAAAGGTGGCCAGGTCCTCCTATCACAGAAGCCAGCAAAGGCAGCCTGGCTTCTCTGAGCAAAAGCAGCTTGGTTCTCTGGCTCTTGGCTGCCACTGGGTTTCCAATTGCAGTCAGGGCAGGCGGCTTCTTCCCTCCTTCCCCTTTCGCCTCCTAGCATTGCACCTATGTATGCAAATTAACTGCCATCTTTGTTGGCAGTTAACCTCCAACTTGGCTGGCAGTTAATTTGCATATCGCCCTGATTAGCCAATGGGAAGGGTAGCGGTCGTACGCCAATTACCATATTTCTCTTTTATTAGATAGGATAGATATGTGCGACCAATTTGGCATGTCCTGCCCAATAGAATATTACCATTCACGGATGATACCTTGCCACTATTAGAATACCAGTGGCCAGGTGCATGGATTCATGCATGTTGAAAGGAAATTAATTAGAAGAAATACCATAATACTGCTATTTGCCCTTTCTCTATAATAGCAGTGTCAATCAAATGCAGATTGACAATGACAAATTGAAACACACTCATGCAATTGGCGCCAGTAAGAGCTTCATATGTATCACACATGCATGAGTCAACTTAGCCATATATATATATATATATATATATATATATATATATATATGGAATAAACTTGCTTAATTAGACCTGCAATCAGATTTAGCTAAACTTTTTTCAAGCCATTGAATCACCTTAACTTCTCCTCCAGGTAATTGTCAGCAACACAGCAGTAAATATCAACACAAAGCACATTATTATTGTAGTTCATGTGGGGAGAACAACGGCTAAAATATTTAACTGAAGCAATGTTTGACT
Source organism: Myotis nattereri (assembly GCF_964212035.1). Taxonomy (NCBI): domain Eukaryota; kingdom Metazoa; phylum Chordata; class Mammalia; order Chiroptera; family Vespertilionidae; genus Myotis; species Myotis nattereri. Next base: position 11,533,290 of record NC_138094.1, on the reverse strand, counting down.
TTATTCTGCACAGTGAGAAAACCTGAAGTCATTTTCAAGTTCCACCATTTCTTCCTTCTTTTCAGTCAGGTCAAGTTTCTAAGCTTGCAAAATCTCGGTTTTCAGGCTAATAATAGGATACCTCTCAGTCTACCAACTATCTACACCAGAGCTTTGAGTAAGTGGCAGGGCTTCGCAGGGTGACGCCCACTGCCCCATCTGTGATTAGAGGAGGCTTTTGTGGAGCCCACCCAGAAACAGCAGGCTGGGCCTGGCTAGGTGCCTTCTGTACCACATGCTCACATGACCAGCGCCTGTGCATGAGCCCACTGTGCCCCCACTCAGCACACCAGGGCCTTGTTGCATGCACCAGTGAGCAAGCACCTTGCCTGGACTCAGCAGGCTCTGCACCACCTGCTCCTTCACAGCACCAGTCTCAGAGCCAGGGGGCATCCAGAGTCAGGCTGTGTTGGGAGACTGAGGGGCTCCTGGGGGCAGCGCGCTTCCTCTCAGTTCCACTAGGGGGCCTTCAGCTGCAGGGCGCCTGAGGATTCACAGGGCTCCCCAGGGCCTTTGCACCAGGAAGGACAGGGCAAGCAGGATCATCCAGGAGGCTTTTAGCTTCACCTCGGTGCAGGAAAGTGGTGATACCCAGGACACAAGGGCACAGGAGGTTCAGCGGGCAGCTTTGGGGCTGGAGTGGGAGGACTTCATGCAGGTGGGGGAGGATGAGATCCTGGAGCTGAGGTTGGACACAGGCCAGGATGTTGGGCTTGATCTTCAGTGCAGGAAAGAGAAGGACTGGGTGTCTGAAGAGCAGTGTGTGCAGGGAGAGGAGAGGGAGGTGCAGCAGGGAACCCAGAGTGAGGAGCAAGGGGAAGACAAGGAGGGCCTGGGGGAGGTGTTCCAGGCACAGGCTCAGTTTATCCTGTGGACAGAGGGCCTTCTGCAGGTGGTGCCATGGCAGGCCAAGTGGGCAGGTGAGGAGGTTTTCCCAGATCTGCAGGTGGGGAGGCAGGAGGAGGTGGTGAGTGAAGAGCTGAGGCTGGAGGCACAGGATCCAGGTGACCCGCAAGGGAGTGACCACCAGGAGGAGGGGTGGATGGAGGAGCAATTAATTGCAGTAGAGCAGTTTTTCCTGCAGGGGGAGTGGAGGGCACCATGAAGGGAGTGGAACAGGTGGGAGAGGTGGAGCCTCAGTCCAAGGCCAAAGCAAAGCCAGAAGAAGAGCAGCCAGTGCAGCAGGAGGAGGCCCAGTCAGGGCCCAGGGCCAAGTTCACCTGGTCCCCTCTGGAGGTGCTCCAGTTTCTCCAATTGGAGATGGAGCCCATGAACGAGCAAGCCAGCAGGGCCTTCTCTCGGCTCAGGTGCAGGACTCGGCAGAGGCTCAAGCCCTATTTCGAACAGAGAAGCCTCAATATAAGGCGCATCCCTGGGTTCTGGCTCACAGCTGTATCCTTGAGGGTAGAGGAGCAGGATCACAAGGAGCATGGGACAGTGCAGGAGAACGGTGTAAGCGGGGATGGTTCCCATAGAAAAAAACATTGAGGACAATCTAGGGGCAGTGCATCCCGGTCTGGCCCAGGATCCTGGAGACACCCTCTGTCTTGTACAGGCACCATAGAAGCATTACCAGGGTGTCCAGGGGCAGAGCTCCAACGCAGAGGCACCATACACCAGAGGCTGATGCCCACAGACAGGGCTGTGTTGCACGGGCTGTTCTGGGACTAACACTGCCCTACAGGCCATCTGTATGTCCAGTTCCTCAGTCAGAAGCATGAATGTGTGATGTGTAACCTGTCAAACCCTCAGCACAACACAGTCTGGTGGGCATCAGGGTCTGTCAGGAAACAGAGTGGTGCTGTGCCCCTTTCTGCCCTTGATGGAGAAGGAGTGGCCTTAAGGGAAGGAGAGGCTAGGCCAGGCTGCTCTTTCTAGCTGGTCCATGCCCAGCTCCCAAGTTGCAGGTTGCTTGACCCACAGCAGTTTGTCAACCACCCAGAGTTGTCGGCAATGATCAGGGTCCAAGGTGAAAACATCCTTGGTCACATGATCAATTTGAAGGTCAGTCCACCTGCTCCAGGGAGTGGTGGAGGGCAGGTGGGTAAGTGGCCTGTCCCTGAAAACAGCTACAGGCTGGAGCCCTGGGCAGCGATTTCACTCCCTGGATCCACTTTCCTTCTGCAGGTGAGGGATGTCAGGCATCCCTGGGGTTGGTGCACCATTAGCCTGTACTTCTGCAGCAACCCCTATTTCCGCAACCATGTGATTGTGAAGAAGTATCTCATCACTCTCACAAGTAACAGGAGGCTCCCTGTATGGGCTGCAGCTGGTGGTGGGCAGGGATGGAAGGCCATGTGCCCAGCTTCACATACCCCTCTCCTGCAGGATACAGGTTGTCCAGTGCCACTCCGATTCAGTGGTACCAGCATTGTGAATGAGAAGCCTACAGCCACAGGCTCCAGGACAACAGCGCCAGCTTCTTCTACTGGTTCTCTGACAACAGCGTGGCAGGATCTGGCAGGATTGCTGAGGTTGGATGTCACTGGCCATGCCAGCATGCAGCTTCCTGTGTCCACCTGCTGCTTGCAATTCTATTCAGGTCCCAAAGGTCTCCTGTTTGCCCTACCAGATCATCAGCAAGGACCTGTGGCTCAATCCCCTGGATAACTATGAGAGGAAGATGGTCCCCAGAGTGGACAGGGCGGGTGAGGAGGGGCTGCCTGGGCTCTCCCCTGGTGTGCTGCCAGGTTCCTGGGCCATTACTTTTCTCTCACAGGGACACCTGGATGCTGGGAAGGATACAGCCTGTGACCCCCGGACCTCAGGGTGTGTGCCTGAGACAGGAACTACCAGCACAACAAGTGCAGTGCAATTCCAGATCAGGCAGGGGGGCTTAGGCAGGGGGAGAGAGTGTGCATGTCCATTGTCACTCAGAGTCAAAGCAGATTACCTCAGCTCCTCCTCTGAACTCTCCCTCTAGGCCACCCACAGCACCTTCAGGCCTTTCCACCTGCCCCTCAACAGGGGCTGCCATGACATGTTCTTCCTATACTCCTTTCCACAGGTGTCTGTGAATCTTCCTCATGCTGAGGCCTAGGCTGCTGCGCTGCCACACCACATTGCCCTGTTGCTGCTCACCACCATCTCCTATTTCCCCAAGGTCTCCTCTTACTCCTGGGGCCAGTGGGATCGGCCTGCTCCTTATCAGTATCTTAGGGGGCAAAGTGTGGGCCACAGAGCTGGAGGAATCCTTGTTTTGCAGCCTTGTCAGAGGTTCTTCAATCCTTTTATCCATTTAGGTTTTCCAAGGAGAATACCTCATTTGTTTACCCTCCCTAACTGGAAAACAGGGCAGCATGCCATGACGAAATAACACACTGCTTCATTTTGTATACAGTTCACTTCATAGACTTTATGCACATATGGTCATAGACACCCTGGGAAATTTAGGGCCATGAATATAACTCACCATCCAAACAGATTACTTTTATGTGTTTGTCATAAAATCAGACAAGAAATCCCATTTGCAGAACACTTTCTTCTGAAAATTTTTTGTAATGTTAGTGTTTAAGTTTTTACAAAAAGTAATATATATGTCTCTTTCTTTTTTTCTACTGACCTCCCCCTGGCCTCCCCTATTCCTAGTCACTTGTTCTCGTCACCCACTCCCAGTGTCTTTCCTCTGTTGGTCTGTTGGTTGTGCTTATATTCTGAATATTTTAACAATACAATATGTAAAATTTAAACATTTAAGTATATTGTAATTTAAATCAGCACTTATGAAACAACCTGGTATAATTCAAAACTGGCCTCCAATCCTGAAACTTCATAATGGTAACTAGAATTCTTGATGCCTCCCCCAAACCTACCATTTCCTTTTAGTCACCTTAAATAACAGAAGCCACATTCTTTACAATAAAATTTTGTCGGTACCTTATCATTTTTAATTTCAGTCTCTAATTCTTCTGTCACAGGGGCTTCCCCCCTGGCTCCCCAAGTGCCCAATCAGGTGAGCTACTGTACTGCATGAATCACTCTCTCTTGTGTACATGGTGTATCCTGTGATCGCCGCCAGCACCACACTTAGAACCTCTTACAGGAGTGTCCCATCAGCTGCTGGAGTAATTGCCGTGCCCCCATCATATCCATCTCTTGTGTGGCTGTAATAATCATCACAGGGACTGGACCACCATAAGTCAGAGGGGGCCTTCGTGCTGGTGGTGCCCATTTTTTTACTGGGATGTTGATCTTCCTTTTGTTTAATTGGATGAGTTCAGTATGAATTTTGGAGAATAGGTCCTCATCGGATATAACATTGGCAAATATCTTCTCCCAGGCAGTGGACTTCCTTGTTTTGTTGTTGTTGTTGTTCTTGTATTTGTTGGCTTCTTCTTCTCTGCAAAAGTGTTTTAATTTGACTTCATCCCATTTGTTTCTTTTCTCCTCAGTTTCCAATGCCCTAGGAGCTGTATCAGTAAAGGTATTGCTGAGACAGATGCCTGCTATTTTGCTGCCTATGGGTTCTTCTAAGATTTTCATGGTTACCCACTTATGTTTAAGTCTTTTATTCATTTCCAGTTTATACTTGTGTATGGTGTAAGTTGGTGGTCTAGATTAACTTTTTTGCATGTATGTATGCTATATGTCCAACACCAATTATTATTATGTTTTTATTTTGGCTTTGTAATATCTTCAATGAAACAAAATAAAATTTCCTCTGTTAATTGAGTCATGCTTTCTCTAAATCTGGCCTTTAAAAAAATCCCCTGGGGCACAATCCCATCCATTCTTTGATTTTCCTTCCACTGATCCCAAACCTCGGCTGTAGTCTGCATCCTTTCAAAGGAAAAAAGCAGACACTGAGTCCTCAGAGCCGCCCACTGCACGCTCCTGCCCTTGGGAGGTGCAGCGCCCATCCCCATCTGGACCTTGGCTGCCAGGGAGAGTCAAAGCCTGAGAATCAAAGTGGCAGCATATCATTGCCTTCTCTGGCCTGTCTCCAGCAGCACAAAACCAGTCCTCCCAGCCAGTGCTCTGGGGACAGACCATCAGGGCGATGTGGTGGCGCTGTCCCCTGGCAGCCGAGCATCCCAGGCTTCTCTTTGGGCAGGCCTGGGCCAGGGCCTTCGGGGATCTCTCTGTCCATGGTATAAAACCGAGTGAGATCAGACACAATGTTATCTATGATTGGCTTGGTAAGGTCTCCACTAAATACGTGCCACCATGGCTTCTCAGCCTTAGCCTTGGCGGGCACCTGGACCCCATAGACCTGCAGGGCCAGGTGGAGCACCGCCTCGGCTATGTGCTGAGCCTGGAACCGGACGCACAGCCCCCCCCACCCCCCCTCGTAGCTGTCCCGCAGCAGGGCCCAGCCAGTGATGGAGATGGGGGTCCGTTGCCAGCTGTAAGGATTCAGCCAGTTCTTGAGAGAAATCAGGTAGTGGAGCAGGTACCTGTGTGGGTACGGAAAGGAGACTTGGAAGCGCAGTACCCGCAGCACAAGGAGCTCGCACTGCACAATGCTGTCCCGGATCACCCAGAATCGGGAGTCCAGCTCCAAGGGCTCGCTGCCCAGGTGGAAGTACCTGTTGGACACGTTGATGATGTCGCGGCTTAGCAGGGGCTGTTCTTCCACTTTGCCAGCCACGTAAAGGGCAGACAATGCGACCAACTATGGGTCATAGGCGTCCACGTTGATCTCGCAGAAGAACTTACAGTAAATGGCACAGGCGGTTGCGAGGGGAACGGACTGCATCCCTAGCTTGACACCTGCCTCCATGATGAACCTTGTCACTTGTAAGTGCACCCTCGCCTGGGGTGTGGGCCACCCCTTGGTGCCCGGCGCCTCATCCTCCTCTCTGCAGCTGTCCAGGCTAAGTTCCTACATGGGACCCAGCCCAGAGGCCCCAGACCTTGTGGGAAGGGCAATAGTCTCTCTGCCTGTGATAGCCTAGTCTTAGCCCAGTGCACAGCCACCCTGCCTCGCCCAGCCCCGCCAGGCCCCACCCTGCCTCGCGGCCTCACCTGTCCCACCCCGCCTAGGCCTGATTGCCATCCAGGTTCCAACACCAATTATTGAAGACACTGTATGACTCCATTCTATGCTTTTGCCACCTTTGTCAAATATTAATTGAGTATAATGGTTAGGGTCGACTTCTATGTTCTCTGTTCTGTCCCATTGGTCTTTATGTCTGCTTTAGTGCCAGTAACAGGCAGTTCTGAGAATGGTGGCTTTGTAATATAGCTTGATATCTGGTATGGTTATCCCTCCAACTTTGTTCTTCTTTGTCCAGATTGCGGTTAACTCTTTGGGGTCTTTTTTTAAATCCATAGGAATTTTTGGAAACTTTCTTCTAGGTCTGTGAGATACGCCATTGATATTTTAATGGGGAATACCTTAAAACTGTACATTGCTTTGGGTACTATGAACATTTTTAATGATGTTGATTGTACCAATCCATGAATATGGTATGTTCTTCTATTTGCTTTAGTCTTCCTCTATCACTTTTTTTCAATTTCCTGTAGTTTTCCAAGAACAGCTTTTTACCCCCTTAGTTAAGTTTATTCCTAGGTTTCTTAAATTTTTGTTGCACTGCTAAATGGCATTTTTGTTTGTTTGTTTCTATTTCTGAGTTCATTATCCGTGTATCAAAAAGCCATAGAATTCTGGGTGTTAATTTTGTACCCTGCTACATTGCCAAATTCATTTGTTAAATCTCCTAGTTTTTTTGATGGAGTCTTTAGGTATTTCTATGGACAATACCATGCCATCTGCGAATTATGACAGTTTTACTTCTTCTTTTCCACTTAGCATGCCTTGTTTGACTTCTTCTTGTCTGACTGCATTGCCTAGCACTACCAGTACTCTGTCGAACAGAAATGGTGAGAGTGGGCATCCCTGTCTTGTTCCTCTTCTTAGAGTAATTGTTTTTGCCTGTTGAGTATGATGTCTGTAGGTTTGTCAAATAAGGCTTTTATTATGTTGAAGTATGATCCCTCTATGCCCTGTTTGCTTAGAGTTTTTCTCAAAATTGGGTGTTGGATTTTGTCAAATGCTTTTTCTGCATCACTTTATATGACTATGTGGATTTTTACTCTCAGTTTGTTTATGTGATGTATCATGTTTATTGATTTTCTGATATTGTACCATCCTTGCATCCTTGAGAAAAATCCTACTTGGCCATGGTGTATGATCTTTCTGATATACTGCTGGATCTGATTTGCTAAGATTTTGTTGAGGATTCTGGCATCTTTGTTCATGAGGGATATTGGCCTGTAAGTCTCTTTCATTGTGTTGTCTTTACCTGGTTTTGGTATTAGGGTGATACTGGCTTCATAGAATGATCTTGAAAGTGTTCCTTCCTCTTGGATTCTTGTAGAAGTGTAAGCAGGATAGGTTTTAGGTCTTTGTTGAGTTTTTGGTAAAACTCCCCTGTGAAGCTGTCTGACCCTGGCTTTTGTTTGCTGGTAGCTTTTTGATGACTGCTCTAATTTCTTCCATAGTTATTGGCCTTTTGAGATGTTTTGATTCTTCCTGATTGGGTTTTGGAATGTTGTATTTTTCTAGGAACATGTCGATTTCCTACGGGTTGTCTAGTTTGTTGGAGTTGAGTTGTCCATAGTATTTTTTAACAATCATTTATATTTCTGTGGGGGTCTGTTGTTATTTCGCCTCTATCATTTCTGATTTTGTTTATATGGGTCCTCTCTCTCTGCTTCTTGGTGAGCCTGGCTAGAGGTTTGTCAATCTTGTTTATCCTTTCAAAGAATCAGCTCTTGGTTTCATTGATATTCTGTATTTTTTTGGTCTCTATGTCATTTTTTTCTGCTCTAATCTTTATTATCTCCTTCCTTCTGCTCACTCTGGGGTTTTCATGTTGCTCTCTTTCTAGTTCTTTGAGTTGTAGAGTTAGATGATTTACTACCATTTTTCTTGTTTTTTGAGATAGGCCTGTAGAGCTATACACTTCCCTCACAGGACTGCTTTCATTGTGTCCCATAGGTTTTTGATTGTTGTGTTTTCATTGTCATTAGTTTCCAGGATGTTTTTCATTTCTTCTTTGATCTCATTGGTAACCAATCAATATTGAATAACATGCTATTCAGCTTCCAGTGTTTGAGTATTTTGGATGGTTTTTATTGTAGTTTATTTCTAATATTATGCCATTGTGGTCTGAGAAGATGCTTTCAATCTTCTTGAATTTGGGTAGACTTTGTGACACAATACGTGGTCTACTTTTGAAAATGTCCTATGAGCACTTCAGAAGAACATATATTCCCTGGATTTGCGGTGAAATGTTCTGAAGATGTCAATTAAGTCCATCTGATCTAGTGAGTCATTTAGGATTGCTGGTTCTTTGCCAATTGTTTGTCTAGAGGATTTATCCAGTGATGTCAGTGGTGTATTAAAGTCCCTTACTATGATTGTATTGTTGTCGATCTCTCCCTTGATGTCTTCCAGGAGCTTTTTTTTATGTATTTGGGAACTCCTGCATTGGGTGGATATATGTTTATCAGGGTTATAGCCTCTTGTATTGATCCCTTTATTATTATGAAGTGGCCTTCTTTATCTCTTGTTATGGCCTTCACTTTGAGGTCTATTTTGTCCGATATAAGTATTGCTACCACAGCTGTTTTTTTTTTTTTTTCTTTCATTTCCGTTTGCCTGAAAGATATTTTTCCATCCCTTCACTTTCAGTCTCTGTGAGTCCATTCTTCTGAGGAGGGTCTCTTGTAGACAGCACATATATGGGTCATTGTTTTTTATCCATTCAGCCACTTGATGTCTTTTGATTGGAGCATTTAGTCCATGTATATTTAAAGTTATTATTGAAAGGTACTTGTTTGTAGCCATTTCTATTTTTTGTGCCTGTTTTCTTTCTTAGCTTTGTCTTTCTTCTTTTTTTCACCAGTCCTTTTAGCATTTTTAGCATTGCTGGCTTGGTGGTGATAAACTCCCTTAGCCTTTTTTTGTCTGTGAAGCTTCTTATTTCCCCTTCAATTCTGAATGATAGCCTTGCTGGATATAGTATTCTTGGATTCAGTCCTTTGCTTTGCATCACTTTGTTAATTTCCATCCATTCTTTTCTGGCCTGATGTGTTTCTGTTGAGAAATCATTTGATAATCTAATGGGAGATCACTTGTATGTAACTTTCAGTCTCTCTCTTGTAGCCTTTAAGATTCTCTCTATGTCCTGAACATTTGCCATGGTGATTATGATGAGTCTTGATGTGGGTCTTTTTGGGTTCACATTGTTTGGAACTCTGTGCTTGTGTGACTTTTTTCTTCCCCACCTGAGGGAAGTTTTCGGATATTATTTCTTCCAATAGGTTTTCTAACCCTTGTTCCTCTTTCTGTTGTTCAGGAACCCCTATTATTCGCATGTTGTTTCGTTTCATGTTGTTCCATTGTTCCCTTAGGCTCTCCTCCTGTCTTTGAATTTTTTTTCTCCAATTGCAGTTCAGTTTGGGTGTGTTTTGCCTCCCTGTCTTCTAAGTCGCTAATTCAGTCCTCTGCTTCTCCTAGTCTACTATAGAAACTTTCAATGGTGTTTTTTATTACAGCTATAACACTCTTCATTTCTTCTTGGTTCTTCCATAATTTATTGATTTTTTTTCATTCGTTTCTTTTTGATTCTTATATAAGTTGATGGTTTTTTTCTTCTGTTTCTTCTATGTTCTTGCATAAGTTGTTTATTTTTTCCTCCATCTGGTTTATGGATTCTAGCACCCTTAATCTGAATTCTTTGTCTGTCAAGCTGCATGCCTCTGTTTCACTTAGCTGCTTTTCTGGTGAGTCCTCCTTTTCTTTCCTTTGGGGGTTTCTTTGTCTACCCATGTTTGATCTCACCGACATATCTAGATGTTGAGTCATTCAGGAGCTGCTCCTTGGGTGGCAGTGGCTCCTCGAGTTGTGGTTGCTCCTCAAGCAGTTGTGGTAGCAGCTGCTCCTCAGTTGGCAGCCGCTCCTCTGGTGGGTGCTGTTCACAGCTGTGGTGGTTCCTCTGCCTGGTGCGGGGAAGCTTCACACGCAGCTGCCGTTCCTCAGACGAACGATGTGCTGATCACGAGGTATCTGTTCTTTGGATGGGGGTGGGCTACACACGCAGCTGCTACTCCTTGAACTGGGGCGGACTGCTCACATGGCTGCTGATCCTTCGATGGGGGCTGGATGCACGCTGCTGTTGTTCCTCTGATGTGGTGTGCTGCTTGTTGGGCTACTGCTCCTAGGACTTGGACAGGTTGATTGCAAGTCTTTTGCTCCTCAGACAGGAATGGGCTGCTTGCAAGGCTGCTGATCTTTGGACGGGCGTGAGCTGCACGCGTGGCTGCTCCTCCTCGGATGGGGATGCGCCACTCACCCGTCTGCTGCTCGTCAGACAGGTGCAGGCTGTTGTGGCTCTGCTCCTCGGACCAGTGCGTGCTGTGTAGGACTGCCGCTCCTCAGACGTGGGCGGTCTGCTCGTGTCGCTGCTGCTCCTTGGACAGGGTTGGGCTGCTGCTCCTCCAGTGGGGCATGGCCACTCACAGAACTGTTGCTTTTCAATGGGGGTGGGCTGCCCATACAGCCTCTGTTCCTTGGATTGGACAGAGTGCTCGTGTGGCTGCTGCTGCTTGGACGATTCCAAGATGCTTGTGCAGCTGCTGCTCCTCAGACTACTGCAGGGTGTGCACAGCTGCTGCTCCTCGGATGGGGGCGGGCTTCACAGGGCTGCTTTTCCTCAGATGTAGGAAGATTGCTCCAGTGGGTGCTCTTCCTTGGACAAGTCAGACTGCTCACATGGTTGCTGCTCCTCAGAAGGGGAAGCAGGCCGCTCACACAGCTGCTGCTCTGTGGACGGGGCAGGTCACATGAGGCTGCTGCCCTTAGGCTCGAGGTAGGCTGCTCATAGGGCTGATGTTTCCTGGACAAGTGCGTGCCACTCACGTGACTGCTGCTCCCGTGGTTGAAAAAATAATGTGAAAAGAAGTAGGAAATAAAGGAATAAACAAAAAAAAGGAGAATAAAGAAAAATGCAAGAAAAAAGCTAACAAATAATAATAATAATAATAATAATAATAATAATAATAATATTAAAATGAAAAATTGAAATGTCATTCCTTAGGTTGGCTTAAGATCCCAGGTTTCAGAAATGTCTGTGCTTTTTGTTGTTGTTGTTGTTGTTGTTTTTGTTGTCATTGCTGGGACTGAAAGCCCTGCTATAGGCCAGACCCTGATAAGTCCCAGGGACTAATCATATTATTTTAATCCTTCATCTCATTCAGGGTGGAATCTGGATGTGGCTGTTCTCCTTGCCTGGGGCCTGGACGGAGGAATTATAGCCTCAGTAGAAAATGGTTGCCCAAGTCCTAGGCTCAGGGGTGACTCAAAACTCAATTTACTGCCACTTCTCCTGGCACACCTTCTCTTCCCAGCCTCTCCCCAGATTCCACTTGTCCTCACCTTCTCCCGCTCTTCAGCACAGGTGAGTGTCTGTATCCGAAATGTCCTATGAACAGGGTTCAGTGAAAACAAACAAACAAACTCCAGCCACAGAAACGGGGAAGGCTGAGTTTCTGTAAGCTCCTCTTTTACGGGCACGGCATGGTCTGGTCAACACTTCAGGCTGCCCCTTTAGGCTCAGTCCTCCATAATTATGGAAACCAGATCTCAAATCTCCCTGCACCAACAGTCCCGCGGATCTCTTTTCCACAGTCAGGAGCTGTGCCTGTCCCAAGAGTCGCGGCTGTGTGCTGCGTGGTCTCCCTCCTACCCTCTGGGCTCAGAGGTGTGGCAAACTTTCCTGCCCAGATCCCTGGTTTTTACCTTACCAGAGGAACTCTGCCCTTCCCTGCTGCAAACTGTTTCACCACCTGAGTGTACTTCGCCAATTCGGGGTGGGTGTTACTAGTTTCAGCTGCTCACTCCATTTGCTCCAGGACAAGCCCTGGGACGCTTCTGCTTATTCCGCCACAATCTTGGCTTCTCGAGATTTATTTTTTCAAATATAATTATTGATCCCCTAGTTTCCCCCCTGCCTTTGCCTGAAAAATATTTTCTCTCCTTCCACTTTCAGTCCGTGTGAGTCCCTTATTATGAGGTGGGTTTATCATGGACTGCATACATATGGGTCTTGTTTTATTATAATTTTAGCCATCCTATATCTTTTGAATGGAGTGTTTATTTCATTTAGGTTTAAGGTTATTTTGATAGGTACTGATTTGTTGCCACTTTTTTCTTTATGCCTGTTTTTCTTCTGTCTCTTCTATTCCTTCTTTTTACAACTTTCTGTTTAGCATTTCTTGCATTGATGGTTTCGTAGTGAAACATTCCCTTAGATTTTTTTTTCTGTGAAGAAACTGAATTCCTCTATAGTTTTGAATGATAGCCTTGCTGGATAAGTATTCTTGTATTCAGTCCCTTGTTTTGCATCACTTTGTATATTTCCTTTCATTCCCTTCTGGCCTGATGTGTTTCTGTTAAAAATCATTTGATAATATAACAGGAGAGCGTTTGTAGGTGACTCTCTCTCTCTCTCTCTCTCTCTCTCTCTCTCTTGCAGCCTTTAAGGTTCTGTTTGTGTCGTTATTGTTTGCCATTATAATTACAATGTGTCTTGGTATAGGTCTTACTGGGTTCATCTTGTTTGGGACTGTCTGTGCTTGTGTGACTTTTTCTTCCCAAGATCAGGAAGGTTTTGTGATTATTTCTTCTAATAGGTTTCCTAATCCTTGTTCCTCATCTTGTTCCTCTGACACATTATACACATGTTACTTTGTTTCATGTTGTCCCCAGTCTCCCTTAAGATATCCACCTGCTTTTTATTTTTTCTCTCCAATTGCTGTTCAGATTGTGTTGTTCAGGGTTGTTACTCTGCCTTGTCTCCTAAATCGCTGATTTAATCCTTTGCTAATTCTAGTCTACTATTGAAACCTTCCATCGTATATTCTATTGTAGCTATTATCAATTTTTTTCATTTTCCTTGATTCTTATGTAAGTTGTGGATTTCCCATGCATCTGATGTATAAACTGTATGACCCTTATTCTGAATTCCTTTTCGAACATATTGTATGCCTCCATTTAGTTGCGTTTCCCTTCTCGGCAATTCCTCCTTTTCTCTCCTTTGGGGGTGGTTTGTTTGTCTCCCCATTTTAGCTATCATTGCAGAACCTTTGGTGCCAGGGTGCGAGGGGCCAATGGCCACAGAGTGGATCGGCAATTCAGTTGTGCACTCCGAGTCTCACAGGAGGCAGTGGCGTTGGTGGGGGGCTGAAGTCCCGGTGTCCGTGGGCCTGCTGCTGCCATAAAAAGGTCTTTGGCCAGAGTGGCTCTAGGATCACAGGTGATGTCTGAGGCCCATCTGGGTGGAGGTGAGGCTGGGTTCCTAGTCATAGCAGCTCTCCCCTTCAAGATGGCTTGTTTTCTTAGAACCATATTTAACAAACAGTGTATAACATATAAATACTAAAGACTGTGCAAGAAGCCAATTAAAAATACAATGGAGAAAAAATCAGAACTATGTAAATACAGATTTTCAGTCATACTGGACATTTTTTTCTGTCATTTTAACTGAAGAAATAATAAAAGTAAGAAAACTGAGAGGGGGTAGAGGAGGAATAAAGTACCTAATCATTTTGAATGAATGATTGTTTGTTTTAAAAAATAGTTTATGTAAGCCGGGTGCACTGGAAAAAATGAAATAGATGTTGTCAAAACAAAAATGAAGTAACTGACACATTCTAAAAAGTAATCCACATTGCCCAGCAAGTATTGCTCAATGGTTGAGGATAGAATTGTGAACTAAGATGTCTCATCATCTATTCCTGGTCAGGACAAATTCCCAGGGTGCTGGCTGATTCACCAGTTTGACACATTTAAGGAAGCCGCTGATCAAAATATTTCTCTTTTATCTATGTTTCCAACTCTCTATCCCTTTCCCTTTCTCTCTCTCCAGAAAACCAAGAATAAGCCTATTAAAAGACAAGAATGGAATGTATCTGTTTTCCCCTGGAATGTGAGACATTTTAGTGCTTATTACTAGAGGTCTTTGGAGGACTTTTATTAACCAACATATATGGTTCTGTGTTGAATACCTCAATGGAATATTGGTAATAATGAAGTGTTTCATACTTACCATGGAAAAGGACTCTATCATTTTTGAAGGAAATGCTTGGTTTGGGAGAAGAATTTGAGGTAGATCTTGATTTTAGTTGCAATAATTAGTAGGTTTCTAACAGTTGTTCACTTGTTCAGGTTAAATGTTATGTAATGTTCATATTATGTGTACTCATTTTAGTCTGTGGATGGAAAAACAATTGAAGTAGACTACACCAAGAAACCATCTTTTCAAAGTGGGGATGGGCAGAGGGCACCACTTCCATAAAGAAATAGAGGTGATGTAAGAAGTCTGAGAAGTGGAAGAGGAGGAAGTAAGAGAAGGAAAAGGACATCCCTCAGGTGGAAAACACTTAGGTAATATTTCAAAATCTAGGGATGGTAGGAGATCTGACTTAGGTAAACATATATTACAATATGAAAATGAGGTATCATAGACTTCTGTAGCTGAAGCCTATGTGATCATATTGACTCCTATAAGTTCAATAAAAAGTGCAGAAATGGTCAGTAACTCAAATGTTTTTAAAAAATTAAAGAATAAAGATATGAGCATGAAACCATTATTTATATGAAAACAGTAACATTGAATGAAGAGATACACCTCAATTTCATTTATATCTTTAAAAGCAAAAGAAATGATACCATTCGTTAGATTGAGAATGTATACTGATGATCAGTATGATTTGTAATTGCTAAAGAGGCATAGCACTTATAATAATGAATGAAATATGTAATGTGTGAAACACTCCTAATCACCTTCTAGGGATAGGATTTAAACCTCAAGCTAAATTCAGTCTATTTTAGCATTACTGTTTGCCTCTAGTGACTTCAATATTTCTCCGAAGAACTCAATTCTATTGATATAATGTTAGTATGTTACACTTTGGGAACAAGAAGCTATGTAGGTTTAAAATGAAGATTCATACTTACTGAACTACTAAGAATCTGTTCTGAAAGTACACTTCTTTCGTCTCAAAAAAAGCACATCAGTTCACCTTAGAAAATTCCCATTGAAATAAAAGTTACTCTAACTATATAAACTTCAAAGACACACACTTCATTTAGAATTGGATTTGAAATACTAGCTTTGAGTATAGGAATGTGCAACCCTGTACTGTGTAAAATAATCTCTATTATTATTTTGATAAGAGGATCTTGTACCTATATTTGGTGTAGAGAACTTTCCATTTGGAAACTACATAAGGGAAATGTCTATAGTATTAAATAGATTCACCAAGGGGTCTCTGACTCAGGAAAAGGCTAAAAACCAATGATTCACCAAGTTTATTGGTCTTTCTTTCTTTCTTTCTTTCTTTCTTTCTTTCTTGTATATGAGGAATATGAAACATGAATAAAAATGTTGATGAGCTATTTTCAGGGAAGTTGTCTTGTAATTAATTTATCTATTTACTTATTTTACTGACTATGAAAGGAAGGTATATTCAATTCAATATATCTGTAGCAGGAAAAGTTGGTTTCATATTAACCAGTTTTCCCAATTTCAAAGATTTAGTGTCCATTTGTGATAATTAGGTGTGTGACATTTCACGGGAAATTTCCTAAAGTGTTATTGCAGAGTTTGTGCAAGATGAAGGTGGATGTTCCTGTTTTTCCCACCGAGGTGATACTGAGAAGAGTTTGCCAGTTCATATTGGGCCACATATGAGGATGCTCTTAGTTCTTCTTTCCCATGACAAATTACAGAATTGGAAGATAAGCCTATTTTCTATTTAAAATTGATAAGAGTGATTTTTAATTATGTATTATTCAACATGTTTACTTTAAATACTATTAAAATAGAGTATAGTTTTCTGATCAAAGAATTATTTTATAAATGAACTGTAGGAATTATATGATAACATTCGTTAAATAACACTTTTTTGTAATGCATGTTTTGACTTTTTACATTTTAATTTTTAACTATGACGTTACACGTTTTAAAAGCTTTTATTGAGATGAAACTAATTTAAATACTAGTTGAGACTATTACCTTGTATCTTTAAAATAACTTCTTTCACTTACCATAACTGGATACTCTGCATTCAAATTCCGGTGTGTGTTTCTGTGTGTGTGTGTGTGTGTGTGTGTGTGTGTGTGTGTTGTTTTGTTTTTTGGCACATATATATAATGCTGCTTCAGTTCTTTCTCAGTTATCCAAACTGATTTTCAATAACTCTGAGCACTGTACTGAAGACATGTAAAGATAGAATTTTATCATTTTGGGCTAACCAGCATGCTTATGACCATCATCCTGTTTGGTAAAAATTTATACACAATAACCAGACTTGACCATTTAACAAATGTTGACCCTACTCAAGTAGAATGATGTTATTTATAACAAAGAGGATGGCAGACATAAAATTAATCTTCACAGCAGTGGCTCCATGGGTGGGTTTTCTTCTACTGAAAAGGGCTCCATCTTCAAGAAGTTGGGATCCTCCACCAACAAGACCTGCCCATTCTGTTCCAAGTCAAAGCATTACTGGGGTGGGAAGTCAAGATAAATGGTACAGCCTTTCATGGATTAGAGTAATGAGCTGTTTTAAAAGGAATGCTGCACTTTAATTTCAGGAAGCCATGTGGAAAGTGAGTAGTGGATGGGCATCTGTACTGAACACTACATTATTGTTTCATTGTTAGGAAATAATTCTTCATCTTCTGATTAGTGAGGTAATAAGTAGATAACACCAGAGTGAGGAATGCATTCCTTTTAATCCACGTTGATACAGTGTCACTCTTTTTTATATTTACTTTTTTTAATATTTTAAGAAAAATGGTTTTAGTGTCATAATGTTACATTCAATAAATGTTAATATTTCCAGAAAAACTATTTTAAATGTAATAATTTTACATGTAATAAGCATTACCATTCCAAGATTAACAATTTTAAATATAATAATACTGGAGACCCAGTGTACAAATTCTTGCATGGGAGGTGTCCGGCATGCACACCCCAATCGCCGGGTTGGCCATGGGGAGGCGATGCAGGTGTTTGGCTGGCTGGCCCCACCCCGATCGAGCGGGGGGTCAGATGGGGGAAGATGAAGGTCAGTGGAAGGGGCTGTGGGAAGCTTACTGGCCGGCGGGTCCTCGATCATTGAAGGGGGGTGGGGTGTTGGACAGAACAGTGTGGGACTGGCTAAAGGGTGCAGCTGGGGACAAATAGCTACACCGTCCCACCCCATGGTTGATCTCCTGGTCAAACTCCTGTTTGAAGGGACAATTTGCATATTAGGCTTTTATGATATAGTGTTACATGCAATAAAAATTAATATGTTAAGAAAAAAAATTAAATATATATTACCAAAACAGTGCAAACCTGTTTTATCACAAAAGTTGTAGAAATTACTAAATATCTGAAAATAATAGGATTCCTTCTATTATATTCTAAAACATTTTTTTTTTTTACTCTGGCTCTGTTTTATTCATCTGTTTATTCTTTTATTTTTTGAAATATTTTTTACTGATTTCAGTGAGAAAGGGTGAGGGAGAGAGAGAGATAGCAACATCAATGATGAGTGAGAATCATTGATCCCCTGCCCGCTGCATGCTTCAAACTGGGACCAAGCCTACAACCCAGACATGTGTCTTTGGCCGGAATCAAACCTGAGACCCTTCAGTCTGGAGGCCAATAATGTATCCATAGTTCCTAACCAGCTAGGGATAATTTTTCTTTATGGATTAAAGTATTACATATGTGTCCTTATCCCCCATTGGTCCCCCTTGCCTCCTACTCATGTCATCACCCCCACTGGTGTCTGTGCCCATTAGTCAGGCTTATATGCATGTCTATAAGTCCTTTGGTTGATCTCTCCCCCTAACCCCACCTTCCCCTACCTTCCCTGCAGCAACATTTTGCAGCAAAGATTCAGGATCTGGAAAAGTGGATGAACTCAAATGAATACACCTAGACAACAATTACAAATTTAGAAGGCATGGGGGATACAGGTAAAGACATTTCTCTCTATTGCAGAGGCTCTCTGAAACCCAGGACCCATCAGCTTTCATTTACTTGAATACACATTTGCCCTTGAGCAAAACAAACAGGCATATCAATGGTAAAGTTTGGTAAACAATAAAAGTATTATCATGGTAGGAGGTTGCTTTCAGCCATTTTGTCAACAGCAGGGTAACAAAATGCTGATTTTCAGCCATGCTGAATGTCAAAGTCCATTTGCCTTCTGTGGACTTCTCACATTGATATGTTAACTACTGTTGGTCTTTGCTCCAACATTTGCCCCTTTTTGCTTTCTTAATTAATTTAGAAAGGTGTATGCCATTTGCTGGGCTCACATCCTTTTAAGACTTTTCATTCTGCATCTTCAGACTGGAAGCAAACATAGAAGAACAAGAAAGAAAGACAATACTGGTTATTCTAAAAAGGAAATGTAGGGAGATTTGATGACAAGGATTGAGTTCTTTCATGTCCTTTTAAATATTATTGTCAGGTATTTAAGGAATTCATTCATAGTAGGATTCTTTGGGGGCCATTAGTTTTTTATGGATCATTTTCCCAGTCACTGTTAGCTTGTGACATGACAGCAATGATGTTCAAGTACTGGATGGTGGACAAATGGTGAGAAATGACAATGCAGGTCTGACCTTTTTTGGCTTTGTTATGGGGAACCTGCACCAATGCACAGCTGATGAGTGCTAGCATGGCAAGCCGTCTTCCCCATCCCCCATCTGGATGTTTCTCCTCTGACTCCTCAGCGTCTTTCTTGGGGCCACTGATATCTGTGGTTGGCGTAGTCTGGTCAGTTCCTCTCTCAGATTAAAGTTGCAGGAATTGGAGGAGTTTTCTGGAAATAACACAAGTATATCCTCGACCAAAGGTTTATAAAGGGACCCTTCTATAAACCAGACTTGGTATCTTTCCATTTAACTAGAGCATTTTCCTTTAGCTTATTCTTTCACTAGTGTCTTTCCATGGGTGTCTTGCCATCAGCATTACAAGGGAAAAATTCAAAGTAATTAAATGTAGTGTACTTGGTGTAGTGTATTTACAGGAGATTTCTTCACAATTCCCCCACTTTCGTTTTTCATGTTGGGATTTAGAGGCCCTTGTAGCAGATATAATATGCAAGGGGGACATTTCTTGATAATCTGTTTTGCCTGCTGTACAATATTTTGGCAGACTAGTGTAAAAGTTGATGAGATTCCCCTGGCCTGTTTAATAAAATAACTAACTGATAGGCATATTCATTTCCTTTTGTTAAAGGACCAGGACTTGTTCAAAGAGTATAGATAGGCATCAGTCACTGAGCCATTTAAATTGAGTAGTTGCAGTTCTGTTTACCAGGCTGGCAGCATAGGCAGATAAGAGATAATATTAAGAGGCTTTTGAAAATCCTGCAAGTCAGCCTTGATCGTTTCTAATTCGATTCATTTTTTTTTTTAAGTTTAGGAATAATTCAGTTTATCGTTCCCAGTATATTGTGAGAAGGGTACAATGTTCATCAGGAAACAGTTAATGGGGGAAAACACAAAAAAAGCAATGTCCAGGTACCAAGATTGCAGTGCTTACCACTAAGGAATTTAACATTAGTCAAAAAGTCTTGAAATCTCTTGTTAATAGCCCGATAATTAATTAAACTGCTATAAATATATTCTCCCTCGCCCCAAAACTTTTTATTCTAAAAATATTCAGTAAGAAAAGTTGAAATAATACAGTGAACACCTGTTTCATCTAAATCTAAGAGTTGTTAAGGTCTAGCCTGTTTTGCTCAGTGGATAGAGCATCGGCCTGCAGACTGGTCCTGCGTTTAATTCCAGTCAAGGGCACATACCCAGGTTGCGGGCTCAATCCCTAGTAGTGGGCATGCAGGAGGCAGCCAATCAATGATTCTCTTCTTACCATTGATGTTATTGATGTTCCTCTCTCTCTCTCTCCCTCTCCCTTCCTCCCTAAAATCAATAAAAAATGTTTTAAAAATAAACAAATAAATCTAACTGTGGTTACCATTATGCCATATCTGCTTCTGTGGATGTGAGGGATTTGAGTGGGGGGTGCTGACTACCTGAAAATCCCCCACATAATGACTTCATCATGCATTTCCCCAAAATAAATATTCTCTCCTATACACCACAAAACCATCATCTTGCCTAAGAAAAAATTTTTCTAACATCGCCTAATATTCAGACCATTTGCAACTTTTTCAAATTTTCTCCAAAATGTTTTTTTAAGATAATTTTCTAGAACCAGGACTCAATCAAAGTTCACTCAAAATGGTGCAAAAAATATTGCATTGGGTGATGTCCTTTAGTCTCTTTTAACCTAGAATAGGCCCCACCTTTTTCCCCCCTCCATGACTCTTTTTTTATTTTTTATTTTTACTACTGTTCTTTTTTTAAAAAAATTAATTACATCTTTATGGTTCAGATTATTACATTTGTTCCTCTTTTTTCCCCCCATAACTCCCCTCCACCCAGTTCCCACCCCACCCTCCTCCATCACTCCCCATCCACTGTCCTCATCCATAGGTGCGCGATTTTTGTCCAGTCTCTTCCCACATCCCCCTCACCCCTTTGCCCCCCAAGAATAGCCAGTCCACTCACTTTCTATGCCCCTGATTCTATTATAATCACCAGTTCATTCTGTTCATCAGATTATTCACTTTATTTTCAGATTCACTTGTTGATAGATGTGTATTTGGTGTTCAAAATTTGTATCTTTACCTTTTTCTTCTTCTTCCTCTTCTTAAAGGATACCTTTCAGCATTTCATAGAATACTGGTTTGGTGGTGATGAACTCCTTTAGCTTTTTCTTATCTGTGAAGCTCTTTATCTGACCTTCAATTCTGAATGATAGCTTTGCTGGATAAAGTAATCTTGGTTGTAGGTTCTTGGCATTCATCACTTTGAAAATTTCTTGCCACTCCCTTCTGGACTGCAAAGTTTCTGTTGAGAAATCAGCTGACAGTTGTATGGGCACTCCCTTGTAGGTAACTGACTTTCTTTCTCTTGCCGCTTTTAAGATTCTCTCTTTGTCTTTTGCTCTTGGCATTTTAATTATGATGTGTGTTGGTGTGGTCCTCTTTGGATTCCTTTTGTTTCAGGTTCTCTGTGCTTCCTGGACATGTAAGTCTATTTCTTTCATCAGGTAGAGGAAGTTTTCTGTCATTATTTCTTCAAATAGGTTTTCAATATCTTGCTCTCTCTCTTCTTCTGGCACCCCTATAATTCGGATGTTGGTACGCTTGAAGCTATCCCAGAGGCTCCTTACACTATCTTCGTATTTTTGGATTCTTTTTTCATTTTCTTTTCTGGTTGGGTGTTTTTTGCTTCTTCGTATTTCAAATCTTTGCCCTGATTCTTGCAATCCTCTAGTCGGCTGTTGGGAGTCTGTATAATATTCTTTATTTCAGTCAGTGTATGCTTAATTTCTAATCGGTCCTTTATCGCAACCTCGAGGGTCTCATTAGATTTCTTGTAGACCTCATTAAGTTTATTGGCAGTTTCTAGAAAATTCTTGAAAAACCTTAAAAGTGTGGTTTTGAACTCTATATCCAATAGTTTGCTTTCCTCCATTTCTATCATTTGTGTCCTTCTTCTTTGTCTCCGCATTTTTTATGCTTCCCTGTGTTGATAAAGTGGTTTTCTGTGCTGAGTGTCCACTAGGGCCCAGTGGTTCAGCCTCCCCAATTACCTGAGGAGGACACTCTTGGTGCACCCCCTTGTGGTCTTTGTGCACAGTCTTGTTGTAGTTAAGCCTTGATTGTTGTAGTTATCACTGGGAGGAATTGACCTCCAGGCCAATCGGCTGTGAGAATCAGCTGTGTCTGCAGAGGGAGAACCTCTGTGCTGGACACACCCCTCTGGGGCAAGACTTGCTTCAATGGGGCTTTGGTGCTCACTGAGTATTCCCCCTGAGTGCAACCCAAGCATGTGCAATGACAGCAAATTAGATTTTTTCTTCCTTTCCCTTACTCTCTGAGTATTTTTACTATGAACTTGATTTTTATTTATTTAACACTTTGCAACCAAATATAATCATGTGCTAATATAGTCTTATAGCCTTAAATTTAAGTCTTATAAATTTTTTTGGCAATAACTAATTGAATTACTCAAGTGTTTAAATATTACCATTAAATGGATAAAGAACAGTGCAAAAAAATGATGATATAGAAAATAAATGAAATGTTTATTTCCCTACCATTATCTTCACTATATGTTAAAACATATATCTAGCTACTGGGATCATTATATATTGTTTTTATTATTTCTGTTAAATTTTAGGATAAAAGCTTTGTTTTTTTAAAAAAAATTACTCAATAATCAATCAAATACTAAAATTCCAATCAACTCACCTGTTGAACAGGACTATCAACTGTAAAGGCCTTGTAAAGAGCCAATGCCTGGCTTTTACTTCCTTTGCTCCAGATCACCATATTTCCAGCCACATAGAGTTCCCCGTCATCATCCACTTCTCCAATTTCATTTCCACCTCTCCTTAACTGGCAGCTTTCCTTAAAAATTTACATATGTAAGACATGTTTACGCGGTTTTTATTTCTTTTGCAACATTATGGAGCAAGATTTATTAATTAAAATTGAACAGCAATCCAGATACAAGTCTCCTACTCTGTCTGTGGAGTAAGACTCAGTCCATGCCCAACTCTTAGGTTTAGTGCCACTGATTAACAGAGGAGGGGGTGTGGGTGTATGTATCATACTGTATCTTACAGGATTTCAAAAATGGGAATTTACCTCAATAATTCTCTATATTAAGTATTTTATTATTACATTACCATTTTATGCTGCCAAAAACATAAATAAACAAAAACTAGACCTTACCTATATATCAAAAAATTAAACCAACATTCTTGGGAGACTAAAGACATATTAAGCATATGCGGGGTGAAGCAGAGATGGCAGTGAAGTGCACATGGGACACTGGGGGAGCTTACCCACCATGCAGACTTCCCTGCTTCACAACTGCATATGCATTCACCTTCCTGCCCTTGTGCCAACCATCAAAATGAACAGGGCAGAGAAAGGTTTGGATTCCTAACTACAGACTTCCGCTCCTGGAAATTTTGGTATCCCAAAAGGGATACAGAAATGGAATTAAGATTAGAAAGACTGACTGTTTAACATGCACAGGGGAAGTATCTCATTCCCCTATTTAAAAACTAGTACTGTATCTACTTATGTGGCATTTCTTTTCTCCTCTAGAAACATGTAAGTTTTTGGCAGCAGGGACCATTGCTAACTCTACTATCTAACCATCAAATAACATGAAATCTGGTCCCACATACATACCAAGTGAAGAAAAAGAGATTTAAATGGACCATAATCATAGTGACTCTCATTATAAATCCCTGAGTTATATGTCTAAACAGCCATGACACTATAATACAATTAAGGTCATTATTTTTAGCTTTGACAAAAATGACCAAATCTTAACCTATACCCTTGAAGTAGCATCATACTCATTTCTCAGTTGCATCTGGGTAGCCTTAAATTACAGGTAGACCGAATCTCTCTACATTTCAAAAGCAAACTGAGAACCTTGATAAAACCTTCTGTTTTTCGTGGATTGGAACCTCCTGCAGGGATCCCACCAAGCCAGCAGCACCATCAGAGGACCACAACTCAGAGGCTGGGTGCAGCTGCCGAAGCTGAAGGTTCAAAGAATTAGGGTGGTGTCTGCAGTGGTCTCGACCAAAAGGAACAAATTCCTGCAAATCCCCAGCTGCAATCATTGTTTCCCTTTCTTCAGAGAAGTTCAACATGGCTTTCAGATATCAATATTATTTCTGTGTGAATTCAAACACATTCTGAACCGCTGTTGGAATCAAAACGAGAAGAAAATTATCAGAAGTTTACAGAAGAGCCATTAATCCTTAGATGAGTGTCATACAATCCTATCACATTGTAGGTGTACAAGTAATCATAACATCAAAGGGCATTCCAGATCTGATTCTTTCAGGTAATTAGTTACCATTTCATAGTTACCTTACACTACCAGATCATAATTAACATTACAGCTACATGTTAGTTGCTGACAAAATCAACTGTAGGAAATCACTGGGCTGAGAGATAAGCACTTATGTCTGACAATATTGATCCTACATTTCCTACTACTACTCACTAATTTCTCCACATTTCACATTTAAGGATTTAGACAAGTTTTACTTTATAGTAAATGGCTCTCAACATTTAAGGGCATTTCTGTTCAAATGCTGGAACAACATTTAAAAAACACACCTAACAGATCACTGGCATATTGAAATGAAACAAACAAAAACAACATATCATTTCTAATTCATCAAAAGTTGAACCACTTGGTGCTTTAAGAAACTATTAAATGTCATCATTAATTTTGAGCCTCAATCTACCTAACCATATAATTGCAAGCAATTCCAATTTCTGGTGCAAACCCAAAAGACCAAGGCATGAATAAAATTACTGGCAATGGAACAGTCATGATTGTTTGCAAACTTAACAGTTCTAGCTTTGAAAGAACATAATCTACTACAGTTCAGCTTATTACTACAAAGAAGTGAATGAGCTGTGGGTGGAAACAGCCCTCACCCATTACCTCCAGAACATTTCTACGAACAGTAACTGACAGCCAGTCAAATTTGGCCACTGTAGAAGGTGGATGGACAACTCTTATAAGGAAAACGGTTTTGTGGCATAGAGGTTAAGCTGCAATCCTCAAATACAGGAATCAAAACAAACATTCATGTCAGCACTAGACAACCTTTAAAAACAGTGTTGGAAATGGCTTTCACATCACAAACAGTTTAATTTGACTTGGTTTCTCCTCTGAGGTCTTTTTGGCACCAGCAGCTTTCTTGGCTGAAATATCTGAGCCTGTGGTTCCCATGCAGCTCCTCTAGGGTTGCAGTTACGTTTTCTGTGAATTAAGTGTTATTCCTGAGAGAACGGTTATGTCACATTCATGACACTTTTTCCTCCTGATAAGTCAGTTTTGAGAACACTTAAACTTGGGCCATGACTGAGATAGTGCCTGTGGGAGCCTAATCAGAGTACGCCGGATGTTCAAGGCCAATCTGAGCAGGAGAATCCTAATCAGGATGGTCAAGGCCAATCTAAGCAAGGACACAGAGATTGTACTGTACACACTGGGCAGGAGTACCTTACTATAACCCAAATACTGATGTCACTATTTGGCAGGAAGCCTTTGTGTCTAAGTTAGTATAAATGTGTTACTAACCAGCCAGTGGGTGGCTGCTTGGTATGGTTCCTGTTTGCTACTGTATTAGCAAGGGCTGCTTGGTGCAGCCACTGTGTGAAGCTACTTTGAAGAACTGTTTTGTCTGATGGTTCCTTGTTAGCAATAGCTACATGGCCTGCAAAAGAGACTCTCCTGCCCTAACCGGTTTTGCTCAGGGGATAGAGAACAGCCTGCAGACTGAAGGGTCCCAGTCAAGGGCATGTACCTTGGTTGCAGGCACATCCTCAGTAGGGGTTGTGCAGGAGGCAGCTGATCAATGTTTCTCTCTCATGATGTTTCTAACTATCCCTCTCCCTTCCTCTACGTAAAAAAAATGAAAATATTTTTTTTAAAAAGACTCTCCTATATGCCTCTGTCTTCTCATGTCCTCTTTGTCTACTACCCGGCGTTCACGTGGGTACAGCCCCTGGCAGAGGACTGTGCACCCCACAGTGCCTTATAAAACTTACACCAAACACCCATAAAATCCAGCCGACCTTCCTATGTTCTAGTCAACGGGTTAACCAACATATTAACTCTGAGAGGAAGCCACAGAATCAGTAATTAAAGAATCGCCTGCACAGAACAATGACCACTTTGTGCTGATTAGTATATTTAGTTCGTTGCAGCCCCAACTGTGTGTGCGCTTCCCGGCGCCCTATAACAGCCCTGCATTGAACTGATGCACTCCCATGGAGACTGCGGCCTTGCTTCCTGGGAACACGGACCTTCCAAGAGCACACAAGGCGGTTCGGTGGGGACCCGAAGGCACAGGAGGCACCTGAGCCAGGTCTGGGCAGAAGGGCCGTGTCCAGGGCCTCAGGGTAGGCAAGACCTGCGGGCTGAGCTGGGGCCTCAGCAGCGCTGGCCATGGGGCAGGCCAGCCCAGAGCTGTGGCAGCAGGGACACTGTGCTCAGCTGGGAAGGAGGCCTGGGGGAAGGGTTGGGGTGGAGCAGCGCGGGGAGGGGCGGCGCAGAGCCCAGCTCCCAGGCCAAGCCACCCTGGGCGGTCGGGCACAGGGTCAGGGACATGGGGAGACCAGCAGCGCCACCGACCAGGCCGCGCCTGAGTCACTCAGGATGCACAAGGCTCAGGAGCCCAGCTGCGCTGCCCGGGGCCACAGCAGAATGGGTCACAGGGACTCCGCCTCCCCTGCAGCATTTCCTTGCCTTCTGTCCCCAGCTCCGGAGAACTGGCAAGCAGCAGCCAAGGACCCTGGGAGTTAGCTCCTGCTCTAAAACCAAAGGATGGGACTCAATACTCTAATTCGATTCTTTGCACAGAAGTATGACTGGTCTGAATGACTTGGTCTGAATTCTTTGCATTATAAGCAGCTTTACCATGAGATGAACTATCAGTAAAAACAGTGACTGCTCTAGGAATAGGTTTCTGCCTATTTCAACTAAGTTCCACTGAATATTCTTTGATTTTCATTTGCTAATTTAAATCAGTCTAAAATAAGACTTATTTCCTAACTTCCTTTCTCACTGGGGACAGTAAATGAAACTAATAGGATTTCTGCTATCAGTCTTTGAGTATCTACACTAATAAAAGAGAAACATGGTAATTGGCATACGACTGCTACCCTTTTCATTGGCTAATCATCGAGATATGCAAATTAACTGTCAGCCAAGATGGCGGCAGGCAGCCAAGCAGCTTGAAACTAACATGCAGCTTGCTTGCCTCAGTGAGGAAGGATCGTTGGAGGAAACCAACTTTCCCGCCTGCGGCTGCAGGCCTCGGAGCAGGCAGTTTAAGAAACATTGTAGCAAATACCGCTGGACTTCAACCAGCAGATTCGCAACATTGTAAGCAAAGGCCAGAACCTACTTTCAGCCGCGGAGGCCTAAGAGCTGGAGCCAAGCCTCAAGGTAAAGCTGGCCCAGAATAAAAAAAAAAAAAAGAAAAGAAGGAGGGGTTGGGAATTTCAGTCACTCCCAGCCTGAAAACAGCCCTCAGCCCCTCACCCAGACTGGCCAGGCATCCCAGTGGTGACCCCCACCCTGATCCAGGACACCCTTCAAGGCAAACCAGCCAGCCCCACCCATGCACCAGGCCTCTACCCTATATAGTAAAAGGGTAATATGCCTCCCGGCACCGGGATCAGCATGACAGGGGGCAGCGCCCAAACCCCCGATCGCTCTGAGGCTCTGTGTGTGACAGGGGGCGGGGCCCCAAGTCCCTGAGCAGCCCTGCTCTATGCCTGATAGGGGGGAGCTCCCCAATCCCCCCCCACGGGTCCTGCTCTGTGTGTGATGGGGTAGAGCCATAACCTCCCCATCGGCCCAGCCCTGAGTGTGAGAGTGGTGGTGCCCCAACCCCCTGATTGGCCCTGCTCTGTGTGTGACGGGGTCAGCGCCCCAACCCCCTGATTGGCCCTGCTCTGTGCGTGACAGGGGGTGGCGCCGCAACCTCCCCATCTACCCAGCCTTGAGTGTGACAGGGGACGGTGCCCCGACCCCCCAATTGGCCCTACCCTGAGCATGACTGAGGGTGGCATCACAACCTCCCAATCTGCCCTGCTCTGTGCATGATGGGGCGGTGCCCCAACTCCCCAATCAGCCCTGCTCTGATCCCAACCAGGGGCTGCACCTAGGGATTGGGCCTGCCCTCTGCCACCCGGGAGCAGGCCTAACCCAGCAGGTAGTTATCTCCCCAAGGGTCCCAGACTGCCAGAGGGCACAGGCAAGGCTGAGGGATCCCCCTCCCCACCGAGTGCACAAATTTTTGTGCACTGGGCCTCTAGTATTGACATAAGCTTTGTTTAGGGAGGCAGAATGGAAATTGTTTACTTTTCTTTTTGAGGCCTAATACATTTATTTTTAATTGCAGTTTTCTAGATATTTGAAGGGAATCTCCTCCTGTTTTTTCTTCCAGAGTAATTTCTAGGACACAATTTGGGAGTTTCTTTTAAAAGCTTTTTTATTTCTTTTAAATAGAGCTACAAACTTAGTTCCTTTTAAGAAATACCTCTAAAAGAGAGGTATGCTGGCCAATACTGCAATGCATACAGATTAAGTAAAAGTAAGTCTCTTTTTTTATGGTGTCTTATTAATGGTGAGATTTAATATTTGAATAACTTTTTGTTTACCTTGTAAATAGTAGCAGAAGAGACTTAAAAATGTCTCCTTTTTCTTAAGCTTAAAATTTACTTTTAAACAGCATTCTTTTGGCTGGTGCTCATTTACATAGGTACACTCTGGACTCTGTTAGAACCAATTGCTAATAAAATATCTGCTTCTCATATAACTGAGTTTATATGAGAACTTGATTATATTGTGAAAAGCTAATTTGTTAAGTGACTAACGTATGCACCCTTATTGAGAAAGCAAAGTAAGTAAACTTATACATTTGACCTATGAACTACAGATGTTGCACTGCCCCCTGGCCTATCTAAAGATCAGGCTGTCAGGGCTCCCATCTTAAAATTCTGCTGCTGAATAGTCCCATGTTTCTTAAGAAGTATTCAGCAACTTTTTCCTACCCTCCCTTAGAGGTTAAAACTTTTATAACATTTAAAATATGTATACGTAAAGAGAACACAGTTATTAATTTTTATTTGATGAACTGCAAGTGATTTCAAGTATATTAGTTTGGCGTAAATTGGTTTAAAGATATTTCTTTTCCTAAAATATTTCTTTTAAGAAGAGAGTAAACCCTTGAATTATTCCAGGGCACTTGAAAAGTTTCAAAGCTATCTCTTGGTTAAAGTCTTGAAATTTAACATGGAAAGACTATCACAAATATGTGTAACCCAAAGATTACATTATACATTTGTTGCAATTATTCTAAAATAGATCAATAAAATTTAAACTGGTTTTTATATTAAAAATTAATTTCAGACCATAGAATTAATCCTCTTTTTTAATCAGTCCAATAAAATATTATATATTAGTTTGAAATTTTACCACACATAGTACACATAAGGACTACAATATCTTTTTTACTACTAAGTTTTTCCAGAGAAATCACAAGAATTATTTTTCTTGATAATGAAATTCTAAACTTTATGCATTTTATCATTACAAGCATATAATTTCTGCCAATTGAATTTGAACTTTTAACTCTTGGAAGCCTTAAATTTTAGGTGGCAAGTTAAATACTTAGCATTTCTTAGATTAGTAATACCGTCACATTTTTAAGGATATATTTCCAATAAAATTAACAAAGACTTATTTAATTAATAGATTCATTTTGTGCTTTATTTTTTTCATTTTGGTACACTCAAAATAATATTTCAGTATTTTGTTATTTCAAAACATTTAGAGATTTAGTAAGTTTCATTCCTTAATGTAACCAACTCCAAATTTTTAAGTTACCAAAAATTTAAAAAATATGTTTAGAGATATGAGGTTGCCAAAGAAGTAGGGGAAGAAGGGATGAAGGCCTGTAGCCATTTGAATTTTAAAACCACCACATTTTTCATTCAGAGATAAAATATAAGGTTGCTCTACCTGGTTCTCCACTTTTACAGGGAGAAGATCCACTGGACCTTTCCACCAACAGAGATTGCAGTCAGCCCTCTCCTCAGTGACTACACCCTCACCATCAATATATTTATTTATAATTATTATTGAAAAGCTTTGCCACAAAGCCTTCATTTTAGTTATATCTATCTATTTAACTTTTAACAATTTTGAGCTTCCAAAGCCAGTTATCACCATCTAAGGCGCTTTACTTTGGCAAATTTTGCAGCAGAAAAAACTTACTGGCTTTCATTGGCTTTAACGTGAACCTTGGAATATGGTCCATTATTATTTAAGAACTGCCCCTTATTATGGAAACACTAATCTTATTGCCTAAACACAGCCTGTATATTTTCCTTGTGTCATTTCACCATCTTATTAAGAAAAACAGTCTTGTGTTTGTACTATAACATCTGTGAGGAAATAGGGGTCAGTCCAAGAGGCCATCCAAAATCAGGTGGGGTGTGACTTCTCTTAAGCTAGTGTTTTTCTCTTCACGGGTACAGAAATCCCAGAGATATCCCTTAAGTTGTGAGGAATGTCTCATAAATCCAAATTTCAAATGACGGTCTGGGAAATAAAAGGAGACTTTTAATAACACTCTCGAGAGTGGGCATACATGTTACAGGATCACCAAGAGACTAGTAATTAATGGGTTGGGAGGTGTTTTAGATGTTTAGTAATGGCCTGTCCATCTACTGTTTCTTTTCTTAT
The DNA here is from genome assembly GCF_964212035.1 of Myotis nattereri. Lineage (NCBI taxonomy): Eukaryota > Metazoa > Chordata > Mammalia > Chiroptera > Vespertilionidae > Myotis > Myotis nattereri. The sequence continues at coordinate 11,502,845 of NC_138094.1, read as the reverse complement.
TAAATTAAATTGAAGGCATGCTTAATAGACTAACAATAAACAACCAAGACAGATTGATAATAATCAACAGACAAGTGCCCATAACATAGAGACAAGGCTTAATGAATCAGAGTAGTTTTCATAGATATTATCCTATTCTGCTCTTCATGGCATTGGCTGTCCTCTAAAGTTATTTTAGCTAAAATCTGCCTGTCCCAAGGTGTCATATGGTAATTTTCAGACAAAGCATTAAAGAGTCCTTTTGTAAAATGACTGTTAACCCCGTTTTCTCTAGCTGCTGTGCCTTTCCACACTAGAGTGGAGGACCCAGGGCTTAGGTATTACAGACTTTTGATCCCCAATACGAATTAGGCATAATGCAGTGCGAACAAGAGCAAACATAGTTCAAGATGACAATGTTACTTTTTTTCCTTGAGCCTGATTTCAAGGAGTACCTTTTGATATTTTAATTTCTTTATCCTTGAGCATACAAGTAAATGTTTACAATTATTTATTTATTTATTTTGCTTTATAATCAAACTTTCCTTCATTATAGCCTGGCAGAAATGAAAGATTTTCCGCCCACTTTTTGTTTCACTATTTCCAAAGCTGGCATGGGCTTTGTGCACAGAGAATTTTCCCCACCTTTTCAGTGCACTTCTCAGCTTTCTGGTAAAATGTCTTCATTTTTCACTCTGGTGAAATTTCTTCTCCAGATGCCCCCCATTGGGCGCCAGAATGCTGCAACCTTTTGCAGCAAGGATTCAGGATCAGGAAAAGGAGCTGAACACAAATGAATACACTAGACAACAAATATAAGTTTAGAAGACATAGGGGGGCCAGGGAGAGACCTTTCTCTCTAGCAGAGAAGCTCTCTGAACCCTAGCACCCATCAGCTTTTATTCACTTGGATTTAGGTTTCTCATATATGCCCTTTAGCAAAGCAAACAGGGTTATCAGGTTAGGAGATTACCTTCAGCCATTTTGCCAACAGCAGGGTAATATAATGCTGATTTTTCAGCCCTGCTGAATATCAAAGTTCATTGGCCCTCTAAGGGAGATACATGTACATATACATATACATATACATAAATATATATACATATACGTATTTCTGTATATTTGTGTATATATACCTTCACACACACACACACACACACACACACACACACACACACAAATATATATGTACTAGAGGCCCAGTGCACAAAAATTTGTTCACTGGTGCGGGGGTGTCCCTCAGCCCCACTTGTGCCCTCTCACAGTCTGGTACCCCTTGGGAGTTGCAAATTATAAGAGTTCATTCTTTGTTACAGCAGTTGAGTTTTCCATTGTATAGATGTTCCACAGTTTTTAATCCGTGCATCTGCTAATGGGCACTTAGACTGTTTCCAAATCTTAGCTATTGTAAATTGGGCGGGTATGAACATACAGTTGCATATATCTGTCCTGATTAATGTTACTCATTTCTTGAGATATATATGCCTAAAAGAGAGAGTACTGAATCAAATGGGAGCTCCATTTTTAATTTTTTGAGAAACTCTATATGGTTTTCCACAATGGTTGCAGCAGTCTGCATTCCCACCAGCAGTGCACAAGGGTTGCTTTTTCTCTGCATCCTCTCCAGCACTTGTGGTTTTTTTATTTTTTTTTTATAACAGCTATTCTGACAGGTGTGGATTGGTACTTCTCTCATTTTGATTTGCATCTCTTGGACTGTTAGTGCCTTTGAGCATTTTTTCCTATGTCTCTGGGCCTTATGTAAGTCCCCTTTCAAAAATTGTCCATTTAAGTCTATTGCCCGTGTTTTGATTGGATTGTTTATCTTCCTACTGTTAATTTGTGTGTGTTCCCTGTAAACATTGGAATTCAACACTTATCAGAGATACCATTGGCAAATGTGTTCTACTATGCAGTGGGCTTTCTTGTTGTTTTGTTCAGGATTTAGTTTGCCATGCAGAAGGTTTTTATTTTGATATAGACCATTTGTTTATTTTCCCCTTTGTGTGCGTTGCCTTCGGAGCTGTGTCAGTAAAGATATGCTAAGACATATGTGTAATATTTTGCTGCCTATGCAATCTTCTAAGATTTTTTTATATAGATTCCCAACTAACGTTCAAGTCCATTCTCCACTTTGAGTTTATTTTTGTGTAAGGTGTATGTTGGTGGTCTAGTTTCATTTTCTTCCTTGTTTCTGTCTGATTTTCATCATTTATTGAAGAGACTGTCTTGACTCCATTGTATGCTCTTGCCTCCTTTGTAAATTAATAATAGAGCGTAATGACTTGGGTCCACTTCTGGGTTCTCTGTTCTATTTCAGTGGTGTATACGTCTTTTCTAGTGGCAGTAGCAGGCAGTTTTGAGAATGGTGGCTTTATAATATAGCTTAATATCTGGTATTGTGAGCCTTCCATATTTTTTTCTTGTTCCCTGGATGGCTGAGGCTATTTTTACTCCATAGGAATTCTTGGAGAGTTTGTTCTTTGTCTGTGAATTATTCTGTTGATATATTAATGGAGATTACATTGAATCTATAAATTGCTTAGGGTAGTATGGACATCTTAATGATGTTAATTCTACCAACCCATCAACAAGGTATATTAGTCCATTGTTGATATCTTTATCTCCTTTTCAATGTTCTGTCATTTTCCAAGTACAGTTCTTTTACTTCCTTCATTGAGTTTTTTCCTTAATTCTTTTACTGCAATGGTAAGTGGGATACTTTTCTTAGTTTCTCTTTTTATGAGTTCATTCTTGGTGTATCAAAAGACATATTTTTGAGTGTTAATTTTGTATACTGATACATGACCAAATTCACTAATTATGTGCTTTTCCTGTTGGGATGACTTTTATTTCTTCATGTCTGAACACTATGGGAGCACTTCCTGTACTATGTCGAACAGGAATGGTGAAAATTGGCATCACTGTCTTGTTCCTGTTCTTTTAGAGGAAATGGTTTTAGTTTTTGCCCATTCAGTATGATGTTGGCTGTGGGTTTCTCATACCTTTATCATGTTGAGGTATACTCCATCTATTACCAAGTTGCTGAGAGTTTTTATCACAATTGTGTGTTGGGTTTTTTCCAGTTCTTTTCCTGTGTCTATCGATATGATCACGAGATTTTTGTCTCTCAGTTTGTTTATGAGTTGTATCACGTTTATTGATTTGTGAATATAATACCAGCCTTGCATCCCTGGTGTATATCCCACTTGATAATGGCATTTGGTCCTTTTAATATAATGCTGGATGCTATTTGCTAATACTTGGTTAAGGACTTTCGTATCTGTCATCATCAGCTATATCGGCCTGTAATTCTCTTTCTTTGTAGTGTTTTTACTTTGTTTGGGAATTAGAATAATGCTGGCCTCATACAAAGAGTTTGGAAGTATTCTTTCCTCTGATTTTCTGAAATAATTTGAGGAGTATAGATTGTAGTTTTCTGAATGTTAGGTAGAACTACCCTGTGAAGGTGTCCAGGCCGGAGCTTTTGTTGGTTGCAAGCGTTTTGATTACTGCTTCCATTTCATTAGTTGTTATGAGCCTATTCAGGTTTCTTAATTCTTACTGAATCACATTTGGTAGATTGCTGACTGACTATTTCATCATTTCACCATTGCTGACTTCATCTATTTCATCCACATTGTCCAGCATTTTGGCATATAGCTATTTATAGTATTTTGTTACAATCCTTTGAATTTCTGTGGTGCCAGTGCTTACTCCTCCACTCTTGTTTCTGATTTTACTTATTGGAATCATATGTGTTTGTTTCTTAATGAGTCTGGCTAATGGTTTATCAATTTTGTTTATCCTTTCATGGAACCAGCTTTTGGTTTCATTGAATTTTTTGTCTCTCTTATTTTTTCTGCTGTAATCTTTATTTTTTCCTTCCTTCTACTTACTCTTGGCTCTTCTTGTTGGTCTCTTTCTAATTCTTCAGTTGTAGGGATAAATAGTTTATTGCTGATTTTGTTATTTTTCTGAGATATGTCTATAGTGCTATGAACTTCCCTCTCAGAACTGCTTTTGCTGTTTCCCAGAGATTCTGTGTTGTTATTTGTTCATTTTCCTATTTTTCCAAATAATCTATGATATTTTCTTGATCTCACTGTAACAAGTTCAATTGTTTATTAGCCTTCTATTTAGTCTCTAAGTGTTTAAATGTTTTTGGGTGTTTTTACTCTATTTGATTTCTCATTTCACTCCACTGTGATCCAAGAAGATGCTTGATATGATTTAAAACTTCTTGAACTTGTAGGGACTTGTTATGTGTCCTACCATGTGGTCTATCTTTGGGAATGATCCATGTGCACTTGAGAAGAATGTATATTCTGCTCTGTTGGGGTGAAATGTCCTAAAATGTAAATTAAATCCATCTGATGCAGTGTGTTCTTTAGAGTCTCTGTATCATTATTTTGTCACATGGAAGACCTATCCAGTGAAGTCAGAGGAGTGATAAAAGTCTGCTACTATGACTGTCGTGTTTTCAGGCTCTCTTTTAAAGTCCCCTAGAAGTCTCTTTGGTTTTTGTTTGTTGGTTTGTTTGTTTGATATATATATCTACCTACCTGACTGACACCAGTCTGAACCCTCTTAGCCAATAGTTAAGAAATAAAGGAAGCCAAGATTATTCCACCCTATAGATGCCTTTTGGGATATTGATTTTCAGCTCTTTATTTAGAAGCCAAAGTGTCAGAGAGAAACTTTGGGCAACCCCTACCCGCTCCTGCCCAAAAATTCAGAGAGAGAGACCTTCTTCAGAAGATTGTTGCCTTTGCCTGATTGGAATGAAACATGGTAAACAAGAGGGCTTCAGCAGATGTCTATTGGCTAGTTTGCCCTCCTCCCCTGTGACACCATCAATCAGGAGTGTGGGAGGGGTTCCCAGACATTGTTGGTCCCAGGAGGCAGGGTTATAAATTCCAGCAGCTGCAGTTCAGCTCACCCAGCACACCTCCTGAGCCACAGCTGGACAGGGAAGAGACTGGGTCCAGGCTGGCTGGGCCCAGGACCTGGAGAAGAGGGGGAAAACAGAGGGGGATGACTCAGATGAACCTGGAGCTGTGCGAGCTCCATCTGTCATTGGGCAGCTGGCCTTCAGCTGAGTGTTCCTCTCCAAACAACCAACCTCTAACCCAGAAGTTACTCTCATGGGGAGGGCTGTACCCTCTTCGAGTCCAGTCTCTTGGAGGCCCGAATCTGGGTGAAGGGATGCCGCCCAGGGATGGAGGTTCCTGCCTTTCCCTCTGGGCTCCTGGATATTTACGTCAAAAGAATTTTCAAAAGGTGTGGTTCACAGAAATCGGGACACACACTGTGGCGAATGCACTCTGGCCACCCTGAATTCTCTCCGAGATCTTTCACATCGGCTAATCCTGCAGTGTACTGGGAGTGCAGAGGCCATTGCATGTGCCTGTTAGGAAATCAGGAGCCTATTGTACAGTGGGTGTCATGGAAGCACAAGTCAGCCCCAAATGCCTTCCTGATTTGCCCTCCCTGCTTTGGACCCCTGTTTAATCTCCTTCGTCTTAGTGTCTTCACCTGAAAACAACTGACAGCATTAAAGTTCAAACTGTCATGGCATGAGTCAGACTACAACATCAAAAGGCTAAGTTTTCCTTAGTCTGTAAGGGCTGTATGATGCTTAGTTTGAGAATGCAGATTCCTTCATACTTAGGCTTACTGTAGGTGATTGTAGACAAAAGTATGTACCCCTTCCACCTCACCTCTATTTCATCCCCTCACAGGACAGGCTAGACTCAGCCTCTCTCAGCTGTGCAGGAGTGTGTGTATGCACACACACTCACACACACACACACACACACAAACACACAGCAGCTCCTTCAAAAGCATCCAGCTTCCCTCTCTTCCACTACTGAAGGGTTTTTAAGTCATGATCGTGATCATTATTATGCAGTGCTGGTTGACTGACACTTTTCATGTTTCTAAAATGAAAATACATCTTCACCACCAGTCCAGGAGAGGAAATTGTAATAAAGAACCCTGTAAAAAATACAGGAAGATATTTTACAATGACTAGCATTATCATTTTTAGTGGACATGTGGACTGCTTTAAGATATTCATAAATATGATTTGCTGATTTCCCAGGAGAGTAGGGCCCAAGAACTGTTAGTCCCTGTTCCTTATGCAGGCTTACTGTCACCTAGGAACATGGTGAACATTGTGAGGCAATGGGTGAAGCAATGGAATAAATGAATGTTATATTCACATTTAACTTTACAAGAATAGGGTTGCATTATGCAATCAGTCGGGTGGCCTGCATTTTGCTTTTGATATAACAGACCATGTCTTTTTAGTGCATCAACCTCTGCAATGCTGACAAACAACCGATCATCATGAACATAAGGGTGGACAAACTTCAAATAGATTCCCTTTGAATTTCACCTTCCCTGGATACATCCATTGCCCTCTCTGTCACTGTGCCCCAGTGTCTCTTGCATTCTCAAATTGGCCAAGCACTTTACTCTCTCAGAAATTGTGCAGTCTGTCCTCAAGCCCTGAACAGGATCCTTCCAAGCCCCTGATGGCCCCTCCTTGTACAACCCTCAGGCAGAAGTCTACCTACCTCTGTAACTTTCCATACCAGCACCTTTGTTCTCTTGACAGAATTAGTTACAAAGAGCCATTTGTAGATAATGGTCTTGTTGGGTTTTGGTGTGTGTGTGTGTGTGTGTGTGTGTGTGTGTGTGTGTTTTCTATTGTCATCCTAAACTCTGTGAGGAGAGACTGTGTGTAGCTCTGAGCATGGGATAAGCAGCCACTCAGGAAAAAAAAAATAGTTGCCAAATGCATCAAGGAGAGAGGGGGGAGGGCTATGCTGAATCTCTAGTTCCCAGGTGAAATAGTGGAGTTGTTTCTGTTTCTGCTTTTTATCTGCTCTGCTCTAGGTGACAAACCCAAATCCACTGAGGCTGAGTGCAGTGGCCTCATTTGTCCTCATTCCTCCATCTATGTAGTTGGAAGTCTTAAACTCTGCTAGTTCATAGGCATTGGGAACGTCTGGAGGAATGGAAGGGTAGGAACACACTAGAAGCCAGTCTTACCACCCTGCTGTTACGCTCCACCCCCCTGACCTCTCCACAGCCTATGGTGAAGAGATGCAGGATCACCTGCATGACAGGGACACAGTGTCCTCAGCCCACTCTCCCTCTCAGATAAGGTCTCACAGTTTGCAGAGTCTGAATATTCCCCAAGTCTGAGTGTGGAAGAGAAAGGCAGCACAATGTGTCTGAGGCTGCCTGTCACTACTTGAGCCAAGTTAAGCAGAGACAGCGTTGAACCACACAATGACTGTTTACTCCAAGGATGCGGTCAGTATGGGGCGAGGAGTCGCTCACCCTGGAAATTCAGCTCTCAGCCTCTTGGGGAGAAGATAGCTACCTGTAGCTGCCAGCTGCAAGTGTGACATGCAAAGGGGAGGGGAGCGCCTGCTGTCTGGACCTTCAGGAGCTCAAAGGCTGACCACAAGGTGGCTAATCTTCTATGACCTTAGCAACAGCTCAGCCCCTTCCTGGGATGAGATTGGAATGGTCAGCCTTCCTAAGAAAGACCCCAGGAGGGGGTCAGGGTGCGGGCACAGCTGCCAAATCAAAGCCTGTCCTGTGCCTGGTCTCTTCGCAAAATGCAATTCTTTTCTGAGTAATGGGCCATGGAGGCAGCCTATGTTTTCAGTAGAGCCTGTTTCATCCTCCAGTGTCCCAGGGCCTCGTATTTATAGTTTGTAAGTAATGATTAAACAACTGCGGCTCTATTCTTATTACAAGCCCTTCCTCACTAAGAGAAGCTGATTTCCAAGGACGCCCAGGAGATGCCTCAGGCCAGCTTGGATGACAGGGCTGGGCCTCAGCTTTGCTCTTCCCCTCTCCCTCTCTCCTCACAAGCCTGGCTTTTGTCTCCTAAAGAGACTATGGAAAAGCAGGCAGCAAATCCTCTCAGAATGAGCATGCCAGGCCCCCTGTGCCCCCTGGAGGCACCACCTGAGAGGAGAACCCTGGGTTAAGGTTCAGCTAAGGGGCAGCTCTGCCAGAGCCTGAGCACCAGGCTGTGGCTGGTGCCTCCCCACCTCTCCTCAGCTTTGTTGGCCTGCTCCTCCTCAGGAGCCTCCTGCCCACTCCTTCTGCTTTCAGGCCCAGGTGTGACTTTGCCAAAGGGATTTGTTGGTGAGAGGAGAACCCCTTCCTGAGGGGGGAGGAAGGCAGGGAGGCTGCCATCACCTGAAGGCTTAGGGGAGGTGAGCAGAGCAAAGGCTGGATTCCAGGCTTGTCAAAGAGCTCTGGTGACCCAAACCTCAGGGGTAGACTGAGGAGGGCACCTGTGGAGAGAGACAATGTAATTGCATCTGGCCAGCTCTCCTCTGCCCCGGGGGTTACTAAAATGTCCCCATCCAGACAGTAGGGACAGTGGGCTAGCCCAGGGCAGGGCGCTCTTTTCTAGACAGAGGGCTGCGGTGGGGTGGGAGTGGGGCGCCAAGCCTGGCCAGGGAACAAGGTAGGTAAGTGGCAGCCACAACCACAGACGGAAAGGGGTCCCCAGAAATACAGACAGGGTGTTGAGTGGGAGGTTAGCTGGGGGTCGTGGCCTCCTGTTTCTCCCTCCACATTGGGACCGCCCCCACCCTCATGCCTGGAAGCACAGGGTTTCCCTGACAGCCACCCACCCTCTGCCACCCCTTGCAACCTGGTGGGTGTGGCACAGGCGCCCCTGTCCCCACCTTCTCTGGGCCTGTTAAGACATGATCCCCCTCCAGCTCCCTGATCTTGGGTTGCTCCTGATCTCATGATCTCGCGAGATTTCGCCCCCAAAGGAACCAGGGCGCAGCCCCAGGAAGCTTGCCAGGCAGCGCCCCCCACTGCTTCCTTCCCTCCAGCCTCCCAACTTAGCTGGAGACCACGCTGTGAGGAGCGTGGCCTGTTGAAAAGGTAATCGCACACCCTGGGTTCTTGCTGTCTCCAGGGGTGAACTTTCTGTTGCGGGGGTGAACTGCTCTAGTCACTGGCAACCCGCAGCCCCTCCCGCTCCGGCTTTTTCTATCTGAAAATGAGTTCCCACCTGGTTGTCCTGAAGGCCTGAGGTCCAAACCTGGCTCGCTGGCGTGAGGCCTTCCGCTTGCTGCGCCAGAGTGGGAGCTCGCTGAGGGGACTTACACGCAACAATTCATGGAACTCTGGCGTCGGCCTTTATTGTGTGACCTCAGCTGGCCGAGTTTGCAGTTGACCAAGGGGGCCCCCACAGCCCTCGGCGCCAACTCCCCCGGGATCTGGGTCCTCAAGTCTGTGGGCTCTCAGGCCAGCCCAGCCCTGCTCAGGGCGTGGGAGACAGAGAGGGGGCAGAAAAGTGGCTGCTGGACAGTGGAGAGGGCGCTTTCCGCAGAGCACCAGGGCCGTCACTCATCATTGTCCTCTGGTTCAGCTGGTGAGAAAGCGCTGGTCAGGCTGGGACATAAGAGGTGATTCCCACTGAGAGCGGCAGAGCCCTCTCCTGGTGTGAGTGTGCGGGTGCCTGAGTGTGCGTGAGTGTGTGTGAATTCTCACCTGATGATATGTTCCTGGGTTCCTTTTCATTCTTATTACTAATTAAGGTATTACATATGTGTTCTTATCCCCCACTGCTCCCACACCCCCACCCCCACTCCGCAAGCATGTCCTCACGCTCACCACCACCCTTGGTGTTTGAGTCCACTGGCTAGGCTTATAGGCATGCATACAAGCCCTTTGGTTGATCTCTCCCCCTTAACCCCACCCTCCCCTACCTTCCCTCTGAGGGTGATGGTCTGATCCATGCTTCTCTGTCTCTGGATCTGGTTTTGTTCATCGGTTTATGTTGTTCATTATAATCCACAGATGAGTGAGGTCATGTGATATTTCTCTTTCTTGGACTGACTGACTGGCTTTGCTTAGCATAATGCTCTGCAGCTCCATACATGCTGATGCAAATGGTCAGTGCCCCTTCCTTTTTTGCAGCAGTGTACTATGCCAGTGTGTAGATGTACCACGGCTTTTTAACCCACTCATCTGCTGACGAGCACTTAGGCTGTTTCCAAATCTTAGCTATTGTAAATTGTGCTGCAGTGAACATAGAGGTATATGTATCCTTTCGGATTGGTTATTCTAGGTTCCTGGGATATATTCCTAGAAGTGGGATCACTGGGTCAAATGGAAGTTCCATTTTTAGTTTCTAGAGGAAACTCCATACTGTTCTCCATAGAGGCTGCACCAGTCTGCATTCCCACCAGCAGTGAAGGTGGGTTCCTTTCCCCCCCCATACTCACCAGCACATGCCCTTTGTTAATTTGTTGATGATAGCCATTCTGACAGCTGTGAGGTGGTACCTCATTGTCCTTTTGATTTGCGTCTCTCAGATGATTAGTGACTCTGAGCATTTTTTCATGTGTCTCTTGGCCTTCCTTTTGTCCTCTTTGTAAAAAATATCTATTTAGGTCCGTTGCCCATTTTTGTGATTGGTTTGTTTATCTTCCTTTTGTTAAGTTGTATGAGTTCCCTGTAAATGTTGTAGATGAAACCCTTATCAGAGAGAACATTGGCAAATATGTTCTCCCATGTAGTGGGCTTTGTTGTTGTCTTGTTGATGGTTTCTTTTGCTATGAAGACGCTTTTGATTTTGATGTCATCCCATTTGTTTATTTTAAGTTTATTTTCCATTGCCCCAGGAGCTGTGTCTGTGAAGAGATTGCTTCCGTATATATCTGAGACTCTGCTGCCTATGGATACCTCTATTATTTTTATGGTTTCCAGCTTTATGTTCAAGTTATTTATCCATTTTGAGCTTATATTTATGCATGGTGTCAGTTGGTGGCCTAGTTTCATTTTTGCATTTGTCTGACCAAATATCCCAGCACCATTTATTGAAGAGACTGTCTTATCTCCATTGTATGTTTTTGCCTCCTTTGTCAAGTATTTATTGAGCTTGGTGGTTTGAATTGGTTTCTGGGTTCTCTATTCAATTCCAATGGCCTATATGTCTATTCTTGTGCCAGTGTCAGGCAGTTTTGAGCACAGTAGCTTTGTAATACAGCTTGATATCTGGTATTGAGATCCCTCCTACGTTGTTCTCCTTTCTCAAGATTGCTGCCACTATTCGTGGTCTTTTTTTAATTCCGGATGGATTTTTGGAGGGTTGGTTCTAGGTCTGCGAAATATGCTGTTGGTATTTTAATGCGGAGTGCATTGAATCTATAGATTGCTTTGGATAGTATAGCCACTTTAATGATGTCATTTCTACCAATCCATGAACAAGGTATGTTCTTCCATCTGATTATGTCTTCCTCTACCTCTTTTTTCAACATCTTCTAGTTTTCTGAGTGGAGGTCTTTTACCTCCTTAGCTAAGTTTATTCCTAGCTTTCTTAATTTTTTTGGTGGGATGGTAAATGTGATACTTTTTTCAATCTCCTTTTCTGTAGGTGTATTAAAATGCCACTATTGGTGTATAAAAAATGCCATATATTTCTTGGCGTTAATTTTGTACTCTGCTACATTGCCGAGTTCATTTATTAAGTTTACTAAACTTTTGAAGGAGTGTTTGGGTTTTTCTATGAACAGTATCATGTCAATTGCAAATAATGACAATTTACTTCTCCTTTTCCAATTTGGGAACCATTTATTTACTTTTCTTGTGTGATCACTGTGACTAGGACTTCCAGTACTGTGTTGAACAGGAGTGGTGAAAGTGGGTGTCCCTTTCTTGTTCCTGTTCTAGAGGGAAATGGTTTTAGTTTTTGCCCATTGAGTATGATGTTGGCTGTAGGTTTGCCATATAAGGCTTTTATTATGTGGAAGGATGATCCTTCTATTCCTACTTTGCTGACTGTTTTTATCAGAAAAGGCTGTTGCAGTTGGTCAAATGCTTTTTCTGCACCAGTTGATATGATTGTGTGGTTTTTCTCTCGTAATTTGTTTATGTGATGTTTCATGTTCATTGATTTGCAGATATTGTACATACTTGCATACCTGGAATAAATCTCCCTTGGTCATGGTGTATGATCTTTCTAATGTAATGCTCTATCCGGTTTGCTAGAATTTAGGTGAGGATTGCAGCATCAATGTTCATCTGGAATATTGGACTGTAAGTCACTTTCTTTGTGTTGTCTTTTTCTGGTTTTGGGATTATGGTAATGCTGGCTTCATGAAAAGATCTTGGAAGTATGCTGTCCTCTTGAATTTTTTGAAATAGTGTTAGAAAGATTGGTTTTATTTCTTCTTTGAATGTTTCGAAAAACTCCCCTGTGAAGCCATCTGGTCCAGTGCCAGCCACTCATGTGCTTGCTGCTCTCTGCTGGGTGTCAGCAGCTTCCTAGCTTGTCACACACAGCACCTGGCCCTTCGTTCACTTTTTATTGCTATTCCTTTCTTTTTCTTCTACCTTCCACTCTTCTAACTTGGGCCCATCAACGAGGGAGCTCATTTTCCCATTTTTAAGTACATTTCTTATTGATTTCAGAGAGGAAGGGAGAGGGAGAGATGGATAAAACATCAATAATGAGACAAAATCATTGGCTGGCTTTCTCCTGCACATCCACCTGGGGATCCAGTTGTGAACTCCGGCCCCTGCTCCAACTGAGAATTGAATTATATCCTCTTGGTTCATAGGCCTACTGAGCCACACTGGCCATCACACTCTGCTTCTTCTAGTGGGAAGAGAAAATGCTAAAGTCTCTGTAACAGTCGGTGAGCTCCCCACCCCCCCAAAAAAGAGGATAAGAGAACAAGGCTCAGAAAAGGTATATCTCTTACTGCAAACGCTCTCTTTCTCATCGTCTCTCTCTCCTATTACGTCTCCCTCTCCCTGTCCCTCTGTCTGACATGCACCTTGTTTTCCCATCCCAACCTTCACAGGAAATAGTGTCCATAATGGGAATCAGAACCTTTGGAATTTGGGGAAAAGTATACAAATGGGCAGGTTCTGAGGGAGGAAGGACATAGGCAAAACATCCTGTGGTCTGGGTGTTAATTCCTCTGCACAAAGAGATCGTGCCCATTACCTTGTGTGGAGATTCACCTGTGGGGCCAACTTATGTAAAGCTCCTGTCAGCATGTCCTCCTCTGGAATTGCCCACTGGTATTCGCATTGATGGTATTTATTAACCACCACATGCAAGATAAGGAAGAAAATAAAAGTCAGTGCACCCTGGCCAGTGTGTCTGGGCATTGTCCTGTGCACCAGAAAGTTCACCGATTTGATTTCTGGCCAGGGCACATGTCCAGGTTGCAGGTTCAGACCCAGGCATCCAATATTGTTACTCTCTCACAGGAATGCATGCTTCTGTGTCTGTCTCTCTCCATTCACCTCTCTCTAAAGATTTAATTTTAAAAACCCACCATATTAAAACACAACAAAAGAAAACTCATTGTTGCATGTTGCCTCTAAAACCAAGTGTCCTGCACTTGACGCTTTATTTGTTCTCGAGACCACAATGAGAAACCTAGCACAATTCTTTATTGGAATCTGGACTTTTCCACCAAAATATTCAGAAAAGCATAGTATTAAGGCAATGAGGCTTAGAAAGCTTAGATAGAGACTACATCTGTGAAGATGGGCACAGAAGGGGCCTGGATAGGAGGTGACTGCTGGTGCACAGGCATCTTGTACATGAAGGCCCTATGGGCAGGGTCTCTATGCCATCAGAAAGCAAACGGGGAGAGCAAGGCACACACAGTAGGTTCCTTACTACTAGAATGTACCCCAGAGTCCAACAATCTGCCCAGCAGTCAGGCAGGCTGGATACAGGGCAGCTGGAGCACACGAATGTCAAAGGGAAGACTCTGAATAAAGAAGAGCCAAAGCCTGGCCTGCATGTCTCAGTGGATGAGTTTCGACCTGTGAACCAGGAGGTCAGGGTTCAATTCCCAGGTCGTGACATGCCCATTTTGTGGGCTTTTAGACCAGTAGATGTCTTGTAGGAGGCAGCCAATCAATGATTCTCTCTCACCATTGATGGTTCTAACTCTTTCTCCCTTTCCCTTCCTCTGTGAAATCAATAAAAAAATATATATCTAAAAGTATGTACATAGCTTAGGGTTTTGATACCCTGAATATCCGTTTAGAAATACAAGAAGGAGCCTTTTGTCATGGTCAGGATTTCTTTTTTTTTTTTAGCAGTCTTTTTTTTTTTAATATATTTCATCGACTTTTTACAGAGAGGGAGGGAGAGAGATAGAGAGTCAGAAACATCGATGAGAGAGGAACATCGATCAGCTGCTTCCTGCACATTTCCCACTAGGGATATGCCCGCAACCAACGCACATGCCCTTGACTGGAATCAAACTCGGGACCCCTCAGTCCTCAGGCCGACGCTCTATGCACTGAGCCAAACCGGTTTCGGCGTCATAGTCAGGATTTTTATGCTGTTCCTTCTTCCCCTTTAATCTTCCTTTCTAGTCCACTTCCCCATGGGATTGTATATAAAGTGATCTATTTCATGCTGGGACGTTTTGTATTGTTTGTCTTGTTGTATTTCTCTGTACCATAATACGTTATCAATACAAACCTACAGTGGAAAAATTAGGCTGAGTAAATTGGGCATCCAAATGGCTTTATTAAGTATTTCACCAATCCAGGAGCATACCAGCTGGCAATGAAAAATGGGCTCACTGAGCCATACCATCCATGGTTTGTTCCACCACACAACGCGCAATCTGACAGGCTAGATTTTAAAATCCTTAAAAAGTTGAGGTCCCAGCTTCCAAAATTTTCAACTAATTTCACATACACTATTTCAATAAAAAGAATGTTAAAAAAACACACATTATTGGGGTAATATTTAAAATTGAAGTTGGAAGGCTTGTTGATAACTATACACTCAACAGTCCAAGAGGTGAGTTTTTAAAAACCTTTCCCATTCGTGATGTTTGTTTATATTCACTAATAAAAATACTGAGGATTCAAGATAACTCAGAGTTTGAGTGATCATACCCTTTGTGGTGCATTAAATGTCAAATAGTTGCAGAGAAAGTGCATGAATAGTTCACCAATAAAATACATATCACAATCTAGGGGCGCTTTTGTTTACTCCATCCAGAAGCATAGTCCGGAAAGCTAACTGGTTCCATTTAAGTGGTAATCTCTATTTCAATCTTAGTATAACCACTTCAGAAAGTGCTGATGTCATTTAAATAAGCAAAAGGATGCCTGCATTTATACTTCTTCAAACTTTTATATCATTCCGTATTCAATTTTTCTCTATTTCTACTATTCCTTTCAAGGTTGAGGACATACAAAATGTCACAGGAAGGAGGTCAAGAATTGTTTTGCAGCCTTGGTGGAGGTTCCCCAATCCTTTTTCCATTTAGGTTGTCCAAAGAAAATATGTAAATTGTTTACCCTTCCTAACTGGAAACAGGGCAGTATGCCATGAAGAAGTAACACACTGCTTCATTTATTTCTTTTATCATTATTGTTCAGATTATTACAGTTGTTCCACTTTTCCCCCCATAGCTCCCCTCTACCCAGTTCCCACCCCACCTTCTGCCCTTACCCTGACACTGTCCTCATCCATAGGTGTACGATTTTTGTCCAGTCTCCTCCCATGCCCCCCACACCCCCCCACACCCCCCCACATCCCTTTCCCTTGCAAAAATTTTCAGTCCACCCCCTCTCTATGCCCAATTCTATTATATTCACCAGTTTACTCTGATCAGAATTTTTATTCACTTGATTTTTAGATTCACTTGTTGATATGTATCTGTTGTTCATAATTTTTATCTTTACCTTTCCTTCTTCTTCCTCTTCTTAAAGAATACCTTTCAGCATTAATTATAAAAAAATATGGAACGCTCCATGAATTTTGATGTCATCCTTGCGCAGGGGCCATCCTAATCTTCTCTGTATTGTTCCAATTTTAGTATATGTTCTGCCGAAGCAAGCACAGTTCTCTTTCTTTTTTAATAACTATATGTATCATTTGGAAACATTAAGATCTCAGTATGTTTTTAAAAGAATGAATGAATGCACTCTTTCATGAGCCGATAGTCTTCTTATTTTAAGTTTATAATTGTCTTTTTTTTTTCTTTATTTTATTTTATTTATATTTTATTTTATTGCTCACAGTCTTACAAAGGGTATTGCAAATGTGTCCCTTTTTTTCCCCCCGACCTTGACAATCCCCTGGCTTCCCTACCCCCCAGTGTCTTATGTCCATTGGTTATGCTTATATGCAGCATACAAGTCCTTTGGTTGATCTCTTACCCCCCTCCCTCCTGCACCCCACTCCTTCCCGGCCTTCCTGCTACAGTTTGACAATCTGTTAGAGGCTGCTCTGCCTCTGTATCTATTATTGTTCAAAAGTTTATAATGGTCTCTATTATCCATGAATGAGTGGTATTTTTCCTTCACTGACTGGCTTATTTCACTTAGCATAATGCTCTCCAGTTCCATCCATGCCTTTGCAAATGGTAAGAGTTCCTTCTTTTTTACAGCAGCATGGTATTCCATCATGTAGATGTACCACAGTTCTCTAATCCATTCATTTACTGATGGGCACTTAGGCTGTTTCCAGATCTTAGCTATGGTGAATTGTGCTGCTATGAACATATGGGTGCGTATATCCTTTCTGATAGGTGTTTCTGGTTTCTTGGGATATATTCCAAGAAGAGGGATCACAGGGTCAAATGGGAGTTCCATTTTTAGTTTTTTGAGGAAGTTCCATACTGTCTTCCATAGTGGCTGCACCAGTCTGCATTCCCACCAGCAGTGCACAAGTGTTCATTTTTCTCCACATCCTCTCCAGCACTTGTCGTTTGTGGATTTGTTGATGATAGCCATTTTGACAGGTGTGAGATGGGACCTCATTGTTGTTTTGATTTCCATCTCTCAGATGATTAGTAACTTTGAGTATGTTTTCATATGTCTCTTGGCTTTCTGAATGTCCTCTTTTGAAAGGTGTCTATTTAGGTCCTTTGCCCATTTTTTGATTGGATTTCTTATGTTCCTTTTGTTAAGTCGTATGAGTTCCCTATAAATTTGGAGATTGGGCCCTTATCAGATATGACATTGGCAAATATGTTTTCCCACACAGTGGGTTTTCTTGTTGTTTTGTTGATGGTTTTTTGCTGTGCAGAAGCTTTTTATTTTGATGTAGTCCCATGTGTTTATTTTCTCTTTAGTTTCCAATACCCTAGGAGCTGTATCAGAGAAGAAATTGCTTCGGCATATGTCTGAGATTTTGTTGACTTTAGATTCTTCTAGTATTTTTTATGGTTTCCTGTCTTACATTTAAGTCCTTTATCCATTTTGAGTTTATTTTTGGTATGGTGTAAGTTGTTGGTCTAGTTTCATTTTCTTGCATGTATCTGTCCCATTTTCCCAACACCATTTATCTTGACTCCATTGTATGTTCTTGCCTCCTTTGCCACATATTAATTGAGCATATTGGTTCCGGCCGATTTCTGGGCTCTCTATTCCATTCCATTGATCTATATGTCTGTTCTTGTGGGAATACCAGGCAGGTTTGAGAACAGTGGCTTTGTAATACAGCTTGATATCTGGTAGTGAGATCCCACCTACTTTGTTCTTTCTCAGGATCGCTACAGCTATTCGGGGACCTTTTTATTCCAGATGAATTTTTGGAGAGTTCGTTCTAGGTCTGTGAAATATGCCGTTGGTATTTAATGGGAAGTGCATTGAATTTATAGATTACTTTGGGTAGTGTGGACATTTTAATGATTTTGATTCTACCAGTCCAAGAACATGGTCTGTTCTTCCATCTGTTTATGTCTTCCTCTATCTCATTTTTCAACGCACTGTAGTTTTCTGAGTAGAGGTCTTTTACCTCCTTAGTTAAGTTTATTCCAAGGTAGCTTAATTTTTTTGGTGCGATGGTAAATGGGATTATTTTTTTAGTCTCTCTTTCTGTAAGTTCACCATTGGTGTATAGAAATGCCATCCATTTCTTGACCTTAATTTTGTATCCTGCTACATTGCCGAATTCATTTATTAAGTCTAATAGTTTTTTGATGGAGTCTTTAGAGTGTTTTATCTCTAATATCATGTCATCTGCAAATAAGGAGAGTTTTACTTCTTCTTTTCCAATTTGGGTGTCTTTTATTTCTTCTTCTTGTCTAATTTCAATGGCTAATACTTCCAGTACTATATCGAACAGAAGTGGTGAGAGTGGGCATCCCTGTCTTGTTCCTGTTCTTAGGGGAAATGGTGTTAGTTTTTGTCCATTGAGTATGATGTTGGCTGTGGGTTTGTCATATATGGCTTTTATTATGTTGAGGTATGATCCTTCTACTCCCACCTTGCTGAGAGTTTTTATCAAAAATGGGTATTGGATTATGGCTAATGTTTTTTCTGCATCAATTGATATGACTATGTGGTTTTTTCTTTCAATTTGTTTATATGATTTATCACATTTATTGATTTTCGGATATTGTACCATCCTTGCATCCCTGGGAAAATCCAGCTTGGTCATGGTGTATGATCTTTCTGATATACTGCTGGATCCGATTTGCTAAGATTTTGTTGAGGATTTTGGCATCTTTGTTCATGAGGAATATTGGCCTGTAATTCTCTTTCATTGTGTTGTCTTTACCTGGTTTTGGTATTTGGGTGATGCTGGCTTTATAGAATGATCTTGGAAGTGTTCCTTCCTCTTGGATTTTTTTTAGTAGTCTGAGCAGGATAGGTTTTAGTTCTTCCTTGAATGTTTGGTAAAACTCCCCTGTGAAGCCGTCTGGCCCGGGCTTTAGTTTGTTGGTAGTTTTTTGATGACTGCTTCAATTTCTTGCATAGTTATTGGCCTTTTGAGATGTTTTGATCCTTCCTGATTGAGTTTTGGAATGTTGTATTTTTCTAGGAATATGACCATTTCCTCCGGGTTGTCTAATTTGTTGGAGTTGAGTTGTCCATAGTATTTTTTAACAATCATTTATATTTCTGTGGGGTCTGTTGTTATTTCGCCTCTATCATTTCTGATTTTGTTTATTTGGGTCCTCTGTCTTTGCCTCTTGGTGAGCCTGGCTAGAGGTTCATCAATCTTGTTCATCCTTTCAAAGAACCAGCTCTTGGTTTCATTGATTTTATATATATATTTTTTGATCTCTATGTCATTTTTTTCTGATCTAATCTTTATTATCTCCTTCCTTCTGCTCACTCTGGGGTTTTCTTGTTGCTCTCTTTCTAGTTCTTTGAGTTGTAGAGTTAGATGATTTACTACCATTTTTTCTTGTATTTTGAGATAGACCTGTAGAGTTATAAACTTCCCTCTCAAGATTGCTTTCATTGTGTCCCATAGGTTTTGGATTGTTGTGTTTTCATTGTCATTAGTTTCCAGGATGTTTTTAATTTCTTCTTTGATCTCATTGGTAAACCAATCAATATTTAATAACATGCTATTCAGCTTCCAAGTGTTTAAGTATTTTGGGTTGTTTTTATTGTCGTTTATTTCTAATATTATGCCATCGTGATCTGAGAAGATGCTTGGTATGATTTCAATCTTCTCGAATTTGGGGAGACTTTGTTTGTGTCCTGATATGTGGTCTATTTTTGAATATATCCCATGAGCCCTTGAGAAGAATGTATATTCCTTAGCTTTGTGGTGCAGTGTTCTCAAGATGTCAATTCAATCCATCGGGTCCAGTGAGTCATTTAATATTGCTGTTTCTTTGCTGATTTTTTTTCTAGAGGATTTAATCAGTGATGGAGGTGGTGTATTAAAGTCCCCTACTATGATTGTATTGTTGTCGATCGCTCCTTTGATATCTTCCAGGAGGTTTTGTGTGTGTGTGTGTGTGTTTTTGTTTTTTTTTAATGTATCTGTGTGCTCCTGCATTGGGTGCATATATGTTTATCAGGGTTATATCTTCTTGTTTTATTGATCCCTTTAGTATTATGAAGTGGCCTTCCTTATCTCTTGTTATGGCCTCACTTTGAGGTCTATTTTGTCTGATATAAGTATAGCTACCCTAGCTTTTTTTTGTTTCCATTTACCTGAAAGATATATTTTCATCCCTTCACTTTCAGACTGTGTGAGTCCCTTCTTCTGAGGTGGGTCTCTCATAGACAGCAAATGTATGTGTCATGTTTGGTTTATCCATTCAGCCACTCGATGTCTTTTGGTTGGAGCATTTGGTCCATTTACGTTTAAATTTATTATTGAAAGATACTTGTTGTAGCCATTTCTTTTTGTGTGTGGCTGTTTTCTTTCTGAGCTTTTTATTTCTTCTTTTTGCACCAGTTCCTTTCGCATTTCTTGCATTGCTGGCTTGGTGGTGATAAACTCCCTTAGCCTTTTTTTGTCTGTGAAGCTTCTAATTTCCCCTTCAACTTTGAATGATAGCCTTGCTGGATAGAGTATTCTTGAATTCAGTCCTTTACTTTGCATCACTTGCAAATATCGTCCTTTTTTTTTTTTTTTTTGCCTGATGTTTCTCTTGAGAAATCATTTGATAATCTAATGGGAGATCCCTTGAATGTAACTTTCAGTCTCTCTCTTGCAGCCTTTAAGATATTCTCTTTGTCCTGAACTTTTGCCATGGTAATTATGATGTGTCTTGATGTGTTTCTCTTCGGGTTCACCTTGTTTGGGACTCTCCGTGCTTGAGTGTTTTTTTTTCTTCCCCACCTCAGGGAAGTTTTCTGATATTATTTCTTCCAGTAGGTTTTCTAACCCTTGTTCCTCTTGCTATAGTCCTGGCACCCCTATTATTCGTATGTTGTTTCATTTCATGTTGTCCAATAGCTCCCTTAGGCTCTCCTTCTCTCCTTTATTTTTTTTTTCTCCAGTTGCTGTTCAGTTTGGGTGTGTTTTGTTTCCCTGTCTTCTAATTTGCTAATTCGGTCCTCCATTTCTCCTAGTCTACTGTTGAAACTTTCAATGGTGTTTTTTATTGCAACTTCATAAAGGGACCTTCTAGTCTTGCTTCTTCCCCAAACCCACCATTTGATTTTACCCATTCTTAAATAACAGAAGACCTACTTTTTAAAAATTAAATATCATCCATTTCTTAGTATCATTTTCAGTCACTTTTGGTGCACTGGGATTTTCAGTCATTTTTTTTTCATTCACTTTTTCTATGCTTTAATAAATCTTTTGCACAGGTAAGTACATTTAGTTGGAGCTATAAGACAACATCAAAACAGACAAAAAAGAGGCATTCTGGATCTTATCAAAATAACTATATTGAGGAAATTCTTGACTAAATCTTACCTTCAGAAATACTTCCACCCCTTCTCCCACTTAAAACAATTTGTAACCTTCCACTTACAATAAAATAATTTATAGTATAGTTAACCTTGAACATCGTTTTATATTCTTTAAAAGCATTACTTCAAAACCCAGAAAATTCTCCGAAAAATTCTACAAGTAAATAGCAAATGTTATTGTACCTGAGCTTATGAATTTAAAATTTTCAGTCACAGTGGCTGCAGAATTTTTTCAATGTTGGTTTTATAATATGTAGGCAGCATAATGTATCTGTGTGTTTTGTTGTTGCTAATCCAAGTAGAGGACCTTTTTCTATTGTTTTTTTTTCAACAGAAAGCATGGAAGGGGAGGTGGGAGTGAGGAGAGAGAGAGAGAGAGAGAGAGAGAGAGAGAGAGAGAGAGAGAGAGAGAGACATCATGGTTAACATTACTTTGGAATGAGCATACACCATGACAAAGTGGATACGTTCTGGGGAAGTAGGATAATACAACATCCAGAAATCAATAAACATGATGCATCACGTAAACAAATTGAGAGATATTCATAGGAATTGATGCAGAAAAAGCATTTGATAGAATCCAACACCCAATCCTATATAATAAGACAGAAACATGCAAATTAATCATCCCTCTGCTATGCTCAAGCCACACCTACATGCCACACCCACAAGCCAATCAGGAATGTGTTTACAAATTAACCCAACTAAGATGATGGTGGCCATGGAGCTGGAGTAAGCAGGAGGCTTGGGTTGCTCCCGGCGATGGAGGAAGCCAAGCTTCCCGCCTGCTCTGGCAAGCGCTTGGCTTCACTCAATGCTAGAAAGTTTCAATTAAAGAAGATAAATAAATTCTGATACCTGCTTCCAGCCAACCTCTACTCAAGGACGGGCTAGGAGCCTGGGTTGCCAGGGACAATGCAGGTTTCCAGCCAGACCTGGGCTCTGCTCAAGGCTATAAGTTTCAATTATAGAAGATAGCTAAATCCCAGAAAAACAGAAAAAAGAGAAAAAGGAGAGGCTGGGAGCGTAGGTTGCCCAGGGACATGGCAGGCCTGGAAATGGCCATCAGCCCCTCACCCATGCTTGCCGGGAACCCCAGCGGGACTCTCCCACCCTGAAGGGGCTGTGAGCAGCCTGAAAATGGTTCTGAGCCCCTCACCCAGGCTGGCTACACACCCATGTGGTGACGGTCCCTACTGCGGGGCTCGGCCAGCCTGCAAATAGCCATCAGCACCTCACCCACAGTGGCCAGGCACCACGGTAGGGACCCCCCAACCCTGAAGAGGATGTGGCCAGCCTGAAAACAGCCCTCAGCCCCTCACCCAGGCGGGGCAGGCACCCCCACGGGTTGAGGATCCCCACTGGAGGGCTTCGACAGACTGCAAAATGCCATCAGCCCCTTACCCAGGTTGGACAGGCACCCCAGCGGGACCCCCACCCTGATCTGGACACACTTCAGGGCAAAACTGCCGGCCCCCACCCGTGCACCAGGCCTCTGTCCTCCTATATAATAAAAGGGTAATATGAAAATTGACCCTAACAGCAAAACGACTGGGAATTACTGGTCAATATGATGCACACTAACCACCAGTGGACAGACACTTAATGCGGGAGCTTCCCCCTGGTGGTCAGTACCCTCCCACAGGTGGAGCTCTGCTCAGCCACAAGCCAGGCTGACGACTGCCAGCACAGTGTTGGTGGTGGTAGCCTCTCCCGCCTCCTCATCACCGCTCAGGATATCCGATTGCAGCTTAGGCCTGCACCCTCTGGCAAGTGGATATCCCCCAAGGGCTCCTGGGCTGCCAGAGGGAGATCTGACTGCCAGCTTAGGCCTGATCCCTCAGGCATTAGGCCTTAGCCAGAAGGTGGACATCCTACAAGGATCCCAGACTGCAAGAAGGCATAGGCCTCAGGCCAGGCTGAATGACTCACCCCCTCCCTCCCCACCAAGTGCACAAATTTTTCTGCACTGGGCCTCTACTTTTGATAAAAATTCTCAGCAAACTGGGAACAGAGGGATCATACCCTCTATATGACAAACCTACAGACAACAACATACTCAATGGGCAAAAAACATTAAGAAGAGAAATAAGACGGGGATGCCCACTCTCACTTCTGTTCGACAGAGTACTGGTAGTGCTAGGCAATGCAATCAGACAAGAAGAAGTCAAACAAGGCATGCCCACTGGAAAAGAAGAAGTAAAACTGTCATTATTCACAGATGGCATGGTACTGTCCATAGAAATACATAAAGAATCCATCAAAAAACTAGGAGATTTAATAAATGAATTTGGCAATGCAGCAGGATACAAAATTAACACCCAGAATTCTATGGCTTTTTGATACACCAATAATGAACTTACAGAAATAAAAACTAAAGAAACCAAAACAAAACAAAACAAAAAATCTCATTTACATTTGCAACAAAAAGTTAACATACCTAGGAATAAACTTAACTAAGGAGGTAAAAGACCTGTTCTTGGAAAACTACAGGAAATTTAAAAGAGATAGATGAAGACAAAAGCAAATAGAAGAACACACCACATTCATGGATTGGTAGAATCAACATCATTAAACGTTCATACTACCTAGAGCAATCTACAGTTTTAATGTATTCCCCATTAAAATACCAATGGCATGTCTCACAGACCTAGAACAAAGTCTCCAAAAATTCCTATGAAATTACAAAAGACCCCAAATAGTCACAGCAATCTTGACAAATAAGAACAAAGTTGGATGGATCACAATACCAGATATCAAGCTATATTACAAAGCCACCATTCTCAAAACTGCCTGTTCCTGGCACTAAAACAGACATATAGACCAATGGAATGGAATAGAGAACCCAGAAGTCAATCCAAGCAGTTATGCTCAATTAATATTTGACAAAGGAGGCAAAATCATACAATGGAGTCATACTGTCTCTTCAATAATTGATGTTGGACAAATAGCACAGATACATGTAAAAAAAAAATGAATCTCGACCACCAACTTACACCATACACAAAAATAAACTGAAAATGGATAAAGGACTTAAAGGTAAGTGGGTAACCTTGAAAATCTTAGAAGAATCCATAGGCAGAAAAATAGCAGGCATCTGTCTCAGCAGTACCTTTACTGATACAGCTCCTAGGGCAATGGAAACTGAGGAGAAAAGAAACAAATGGGACGACGTCAAATTAAAATGCTTCTGTAGAGAAGAAGCAGCCAAAAAATACAACAACAACAACAAAACAAGGAAGTCCACTGCCTGGGAGAATATATTTACCAACGTTATATCCAATAAGGACCTATTCTCCAAAATTCATAATGATCTCATTCAAACAAAAGGAAGATTAATATTCCACTCAAAATGTGGGCATAGGATTTAGATACTTTTTGAAAGTGAACATACAGAAAACCAAGAGACATATGAAAACATGCTCCAAATCACTAATCATTCAAGAGATTCAAGTCAAAAGGACAATGAGATACCATCTCACACTGGTCAGAATGGCTATCATCAACAGTTCAACACACAACAAGTGCTGGCAAGGATGGGGTGTAAAAGGAATCCTCTTGCATTACTTGTGGGAATGCAGACTGGTGTAGCAACTATGCAGAATACTATGGAGTTTCCTCAAAAAATTGAAAAAATGGAGCTCCCATTTGAACAGCAATCCCACTACTAGGAACATATCTCAAGAAATGACAAACACCAATCAGAAAGAGCATATGCACCCACATATTCAGAAGAAAAGCCAGTGAGAATGAAAGAAATGTGATGCAGATAGCAAAGCAATGACCTGCAGGCCCAGAGAATGAGCCCTTTTCTTGGCTTTGTTCTCCTAAGCCTTGGATCTGCAAGAATGGAGGCTACAGCCCCCTATAGCCATAAGCCTTCCCCTTGGCTCCAACTTGGACCTCAGAGACCTTCCATGTTGAAGTGCCCTCTTACCTAGATCCTATGAACCTGTTTATTATTACATTTTTATTTCTCATCCCAGGATATGTTTACTGGTGAGAGGAGAGAGAGAGAGAGAGAGAGAGAGAGAGAGAGAGAGAGAGAGAGAGAGAGAGAGAGAGAGAGAGAGAGAGGAGAGAGAGAAAGAGAGATATCCCTTGCTTCCCTTAATCACCCTGACCAGGAATCCAACACAAAACCGAGGTGAATTCCCTGACCTGCCAGACTAGCAACCTCTGGTGTTTGGGACCAGGCTCCAGCTCATGGAGACACCAGCCAGGACTGTGACTGTCCATTCTACCAGGGGCAAATGTGTACCAGTCTGTAAGTGACACAGAAAGCAAATTCGCCATGTGCAAACTCTGGCGCTTGCATGAATGCGAAGAGCAGGTGGTAACAGTCAGGAAGAGGACAGAGGATTATTTATACTTCAGAAGGGGGGTGCAAGGAGGAGTTTGCATGGAGGTTGGTGGCCTGCAGTGGTGCTGGCGAAGGGAGGGGCGGAGCAGAATGGGGCCAAGTGCAGTCTTGCTCACTGATTGAAGTTCATGTGCAAAGAGCATCTTGTGCATGGCCAGTGCACCCAGCATAGCTGGTGCATCCTCCTTTCCACGAGGAGGCCCCAAACCCCCTGTGTAGGAGACGCACCCTATGAAACCAAGACTATGCCTAAAGGATCCAGATAAGGGACCTGGGGACATGAAGTGAGCTCCAAGCACTGCCACCTGCTTGTTGGCATCTGCCCAGTTCAGGACCAGTGCCATCTGGAGGTGGGGGGTGGGGGGGAGGGGGCGGGTCCTGCTGGGTCAGTAGACTGCTGATCTCGCCAGCACTTTGTGTCAGAAGTGTACCCGCAAGGGCCCTTTGGGTGAACACAGGAGCTTGTGTGTACAGGTGCAGGGCGGGGCGTGGGAGGGACCACGCAACCCAGGGCAGGAGTGGTGGCGAGGTGACCTCCAAGTTAAGCGTGATGCTGTGCAGAAACCGAGGTCCTAGGAGGCGAGGGCCCAGGTGCTGCTGGGGCAGGGCAGCTACTGGACATGGACCTTCTCTCCCAGGTGGTGGAAGCTGAGGCTGGGGACAAAATGAGTGCAGCAGAGGAGGCGGAGTCCCAAGTAGAAGCAGAGGCAAAGCCTGAGGAGCAGCGAGCAGAGCCAGGGCCCAGTGGGACAAGCACCCGGCCCACACTGGAGGTGCTGGCGGCCCTTCAGGTCCAGCTGAGCATTGAGAGCGCCCGAGCCAGCAGAGCCTACCTTCGGGTGAAGCGCAAGACCTCTCGGCGTAGAAAGCCCATTCTTGAGTGCAGAAGGGCCATCATCCAGTGCATCCCCAACTTCTGGGCCCAAGCTGTATCCTTGCCTGAGCCCTTCTGGCTTCACTGCTGACAAAGACCACAGGGAGTAAATGGAGGAGGAGCCAGGAGAAGGTGAAGCGGAGGAGGACAGAGGAAAGGGCCTCCCCTCCCCAGTGGCACAGCACTGGGCAAAGCGATGGCCGGCTTCTAGGTGTCAGGTCAGGAAGTATGGGCACAACGTACCACACCACAATCAGATAGTGGAAGGGCACCTTTTCTGGGCAGTGGAAAGATCCTTGGAGGTAGTGTTTTGTGTTTCTCCCTTTTTGACCAAAAAGCTCAGTGTAAACACTCAGCTCGTTTTAGCCAGGTTTAAGGCGAATGCTTCCAGTGTCCTCTCTCAACACATCAGATGCCCATAGGAATTCCAGGCAGGCTTCCTCCCTCCTTCCACAGACACACAAACACAGGTATACACAAAGGACCAGAGGTACACACACACACACACACACACACACACACACACACATACACACACCCTTTTATTGCAACTCGTGTGCAAAAAAAGGCTTATTTCCAACCCGGAATGCAGCCTTTGTGACCCACATGGACCTCTAGAAGATGTGTGCTGCCACTGTTTCTGGAGACCATACATTTCGTGTAGGCGATCCCAAGGGACAAGGCCAGGGTACATGCAGACACCCTAAGCCAGTGGTTCTCAACCTTCCTAATGCCACGACCCTTTAATACAGTTCCTCATGTTGTGGTGACCCCCAACCATAAAATTATTTTCGTTGCTACTTCATCACTGTAATGTTGCTACTGTTATGAATCATAATGTAAATATCTGATAGACAGGATGTATTTTCATTGTTCGTGACCCACAGGTTGAGAACCGCTGCCCTAAGCACTGCGTCATCTGCACAGGCACACGGAGGACAGGGAGGTCTCAGAACATGTCTGGAAATGAACCCACGATTGTTAGGGCAGGTTCATGCTCAGGTGAACATGAACCCACAGGTACCATTATTGTGAGCATGTGTGAAGAAAGTGTAGTTGGTGAGGATGTTGGAACAGGGGCAATGTCTGCCATCCACGGCCAACTCTCGTATGCCCCTAGGATGGCTCCGTGTCTTTTAGCTGCCCATTTCGTTTCACAGCCTCTGAGAGCTCCTTGACCAAAAGCAGATCCGGAACCACCCGCAGATATCAGCCATCATCACTGAGGAAGATGAAGACCTGCTGAACTACTTGATCAATGTGGAGGTCAGACTGGGAGGCAGAGTGGAGCCTGGGATGACAGCTTTGGCACCCAGTGGGACGTGTCCGAGCAGAAAGAAAGGGAGGGGAGGTGGGTGATTCCTGCAGGCAGGCTCACTCCAGAAGCTGGCAGACAAGACACTTTACTAGTTGCATCTCTTGGCAGGTGAAGGAAGTGAGCCTTCCCAAATACCGCTGCAAGTTGATGTTTTACTTCCGGAGCAACCCCTACTTCCTGAATGACCTGATCGTTAAGCAATATGATGTCAGCCTTGCAGGTGAGTGACAGTTCCCAGGATGGGCCTTTGGAAGAGCAGGAAAATGGTGGGTGGGTGTTGACATTGGACCGATGGGAATCCAGCCTTCCAACTTCCTTCCTGCAGGGTACAGGGCCTCCAGATCCACTCCAATCCTCTGGTTCTGGGATTATGAACGTGGAGCCCCCAGCCGCCGGCAAGATACAAGCAGCGTCAGCTTCTTCAAATGGTTGTCTGAACATACCCTGCCCGGGTCAGGCAAGATTGCTGAGGTGATTGATACTGCTCTGGCCACTGTCAGAAAATGTAATGGTGGAAGCCCCACGTGCTTGAAAAGCAGAGTAGCAGACTGGTCTGGTCCCCCTCTTCCCTGTGTTCCTTCCCAGATCATCAGCGAGGACCTGTGGCCCAATCCTTTGCAGTACTACGCCGCAGACTCAGGACCCAGAGGAGGGAGCTGCAGAGGGGACCTGTTGGAGAGGAGGAGCCCCCCTGCTGGGCATTAAAAGGTGAGTAGTTGCCCCTGTGAATCTCCTTAGAAAAGTGGATGTGGAAAACCGGGCCTGGGTAAATTGGAGGTACCCTAGTGCACCAGGAATGTGTGTGAGAGCAGCAAAGGGAAACTGGGAGTCCTGGTGCCCACAGAATGTAAGCAGATGGGGGCGCTGTAAGCACCATGGCTTTCAGGATGACTGGCCTCGGGCCCTGGGCAACAAACATGGTTCTTCATCATGTTTCTGCAATCCTGTTGTAGGTGCTTTCACCACCCACTTAGGCCTCTTGCCACTCCAGTGGAGTCCTACCTTCCCATGCCTTACCCGTTTTCAGTGCCTCTAATTCACGTTTCTTTGTTTTTATACCCACCGCTCAGTTCCGCTGAGCTGAGCCCACAATGTTGGCAATGGCAGCAGGATCTGGACGAGACTATTGAAGTCCTGGGGTAGGAAAGTTAAACAGGCCAGGAAAAGGCACGGTGTACTGACTGTGGACATGTGCTTCAGAGGGGCCCCACACACCTTCAGGCACATGCCAGTGTCTGTGAGTGTGGGTGTGTGTGTATAGAAGGGGACACTCCAGATTCAGAGGAGATGGAGCAGAACATCAAATATGGCCCCGAAGGACCGAAACGATGTGGTGTTTGGGCACACACCAAGGTTGGCTGAGGGATTCTGTCCATTCCCTTTACACAGGAGGAAAAGAGGAGAAAAGGATCGCCTGCGGAAGAGTCAGAGAGCATATGCCACCTAACATGAGTGTCACTGAAAGAACCATAAAGAAGCTTGCAAGGTGTTGCTGACTCTGCGTTGTTGGTAGCAGGGAAATGTAATAGTATTGGGCAAAGACCTCACAAGGGGCTGTGGGAGCAGCATCTCCAGCATTTCAGCCTGCCAGGAAAGTGGCAGGGCTACAGAAGAGGAGACACCAGGCCTCGGAAGGCCTTCTGATATTGTTCCCTTCTTTCAGGGTGTTGTCTGGGAGGAGGAAGGAAGAATGGCTGACTTCTGATGACAAGTATTATAATTTGGGCAGGAGTGCAGGGGGCGACTTTAGATCCTGTCTCTTAGGCTCTCAACTCCCTTGGCTTGGGCGGTCACTCACATAGACATGCCATGGTCAGACAGAAGACAGCTGGCCTTTTCAAGATGGAGGCACTGCTCAACAGAAGCCATGGGCCTGTCCTGTGAACGTGAAAGTTTACAGGTAGAGCCACCCTCCCTGTGTGGGGCAGACTTGCATGGACGTGATGTGGGGTGTGGGGCAGAGGAGAGGAGTTACACGCCAGGGAGGGTGCTAAGGCCTGGGGTGTATGGAGGCAGGTGCGCACTGCAGCACCCTGCATGGGTTGCACTTGGGAAAGGGAAAAGGTCAAAACTCTGTCAGTAGACCAAAGCCTTCCTTGTACACAGACAACCGCATAAGCCAATCCGAACATTCTAGAGGGGGGAACCTCAACACAACAAAGTTTATTTTCCTGTCAAGCAAGAATGAAATGGGAAACCCATTCCCAAAGGAGGCAATCACATGAACAAAACTTGCCTTTTGTTGAAGTGGGGGCCTGGCGTGCCTTTCTCCATCCCAGTCTTCACACTCAGGTTTTGGGGAGGATTTTGGTGTGTGAAAGTGGGTGGGCTTCCTCAGGAACCTGGGGCTGCAGGGGCCAGGTTCATACACCAGGGCTGTGACTAAGGGGCGGAGTTGCGCAGGGTGACGCCCACTGCCCTGCCCTTGATTGAAGGAGACTTTTCAGGAGCCCATCCAGAGACTGCAGGCTGGGCCTGGCCAGTTGCCTTCTGTACCACATGCTCACATGACCAGCGCCTGTGCATGAGCCCAGTGTGCACCCACTCAGCACACCAGGGCCTGGATGCATGCACCAGTGAGCGAGCGCCTTGCATGGACATAGCAGGCTCTGCACCACCTGCTCCTTCACAGCACCAGTCTCAGAGCCAGGGGGCATCCAGAGTCAGGCTGTGTTGGGAGACTGAGGGGCTCCTGGGGGCAGCGCGCTTCCTCTCAGTTCCACTAGGAGGCCTTCAGCTTCAGGGCGCCTGAGGACTCACAGTGCACCCCAGGGCCATTGCACCAGGAAGGACAGGGCAAGCAGGATGGCCCAGAGGCTTTTAGCTTCACCTCGGTGCAGGAAAGTGGTGATACCCAGGACACAAGGGCACAGGAGGTTTGGAGGAAAGCTATAGGGCTGGAGAGGGAGGATTTCATGCAGGTGAGGGAGGCTGTGATCCTGGAGCTGAGGTTGGATGCAGGTAAGAAGTTTGGCTAGATCTTGAGTGGGGTGCAGGGGAGGACTGGGTGGCTGCAGAGCAGTGTGTGCAGGGAGAGGAGAGGGAGGTGCAGCAGGGAACCCAGAGTGAGGAGCAAGGGGAAGACAAGGAAGGCCTGGGGGAGGAGTTGCAGGCACAGGCTCAGTTTGTCCTGTGGACAGAGGGCCTTCTGCAGGTGGTGCCATGGCAGGCCATGTGGGCAGGGGAGTAGGTTTTCCCACATCTGCAGGTGGGGAGGCAGGAGGAGGTGGTGAGTGAAGAGCTGAGGCTGGAGGCACACGCTCCAGGTGACCCACAAGGGAGTGACCACCAGGAGGATGGGTGGATGGAGGAGCAATTAATTGCAGGGGAGCAGTTTGTCCTGCAGGGGGAGGGGAAGTGCACCATGGAGGCAGTGGAACAGGTGGGAGAGGTGGAGCCTCAGTCCAAGGCCAAAGCAGAGCCAGAAGAAGAGCAGCCAGTGCAGCAGGAGCAGGCCCAGTCAGGGCCCGGGGCCAAGTTAACCTGGTCCCCTCTGGAGGTGCTCCAGCCCCTTCAATTGGAGATGGAGCCCATGAACGAGCAATCCAGCAGGGCCTTCTCTCGGCTCAGGTGCAGGACTCGGCAGAGGCTCAAGCCCTATTTCAAACGGAGAAGCCTCAATATCCGGCGCATCCCTGCGTTCTGGCTCACAGCTCTATCCTTAAGGGTAGAGGAGCAGGATCACAAGGAGCATGAGACAGTGCAGGAGAACGTTGTAAGCGGGGATGATTCCCATAGAAAAAAACATTGAGGACAATCTAGGGGCAGTGCACCCCAGTCTGGCCCAGGATCCTGGAGACACCCTCTGTCTTATACAGGCACCATAGAAGCGGTACCTGAGGGTCCAGGGGCAGAGCTCCAAGGCAGAGGCACGCATACACCAGGGGCTGATGCCCACAGACAGGGCTGTGTTGCACGGGCTGTTCTGGGACTAACTAACGCTGCCTTACAGGCCGTCTCTATGTCCAATTCCTCAGTCAGAAGCAGGAATGTGTGATGTGTAGACTGTCAAGCCCTCAGCACAAAACAATCTGGTGGGCATCAGGGTCTGTCAGGAAACAGAGTGGTGCTGTGCCCCTTTCTGCCGTTTATGTGGAAAGAGTGGCCTTAAGGGAAGGAGAGGCCAGGCCAGGCTGCTCTTTCTAGCTGGTCCATGCCCAGCTTCCAAGGTGCAGGTTGCTTGACCCAAAGCAGTTTGTCAACCACCCAGAGTTGTCGGCAACGATTAGGGTCCAAGAAGAAAACATCCTTGGCCACATGATCAATTTGAAGGTCAGTCCACCTGCTCCATGGAGTGGTGGAGGGCAGGTGGGTAAGTGGCCTGTCCCTGAAAAGAGCTACATGCGGGAGCACTGGGCTGTGATTTCACTCCCTGGATCCACTTTCCTTCTGCAGGTGAGGGAAGTCAGGCATCCCTGGGGTTGCTGCATCCCTGTACTTCTGCAGCAACCCCTACTTACACAACCATGTGATTGTGAAGGAGTATCTCATCACCCTCACAAGTAACAGGAGGCTCCCTGCATAGACTTCAGCTGGTGGTGGGCAGGGATGTAAGGCAATGTGCCCAGCTTCACATACCCCTCTCCTGCAGGATACAGGGTGTCCCGTGCCACTCCAATTCAGTGGTACCAGCATTGTGAATGAGAAGCCTACAGCCACAGGCTCCAGGACAGCAGCACCAGCTTCTTCTACTGGTTCTCTGACCGCAGTGTGGCAGAATCTGGCAGGATTGCTGTGGTGGGATGTCACTGGCCATGTCAGCATACAGCTTCCTGTGTCTGCCTGCTGCTTGCGTTTCTATTCTGGTCCCTGTGGTCTCCTGTTTGCCCTACCAGATCATCAGCAAGGACCTGTGGCTCAATCCCCTGAAGAACTATGAGAGGACGATGGCCCCCAGTGAGCAGACAGGACGGGTGAGGAGGGCCTGCCTGGGCTCTCCCCCGGTGTGCTGCCAGGCTCCCTCCTGGGCCATTACTTTTCTCTCACAGGGACACCTGGATGCTGCGAGGGATACAGCCTGTGACACCAGTGCCGCAGGGTGTGTGCCTGAGACAGCACTACCAGCACAACAAGGGGAGTGCAATTCCAGTTCAGGCGGGGGCGCTCAGTCAGGAGGAGGGAGTGTGCATGTCCACTGTCACTCAGAGTAAATGCAGATTACATGCGCCACTCCTCTGAACTCTCCCTCTAGGCCTCCCACAGCACCTTCAGGCCTTGCCACCAGCCCCTCAACAGGAGCTGGCATGACATGTTCTTCCTATACTCGTGTCTCTGAATCTTCCTCATGCCGAGGCCTAGGCTGCTGTGCTTCCACGCCGCATTGCCCTATTGCTGCTCACCACCATCTCCTATTTCCCCAAGGTCTTTTCTTCCTCCTGGGGCCAGTGGGAGAAGCCTGCGCCTTATCAGTATCTTAGGGTGCGAAGTGTGGGACACAGAACTAGAGAAATCCTTGCTTTTCAACCTTGTCAGACGTTATTCAATCCTTTTATCCATTTAGGTTTTCCAAGGAGAATACCTCATTTGTTTACCCTCCCTAACTGGAAAACAGGGCAGCATGCCATGACGAAATAACACACTGCTTCATTTTGTATGCAGTTCACTTCAAAGACTTTATGCACTTATGGTCATAGACACCCTGGGAAATTTAGGGCCATGAATATAACTCACCATCCAAACACATTGCTTTTATGTGTAGTAAAATCAGACAAGAAATCCCATTTGCAGAGCACTTTCTTCTGAAAATTTTTTGTAATGTTAGTGTTTAAGGTTTTACAAAAAGTAATATATATGTCTCTTTCTTTTTTTCTACTGACCTCCCCCGGGCCTCCCCTATTCCTAGTCACTTGTTCTCGTCACCCACTCCCAGTGTCTTGCCTCTGTTGGTCTGTTCGTTGTGCTTATATTCTGAATATTTTAACAATAAAATATGTAAAATTTAAACATTTAAGTATATTGTAATTTAAATCAGCACTTATGATACAACCTTGTATAATTCAAACCTTGCCTCCAATCCTGAAACTTCATAATGGTACCTACAATTCTTTCTTTTTTTATTTTTTATTAAATCTTTATTTTTCAGATTATTACATTTGTTCCTCTTTGTTCCCCCCATAACTCCCCTCCTCCCAGTTCCTGCCCCACCCTCCGCCCTAACTCCCCACCCACTGTCCTCATCCATAGGTGCATGATTTTTGTCCAGTCTCTTCCCGCATCTCCCACACCCCTTTCCCCCCCAAGAATAGTCAGTCCATTCCCTTTCTATGTCCCTGATTCTATTATGATCACCAGATTATTTATTCACTTGATTCTTAGATTCACTTGTTGATAGATGCATGTTTGTTGCTCATAATTTGTATCTTTACCTTTTTCTTCTTCTTCCTCTTCTTAAAAGATACCTTTCAGAATTTCATAGAATCCTGGTTTGGTGGTGATGAACTCCTTTAGCTTTTCCTTATCTGTGAAGCTCTTTATCTGACCTTCAATTCTGAATGATAGCTTTGCTGGATAAAGTAATCTTGGTTGTAGGTTCTTGGTATTCATCACTTTGAATATTTCTTGCCACTCCCTTCTGGCCTGAAAGTTTCTGTTTGAGAAATCAGCTGACAGTCGTATGGGTATTCCCTTGTAGGTAACTGAGTTTCTTTCTCTTGCTGCTTTTAAGATTCTCTCTTTGTCTTTTGCTCTTGGCATTTTAATTATGATGTGTCTTGGTGTGGTCCTCTTGGGATTCCTTTTGTTTGGGGTTCTCTGTGCTTCCTGGACCTGTAAGTCTATTTCTTTCACCAGGTGGGGGAAGTTTTCTGTCATTATTTCTTCAAATAGGTTTTCAATATCTTGCTCTCTCTCTTCTTCTGGCACCCCTATAATCCGGATGTTGGTATGCTTGAAGCTGTCCCAGAGGCTCCTTACACTATCTTCATATTTTCAGATTCTTTTTTCATTTTCTTTTCTGGTTGGGTGTTTTTTGCTTCTTTGCATTTCAAATCTTTGCCTTGATTCTTGCACTCCTCTGGTCTGCTATTGGGAGTCTGTATAGTATTTGTTATTTCAGTCTGTGTATGCTTAATTTCTAGTTGGTTCTTTATCATAACATCGAGGGTCTCATTAGATTTCTTGAGGATCTCACTACATTTATTGGAGGCTTCTAGACAGTTCTTAAGAGACCTTAAAAGTGTGGTTCTGAACTCAATATCCTCCATTGACAGTTTTGTCCTGTTTCTTTGTCTCCGCATTTTTTATGCTTTCTTGGTGCACCCCCTAGTGGTCTTTGTGCGCAGTCTTGTTGTAGTTAAGTCTTGATTGTTGTTGGCAATACCAGGGTTGATTTGACCTCTAGGCTAACTGGCTATGAGAGTCCGCTTTGTCGGCAGTGGGAGAGCTTCTGTGATGGATCTCTAGGGCGGTGCTAATCTAACGTTTGCCTGAGGCTATCCAGCAAATGCCTCTGTGCAGGGCTTGGGTGGGGCAGGTCCCCGGGGATCTACAGGGTGGGTCAGAGCAAGCAGTTATGGCTGCTCTCAGTTCCATCCCTAGGGGCTCTGCCTTAGAGTTCCGACCAAAGCCAGACAGTCTCACTTCTCCCGTTTGAGTCTGGGTCCCTAGGGACTCGCCCGGATCTGGAGCTCAGAGTCTGAAACTCCCTCCCGATTGAAACCAACAACCGCACCCTCCGACTCCAGCCCACTCTGCGTGCACTCCGCACCTCAGTATTTCACTACAGCACCGCTCCTCCTCTGAGTCCGGATATGATATTCTCTGTCCTCCTAGATGTAGAATTTCCACTCAGCCAGAATTCCAGTGGTACTGGATGATGTCCGTTCCATCTTTTAGTTGTTTTTTGAAGTGGTTGTTCAAGGAAGCAATCTCCAGTGTTAACATATGCCACCATCTTGGTTTTCCAAACAATTCTTGATGCTTCCCCCAAACCTACCATTTCCTTTTAGTCATTCTTAAATAACAGAAGCCAAATTCTTTACAATAAAACTTTGTCGGTACCTTATCATTTTCAATTTCAGTGTCTAATTCTTCTGTCACAGCGGCTTCCCCCCCTGACTCCCTGAGCCCAATAAGGTGAGCCACTGTACTGCATGATTCACTCTCTCTTGCATACATGGTGTATCCTGTAATTGCCGCCTGCACTACACTCAGGACCTCTTACAGGGGTGTCCCATTGGCTGTTGCAGTAATTGCCGTGCCCCCATCATACCCATCTCCTCTGTGGCTGTAATAATCATCACAGGGACTGGACCACCATAAGTCAGAGGGGGCCTTCGTACTGGTGGTGCCCAGTTTTTTACTGGGATGTTGATCTTCCTTTTGTTTAATTGGATGAGTTCAGTATGAATTTTGGAGAATAGGTCCTTATCAGACATAACATTGGAAAATATCTTCTCCCAGGCAGTGTACTTCCTTGTTTTGTTGTTGTTGTTGTTCTTGTATTTGATGGCTTCTCCTTCTCTGCAGAAGGGTTTTAATTTGACATCATCCCATTTGTTTCATTTCTCCTCAGTTTCCATTGCTCTAGGAGCTGTATCAGTAAAGGTATTGCTGAGACAGATTCCTGATATTTTGTCTTCTTCTAAGATTTTCATGGTTACCCACTTACGTTTAAATCCTTTATTCATTCCTAGTTTATACTTGTGTATGGTGTAAGTCGGTGGTCTAGATTAACTTTTTTGCATGTATCTGTGCTAAAAGTCCAACACCAATAATTATTATGTTTTTATTTTGGCTTTGTAATATCTTTAATGAAACAAAATAAAATGTCCTCTATGTTATTTGAGTCATACTTTCTCTAAATCTTGCCTTTAAAAAAATCCCCTGGGGCACAGTCCCATCCGTTCTTTGATTTTCCTTCCACTGATCCCAAACCTCGGCTGTAGTCAGTGTCCTTTCAAAGGACAAAAGCAGACCTGGAGGCTTCAGAGCTGCCCGCAGCCTGCTCCTGCCCGCGGTAGGTGCAGCGCCCATCACCATCTGGACCATGGCTGCCAGGCACAGTCAAAGCCTGAGAATCAAAGTGGCAGCATGTCAACGCCTTCACAGGCCTGTTTCCAGCAGCACAAAGCCAGTCCTCCCACCCAGTGCTCTGGGGACCGGCCGTCATGGCGATGTGGTGGCACCCTCCCCTGGCAGCTGAGCGTCCCAGGCTTTTCTTTGGGCAGACCTGGGCCAGGACCTTTGGGGATCTCTGTGTCCATGGTATAAATGCGAGTGAGATCAGACACAATGTTATCAATGATTGGCTTGGTAAGGTCGCCACTAAACACCTGCCACCATGGCTTCTTGGCCTTGGCCTCGGCGGGCACCTGGACCCCATAGACCTGCAGGGCCAGGTGGAGCACCGCCACCGCTATGTGCTGAGCCTGGAACCGGAAGCACAGCCCCCCGCGGTAGCTGTCCCGCAGCAGGGCCCAGGCAGTGACGGAGATGGGGGTCCGTTGCCAGCTGTAAGGATTCAGCCAGTTCTTGAGAGAAATCAGGTAGTGGAGCAGGTACCTGTGTGGGTGCTGAAAGGAGACTTGGAAGCGCAGTACCCGCAGCACAAGGAGCTCGCACTGCACAATGCTGTCCCGGATCACGCACAATAGGGAGTCCATTTCCAAGGGCTCGCTGCCCGGGTGGAAGTACCTGTTGGACACGTTGATGATGTCACGGGTTCGCAGGGGCTGTTCTTCCACTTTGCCAGCCACGTAAAGGGCAGACATGGCGACCAAGTAGGGGTCATAGGCGTCCAGGTTGATCTCGCAGAAGAACTTATGATAAATGGCACAGGCGATGGCGAGGGGAATGGACTGCATCCCTAGCTTGACACCTGCCTCCATGATGAACCTTGTCACGCGGAATTGCACCCGGGCCGGGGGTTCGGGCCACCCCTTGGCGCCTGGCGCCGCGTCCTCCTCTCTGCAGCTGGCCTGGCTAAGGTCCTCCATGGGGCCCTGCCCAGAGGCCCCAGACACCGAGGGAAGGGCAAGAGTCTCCAGTGCAGTGCCTGTGTCAGCAGAGTTCTATCCCAGTGCGCAGCTGCCCAGCCCCACCCCGCCCCACCCCACCCCGCGGCCCCACCTACCCCGACCTGCCTAGGCCTGACTGCCATCCAGGTTCCAACACCAATTATTGAAGAGACTGTAAGACTGCATTCTATGTTTTTGCCTCCTTTGTCATATATTAATTGAGCATAATGGTTAGGGTTGACTTCTATGTTCTCTGTTCTGTCCCATTGGTCTTTATGTCTTGTTTAGTGCCAGTAACAGGCAGTTCTGAGAATGGTGGCTTTGTAATACAGCTTGATATCTGGTATTGTGATCCCTCCAACCTTGTTCTTCTTTGTCCAGATTCCTGTAACTCTTTGGGGTCTTTTTTTAAATCCATAGGAATTTTTGGAAACTTTCTTCTAGGTCTGTGAGTTACGCCATTGATATTTTAAGGGGGAATACATTAAAACTGTACATTGTTTTGGGGACTATGAACATTTTATTGATGTTGATTGTACCAAACCATGAATATGGTATGTTCTTCTATTTGCTTTAGTCTTCCTCTATCACTTTTTTCAATTTCCTGGAGTTTTCCAAGAACAGGTTTTTGCCTGCTTAGTTAAGTTTATTCCTAGTCTTCTTAATTTTTTGTTGCACTGGCAAATGACATTTTTTTTTTTTTTTTTTTTTAGTTTCTCTTTCTGAGTTCATTATCCGTGTATCAAAAAGCCATAGAATTCTGGGTGTTAATTTTGTACCCTGCTACATTGCCAAATTCATTTATTAAATCTCATAGTTTTTTTGATGGAATCTTTAGGTATTTCTATGGACAGCACAATACCATCTGAGAATTTTGACAGTTTTACTTTTGCTTTTCCACTTAGCATGCCTTGTTTGACTTCTTCTTGCCTGATCACATTGCCTAGCACTACCAGTACTCTGTCAAACAGAAGTGGTGAGAGTGGGCATCCCTGTCTTGTTCCTCTTCTTAGAGTAATTGTTTTTGCCCATTGAGTATGATGTTGTCTGTAGTTTTGTCACATAAGGCTTTTATAATGTTGAGGTATGATCCCTCTATGCCCAGTTTGCTTAGAGTTTTTATCAAAATTGAGTGTTGGATTTTGTCAAGTGTTTTTCCTGCATCAATTGATATGAATCTCTGACAATTTGTTTATGTGATGCATCACATTTATTGATTTCTGGATGTTTACTCATCCTACTTCCCCAGAATATATCCACTTTGGCATGGTATATGCTCATTTCAATGTAATGTTGCATTGGATTTGTTAGAGTTTTGTTGAGGATTGCAACATCTATCGTCATCAGAGATATATTGGCCTGCATTTTATAATCTTTGTATTTTCTCTATCTGGTTTTCGGATTAGAGTAATGCTGGCTTCATAGAAACCATTTGAAATGGTACTTCCTTTGAATTTTATGCAATAGTCTGAGGAAGAAGGTATTAGTTTTTCTTTGAACACTTGGTAAAACTCCCTGTGAAGCCGTCTCGCCCAGGCTTTTGTTTGCTGCAAGTTATTTTTGTGACTGCTTGAATTTCCTGAGTAGTTATTGGCCTAGTCCTATGTTTTATTCTTCCTAACTGAGTTTAGGAAGATTGTATTTTTCTAGGAATATGTCCATTTCTTCAGGGTTGATCAGTTTGTTGGAGTAGAGTTGTCCATAGTATTTATTTACAATCCTTTTTATATCTGTGGGGTCTTTTGCTATTTTGCTCTTTCATTTCTGATTTTGTTTACTGGGGTCCTGTTGGTGAGCCTAGCTAGAGCTTAGTCAATCTGTTTTATCCTTTCAAACAAATAGCTCATGTCTTTATTAATCTTTTGTGCGGTTTTTGGTCTCTATGCCATTTATTTCTGCTGTGATCTTCATTATTTCCTTCCTGCTGCTCAGTTTGGGCTTTGCTTGTTGCTCTCTCTAACTTTTTAAGTTGTGGGGGTTAGATAATTTGTTAACTGTTTTTCTTGTTCTTTGAGTTAGGCCTGTAATGCTATGAAGTTCCCTCTAAGGAATACTTTCAGTGTGTCCCATAGATTTTGGACTTTTTATTTTTAATTTTCATTTACTTCCAGGATGATTTTAATTTCTTCTTTAATCTCTTCGGT
This sequence comes from Myotis nattereri, assembly GCF_964212035.1. Classification (NCBI taxonomy): domain Eukaryota; kingdom Metazoa; phylum Chordata; class Mammalia; order Chiroptera; family Vespertilionidae; genus Myotis; species Myotis nattereri. The sequence continues at coordinate 11,463,034 of NC_138094.1, read as the reverse complement.
TACCCAGTTATCTATCTTTGTACATAAAAGCCCTGTGACCGGAATGGCAGAATGTCCAGAATAGCTGTTGGCTATGACTTGCATTGCGGCAGCCAACCAGCCTTATCTGGGCCCCAATCGGCCATATCCCTGACCAGGCTTGCTTCCCATCTGCCCCCAATCCCCCATTCGGGGCAGGACTGATAAGAAAACCACCCACAGCCTTTCCCCTGGTCAGCCATACCCCCTATATGCGCTAACGCCATGATTGGAGGCATGGCCTTCTGGTTAACCACCAATGGCCACTAACCACTGCAGGCCTGGCCCCATGTGCCCCCATCTGGGGAGGCCGACCAGACTGCTTCCATACAGGAATTCATACCCTGGGCCTCCATTTATTTAATAAAAGACTACTTAGCCTCCAAGTATTTGAATTTTGTTATATCTTATTGTAGTTTATTAGCAATATAAGAGGCCCAGTGAATGAACTTTGTACACTTGACGGAATCCCTCACCCTCTGGCAGCCTGGGAGACCTCAGGGGATGTCCGAATGATGGCTTAGGCTTAATCCCAGTTGCCAAACATGCTTAGCGCCTCTGTGGAGGTGGGAGAGATTCCTGCCACTGCTGCTCCCCTTGCCAGTCGTCAGCACAGGATCCAGCTGAATGGCGCAGCCCTGTGGGAGCTCACTGATCCCCAAGGGCAGCTCTTGCATTGAGAGTCTACTCCCTGGGTGTCAGAGCACATCATAGCAATCGGTCTTATCTCTTTTTTATGACCTTTACTTTGAGATTTCTTTTTTCTCTCTTTTCTAAATTGTTTTATTGCTTAAAGTATTACAAAGGGTATTACATATGTCTCCTTTTTCTTCCCCGCCCTGACAATCCCCTGGCCACCCCTAACTCCCAGTGTCTTATGTCCATGGGTTATGCTTATATGCATGCATACAAGTCTTTCGGGTGATCTCTTACTCTCCCCGCCTGCCCCCCAACCCTCCCCGGCCTTCCCGATGCAGTTTGACAGTCTGTTCGAAGCTGCTCTGCCTCTGTATCTATTTTTGTTCATAAGTTTATGATGGTCTTTATTATCCATAAATGAGTGAGATCATGTGGTATTTTTCCTTCATTGACTGGCTTATTTCACTTAGCATAATGCTCTCCAGTTCCATCCATGCTGCTTCAAATGGCAAGAATTCCTTCATTTTTACAACAGCATAGTATTCCATCGTGTAGATGTACCACTGTTTTCTAACCCATTCATCTGCTGATGGGCACTTCGGCTGTTTCCAGATCTTAGCTATGGTGAATTGTGCTGCTATGAACATAGGGGTGCTTATATCCTTTCTGGGCTCAGAGGTGTGGCAAACTTTCCTGCCCAATTCCATGGTTTTTACCTGACTTAGGTAAACACATAATGCAATATGCAAATGAGGTATCATAGACTTGTGTACCTGAAGCCTATGTGATCATATTAACTTCCATAAATTCAATAAAGAGTGCCTATGTGATCATATTAACTTCCATAAATTCAATAACTTTAAATTCATAAAGTGACTGTCTGTAACTCAAATGTTTTTAAAAAATTAAAAAATAATATGAGCATGAAACCTTTAATTATGTGAAAACAGTAACATTGAATGAAGAGATACACCTCAATTTCATTCATATCATTCAAAGCAAAAGAAAGGATACCATTCATTAGATTGAGAATGTATACTGATGATCAATATGATTTGTAATTGTTAAAGAGGTATAGCACTTCTAATAATGAATGCAATATGTAATGTGTGAAACACTCCTAATGACCTTACAGGGATACGATTTAAACCTCAAGCTAAATTCAGTCTATTTTAGCATTACAGTTTGCCTGTAGTCACTTCAACTGTTCTCTGAAGAACTCAATTCTATTGATCTTATGTTAGAATGTGACACTTTGGGAACAGGAAGTCATGTAGGTTTAAAGTGAAGATTCATTCTTATTGAACTACTAAGAATTTGTTCTGAAAGTACCCTTCTTTCGTCTGGAAAAAGGACATCAGTTCACCTTGGAAAAATCCCACTGAAATAAAAGTTAGTCTAACTATATAAACATCAAGGACACACACTTCATTATTTAGAATTGGATTTGAAATACTAGTTTTGAGTATAGGAATGTGCAACCCTGTACTGTGTAAAATAATAATCTTTATTATTAATTTGATAAGACGATCTTGTACCTACGTTTGATGTAGAAAACTTTCCATTTGGAAACTACATAAGAGAAATGTCTATGGTATTAAATAGATTCACCAAGGGGTCTCTGACTCAGAAGAAGGCTACAAACCAATGATTCACCAATTTTATTGGTCTTTCTGTCTTCTTTCTTGTACATGAGGTATATAAAACATGAATAAAAATGTTGATGAGCTATTTTCAGGGAGTTGTCTTTTAATTAATTTAACTATTTACTTATTTGACTGACTATGAAAGGAAAGTGTATTCATTTCAATATATCTGTAGCAGGAAAAGTTGGTTTCATATTAACTAGTTTTCCCAATTTCAAAGACTTAGTGTCCATTTGTGATAATTAGGTGAGTGACATTTCACGGGAAATTTTCTAAAGTGTTATTGCAGAGTTTGTGCAAGATGAAGGTTGTCCAGGGGGAGGGGATACAGGTGTTTGGCTGGCTGGCCCCACGCCGATCGAGTTGGGGATCAGATGGGGGAAGATGAAGGCCAGGCGAAGGAGCTGTGGGTAGATTACTGGCTGGTGGGTCCTCGATCATTGCGGGGGCGGAGGGGGGGGGTGCGGACAGAACAGTGTGGGGCTACCTGGAGGGTGCAGCCCGCGTTGCTAGCCAGTCTGTCCCACCCCATGGTGGATCTCCTGGTCAAACTCCTGTTTGAAGGGACAATTTGCATATTAGTCTTTTATAATATAGTGTTACATGCAATAAACATTAATATGTTAAGGAAAAAAAATTAAATATAATATTACCAAAACAGTGCAAACCTATTTTATCACAAAAGTTGTAGGAACTATTAAATATCTGAAAATGATAGGATTCCTTTTTATTATATTCTAAAACATATATTTTTTACTCTGGCTCTATTTTATTCATCTTTTTATTCTTTTATTTTTTGAAATATTTTTTATTGATTTCAGTGAGAAAGGGAGAGGGAGAGAGATAGCAACATCAATGATGCATGAGAATCATTGATTCTCTGCCACCTGCACGCCTCACACCTTGGAACAAGCCCACAACCCAGACAGGTGTCTTTGGCCGGAATTGAACCTGGGACCCTTCAGCCTGGAGAACAATAATCTATCCACAGTGCCTAACCAGCTAGGGCTATTTTTTCTTTATTGATTAAGGTATTACATATGTGTCCGTATCCCCCATTTGTCCCTCCTACCTCCTCCTCATGTCATCACCCCCACTGGTGTCAGTGTCCATTAGTCAGGCTCATATGCATGCCTCAAGTCCTTTAGTTGATCTCTCTAACCCCACCTTTCCCTACCTTCCCTGCAGCAACCTTTTGCAGCAAAGATTCAGGAACTGGAAAAGTGTATGAACTGAAAGGAATACACTAGACAACAATTACATATTTAGAAGGCATGGGGGAGCCAGGTGAAGACATTTCTCTCTAGTAAGGAGGCTCTCTGAAACCCGGGACCCATCAGCTTTTATTTACTTAAATACACATTTGCCCTTTAGCAAAGCATACAGGCATATCAATGGTAAAGTTTGGTAAACAATAAAAGTATTATCATGGTAGGAGGTTGCTTACAGCCACTTTGCCAACAGCAGGGTAACAAAATGCTGATTTTCAGCCATGCTGAATATCAAAGTTCATTCGCCTTCTATAGGATTCTCGCATTGATATGTTCACTACTGTTGGTCTTTGCTCACCAACATTTCCCCCTTTTTGCTTTCTTAATTAATTTAGAAAGGTGTATGCCATTAGCTGGGCTCAGATCCTTTTAAGACTTTTCATTCTGCATCTTAAAACTGGAAGCAAACATAGAAGAACAAGAAAGAAAGACAATAGCGGTTACTCTAAAAAGGAAACTTAGGGAGATTCGATGAAAAGGATTGAGTCCTTTCATGTCCTTCTAAATATTATTGTCAGGAATTTAAGGAATTCATTCATAGTAGGCTTCTTTTGGGGCCATTAGTTTTTTATGGATCCCTTTCTGCCAGGGTCCAACCCCAGCAGGTCCAGGGGTTCCCAAAGGCGTAGACGGAGTCGGCGAAGAAGGAAGGACACAGAGACAGTGTTCAGTTGATCAGCAGCCTAGCCAGGATCTCCAGCCAGGATCTCCAGCCAAGTTCTGGTCTGGATCTCCAGAGAGGTTCTGCTGTTTATTGTCTTGTTACATCCGTATTTATACCAGTTGATTTTAATCCTGTCAATTTCTATTACAAAGGTTAGGGCGTTTCTTATCTGCATTCCAGGGAGTAAAGATTATGTAGCTTAAGCATGATTGTTTGTAGTTAAAGTGATTAACTACCCGCCTGGCACTTAGTTGAGGAGTTTCATCCCCTCCCTAACTTCAGGGAAAAATCCCTACCTGGGGAAACAACCTATCTCGGAGAGGAGACCTTGGTTAAAACACACAGCGCTAAGGGGAGCAAACATATTAAGAACAGTATGCTATATAGGCCAGGTCCCTTGAAACATATGCTGTGCAGATATTTCTATCCGGCAGCGACTGTGTCAAGCAGCAAGGATGGACCAGCTTCTGGCAAATTCCCCCATTTTTTTATTTTTTAAATGACAGCACATGCAAATCAGTGTCCACCTCTCAGATTGGGCCGTTTAAAACTCGGAAGAAGACTGGCAAGCAATGACAGTGAGCATAACTATAAACATAGTGGATGGAGTGCACAAGGAGCCCCATTTCTGTAGAAGGTTGCCGGCCTCTTCAGTCAAGGGATTACAGCTGTCCTCAAGTTGTTGGTTTGATTGCCTTTGTTGGTCTGGCTAGTGGGTGGCATCACTGGCGATGGGCTTCCCGAAGCGTCAGCGAGTTGGAGGGCTGCATCAAAGTGTCCATCAGTGCCGGGGTCCCGCCCCAGTGGGTCCAGGGGTCCCCAAAGGTGTAGACAGAGTCTGCGAAGAAGGAAGGACATGGAGACAGTGTTCAGTTGATCAGCAGCCTAGCCAGGATCTCCAGCCAGGATCTCCAGCCAAGTTCTGGTCTGGATCTCCAGAGAGGTTCTGCTTAGGATCTCCAGCCAGGTTCTGTGTCCATGTTGTCTTGCTAGGTTCTCCAGCCAGGTTCTCCAGGTTCTCTAGCCAGGTTCTGTAGCCAAGTTCCCTCGCTAGGTTCTCCAGCCAGGTTCTGTGCAGGTTCTCCAGCCAGGTTCAGTCACCAGGTTCTAGTAAGGTTCTCTTGCCAATTTCTGTAGTCAAGTTCAGTCCAGGATCTTTTGCCATGTTCTCTCCAGCGAAGTTCTTCTGTCTCTAGGTTCTGTCTTCTGAGTTCTGTCTTCTAAGTTCTGTCTTCTAAGTTCTGTGTTCTAAGTTCTGTGTCTTGCTGTCTTGTTACATCTGTATTTATACCAGTTGATTCAATCCTATCAACCTCTATTACAAAGGTTAAGGCGTTTCTTATCTCCATTCCAGGGAGTAAAGATTATGTAGCTTAAGCAAGATTGTTCATAGTTAAAGTGATTAATTAGACGCCTGGCACTTAGCTAAGAGGTTTTATTCCCTCCCTAACTTCAGGGGAAAATCCCTACCTGGGGAAACAACCTTTCTCAGAGACCTTGGTTAAAACACATAGTGCCAAGAAGGTGAGCAAACATATTAAGAACAGTATGCCATATATGCAAGGTCCCTTGAAACAGCAAGCATGGACCGGCTCCCGGCACATCAGGGCTGTGGTTGATGGTGGTGTCGGTGTCTGAGGAGGAGTAAGCTGTGCCCTCTGGGTCAGCTGATATGGAATATGGAGGGTAGCAGAGAGAAAAAGAAGAGAAAGCAAAATAACTACAAGGCATGGAAGTGTTTAGAAAAAAGAGGGAGAAGAAAGGGGAGAAGGCAGCATCCTGACACAGCCCTTTCCTTCAGCTTCCCCTTTCCCTATGGTCCAAGGTAGAAATGGGAAACAAGTCCTGTTGCAGTGAGAGGGCAGCTGCTGTCAGCCAGTCTCTGACTTTACCTGGGTCCCGATCTGAGCTGGGCTTGGGAAGTGGGAAGCAGCCATGGGGACAGGAGACCTTCCTCAGAAGGGGCGAGTGTTCAAGCCCCTGAACCATTGGGGGGGGGGGGTGAGGATCTGTGTCCCACCTCTGTTGAACCCCAAGTTCTCTACTACTGGCCTCCCTACTGTGCCTGTCTTAGGTTGCCCCACCCTGTGGGGTCTTACCTGTCTTTGACTACCAGCCATCTCTGGGCCAAGTAGGGTGATGTGAGGTTCAGTTCTGTCTCCTTTGTAGCCTCTGTCCCTCTGGCCTCCATGCCCAGCAACTGCCTTGGGATCCCCTTGCCTGCTGGCGGGGCCCCGGCATTGATCACATATCTTGGGGAACCCAGGTTTCTTCTCCAGGGAGGGCCCAGCTCACGCTATTGGGTGAGAGACAGATCCATGGTACCAGCCACCATGAGGCTTCAACCACAGCATTAACAGAGAGCTCATGCAACAGCTATGGGCAATTGGATTGTAAGAAGATGGTCCCTCTTGACACAAGGGTAAAAAAGAGGGGCCAATACAGGACAAAGGAGAGTCCCGGAACAGGGCTTTCTAGCCCAGGATGTCAGGCCCTTGGCACAAGACAACTCCATGTATGGGACATATAGCAAACACCCCTAGTCACGGCATAAAAGGGAGGTGCCCTTCCTGGAACAGTAGGGTAGGGAGATTCTAGAAAAGGCTGTGTTCAGGAAAGAAGGAGAAAGGCCAAAGAAGCAGCAAACAAGTAGTTAGATTTTTAAAGAAGGAAAAAAGGAAAGGAGATGTGGGGCAAAGCTGGGACATGTGGAAAGACAAAAAGGAGGCACATGTGATCCTCCCAATGGACAGATTGTTCCAGCTCAGGGCTGCACATCTGCTGCAGATTGGCACTGGTCCGGTGTGCTATGATGAGGCAGAGATGGCGGGAGGTGAGACATAAGGTCGGACTAGACGGTCTGGAATCCACACAGGTGAGTCTGCATCCTGTGGAAATATACAAGCATATCCTCTCCCCCAGGTTAAAAGTACATCAGGTCCCTTCCAGGCTCCTGTAAGCAAGTCTCTCCATTTGACGAGGGCTTTAGGTTTAGTTAAATCAGGGTTCCAATGCCTGTACATTGGGGAATTTCCCTCAGAATCTACATTTATTATATTAATTACAAATAGAGTATGTTGTAGAACATGATGAGGAGAGGAATATTTAAACTCATTTTCTTGTAATTTTTTAATTTGTGTTTTTAAAGTTTGGTGAGCCCTTTCTACTATTGCTTGGCCTTGAGGATTGTAGGGTATTCCTGTAGTATGTGCGATGCCGAATGTAGAGGGTAAGTTTTTAAAAGCTCTAGAGGTATAGGCAGGCCCATTGTCTGTTTTAAGTGCCCTTGGTATTCCTAGGTAGGAAAAGCATTGGAATAGATGTTGACTTACATCTTTAAAGGCTTCTCCTGTACGTGCAGAAGTAAGGATAAGATGAGAAAAGGTATCAATACAAACATGCACATAGCAAAGTTTGCCAAAAATGGGACATGAGTAATATCCATCTGCCATAAGTCACAGGGTCTAAGTCCTCTTGGATTAACTCCAGTAGCAGGGCTAGGAAAATGAGTAGGACAATGGCCTCAGTCACGCACAATACTTCGAGCAGCTTCTCTAGATATGCGATAATATAGACGGAGAGCAGAAGCATTTTGATGGTGAATGGCATGAGACCGCCTGGCTTCTTCTAGAGCTGTACAAACTACTGGGTGAGTTAGTAAATCAGCCTGATAATTTCCTTCGCTTAAGGGTCCTGGTAGGCAGGAATGAGCTCTAATATGTCCAATATAGAAAGCCTTTTCTCGTTTATGAATGTAAGTTTGTAGCTGAGTTAACAAAGAGAAAATGGCTGTTCTTCCTTGTGGGAGAGAGGCGGTCTCAATATGAGGAAATAATTTAACTATATATTGAGAGTCAGTGTACAAGTTAAAGGGAACCTATTGCAATTGTTCAAAAGCATAAATGACTGCCAAAAGCTCTGTTCTCTGAGCTGAAGTCTCTAGAGTTTGTTGAACATGGATTATTGAGTCAATGATTGTTACTGCCCTACCATTAGAGGAACCATCTGTGAATACCAAGGAGGCAGGAGGTGATAATGGTTCTTTTGAACATTTAATAGGAAATATAAACGGATGTAGGGAGAGAAATTGCAATATAGGTGATCTTGGCAAATTATGTAAAATTTGTCCTGGGAAGTTACCTATAGCTATATGCCACTCTTCTTCAAATTGTAATAGTGTGTCTAATTGTTCTCTTTTATAAGGTATTATTATCTCAGTAACTTCTCTTCCAAAGAGTTCGATACTGCATTGTCTACCTTTGATAATGAGAGTGGCCACTAGGGAGGGATAGGGTGGTATAATCTTCTTAGGAGTGACAGGTAAATGTATCCATTCTAATGGTCCTTCCTGCCACAAGCATCCTGTAGGAGTATATTTAGTGGCTAGAATAATTAAGGCCCAAGATTTGAAATAATCTAGACACTGTAGTTGCTATTTATTGATGGCCTGTTCTATTTTTGCTATAGCCTTTTCTCCTTCTACAGTTAATTGTCGGGGAGACTTAGGGTTAGAATCTCCCTTTAAAATGTCAAATAGAGGTTTTAAGTCAATAGTGGTTATTTTTAGATATGACCTGACCCAGTTGATATCACCTAATAGTTTCTGATAATCATTCAATGTGTTTAAATGATCTTTTCTTAATTGTAAAGGCTGTTGGGTGATAGTAGAGGTATGTAATATTCTGCCTAAGTAGGAAAAAGAAGGTTCAATCTGAATCTTTTCTGGGGCTATTTTTAGACCATGTTCTTCTAAAGCAAGGGCGGTCTGAGTAAGAATTTCCTGTAAAGTAGCCCAATCTTTATGAGCTAGTAAAATATCATCCATATAATGGATAAGATATAGATCTGAAAATTTCTTTCTAATAACTTGCAATGCCTGATCTACAAACTTTTGACATAATGTAGGACTATTTTTCATCCCTTGTGGGAGAACCTTCCATTGATATCTCTGATAAGGTTGTTTAAAGTTTTCTGATGGTATGCTGAATGCAAATCTTTGACAATCAGCCAGGTGAAGAGGTATAGTGAAAAAACAATCCTGTAAGTCAATAACAACAACACAATACTCCTGTGGAATTGCCACAGGGGAGGGCAATCCAGGTTGTAAGGAGCCCATATCTTCCATGGTGGCATTTATGGCTCTTAGATCTTGCAAAAGTCTCCACTTGCCTGATTTCTTTCTTATTACAAATATGGGTGTGTTCCAGGGACTATTTGATGGCTCTATATGTCCCTCTGCTAATTGCTGATCAATTAATTGTCGGGCTGCTGATATTTTCTCAGATGTTAAGGGCCATTGCTCAACCCATACTGGTTGTGACAATTTCCAGACTATGGGATCAGCAGTCCTAAGGGCAATGGCCACAATTATAAATCCTGTCGAGGAGTGTGAGGTATTACTTTCTTTTCCTAATCCCTTTCCTGGATTAAATCTCGTGTCTAGCATCTGTGATGTTACTCTATCACTAGGGCTATATAATAGAACTCCCATTTGAGATAAGATATCTCTTCCCCATAATGTAAAGGGGATAGTCGTAATTACATATGGACAGAATGTTCCTGAATGTTGATCTTCATCAGCCCAAGTTAAAATCTGAGAACTCTTTTTTACATTAGATGCCTTTCCTAGTCCTACTAGGGAAGTAGAGGTGGTGTGCGTGGGCCATGAAGAGGGCCAATCCTTCCCTGCTATGCAGGAAACATCTGCTCCTGTATCCAATAGATCTCCAGTTGGTTTTCCCTGAATTTGTAAAATTTCTGTAGGTCTAGTAGCATGGATTTCTTGTATCCAAAATGCTGCATCACTAGATCCAAAGCCTCCGGCCCCTCTAGCTTTCTGGGTAACAGCTGTCTCTATTTTATGTATTGGTAACAGGAGTAATTGGGCAGTTCTCTGGTTGGGCTGAATCTGTATAGTTGTGGTGGGTGGGGAAAGTAAAATCTGTATTTCTCCTGTGTAGTCTGCATCAACAACTCCTGGGATGACTAAGATCCCCTGTAACGAGGTGATGCTCCGTCCTAATATTAAACCTACAGTTCCCTCAGGCAGCGGCCCAGACACTCCTGTAGGAATGGCTGCTACTGGCGAGTCTGGGGTTAGTATTGCATGGGTGGTTGAGTGGAGGTCCAATCCTGCACTGCGTGGGGTTGCCCTGAAGAGGTCACTGACTGATCGAAATTTGCAGAGGGGTTGAAGGTTGATGCCCCTATTATTGCAGGGGCCTGGGGCTGGCCCCTTCTCAAGTTTCCCAATTGAGGTGATGGGATATAACCTCCTTGGGAGCTATTTGTTGAGTTTAAAGGCCGACCATTTTTATGGTATTTTGATCTACATTCCTTTGCCCAATGGAATCCTTTCTGACATCGGGGACAAACGGTTTTTGGAGGATTAATATTATTCCCTAATGTATTTCCAGGCTGTCGAGGAGCTTGCCATCTGGCCTGAGTATTATTATTTTTATTTGGGCATTCTCTGCTAAAGTGCCCAGATAAGTCACAAGAGTAGCAGTTCATATTTCTTTTATTACCTGTATTATTGCTGGCTTGTCCTATACCCTGTACATATTGAGGGTATGTCTCCCCTTTGAGAGCTGCAGCTATAGCTACACCCTGCTGGACTTACATCAGCACACTGTTTTATAAAATTATTTATAGTTCCTGTTCTCCGAATCGGCCTTAATAAAGCCTGACAGGTATTATTAGCATTTTCAAAAGCCAGTTGTTTGATTAGGATATCGGCTGCCTCTTTGTTATTGATTACTCTCTTGACTGCCTGTATGAGGCGAGAAAGGAAATCCTGATATGGTTCCTCGACCTTCTGTTTAACCTCTGTAAGGGTGGTTGTTTTTCCTGCTGTATAAGGTAGGGATTTCCAGGCATTTCCTGCACAACTGGTTACTTTGGTAAGTGCCTCTGTGGGCATATTCATTTGCTCCAGAGCCGTGTTAAAATCACCTTCTCCTAATATCATGTCTAGAGTTATTCCTTTTCTGGTTTTTTTCCTAGTGGCCACAGCTTTCTTAGCAAGATCATCATATTCAGTTTTCCATAATAAGTAATGGCCTCCTGAGAGACAGGCTTTACAAACCTGTGACCAATCATAAGGAGTCATCCATTTACTGGCTAGGGTTTCTACCAAGGTTTGTGTGTAAGGAGCTAGAGGTCCATATTCAGAGCAGGCCAATTTTAATTCTTTAAGTACTATGTAAGGTATAGGCTCCCAGGTGGGGTTTCCGTCCCCACCAGACTCATTATCATATGCAACTGGGAAGCAGAGTGAGAATTCAAGATCTCCATTAGCTTCAGCTTCTCTTATCACCCTTTGAAATTTAGACATGGAGCTCCTAGGAGCCATAGGCTTCCTTTCTAACTTGGGGAGCCTGTTTTGAACGGGAGGGCCTCTCTCCTCTCTACTGACTGGAAAGGACCAATGGTCATGTTTATGATATTTATTCTCCTCCCAATCAGTAGCCATAGCTAAATTGCTTTTAGATTGAGCTGAAGACAATGATGATGTGTCCTCTCTGGGTGGAGCCGAGGGACTATTTAAATTTTGAGAAAGTTCAATCGTTTTTGCCTCTGGTGTCAAGGTGTCACAGATTGAATTCCAGAGGGAAAAGACATTTGTCAGGACCTTCTCAGATCCATGATAGCTGTAATAGTTCTTTAATTGCTTTCCTACTTTAGTCCAAGTTTCTAAATTAACAGTTCCATCCTCAGGAAGCCATTGACATACATCTTCTATAAAACTTTCTGTCTGACTGGGAGTAACCTTAACTCCTCTGCTAGCAAGCATATGCGTTAAAAGATTAATAGAGTCTTTTTTCTTTAGACTCAGTATGACCCATCCTGTCAATCTAAGTTCTCTACTAACTACCCCCTTACCCTACTTATCCTCTATGGGGGGTGGGGGGTCTGCAGCACCCTACGGTAGAGTCCTATCCCTCCCAAGTACTGGGTGGGGGGGGTGGGGGGCTTACCTAAGGGTCCCTGTTTGGGCGCAGGATGCCGGGGTCCAACCCCAGCAGGTCCAGGGGTTCCCAAAGGCGTAGACAGAGTCGGCGAAGAAGGAAGGACACGGAGACAGTGTTCAGTTGATCAGCAGCCTAGCCAGGATCTCCAGCCAAGTTCTGGTCTGGATCTCCAGAGAGGTTCTGCTGTTTATTGTCTTGTTACATCCATATTTATACCAGTTGATTTTAATCCTGTCAATTTCTATTACAAAGGTTAGGGCGTTTCTTATCTCCATTCCAGGGAGTAAAGATTATGTAGCTTAAGCATGATTGTTTGTAGTTAAAGTGATTAACTACCCGCCTGGCACTTATTTAAGGAGTTTCATCCCCTCCCTAACTTCATGGAAAAATCCCTACCTGGGGAAACAACCTATCGGAGAGGAGACCTCGGTTAAAACACACAGCGCTAAGGGGAGCAAACATATTAAGAACAGTATGCTATATAGGTCAGGCCCATTGACTCATATGCTGTGCAGATGTTTCTATCCGGCAGCGACTGTGTCAAGCAGCAAGGATGGACCGGCTTCCAGCACCTTTACCAGTCACTGTTAGCTTGTGACATGACAGCAATGATGTTCAAGTTTTGGATGGTGGACAAATGGTGAGAAATGTCAGTGTAGGTCTGCACTTTTTTGGCTTTGTCATGGGCAACCTACACCAATGCACCGATGATGAGTGCTAGCATGGAAAGGCGTCTTCACCATCCCCCATCTCTGGATGTGTCTCCTCTGACTCCTCAGTGTTTTGCTTGGGGCCATGCTATCTGTGGTTGCAGTAGTCTGGTCAGTTCCTCTCTCAGATTCATGTTTCAGGAAGCACACAGCCTTGGAGGAGTTTTATGGAAACACACAAGTATATCCTCGAACAAAGGTTAATAAAGGGACCCTTCTATAAACTAGACTCGGTATCTTTCCATTTAACCAGACCATTTTGCTTTGGCTTATTCTGACACCACTGTAATTCTATGGGTGTCTTGCCATCAGCATTACAAGGGAAAAATTTAAAGTAATTAAGGCTTGGTGTGGTCTACTTATAGGAGATTTCTTCACTATTCCCCACTTTTGTTTTTCAAAATGGGATTTAGAGGCTCTTGTAGCAGATATAACATGCAAGAGGGACATTTCTTGATAATCTGTTTGGCAGGCTGATGTAAAAGTTGATGAGATTCCCCTGGCCTGTTTAATAAAATAACTAATTGATAGGCGTATGCATTTCCTTTTGTTAAAGGACCAGGACTTGTTCAAATAGTATAGATAGGCATCGATCACAGCCATTTAAATTCAGTAGTTGCAGTTCTGTTTACCAGGCCAGCAGCATAGGCAGATCAGAGATAATATTAAGAGGCTTTTGGAAATCCTGCAAGTCAGCCTTGATTGTTTCTAATTCTATTTTTTGCACAGAAGTATGACTGGTGTGAATTACTTTCGTCTGAATTCTTTGCATTATAAGCAGCTTTACCATGAGATGAACTATCAGTAAAAACAGTGACTGCTCCAGGAATAGGTTTCTGCCTATTCCAACTAAGTTCCCCTGAATATTCTTTGATTTTCATTTGCTAATTTAAATCAGTCTAAAACAAGGCTTATTTCCTAACTTCCTTTGTCATTGGCTGGGGACAGCAAATGACACTAGTAGGGTTTTTGCTATCAGTCTTTGATTATATGGACATAAGCGTTGTTTACGGAGGCAAAATGAAAATTGTTTACTTTTCTTTATGAGGCCTAATACATTTATTTTTAATTACAGTTTTCTAGATATTTGAAGGGAATCTGCTCCTGTTTTTTTCTTCCAGAGTAATTTCTAGGCCACATTTAGGGAGTCTCTTTTAAAAACATTTTTCTTTCTTTTAAATAGAGCTACAAACTTGGTTCCTTTTAAGAAATACCAATAAGAGAGAGGTATGCTGGCCAATTGTGCAATGCATACAGATTAAGTAAAAGTAACTCTTTTTTTATGGTGTCTTATTAATGGTGAGATTTAATGCTCGAATAATTACTTTGTGTTTACCTTGTAAATAGTAGCAGGAGAGATTTTAAAATTTCTCCTTTCTATTAAGGTTAAAATTTACTTTTAAACATCATTCTTTTGGATAGTGCTCATTTGTATAGGTACAGATATTTTACTCTGGACTGTGTTAGAACCAATTGCTAATAAAATATCTGCTTCTCATATAACTGAGTTTATATGAGAACTTGATTATATTGTAAAAAGCTAATTTGTTAAGTGACTAAAGTATGCATCTTTATTGAGAAAGCAAAGTAAGTAAACTTATACATTTGACCTGTGAAGTCCAGGTTTTGCACTACCCCTGGCCTATCTAAAGATCAGACTGTCAGGGCTCCCATCTTAAAATTCTGCTGCTGAATAGTCCGATGTTGCTTAAGAAGTATTCAGCAACTTTGTCCTGCCCTTCCTTAAATGGTGAAACTTTTATAACATTTAAAATACGTGTATGTAAAGAGAACACAGTTATTGATTTTTATTTGATGAAGCTTCAAGTGATTTCAAGTATATTAGATCGGCGTAATTTGGTTTGAAAATATTTCTTTTCCTAAAATATTTCTTTTAAGAAGAGAGTAAACCCTTGAATTATTCCAGGGAACTTGAAAAGTTTCAAAGCTATCTCTTGGTTAAAGTCTTGAAATTTAACATGGAAAGACTATCACAAATATGTGTAACCCAAACATTACATTATACATTTGTTGTAATTATTCTAAAATAGATCAATAAATTTGAAGCAGGGGATCCCTCGGGGGTGAGGACGACGGGGCCCCAACGCGCTAGGGCGTCTGCATGCATGACCCCGGGGACCAGGTTCATTGACGCAGATCCGTTTAATTGAGGAACTACAGGGGTATATATAGCATGAGGGGACCAATCAGAGGGAGACACATTGCTATAGGCGACCAATCAGAGGGAGACACGTTGCTATAGGCGACCAATCAGAGGGAGACACATTGCTATAGGCGACCAATGGCTGAAAGGCTGGGGTACTATGCATGTGGCTCTAGGAGTTAGTTCAGGCGGGCTTTGCTACTTCCTGGTGTGCCGAGGAAGCATGTCATGGTGGAGTGTGCTCACACCATTGCAACAGCCACAGCGCTGAGACATACTTACTGAGCTCTACTACAAAAATTTAAACTGGATTTTATATTAAAAATTTGGTTCTGACCATAGAATTAATCCTCTTTTTTAATCAGTCCAATAAAATAGTATATCCTAGGTTGACATTTTACCACACATAGTACACATAAGGACTACAATATATTTTGTACTACTATGTTTTTCCAGAGAAATCACATGAATTATTTTTCTTGATAATGAATTTCTAAACTTTATGCATTGTATCATTACGAGCTCATAATTTCTCCCAATTTAATTTGAACTTTTAACTCTTGGAAGCCTTAAATTTTAGGTGGTAAGTTAAATACTTAGCATTTCTTAGTTTAGTAATACCTTCACATTTTTATGGATATATTTCCAATAAAATTAACAAAGACTTATTTAATTAATAGATTCAAATCTGTCCTTTGTTTTTTCATTCGAGTCAAACTCAAATAAATATTGCAAAATTTTGTTATTTCAAAAACTTTAGAGTTTTAATAAGTTTTTTTACTTAATGTAAGCAACTCCAATTTTTTAAGTTAACAAAGACTTTGGAAAAGTATGTTTAGACATATGAGGTTGCCAAAGAAGTAGGGGGAGAAAGGAAGAAGGCCTGTAGCCATTGGAATTTTAAAACCACCACATTTTTCCTTCAGAGATAACATCTAAGAGTGCTTTTCCAGGTTCTCTGCTTTTACAAGGAGAAGATCCACTGGCCCTTTCCTCCAACAGAGAGTGCAGTCAGCCCTCTCCTCAGTGACTACACCCTCACCATCAATATATTTATTTATAATTATTACTGAAAAGCTTTGCCACAAAGCCTTCATTTTAGTTATATCTATCTATTTAACTTTTAACAATTTTGAGCTTCCAAAGCCAGTTATCACCATCTAAGGCGTTTTACTTTGGCAAATTTTGCAGCAGAGAAAACTTACTGGCTTTCATTGGCTTTAATGTTAACCTTGGAAAATGGTCCATTATTATTTAAGAACTGCCCCATATTATGGAAACGCTAATCTTATTGCCTAAACACAGCCTGTATATTTTCCTTGTGTCATTTTCACCATCTTATAAAGAAAAACAGTCTTGGGTTTGTACTATAGCATCTGTCAGGAGATGGGGGTCAGTCCAAGAGGTCACCCAAAATCGGGTGGTGTGCGACTTCTCTTAAGCTAGTGTTTTTCTCTTCACGGGTACAGAAATCCCAGAGATATCCCTTAAATTGTGAGGATTATCTCATCTATCCAAATTTCAAAGGACGGTCTGGGAAATAAAATGAGACTTTTAATAACACTCTGGAGAGTGGGCATACATTTTACAGGATCACCAAAAGATATGTAATTAATGGGTTGGGAGATGTTTTAGATATTTAGTAATGTCCTGGCCATCTACTGTTTCTTTTCTTATTAAATTAAATTGAAGGCATGCTTAATAGACTAACAATAAACCACCAAAACAGATTAATAATAATCAACAGACAAGCGCCCATAAAATAGAGACAAGGCTTAATGAATCAGAGTAGTTTTCATAGATTTTATCCTATTCTGCTCTTCATGGCATTGGATGTCCTCTAAAGTTATTTTACCTAAAATCTGCCTGTCCCAAGGTGTCATGTTGTAACTTTCAGACAAAGCATTATAGAGTCCTTTTATAAAATGACTGTTAACCCCATTTCTCTAGCTGCTGAGCCTTTTCACACTAGAGGTGGCGGACCCAGAGCTTAGGTGTTACAGACTTTTGATCCCCAATACGAATTAGGCATAATGCAGTGCGAACAAGAGCCCACATAGTTCAAGATGACAATGTTACTTTTTTTCCTTGAGCCTGATTTCAGAGAGTACCTTTTGATATTTTAATTTCTTTATCCTTGAGCATAAAAGTAAATGTTTACAATGATTTTTTTTTTTTTGCTTTATACTCAAACTTTTCATCATTATAGCCTAGCAGAAATAAAAGATTTTCCGCCCACTTTATGTTTCACAATTTCCAAAGCTGACATGGGTTTGTGCACAGAGAATTTTCCCCACCTTTCAGTGCACTTCTCAGCTTTCTGGTGAAATGTCTTCATTTTTCACTCTGGTGAAATTTCTTCTCCAGATGCCCCCCATTGGGCGCCAGAATGCTGCAACCTTTTGCAGCAAGGATTCAGGATCAGGAAAAGGAGCTGCACACAAATGAATACACTAGACAACAAATATAAATTTAGCAGACATGGGGGAGCCAGGCAGAGACCTTTCTTTCTAGCAGAGAAGCTCTCTGAAACCCAGCACCCATCAGCTTTTATTGACTTGGCTTTAGGTTTCTCCTATATGCCCTTTAGCAAAGCAAACAGGCATATCAGCAGTCAAGTTTGCTAAAAATTAAAAGGGTTATAAGACTGGGAGATTACCTTCAGCCATTTTGCCAACAGCAGGGTAATATAATGCTGATTTTTCAGCCCTGCTGAATATCAAAGTTCATTAGCCCTCTATTGGAGATACATATACATATACATATACATATACATATACATATACATATACATATACACATACACATATACATATACATATGTATGTATATGTGTGTGTGCATATCGTATCTAATAAAAGAGAAACATGTTAATTGGCGCACGACCTCTACCCTTCCCATTGGCTAATCAGGGTGATATGTAAATTAATTGCCAGCCAAGATGGCGGCCGGCAGCCAGGCAGCTTAAACTGAACATGAGGCTTGCTTGCTTCAGTGACGGAGGACTACAATGTTCCCCGCGTGCCTTGCCGGCGTCTGAACTTGCAGTTTAAGAAACATTGTAACATATAGAAGCTAAACAAAACCCCAGAAACCAGCTTTCAGCCGGCTGAGATCTCAGAGGTGGAGTTGATAGAGAGTTTCGATTATAGAACCGAAACAAACCAGATATCTGCTTTCAGGAGCGGAGGCCTAAGAGCTGGAGCCTCAGAGCTAAAGGTGGCCCAGAATAAAAAGAAAAAAAGGAGCAGTTGGGAGCTTCAGTCCCAGCCTGAAAACAGCCCTCAGCCCCTCACCCAGACTGGCCAGGCACCTCAGTGGGGACCCCTACCCTGAAGGGTGTGTGACCAGCTGCAAACAGCCATCATCCCCTCATACAGGCTGGCCTGGCACCCCAGTGGGGGCCCCCACCCTGATGCAGGACACCCTTCAAGGAAAACCAGCCAGCTCCCACCTGTGCACCAGGCCTCTATTCTATATAGTAAAAGGGTAATATGCCTCCCAGCACCAGGATCAGCAGAGCCGAGAGGCCTCCCAGCACTGGAATCAGCATGACAGGGGGCAGCCCACAAACCCCCTGATCGCCCTGAGGCTCTGTGTGTGACAGTGGGCGGGGCCTCAACCTCCCTATCCTCCCTGATCTGTTCCTGATAGGGGAAGGTGCCCCAAACCCCTGATCTGCTCTGCTCTGTGCCTGATAGGGGGGAGCTCCCCAACCCCCTGATCGCCCTGCGTCTCTGTGTGTGACAGGTTGTGGTGCCCCAACACCCCCACCCCACGGGCCCTGCTGTGTGTGAAGGGTTAGAGCCTTAGCCTCTCAATTGGCCCTGCCCTGAGTGGGAGAGTGTCAGTGCCCTAACCCCCTGATCGGCCCTGCTCTGTGGGTGATAGAGGGTGGCGCCCCAACCCCCCGAACTCCTCCGGCCCTGCTCTGTGTGTGATGGGGTAGAGCCATAACCTCCCCATCGGCTCTGCCGTGAGTGTGACAGTGGCGGTGCACCAACCCACTGATCGGCCCTGCTCTGTGAGTGATAGAAAGCGGCTCCCCACCCCCCTGATCTGCCCAGCTCTATGTGTGACAGGGAGCGGGGCCCCAACTCCTCTATGGGCCCTACTCTGTGAGTGACAGGGGGGAGCTCCCCAACCCCCTGATCAACCCTGCTCTGTGCGTGACAGGGGGGAGCTCCAGAACCCCCTGATTGACCCTGCTCTTTGCATGTCAGGGGGGAGCTCCCAAACCCCTTGATTGGCCCTGCTCTGTGCGTGACAGGGGGCGGCGCCCCAACTCTGCAATCAGCCCTGCTCTGAGCCCAACCTGGGGCTGCACCTAGGGTTTAGGCCTGCCCTCTGCCACCCGGGAGCAGGCCTAAGCCAGCAGGTCCTTATCTCCTGAGGGTACCCAGACTGCGAGAGGTCACAGGCCGGGCTGAGAGACCCCCTCTCCCCCCCCCCCCCCCGAGTGCACAAATTTTTGTGAACCGGGCCTCTAGTATATATATGTGTGTGTGTGTGTGTGTGTGTGTGTGTGTGTGTGTGTGTGTACATATGTTTGTATATATATACACATACTAGAGGCCAAGTGTACAAAAATTTGTGCACTGGTTGGGGAGGGGGTGTCCCTCAGCCCCACTTGTCTACTCTCACAGTCTGTGATCCCTTGGGAGATAACGAACTGCTGGCTTAGGCTTGCTCCTGCCTGGCAGAGTGCAGGCCGAATTCCTAGGTGCAGCCCCTGGTTGAGCTTAGAGCAGGGCTGATTGGGTGTTGGGTGCCACCCCCTGTCATGCACAGAGCAGGGCGGATCAGGAGGTTGGGATGCCATCCCCAGTCAGGCTCAGGGTAGGGCTGATTGGGGGGTTGCGGCGCCACCCCCTGTCACACTCAAGGCAGGGTTGATGGGGAGGTTGCGGCACCACCCGCTGTCAGGCACAGAGCAGGGCCCATCATGGGGGTTGGAGCTCCCTACCCTGTCACACACAGAGCAGGGCGGATCAGGGTGTAGGGGAGCTCCCTGCTGTCATGCACAGAGTAGGGCAGATAGGGGAGTTTGGGCACGGCCCCCTGTCACACTCCGGGCAGGGCCTAGAAGGAGGTTGTGGCTCCACCCCGTTACACACAAAGCAGGGCCCATGGGGAGGGGGGGCGGGGGGTGGGGTTGGGGCACAGCACCTTGTCACACACAGAGCCGCAGGGTGATCATTGGGTTTGGGCGCTTACCCCTGTCATGCTACTACAGGGACCAGGAGGCCTCGAGGTTCCGCTGAATCCTAGTGATGCGAGGCCTTGCAGCTCTGCTTTACATGGGCAGTGAGGCGTCACTGCTCCACTGATCCTGGTGCAGGGAGGCCTCAAGGCTCCCCTTGACACAGGGGTAGTGAGGCCTCGCTGCTCCACTGATCCTGGTGCTGGGAGGCCTCATGGACCTGCTGATCCTGGTGCTGGGAGGCATATTACCCTCTTACTATATAGGATATAGGCCTGGTGCAACAGTCGGGGCCAGCTGGATTGCCCAGAAGGGTGTCCTGGATCAGGGTGGGGGTCCCGCTTGGGTGCCTGGCCAGCCTGGATGAGGGGATGATAGCTGTTTGCAGCTGGTCACGCCGCCTTTATGGTCAGGGTCCTCACTCGGGTTCCTGGCCAGTCTGGGTGAGGGGCTGAGGGCTCTTTTCAGGCTGGTGGGTGACTGAAGCTCCCAAACTCTCCATTTTTTTTATTTTTTTTTATACTGGGATTTATTTATCTTCTATGGCTGTCACTGGAACTGAGGACTGGCTTTAGCTCTGAGGGTCAGCTCCAGCTCTGAGGCCTCGGCTGCTGAAAGCAGGTATCTGGGTTTGCTTGGGTTCTATTATCAAAACTCTGTTGCAACTCCAGCTCTGCTGGCTGGCTGAAAGCTTGGGGTTTGTTTAGTGTCTATAATTGCAACACATTTTCTTAGAGTGCAAGCTCACAGCCTAGCAGTGGCAGGCGGGGAACCTTGGCTTCCTCTTTCACGGGAGCAAGATAGCCTCCTGTTCGCTTTAGCTGCATGGCTGCTTTTTCTCTGCATCCTCTACAGCACTTGTGGTTTTTTTATTTTTATTTTTTTCTGACAGCTATTCTTACAGGTGTGGATTGGTACTTCTCTCATTTTGATTCACATCTATTGGACTGTAATTGCCTTTGAGCATTTTTTCCTATGTCTCTTGGCCTTATGTAGGTCCCCTTTCAAAAAGTGTCCATTTAAGTCCATTGCCTGTGTTTTGATTGGATTGTTTATCTTCCTATTGTCAATTTGTGCGAGTTCTCTGTAAACTTTGGAATTTAACACTTATCAGAGATACCATTGGCAAATATGTTCTCCTATGCAAAGGGCTTTCTTGTTGTTTTGTTCAGGATTTAGTTTGCCATGCAGAAGATTTTTATTTTGATGTAGACCATTTGCTTTTTTTCCCCTTTGTGTTCATTGCCTTCAGAGCTGTGTCAGTAAAGATATGCTAAGACATATGTCTGATATTTTGCTGCCTATGCAGTCTTCTAAGATTTTTTTACATAGATTCCCAACTAACGTTTAAGTCCTTTATCCACTTTGAGTTTATTTTTGTGTATGGTGTAAGTTGGTCGCCTAGTTTCATTTTCTTGCATGTTTCTGTCTGATTTTCATCATTTATTGAAGAGACTGTCCTGACTCCATTGTATGCTCTTGCCTACTTTGTAAATTAATAATACAGCGTAATGACTTGGGTGCACTTTTGCGTTCTCTGTTCTGTTTCAGTGGTGTATATGACTTTTTTAGTGCCAGTAGCAGGCAGTTTTGAAAGTGGTGGCTTTATAATATAGCTTAATATCTGGTATTGTGAGCCTTCCATATTTTTTTCTTGTTCCCTGGATTGCTGAGGCTATTTTTACTCCATATGAATTCTTGGAGAGTTTGTTCTTTGTCTGTGAAATATTCTGTTGGTATATTAATGGAGATTACATTGAATCTATAAATTGCTTTGGGTAGTATGGACATTTTAATGGTGTTAATTCTACCAACCCATCAACATGGTATATTAGTCCATTGGTTGATATCTTTATCTCTGTTTCAATGTTCTGTCATTTCCCAAGTGCAGTTCTTTAATTCCTTCATTGAGTTTTTTCCTTAATTCTTTTACTGAAATGGTAAGTGGGATTCTTTTCTTAGTTTCTGTTTTTTTGAGTTCATTCTTGGTGTATAAAAAGACATATATTTTTGGGTGTTAATTTTGTATCCTGATACATGACGAAATTCATTTATTCTGTGATTTTCTGTTTGGGATGACTTTTATTTCTTCATTTATTGAAGAGACTGTCTTTTTTTAAATTTAATGCTTAAAGTATTACAAAGGGTATTACATATGTGTCCTTTCTTCCCCATCCTTGACAATCCCCTGGCCTCCCTTACCCTCCAGTCTCTTATGTCCATTGGTTATGTTTATATGCATGCATACCAGTCCTTTCATTGATCTCTTACCCCATTCCCTTCTGCCCTCCAACCCTTCCCGGCCTTCCCGCTGCAGTTTGACAATCTGTTTGAGGCAGCTGTGCCTCTGTATCTATTATTGTTCTTTAGTTTATAATGGTCTTTATTATCCATGAATAAGTGAGATCATGTGGTATTTTTCCTTCATTGACTGGCTTATTTCACTTAGCAAAATGCTCTCCACTTCCACCCATGCCGTTGCACATGGTAAGTGTTCCTTCTTTTTTACAGCAGCATAGTATTCCATCGTGTAGATGTACCACAGTTCTCTAATCCATTCATTTACTGATGGGCACCTAGGCTGTATCCAGATCTTAGCTATGGTGAATTATGCTGCTATGAACATATGGGTGCATATATCCTTTCTGATTGGTGTTTCTGGTTTCTTGGGATATATTCCTAGAAGTGGGATCACAGGGTCAAATGGGAGTTCCATTTTCAGTTTTTTGAGTAAACTCCATACTGTCTTCCATAGTGGTTGCCCCAGTCTGCAACCCACCAGCAGTGCACGACTGTTCATTTTTCTCCACATACTCTCCAGCACTTGTCATTTGTTGATTTGTTGATGATAGCGAGTCTGACAGTTGTGAGATGGTACCTCATCGTTGTTTTGATTTGCATTTATCAGATGATTAGTGACTTTGAGCATGTTTTCATATATCTCTTGGCTTTCTGAATGTACTCTTGTGAAAGGTGTCTATTTTGATCCTTTGCCTCTATCGTTTCTGATTTTGTTTATTGGGTCCTCTCTCTTTGCCTCTTGGTGAGCCTGGCTAGAGGTTTGTCAATCTTGTTTATCCTTTTGAAGAACCAGCTCTTGGTTTCATTGATTTTAAGTTTGTTTTTTTTTTGTCTCTATTTCATTTATTTTTTATCTAATGTATATTATCTCCTTCCTTTTGCTCACTCTGTGTTTTTCTTGTTGCTCTCTTTCTAATTCTTTGAGTTGTAGAGTTAGATGATTTACTACCATTTTTTTCTTGTTTTTGAGATAGGCCTGTAGAGCTATAAAGTTCCATCAGGACTGCTTTCATTGGGTCCCATAGGTTTTGGATTGTTGTGTTTTCATTGTCATTAGTTTCCAGGATGTTTTTAATTTCCACTTTGATCTCATTGGTAAACCAATCAATGTTTAATACATGATATTCAGCTTCCAAGTGTTTGAGTATTTTGGGTTGTTTTATTGTAGTTTAATTCTAATATTATGCCATCGTGGTCTGAGAAGATGCTTGGTATGATTTCAGTCTTCTTGAATTTGGCGAGTTTGTTTGTGACCCAATATGTGGTCTATTTTTGAATGTGTCTTAAGAGCACTTGAGTAGAATGTATATTCCGTGGCTTTGTGGTGAAGTGTTCTGAAGGTGTCAATTAAGTCCATCTGATCTATTGAGTCATTTAGAATTGGTATTGCTTTGCTTAGTGTTTGTCTAGAGGATGTATCCAGTGATGTCAGTGGTGTATTATAGGCCCCCTCTATGATTGTATTGTTGTCGATCTCTCCTTTGATATCTTCCAGGAGTTTTATTTTTATGTATTTGGGTGCTCCTGCATTGGGTGCATATATGTTTAGCAGGGTTATATCTTCTTGATGTATTGATCCGTTTAGTATTATGAAGTGGCCTTCTGTATCCCTTGTTATAGCCTTCACTTTGATGTCTATTTTGTCCGATATAAGTATTGCTACCCCAGCTTTTTTTTCCTTTCCATTTGCCCGAAAGATATTTCTCCATCCCTTCACTTTCAGTCTGTGTTAGTCCCTTCTTCTGAGGAGGGTCTCTTGTAGACAGCAAATGTATGGGTCATGTTTTTTTTTTAGCCATTCAGTCACTCGATGTGTTTTGGTTGGAGCATTTAGTCCATTTAAGTTTAAAGTTATTATTGAAAGGTACTTGTTTGTAGCCATTTCTTTTTTGTGTGTGGCTGTTTTCTTTCTGGGCTTTTTGTTCCTTTTTTAACACCAGTCCCTTTAGAATTTCTTGCATTGCCCGCTTGGTGGTGATAAAGTCTCATAGCCTTTGTTTGACTGTGAAGCTTCTTATTTCCTCTTCAATTTTGCATGATAGCCTGGCTGGATAGAGTATTTTTGGATTCAGTCCTTTGCTTTGCATCACTATGTAAATTTCCGTCCATTCTTTTCTGGCCTGATGTGTTTCTGTTGAGAAATCATTGGATAATCTAATGGGAGATCCCTTGTATGTAACTTTCCGTCTCTGTCTTGCAGCCTGTAAATTTCTCTCTTTGTCCTGAACATTTGCCATGATAATTATGGTGTGTCTTGGTGTGGGTCTTTTCAGGTTCACCTTGATTGGGACTCTCTGTGCTTGTGTGACTTTTTTCTTCTCCACCTCAGGGAAGTTTTCTGATATTATTTCTTCGAATAGGTTTTCTAATTCTTGTTCCTCTTTCTGTTGTTCTGGCACCCCTATTATCCATATGTTGTTTCGTTTCATGTTGTCCCAAAGCTCCCTTTGGCTCTCCTCCTGTCTTTTAATTTTTTTCTCCAATTGCAGTACAGTTTGGGTGTGTTTGCTTCCTTGTGTTCTAATTCACTAGTTCGGTCCTCCGCTTCTCCTAGTCTACTGTTGATACTTTCAACGGTGTTCTTTATTGCAACTATATCGCTCTTCATTTCTTCTTGGGTCTTACTTAAGTTGTTGATATTTTCATCAGTTTCTTCTTGCTTCTTGCATATGTTGTTGATTTTTTCCTCCATCCGGTTTATGCACTCTAGGACCCTTATTCTGAATTCTTTTTCTCTCATGTTGCATGCCTCTGTATCACTTAGCTGCTTTTCTGGCGAGTCTTTTTTTTTCTTTCCTTTGGGGGTTTCTTTGTCTACCCCTGTTTGATCTCACTGACATATCTAGATGTTGAGTCGTTGATGAGCTGCTGCCTGGGTGGCAGTCGCTCCTTGAGCTGTGGTTGCTCCTTGGGCGGTTGCGGTAGCAGCTTTTCCTCAATTGGCAGCTCCTCTTCTGTGTGCTGTTCACAGCTTTGGTGGCCCTTCTGGCTGGTGGGGGGAGGCTTCACATACAGCTGCTGATCCTCAGAAGGTATGGTGATCAGGAGGTTGCTGTTCCTTGGATCTGCTCCGTTTATTTAAGGGAACATAATACAACACATCAAAGCACAATGTACCAGGCACTGAACACAAATATATTCACAATATTAATAACCCCAAATAAAGGTCACTGTCCAAATTAAGAGGATTAAGGGATGAGGAAGAAAGAAGAGAAAAAGATAAAATAGAAAAAAGAAAACTAAGAAAAAAAAGGAGTTCAAAAATGAAATTGGGAAAAAGGAGGGGGAAAAAAGAAATAAAAGAGTGAAAAGAGAGAATGAAGTAGAAGAGGGGAAGAGACTATTTATATGAGGAGAAAACTCTGATAGAACCGCCACTAATGCCAACATATTCCAGCAAAGGTCACTGGAGATGAATGGAAACTACAAATAATCAATAATATCAAGAGAGGCAAGGGAAAACAGAAGCAGAAAAATTACTGGCGGGGAGGGGGGTGGAGGGAGAGGAAAAGCCAACAGAAAAAAAAAATAAAAAGCAAAACAACCTCACAAGCAGTCCTAAACCACACACAAACACACAAAAACAAACAAAAAACAAGCAATATACTCAACAATCAAGCAAACAGCAACAAAACAATAGAAAGATAAAAGAAGGGGAAAAATTTGTGTTAGTGAAGAAAGATAAGGGATAGGTGTATAAGGATTTAGAGCAGTGGAGTGGAAATAGGCTTTATAATTACGATGCAATTTTAACGGTGGGAAAAAGAAGGAATCAGGAAAATCTAAAGCAGAAATAGGGTAAGAGAAACAGGACAACAAAAGGGGAATAGTGGGGAAGAGGGTTTTAGCATAGAGGTAAAATTTAGGTAGGGGAAGTTGATGCTATAGGAACGATGAAAATAGAATGGAGAACACTAATCCCAAAATAAAATAAAGAGAAAATAAAATGTCACTTTAAAAAATGGTAAAATGGTAGCAGTAATAATACTGGTTAAACATAAAAATGTGTTAATTAAGAGGATAAAGTCAGCTGATGGAAAAAGAAGAAAAAAAAATGGTTTCTTAGTTAAAAGATGAAAAAAGAAAAAAAATTGCAGTTGTGAAGGTAATTAGGTTCTTCTCCTTTTCAGTCTGGCTTGTCTTGGTCTTGCCAGGTATTCAGGAGAGTGTTGAATGTCCCTGTGATACACTGTTCCTCCGTGTTGTAAACCATAGTCCTGATTTTAAAGCAGGCCATATTTGTGTCCCAGACTGCCTTAATTTGTGTTTAGCTGAGAGTCAGTTTGTGGCTCTGCCTGTGGGTGGCAGTGTTTTTGGGTTGGCCTTTGAGGCTATACAGCTTCTCTATCCAGTAGCATGGGCTTATTTTACTCTATTGCACTTAAAACTGATTTGGGGAGGTCAACTCCCCAGAGCTGGTTCTTTAATCATTGCCCTGCTCTATGTTATTGCTGGGACTGAAAGTCCCTCTATAGGCCAGACCCTGTTAAAGCCCAGGGACAAATCAGATTATTTTAATCCTTCATCTATTTCAGGTTCTAATCTGGGTGTGGCTGTGCTCCTTGCCTGGGGGCTAGGTGGAGTAGTCCCACCCACCGAAGAGAATGTCTGCTCCAGTCCTGGGCCCAGGGGTGTCTCAGCACTCAGTTCGCTGGCACCTCTCTTGGCACCCCCTTTCTCCCCAGCCTCTCCCCAGATTCTACTCGTCTTCACCTTCTCCCTCTCTTCAGCACAGGTGAGTGTCTGTATCTGAAATGTCCTATGAACAGGTTTCAGTGAAAATAAACAAACAAATGTGGGCCACGGAAACAGAGAAGGCTGAATTTCTGTAAGCTCCTCTCTTACCAGCACTGCATGGTCTGTTCAGCTCTTCATGCAGCCTTCTCTAGGCTCAGTCCTCCATAATCACAGAACCCAGATCTCAAATCCCCCTGTGCCAGGAATCCCACAGATCTCCTTTCCCCTGTCAGGGGCTGTGCCTGTCCCAGGAGACACGGCTGTCTGCCATAAGGTCTCCCTCTGACCCTCTGGGCTCAGAGGTCTGGCAAACTTTCCTGCCCAGGTCCGTGGTTCTTTTACCTTTCCAGGGGAGCTGTGCCCTTCCTGGCTGCAAACTGTGTCACCAGCTGAGTAATTCTGCCAATTCTCGGTGGGTATAATTAGTTTCAGCTGCTTACTCCATCTTCTCTGCCACAACACCTGGGACGCGTCTGCCTATATCGCCACCATCTTGTAGAAATCAAAGAGACTGTCTTGACTCCATTGTATGCTCTCGCCTCCTTTGTAAATTAATAATACAGCGTAATGACTTGGGTCCACTTCTGGGTTCTCTCTTCTGTTTCAGTGGTGTATATGTCTTTTTTAGTGCCAGTAGCAGGCAGTTTTGAAAGTGGTGGCTTTATATTATAGCTTAATATCTGGTATTGTGAGCCTTCCATATTTTTTTCTTGTTCCCTGGATTGCTGAGGCTATTTTTACTCCATATAAATTTTTGGAGAGTTTGTTCTTTGTCTGTGAAATATTCTGTTGGTATATTAATGGAGATTACATTGAATCTATAAATTGCTTTGGGTAGTATGGACATCTTAATGATGTTAATTCTACCAACCCATCAACACGGTATATTAGTCCTTTGGTTGATATCTTTATCTCCTTTTCAATGTTCTGTCATTTCCCAAGTGCAGTTATTTTACTTCCTTCATTGAGTTTTTTCCTTAATTCTTTTATTGCAATGGTAAGTGGGATTCTTTTCTAAGTTTCTGTTTTTTTGAGTTCATTCTTGGTGTATAAAAAGACATATATTTTTGGGTGTTAATTTTGTATACTGATTCATGAACAAATTCATTTATTATGTACTTTTCCAGTTAGGATGAGGTTTATTTTTCATGTCTGAGCACTATGGTAGCACTTCCTGTACTATGTTGAACAGGAGTGGTGAAAATTGGCATCACTGTCTTGTTCCTATTCTTTTAGGGGAAATGGTTTTAGCTTTTGCCTATTGAGTATGATGTTGGCTGTGGGTTTCTCATATATGGCCTTTATCATGTTGAGTATGGTCCCTCTATTACCACATTGCTGAGAGTTTTTATCACAATTGGGTGTTGGGATTTTTTCAATTCTTTTTCTGTGTCTATCGATATGATCACATGATTTTTACACTTCAGTTTGTTTATGAGTTATATCGCATTTCTTGATTTGTTAATATCATACCAGTCTTGCATCCCTGGAATATATCCCACTTGATCATGGCATTTGGTCCTTTAATATACTGCTGGATGTGATTTGCTAATACTTGGTTGAGGATTTTACTATCTGTCATCATCAGACATATTGGCCTGTAATTCTCGTTCTTTGTAGTGTCTTTACCTTGTTTGGAATTAGAATAATGCTGGCCTCATACAAACAGTTTGGAAGTATTCTTTCCTCTTTGTTTTTCTGAAAAAGTTTGAGGAGTATAGATTGTAGTTTTCTGAATGTTTGGTAGAACTCCCCTGCGAAGCTGTCTGGACCTGAGCTTTTGTTGGTTGGAAGTGTTTCGATTACTGCTTCTATTTCATCAGTTGTTATGAGCCTATTCAGATTTCTTAATTCTTTCTGAATCAATTTTGGTAGTTTGCATTTTTTACTGACTTCATCTATTTCATCCACATTGTCCAGCATTTTGGCATATAGTTGTTCATACTATTTTCTTGCAATTCTTTGAATTTATATATATATATATATATATATATATATATATATATATATATATATATATATATATATATATTAGAGGCCTGGTGCACAAAAATTTGTGCACTCGGGGCGAAGGGGGTACCTCAGCCCAGCCTGTGCCCTCTCGCAATCTGGGTCCCCTCAGGAGAAAACGACCTGCTGGCTTAGGCCTGCTCCCGGGTGGCAGAGGGCAGGCCCAATCCCTAGGTGCAGCCCATGGTCAGTTTCAGAGCAGGGCTGATTGGTGAGTTGGGGCGCCTTCCCCTGTCATGCACAGAGCAGGGCACATTGGGAGGTTGCGATGCCATCCTCAGTGATGCTCTGGGTAGGGCCAATTGGGGGGTTGGGACACAGCCCCCGGTCACACTCAGGGCAGGTCGGATCAGGGGGTTTGGGCGCCGCCACTGTCACTCTCAGGGCAGGGCCGATGGGGAGGTAATGGCTCTACCCCGTCACACACAGAGCAGGGCCCCTGGGGGGTGGGTTGGTACACAGCACCCTGTCAAACACAGAGCAGGGCAGATCAGGGGGTTGGGGCACTGCACCCTGTCACACACAGAGCCGCAGGGTGATCAGGGGGTTGGGGAGCTCCCCCCTATCAGGCACAGAGCAGGGCTTATCAGGGGTTTGGGGCACCTTCCCCTGTCATGAACAGAGCAGGGCGGATAGGGAGGTTGTGGCCCCGCCCCGTCACACACAGAGCCTCAGGGAGATCAGTGGGTTTGGGTGCTGCCCCCTGTCACACTGATCCCAGTGCCGGGAGGACTCTAGGCTCCACTGATCCTGGTGCTGAGAGAACTCATGGCTCAGCTGATCCCAGTGCTGAGAGGCATATTACCCTTTTACTATAGAGGATAGAGGCCTGGTTCATGTTTGGGGCTGGCTGGTTTGCCCTGAAGGGTGTCCTGGATAGGGTGGAGGTCCCCACTGGGGTGCCTGGCCAGTCTGGGTGAGGGGCTGTGGGCTGTTTTCAGGCCAACTGAAGCTCCCAACTGCTCCTTTTTTTCTTTTTTTATTCTGGGCCAGCTTTAGCTCTGGCTCCAGCTCTGAGGCCTCTCCTGCTGAAAGAAGGTATCTGGCTGGTTTGGCTTGTATAACTCCAGCTCTGAGATCCCGGGCTCACTGAAAGCAGGTTTCTGGGGGTTTGTTTAGCTTCTATATTTGTTACAATCTTTCTGAAACTGCAAGCTCAGAGGCCGGCAAGGCAGGCGGGGAACGTTGGAGTCCTCTGTCACAGAAGCCAGCAAGCCTCATGTTAGTTTCAAGCTGCCTGGTGCCGGACGCCATTTTGGCTGGCAGTTAATTTGCATATCTCGCTGATTAGCCAATGGGAAGGGTACCGGTCGTATGCTAATTATCATGTTTCTCTTTTATTAGATAGGAGATTATATATATATATATGTGTGTGTGTGTATATATATATATATGTGTATATATATATATATATATATTCCTATGTTGGTTGAATATATTTTTACTAGGGTAATATTTTCGGCTGGTTGATCCCTTTGGTATCATGCAGTGACCTTTCTGTATCTTGTGATGGTCTTTATTAAAAAAGTCTTTTTTCCTGATATGAATATTTCTATTCCAGCTTTTTTTTCTTTCCATTTGCATGGAAATTTTCCCATTCCTTCACTCCAATCCTTTGTGTGTCTTTTGTTTTCAGATGGCACTCCTGTAGACAGCATATACTTGCATCATATTTTTGTATCCATTTTGATACCCTATGCCTTTTGATTGGAGAATTTACCTATTTATATTTCAAGTTATTATTGATAGGTATTTATTTCTTTCCATTTCCTTTGTGTATGGCTAAGTTTCTGTCTCTGTTTCTTTTTCTCATGACAGCAATTCCTTTGACATTTCTTGTAATGCTGACAACTTACTCCTTTAGCCTTTCTCTGTCTATGAAGCTTGTATTTGACTGTCTATATTGAAGGAAAGAATTGCCGAATATAGTAATCTTGGTCTCAGATCCTTACTTCCCATTAACTTGAGTACTTCATGCCAATCCCTCTGGCCTGTAGAGTTTCAGATAAGATATCAGGACTCAGCCTTATGGGCACTCCTTCGTAGCTAACAGTATTCTCTTCAATTGCTGCCTTGAAGATTCTCTTTTTTTTAATTTTTGGCATTTTAATTATGATGTGTCTGTGCATGGGTTTGTTTGGGTACTTCTTTGGGGTTCTCTTTGGCTCTTGACCTTGTGTGGGATTTTCCTTTACCAGGTTAGGTAAATGTTCTGCCATTGTTTCTTCAAAGACCTTCTCTATGCCTTTCTCCCCTCCTGCCTCTTTTGGCACACTCGCTATTCTAATACTGTTATGTAAGTGGTCCTCCTGTTTGAATTATGTCATTTTATATCTAGGACGGTTCTTCTTTTCATAGTCACTATATCTTTTTTCATGCTGTTGAGCTCTTTTAACTTCATAACTCTGAAGTCAGATTCAGATAAATGTCTTCTCTGTGCTTCACCTCTCTCTATATCTGGAGAATTCTCTAGTTCTCTTCATTTGGGGGTTGTTTCTTTATTTCCTCTTTCTGGCTTTCTGTGTGGGTTTGTGGTGACAAGTTAGGTAGACCTGTCTGCTTATCAGTCTCTAGTGCAGAACATTGTTAAAGGATGTTTCTGACTAAATAGGTCAGGCAAAGACTCAAAGCCTCCAGAGACCTCCTCTGTCTATAGACTGATAGGATTCCAACTTAACTTGCCTCCAAGGCAATGGTCCTCAGGTTATAGCAAGAGTTTGTTTCAACAGGGTGGTGCAGTTGCCTCTGCCTGGAGGTTAATTGTTATTTATAATCTCTTAAGTGTCCTCAGGGCACGGTGTTTACCAGTAGTGCGTGTTAATTGTGTCCCCTCCAGGAAAGGCAAATGTCTGAGTGGGAAAGATTTTCTCTGCTGCATGAGGAAATGACTCCTCCCAGGAAACTTGAAGTGTCTGTCTTCTGTGCTGGAACCCTTGACTCCCCAGTTCTGACTTTTTCCCTCACAGCTCCAGTCCACTTCACCCTCCCTTTGCCAGGGCACAAGGTGTGTGGCTCCACAGGGAAATTTGTGTGCTGGCCCTTTAAGAGGATACCTGAAATTCTAGCTGTCTCTCCCTGGCAGACAGTGCCCTGCTGCTATTCACATCCACAGGTTATATGGGTACCCTCCTCAGTTCTGGTGCTCTCTGCTAGGAGGCCCAGCTTGGGGATTGGACCCAGAGTTCTCAGTGGCAGTCCTCCACAGCTGAGATATCTCTCTGAGACTTCAGTTGCTGTCTGTGGGTGTCAGGCCCGCCCCTTCAAGCCTCCTCTCCTCCTCCCGGTGTCTAAGTGGCCTCCACCTTCGATCCTCCGGTGTCAGGGTTCTCTCCTGTGAGTTTTCCATTGATTACTCAGGAAGTTCTTCTGTATTTTAGTTGGAATATCAGTTTGTTCCTGGGAGCATGTTCCTGTAGCATCCACTTATTCTGCCACCAATCTTTTAAATATATTTTTACTTATCTCAGAGAGGAAAGGAGAGCTAGTGAGAGTTAGAAACATCAATGATGAGAGAGAACCATTGATCAGTTCCTCCTGCGTGCCCCAGACTGGAGATTGAGCCCACACCCTGGCAAGTGCCCTTGACCTGAATCAAATCTGGGCCCTTCAGTCTGAAGGTCGGTGATCTGTCCACTGTTCCAAACTGGCTAAGGTTCTGCCCCCTTTTTCAATCTTCTTCAGAATCCCTCTGCATTGTAAAGTCCCTGCTAACATTCTTGTCCAATCCGCTCCTTTTCATGTGGTTTCAGGATGGAGTGAGCATGAAGGCCCTAATGTCCTGTGAGTGCACATTCTGATCAATAGCACCATCAGGAAATGTGCATTGAGACATGCTCAGTATTCATATAGTAACAGAAACCTGCCATGTCTCTTACTGTTTCTGTCTCTGTTTGGATCATGAGGGAGCCCAACTAAGGCTCTTGTTTCCAATAGGGTGTTCAAGGATACACCCTGGATTTCAAGCCATGATCTTCTGAGAATACTTTGGAATTGGTGCCCTACCCTAAAATGTATTAGGCCATTTAATTATAAGGCCATATCTTTTTATAAGAATAAGGCTTTCATTTTTTAATTTTTTTTTCATTGCTTAAAGTATTTCAAAGGATATTACAGATGTCTCCTTTTTTTTTTTTTTTTCTCCCCTTGACCTCCCCGGCTTCCCCCCCACCACAGTTTTTATTTCTTATTGAATGAGTAATCTAAGAGTCATATAAATATATAAAGATATACTTTGTGCTTCCAACAATCATATACTTAATGAGGAAATACAGAGACCAAATAACTACATCTTAATCAATAGAATATAAGTATAATAGGTCCTCATGTTACATTTAAGATCTATTCCTGCAGCACGTCATAATGATTTCTGCTGTAAATCAGAACCCACCTAAATAAGCATCTACATCACTCACATGGAGCACACATACACAGCAGTAATGAGGTGAAACAATAAAAAAAATAAAATATAAAAATTAAAAATTAAAAGGAAAATAACGATTCCTGTCCTTTACTTGTGCTAAATCCTATCTAATAATAGACAAACAGGGTAACTGACAGTATCTTCCCTTAACCTCCCATTGGCTAATCAGCACAATATGCAAATTAACCACCAACAAAGATGGCGGTTAAATTGCATAACTAGGTGCCCAATGGCTATAGGCTATTGGAGCCTGCAATCAGAGCTGAGAGGACCCCTGCCAAGGTCTGATGCCTTGGTCAGAAGCATTAGGCTTGGGCAAGGGCGGAGCTGGGTTGGTGGGTAGCAGGGGGTAAGCCAGCGATGGTGGGGAGCAGGAGAGGAGTTAGGCGTTGGTGGGAGCTGGGGGTCCTCTGTCTAGGCCAAATGCCTTTGCCAGTGGCATTAGGTCTGGGCAGGGCTGGAGCCGGTAATTGCAGGGGTACTATTGGTCCCTTCCAAGGTCTAATGCCTTTGCTAGAGACGTTAGGTTTGAGGAGTGGAGGTGCCTGTGATTGAGGGGAGCATGGGGTCTCCTGCCCATGACATTAGGCCTTGGCAGGGGTGGATCTGGCAATCCTGGAGAGTTGGGGGTCCCATGCCCAGGCCTAATGCCCCGGCCAGAGGCATTAGCCCTGTGCAGGGGCAGAGCCAGCAATTTCGGGGAGCAGGGAGGCAACTGGCCTTGGCGGGGAGCAGGGGAAGAGCCAGTGATCATGGGGAGCAGGGTCTGAGAGGATGATTGAGGGAGTTGGTGGTCCCTTGCCCAGAGCTAATGACTGGACCACAGGCATTAGGCCTGGGCAGGGACCAAGACGGCAATTGGTGTGAACTCCAGAGGAAACACCTTTTTTGACTGCTCATTAGTTAAGCTCCCTCTATGCCACTGGTAATATTCTTAGTAAATTGGGTAATAAGAATCAAAATAGGTGATTTAGGGGTTTTTACCGCACTCCTGGAGAAAAAAGGAAGGTCCACTGCTGGAGGGGTAGGAAATGTCATATACTATCTTTGCTGGTTTTGCTGAGTGAATAATGCCTTGGCCTGCCCACTGCTGAGTCTTGGTTCAATTCTGGCTAAGGGCATGTACATAGGTTGCAGGCTCCTCCCTGGCCTGGGCCCAGGTCAGGGCTCATGCAGGCGGCAACCAATCAAAGTGTTCCTCTCACTTTGATGTTTCTCTCTGTCTTTCCCTTTCTCTTCCACATTCTTGAAAAATCAATGGAAACATATTCTCAGGTGAGAAGGAAGGAAGGAAGGAAGGAAGGAAAGAAGGAAGGAAGGAAGGAAGGAAGGAAGGAAGGAAGGAAGGGAGAAAGAAAAGGAAGTAAGAAAGAAAGAAATGTCATATCCTATGAAAGACACATCTTGAAAATGACTAAAGAAAGTTGTCAGTTTTTTCATAGTAAAGGAACTGGAGTCCGTGTTGATGAAAACACCTGGGTAGCTGAGGTTGACTGGCAGTGGCTGCAACAGCGGGGTGATTGAGCTGATGCCTTTGCCTGATCACCCTGGTCACCGCCCACAAAGGGAGGCCAGGCTGTGGCTTAGGCCCACTCCCCAAAGGGAGCATGGAGCAGGGAGTAGGGCATCCCCTGAGGGCTCCCAGTATGTGATAGGGGCCAAGCTGGGCTCAGGGGCCCCCCTCCAGTGCACAAATTTTTGTGCACCTTGCCTCTAGTAAATAATAAAAAACATAAAGCACATATGTAAATACATATGAATGATGGAAGTTTTTTTAAAATAAATACTCAGAGGATGGCACTGTAACCACAAAATGATGTACTTCGAGTCCAATGTAACCCGAGGATGGTCTGCATTTTCTCAACAGACTGAATAGTAATTAATGTGGGTTCTGATGGTGTTTTAATGAAAACAAGGGTGGGAAGGCACACTTGAAAGAGTCAGGCATTGCAAGTTCCAAATCAGTGCATGCACATAGTTTTGAAGAAATCAGGTAAAAGTGACTTATTCATATTAGTAAAGAGATGTTTTAAAATCTAACATAGAGACCCTCACTATAAATTAGGTTGGAAAATTGAAAGTATTGATAGCATCAGTGTAGTTAAGAAGAATATGCCTCTGCACTTGAATATAGACAAGCATCCTGCCCATTTGAATTTTGGATGAGCTAGTGAGCAAAGAAAATTAGTGAAAGGCTCACTTAGTGGCATTAGTGGAAAGAATTAGCACTGGAACATAGTAATATTTATGGGAATGTAATATTTCTCATATTTGAAGGCGATTCAGTGCCCTTCATAGGAGCCGTTAAATACAGCTAAAAAGCAGTAAAATCTATATGGCCATCATTACCAAATTTCAGTTTCTACTTTAAATTATTCAGCATTAGAAGAGAACCATGCTAAATGGGTGATAAATTATGAAATGATTAGAGGCCCAGTGAATGAAATTCAAGCACCAGTGTCATCCCACAGCTTGACCTGCGCCCTCATGCAATCTGGGACCCCTTGGGAGTTATGGGACTGCCAGGTTATTGAAGGGACAGAACAGAACTGATAGCTGTGTCTCTAACTCCTCTCCCAGGAAAGCCACAGAATGTATCAGTTACTCAGCCTGCCATTATCTCAGCCAATGTGAAAGCGGAGGAAACTAGCCCAAGACCAAGAGTATGCTAGCCACCCCCCTGTCTTTGTCTAACCAGACCCTAGCTGCACCCTGCCTTTGCGTCACTAGCCCCCGGCCCTCACTCAACCAACCAGAATCGGCCAAATCAGTGGTCCCAGTGTGCCCCCACACCCGACCCCAAGCCCTATAAATTCGTTGTTCCCTTGGGACTTGGGGCTCTCTCTTGCATCCAGTAATGGAGGCATGGGGGGGACCAAGTCCCGGGCTTGAATAAAAGACTCTATGTGTTTGCATCGGACTCTGTTCCCTAGTGGTCTCTCTTGGGGGATCTTGAAATCTGGGCAAAGCATTTGGGGGCTCGTCCACGACCCCCAAGACTCACGAGGAACCCTGATCGGGAGAGTTTGACTGACCACGGTAAGTGTCTGTGTGTTGTCTATTCTATTTAGTGTGTTCTGTCCTGTGTGAGCTCACTTCTGAAATCTCTATTGCCCGTAAAGGCCTAGGTGGACGCACTGGGGGGCCACGGGGGAGGAGGAGGCGGGGGACGCACCGATCCTCCATCTGGAGGGGCCAAGAAACCCCTCAATCTGAGACGAGTGGTGCATGCCCATTGTCTAATCTGTAGTTTTGCTTCCGCGGAGCCGGAAGTTTGTTTTGGTTTTGCTTCCCTAGAGTTGGAAGGCTGTATTTGTCTGTGTTTGTATTTTTTTTCTGTTTTCTGTGGACTTACTGGACGGACGTTATGGGACAGACTCAAACTACTCCTTTAAGCATTATGGTCACTTTAAAGTCATGGATTTGGCCAAACCTGCTTGCCAGCCTCAGGTGTGGTTTTGCAGAACTGCTGGGAACTTGGGACCTTGCAGCTTACTGAATTCAAATGATAAAAACACTTATGTCTTGCATTTTTGAAGTTTATTCTTAAAAATGTTACTGAATGAGAAATGCTGAATATTTGCCAAAAGTTTAAGGTTCGGATTGATTGGGAAAAAATGTGTGTTGTGGTAGCTAAATGCCTTTGCTGAATGAATGTTTGGTGAAAGTATGTGAATGTGGAGGATTTGGGCCTGCCCTCTCCTCTCCTTTGTGTGGCTCCACGACTTTGGTCAGGTGGGTAACTGAGTAAGGATCTGTGAAAACAGGTCACCCCCTCCCTTGTCTGTCTCTCCTCACTGATCATCATGAGGTCGGGACAAAGTAAACCTGCTGTTCTCAATTACATGTTAAAAAATTTTTTTAAAGGGGTACAGTAGAGATTGTGGAATTGGATGAATGCCGAAATACTGAGGAAGCCTGAATGAACAGCTGTTTGTTTGTGTGGGACTAGCCAATTTGCTACCGAGAGGGGGGACTGGACGCAGTCTTAAGTCCTCTGGTAGGTTCTCACCAAAAGGTTGGTCGAGAATTCTGTTCTGGGACATGGGTGCCAGGAGTGCCCCCATGCCCGTCTGGGGAATTGGGCATTGTTTTGTTTATCTGCTCAGCTCCAGTCTGGGCTAGTCTACTGAGAGAGTGTGAATACGAATGTTTTGTCTATATTGGCTGCTCATTACTAGTCTCTGTCAAGTGAAAGTTACTTTGATTTATTTTGCATTTCTGTTAATTCAACTGGCTGAACATTTGGACTGGACCCGCGATGGGCTGCAAGAATCTCTAGCAGTTCTCACAGTCTTTTGCTCGCCATTACAGAAGGAATCAGCCCACTTAGTTAATATAAATTTCTGTCTATCAGTTGCTCTTACCTGGGTTGTAAATACCTGTAATTCCAAGATTGCTTAGTTCTGAGATTGCTTATAAAAGTAAAAGAGCAAAAAATCTGTGAGGAAAAGCAGCCTGGGCTGAGATAAGTGGGGTTGGGGGGGGGGGGTTGGCAGTTATGCTGCTGGCTGCAAACCTAACAGGTCTTATCAATGAACTTCAAGGTTACAAAAAATAACTGTAAGCACAGTCTTTCTCTGCCCTGGTTTATTCTTTTAACCCCTCCAATGCTGAATCAAACCGATACCTGTTCTTAGTTTTATCACAAAATGTCTAGATAAATCTTAAGAGTAAAAGTACATTTAAAATACGTTCATAAATTTTAATCTAAAATTGCTGAATGTTCACTTTTGGTAATCATTAAAGGATTAAGGTTTCTAAGAATAAAATAAAACAACTGACTCCCGCTAGAAAAGCGGAGGAGGAACAAAGCTAGAATCCGCAGCCCCCCTGGTGATTTAGAACTGTTTGCCAGGCAGACTCAGCCCCTGAGAGTCAGGTCAAAGAAGGGGCGTGGGGGTGGGGCTGAATGCCTGAGCTGCCTGCAAGGCCAGGAAGCTCCTGGTGGAGAAGAAGTGGCGTGCGTGCGGATCAATGAGAGCCTACAGGAGCTGCAGCAGCTGCTGGCAGGCACTGAGGTGCAGGCTAAGCTGGAGAATGCTGAGGTGCTGGAGCTGAAGGTACAGTGCCTGCTGCGGGAGTGCTGCAGGGCAGAGCTTGCAGGTGCCAGCAGCTGCAGGCAGAAGCCAGCAAGCACTTCACTGCCAGCTACATCCAGTGAACCCCCTGCTTGAGTTCATACCACTGCAAAAGGGCAGTGGCTTCCTGGATTTGCTGGGGGAGGCTCTGGCTGGGTCCCTGGGAGACCCTAGGCGGAGCAGCTGGCTCACAGGAGGGACTGATATCCCCTTCTAGTGCACTCCCTGGAAGGAGGCCTGGTTGCTGCTCTGCCACGAAGGAAACTGGTAAAAAGGCAAAAAACAGGGCACTAAGCGTTAACAAAAAGGCACTCTCCCTGGACCTGGAAGCCATCAGGACTTTGAAATTCTCCAAGAGAGGAGGAGTCTGACTCAGAGACTGGCTGAAACCTCGTTGGGTTAGAAAAACCGGAGGCTGCATATTGAACTGATAGACTCCCTTTTTCTGGGCAGAGGTCCAAGCCCAGTTATATAGGGGTTAAACTACCTGTGTACAGCAAAACAACTTTCTCCTGTGCCATAATCCATTTTAAGAAAATTGAATGCATGATAGACCAGTATGCTGGGACAAGTAAAAGAGGGAAACTGAGCAGAAATCCTATCTTCCCTAAACCAATGACACTTGGAAGTAAATGCTTTGCATTTGCCTCCCTAAACAAAGGTTAAATCGTGTATGTCAATCTGATTAGTGTCA
Source organism: Myotis nattereri (assembly GCF_964212035.1). NCBI lineage: Eukaryota > Metazoa > Chordata > Mammalia > Chiroptera > Vespertilionidae > Myotis > Myotis nattereri. The sequence continues at coordinate 11,423,503 of NC_138094.1, read as the reverse complement.
TTTGTTGTCCACACACAGGGACAAATGAAGTTAGAAAATAAGCCTTATTTTGATTAGTTCTTTTATTCAGGAGGAGCCAACCCGGTCCATCCCTGCTACATGAATGATTACATGTATGTTAAGGAATTTTAAAATTGCTCAAACCTCACTGCCTTGGGTCCAGTTCTGCGTGTGTAAGAAGGGACAGAGTAGTTTAGTTGCAGGCCAGAAGAAGCTGGCAAGGCCATCCAAACCACCCAGCCACTATTGGCCAGAGCCGCCTGAGGCAGACCTCCTCGGATTGGCAACAGCTGACTCTGACTAGGACAGACTGGGCTTTTTCCAACTGGGCCCCCATGAGCCGATGGTCAAAATGAATATCGGGGGCCAGACTGTGAACTTTATGATTGATATAGCGGCAGAGCACTTGGTAGTTACTCAGAAGGTAGCTCCCCTCTCAGGACAGGAAGTCACTATTATTGGAGCTACCGGTACGGTACCACAGCTGCAGACTGTTCTGCCGCCCCCGCTGATACCAGTTAGGTGGCCATCAGGTGGTTCATGAATTCCTATATTTACCAGTTGACCTGGTCCCTCTAATGGACAGAGACCTTTTAGCCAAAATGGAAGCAGAAACCACTTTTGCCCCGGATGGCTCAGCACAGCCTTGCCTAGGTGAAGAAACCTCTCCAATGATCCTGTCCTTAGCAGTGCAGAGAGAGAAAGAATGGAGACTTTATACCCCCCAGCCAAAAGCCCCCACATCTATTCTTGTCAGGCCCCCATCAGGGGACTTGGGCAGTGTTCCTGTTATCTGCCAAAATTCCTAATACTGTAAAAGTACTTGTTCACTGAAAAGGTGTAAATGTGGATGTTTATTTGATGCTTATATGTCTACTTAGGTATAAATATTTGTAGATAAGTAGAACCCCCGGTTAATTTTCTGGCGTATTCTGGAGCAGCCTATTCAGTCTTGACAGAGCCAATGGGACCAGTAACATCTAAGAAGACAACAGTTCTAAGAGCCACGGGACAAACTGCCTTTTTCCTTGTACATCAAAGAGGACTGTGGACCTCAGAACGAACATGGTAACTCATTCGTTTCTCGTCATGCCAGAATGTCTGTACCCCTTACTTGGACGTGATCCCTTACAGAAGTTACAAGCCACCCATAAGCTTGTTCGAGATGCCCTGCCAGTGCCACCTCAGACTCTGTACATCCTTTCCAGCCTGGGGACTCGGTGTGGGTAAAGAAGTTCACGACCCCAGGACTCACCCCAACTTGAAAAGGACTATACCTGCAGAAAATTGTATAATAGACTCAGATGATGCCTGCATCTTCATAGACATGGCTTCAGAAAGACAAGGACAATTTTACCTTATATAGAAAGGTCAAAGAGTGGACTTTAGTCTCCTCCATAAAATGTTTGTATAGCCGTTCCATATCTCATGTTTAGTAGCGGAGGATTTAGCTGCCTGAAGCGGCCATGGGGCCAATATTATGTTTCATTGTATTAATATGTTGTATTAACCTTCAATTCTCTTACAGATTTAAATATAGCTGTAGCTGTGGACCAGTGATGGTCTACAGTCCTTGGTAGTCTTTGGGAATAACTGGCAAGTGTCCAGTCTCCCACACTGAGGGACATTGTTATAGCTATGTGTTAGCTGTCCTGGAAGGGGACTATATGGGATGAACCCCAAAAGTAAAGGGTGTCTGGCTGCCAAGTGGGCAGATGCCCAACTGGGCAAAGAAGAATACCCATCAGGTTTTGGTCTCTATTGAGAAAAATCTGACAGTTGGCAGCCTGTGTACTGTATTACAGGCCTGCCTGACCATGCCCATGTCAGGGATGGTACAAACCTCGGCTGTAGAGAGCTGGGAAAGCCCTATTTAGAATGGAAGGTCTGAGGCATAGTTATACATTTTTAAAAGACTGACAAGAAAAATCAGAAGCTCTTAGAGCAGATCAGTATGTTTTTCTCCTCATATAATTCCTCTGAAATCTGGCAATGCTTAATAAGTCATGGCAATACATTTCTTTGCATGAAATCAATAAGACCGGTTTTCAGTAGTGATTTAATTAACCGGAAACTTTGACTGGAGTATCATGTTTTAAAGAAACCTGTCTGAGCTCTGAAGACTTGAAGCCAATAAGAGTGCGACGGAGAAAGCCTGATATCCTGCTTGGGAGCCCTGAAGATGGCTGGCACTGGAGCATCAGGCCCATGCCCTACCATCAGTGGTGGTTGGTAAGAGTAGAAGGGGAGCAATAAGGATGCCTCTGTGTCCCTGCGGAACCCCCACACACTCTGGACTGCAACGAGTAGGAGGGCTACTGATATGGGCCTTAAAGCCTAGAGCAAGGGCTCAGGTGGAGTTGCTCCTGGTGAGGGATTCACCTAACGCAGCAGATACTGCGGGCAGGCCTGATGGCAGTTGGATGGCTTGGCTTCCTGGCCCTACGGGTCACATTAAGATTCAATCATGAAATTCCAGCAAGGATAATCAGTTACCATTCTTGTTGTGTTTATGCAAACATCAGGCCAAATTAAATACAGTAGATAAATTGGTCTTGATTTGGCTTTTTGATAGCCATAGAGGACTTTAAGAAGAAAAATCCTATTTCAATAGAAGTTGTTAAAGCTTCTTTCCCTTCCACCAAACCATTTGTTATAGTTTGTCTCTGCCAGGTCACAAGCCCAGCTCCTTCTGTGCCCAGGACAGCAGGGAGCCTGAGTGGAAGATGACCTCTAACCAGACACACCCGCTGCAGATCACCCTCAAGAAGACAGCGGACCTCGGCAGACCCCTTGCAATCATCCTGATGCTGTTGGCTTTCGGCCCTTGCATTATTAACAGACTAGTCCAATTTGTCAAGAAGTATATAAAATTAATTCAGTTGATAGTTCAGTCCGTCTCATGATTGAGTCGGAAGTTCCAAGACAAGGGGGGAATGAAGGGACAGAGCAGAACTGATAGCTGTGTCTCTAACTCCTCTCCCAGGAAAGCCACAGAATGTACCAGTTACTCAGCCTGCCCTTATTTCAGCCAATGTGAAAGTGGGGGAAACTAGCCCAAGACCAAGAGTATGCTAGCCACCCCCCTGTCTTTGTCTAACCAGACCCTAGCTGCACCATGCCCTTGTGTCACTAGCCTCCGGCCCTCACTCAACCAACCAGAATCGCCCAAAACAGTGGTCAGAGTGTGCCCCCACGCCCGACCCAAAGCCCTATAAATTCATTGTTCCCTTGAGACTCGGGGCTCTCTCTTGCATCCAGTAATGGAGGCATGGGGGGGACCAAGTCCCGGGCTTGAATAAAAGACTCTATGCGTTTGCATCGGACTCGGCTCCCTAGTGGTCTGTCTTGGGGATCTTGAAATCTGGGCATAATAGTTAGGTCTGACATCTCCTGAGGGATGTAGCAGTGCACGAAATGGCAGGCAGCTGGACAGGAACCGAAGCTGGAGCCAGGTGCTCCGTTCCTGCTCATCCAAGCCCCACTCCACCTGCCACCACCAATTGGTAGCACTGTGGCATAGGCAGCGAAGGCTCCTGCTGCCACAGCTGCACTCTCCAGGTATGAGCCTGGCTTCTGCCTGAGCAAGGGTCCCACTCTGGGAGCTCCCTGGCCATCAGGGGAAGATCCTGTGTTGAGCATCTGCCATCCCCTGGTCAGTGTGCATCATAGCAATGACTCATAAGGGTCCCTTAGGCTTTTGGCCCAATAAAACCTTACTATTCACAGATGACATCTTGCCACTATTAGAATACTAGTGGCCCTATTTAATTAATTAATTAATTAATTAATACTAAGGAAATACTAATTAATACTAAGGAATTAATGAGAAGAAATATTGTAATGCCGCTATTTGCCCTTTCTCTATAATAGAAGTGTCAACCAAATTCAGGATTGACCATGACAAATTGAAACACATGCATGCAATTGGCGCCAGCAAGAGCTGCATATGTTTCGCACATGGGCAGGTCAACCTGGAGTGACAGAGAGATAGCAAGAGGGTGTGAACTTGCTTAATTAGACCTGCTGTCTGAGTTAGCTAAATTTTTTCCAACCCAGTGAAGCAGCGCAACTTCTCTTTCAGGTAATTGTCCACAACACAGCAGTAAATTTCAACACAAAGCAGATTATTATTGTAGCTCACCCAGGGAGAACAAAGAGTAAACCATTTAACTGCAGCAGTGTTTGAATATATTCTTCACAGTGAGAAAACCTGAAGTCATTTACAAGTTCCATCATTTTTTCCTTATTTTCAGTCAGGTCAAGTTTCTAAGCTTTCTAAATCTCTGTTTTCTGGCTAATGAAGAGAAAATAGGATGACACCGAGTCTACCATCTACCTTTCATGAGCTTGTTAGCTCCCCTGTGGGAGCACATTGACCACTGGGGGCAGTTCCTGCATTGAGCGTCTGCCCTTTGGTGGTCAGTATGTGTCATATTGACCAGTCATTTCCAGTTGTTCTGCTGTTAGGGTCAATTTGCATATTACCCTTTTAGTATATAGGATAGAGGCCTGGTGCATGGGTGGGTGCTGTCTGGTATGCCCTGAAGGTTGTCCCGGATCAAGATTGGGGCCCCGCTGGCATGCCTGGCCAGCCTGGGTGAGGGGCTGAAAGCCATTTTCAGGCTGGCCACACCCCACGGCTTCCCAAGCTCCCAGACTCTCCTTGAATGGAAACCAGCGCTGGCTGGAAGCAGATATTGGGGATTTATTTATCTTCTATAAGTGAAACTTTGTAGCCCTGAGCAGAGCCCATGACCAGCCAGGGAAAACGGGAAGCTTGGCTTCCTCCATCGCCTGGGGAAACCCAAGCCTCCTGCTTGCTCCAGCTCTGTGGCTGCTGTCATCTTTGTGACAGAGTGATGGTTAATTTGCATATTGTTTTTTTATTAGATAGGATATGTAGATATACCCAAGTGCACAACAAGAGCACAAGGCTTTTCCTCTGTCCAAAATGTTTTTGAAAGTACACCATGAAATGTTTTTAGATAAGTGAGGAAGTTGATTTTGAAATTGAATGTGCATTACTTGGCATATTATGGACTTCCGGGAGCAATGGAAAGTGTTTTCACCGAGATGCTAATAATTCAATACTTGCATAATGAAGGAATTATTAGTGCATACGTGAAGGGCACGGTGAGTGAGTGTAGCAGGACGATTAAGAAGCTTTTAGTAATGTCGAACAGAGATTGTGAGAAAGACAGTGCAAATTAGAGAAGGAGAAAAATTGACAAATGCTTGTCAAGATATAGAAAGGCACTGATAAATATGTACGTGGACATCCTGGAATTTGCTGGCACTATGTTCAGGGGTGGACAGGTTTCTCCCAATGATGGTAATTTAAGAAATTAATGAAGATATAGAGCTAGGACAAGAAGTCAAAAGATAATACATTCCAGAATAACATTCTATAGCTCATTTAACCATGAGCTCATTGGAGTCTTAGAGGAAAAGTAAACATTTTCATTGAAAGAGGAAATAAAGTGGTGCTTTGAATAGTTGCTTTTTCCTTAAAACATTGATCTCCATTGTGATACCCTCACGTAAGTATTTGTCATTTACAGGACCGCTGTCATGTGTGATAGAGAATTATGCAGGCGTTCCTTGCAAAGAGAAAACCCCTTCACGAGAAATTACCATTTGTCTCCAAGAAATGATGATGGCACTACTAGTTATAGGTAACCGGCAACAAAACATAAGGACACGTAATGTATGCTAGGGACTGTTGTTGGTGAGGTGAAATTCATCTATCATAACACTAAATATTTACCATTGACCGACTAAGTAGCATGTAGTATATTCAGAGTCCTAATTTCCATTATTTCCAACAGCAGCCAGACCTTGTCACCTTTCTGTTCCTTGTGCACAGGACTCCAGTTGTTCTAAATCCCCAACATTTCCTGATGTTTTCCTCTTCAAACATTGGAACCTACTTAGGAATAAAGTATCTCATTTTAGTTGATTGGCACTTCCCTAATGACCCATCCTTTCATGAGCTTGTTAGCTGTTTGTGTATCTTCTTTGGAGGAATGTCTCTTGAAGCCTTCTGCCCATTGGCATTTTCCTATCTGTGTAGTCAGAGTGTGTCCCTGTTCTGTATCTTAGAAGGTGATTTCAAAATACTTCTGCTTTATTTCCTTCAGTTATTCCGGCAGAGGTGATCTAGGTTCCCGAGTCAGGAAGCATTATGGCACACCATCTAGGGAGGATGCACACTGTGACCATGGCCTTTCAGGTTCTGGAGATGAGCACTCCTGTAGGAGACACAGGTGTTTAAAAGCCTTCTCTCTTTTTATCCAGTAGCACACTGCAGTTGTTAACTTGGACAAAATTAATACCGTGTTTTTTTAACATAGTGATCGTGATGGCTGTGGCAGCAGTCCTGGTAGATATTATTCTGAATATCGAACTGGAGGCTCTTACAGAGGTTCCTATGAGAGCTATGGTAAGTGTCCAGACAGACTGTGTGTAAGTGACAGGATTGGATTTAACAGGCCGCCTTGTGATTTACTCTAATTTTACTTCCATTTGCACAGGGAGGACTATATGCAGTATGGGCTTTGTATTATCTGGGAGGTCTTCTTTTCTTTTGTTAGCAGCTCATTTGGAACAGTGCAATTCTTTCAGGGGTGAAGGATCACACTCATTTATTGTCTTTATTAAAGAAACAAAGTACAACTTTTTCTTTTTCTTTTTTTTTTTCTCACCTGAGGATATATATCATTGACCTCGGGAGAGTGGTACGGAGGAAGTGGGGCTGAGAGAGCTCTACATCAATGTGAGACAAATACTTTGTTTGGTTTCTTCATGTACAGTCCCCATCCAGGGACAGGAATGGACCCTGAAAACCAGGGTCATGCCCTTGACCTGGAATCAAACCCGATATCCTGGCACTGCAAAGGCTGGTGCTCGACACACTTAGGCACAACATCCAGGGGGTTCTTTTCACTTTTTGCTTTTGCAGAAGGAGAATTTGTCAGTGTGAAGCATAGAAATAATACGAAGGTCAGGATTTCAGCCTGTTTCCAGAAAATGTGCCTTCACATATATTCATAACCAATTATTTCAGTTAAAACATTATTCTTCAGCTGTATTTTAGATAAATGTAAGCTCCCTTGCCTGCCTCATCATTACTGACATATTTTTAGCACAGGTGTATGTATAAAAGCATAGGTTTTCCAACTATTTAAGGCTTTACTAGGGTCATGTCATACTGACTTAAAATTATTCATTAAGATGTGAAAGTATTGTTATCTGGTAACTGACTTTACAGGAAGCTCTGGTGGAGCACCACCAACATGAGGGCCCCTCTGACTTATGGTCGAAGGAGTCACTGGGATGACTATTACAGCCGCAGAGGAGACGGATATGATGGAGGGGGAATAACAATTACTACAACAGCCGATGGGACACCCCTCTAAGAGGACCTGAGCGTGGTGCTGTCAGTGATCATAGGATTCACCATCTACGCAGGAGAGAGTGAATCATACAGTGCAGTAACTAAACTATTGGGCTCCTCTGGAGGAGACATAGGGGAAGCCCTTGTGACAAAGGATGTAGACACTGAAATAAAAAATAATGCTAAGGTATGGTTGCCATTTAATTTGTAAAAATATTGTCTTCTGTTATTTAAGAATGACTAAAAGTAAATGGTGGGATTACGGAAGAAGCAAGAATTATCAACCCTTTATGAAAGTTTTGGATAGAATGCAAAATTTGAATTATTAAAAGCTTTTTCATAAGTGTCAATTTAATTACAATATACTTAAATGCTTAATTGGAACACTTGTAGTGTTAAAATTTTCAGAAAATGTTTCCCGCAAAAATGATTTTGTCTGTTTTTACTACAAACATACAAAGCAATGTGTTTGGATGGTGAATTATATTTATGGCCCTAAATTTCCCAGGGTGTCTAGGACCATACATTCATAAAGTCTTTGAAGTGAACTACATACAAAATGAAGCAGTGTGTTACTTCTTCAGGGCATGCTGCCCTATTTTCCAGTTAGGGACGGTAAACAAATGAGGTGTTCTCCTTGGAAAACCTAAATGGATAAAAGGATTGAAGAACCTCTGACAAGGCCGCAAAACAAGGATTCCTCCAGCTCTGTGGCCCACACTTTGCCCCCTAAGATACTGATAAGGAGCAGGCCGATCCCACTGGCCCCAGGAGGAAGAGGAGACCTTGGGGAAATAGGAGATGGTGGTGAGCAGCAACAGGGCAATGTGGCGTGGCAGCACAGCAGCCTAGGCCTTGGCATGAGGAGGATTTGCAGACACCTGTGGAAAGGAGTATAGGAAGAACATGTCATGGCAGCCCCTGTTGAGGGCCAGGTGGCAAGGCCTGAAGGTGCTGTGGGCGGCCTAGAGGGAGAGTTCAGAGGAGGGGCTGAGGTAATCTGCTTTGACTCTGAGTGACAGTGGACATGCACACTCCCTCCTCCTGCCTAAGCCCCCCTGCCTGAGCTGGAATTGCACTGCCCTTGTTGTACTGGTAGTTCCTGTCTTAGGCACACACCCTGCGGCCCTGGTGTCACAGGCTGTTTCCCTCCCAGCATCCAGGTGTCCCTGTGAGAGAAAAGCAATGGCCCAGGAACCTGGCAGCACACCGGAGGAGACCCAGGCGGCCCCTCCTCACCCGTCCTGTCCGCTCACTGGGGGCCATCGTCCACTCATAGTTCTTCAGGGGGTTGAGCCACAGGTCCTTGGTGATGATCTGGTAGGGCAAACAGACCTGGGTTAGGAGAGCATAGGGACCCGAATAGAATCCCAAGCAGCAGGCGGACACAGGAAGCTGTATGCTGGCATGGGCAACGACATCCCACCTCAGCAATCCTGCCAGATGCCGCCACACTGTGGTCAGAGAACCAGTAGAAGAAGCTGGGGCTCCTGTCCTGGTGCCTGTTGATGGAGGCTTCTCATTCACAATGCTGGGACCACTGAATGGGAGGGGCACGGGACCCTGTATCCTGCAAGGGAGGGGTCTGTGAAGCTGGGCACAGCACCTTCCAACCCTGCCCACCACCAGCTGCTATTTGTATTGGGCTTGGGAATGCCCTGGAGAGACCCAGCATGAAGCAATGCAGATTTCTGCCAGTGCTGGATCTTGGGTTGTTTTTAACATTTTTTTCTGATGCCAGCTGCTCCTTGTTTGATAGGTGTTAGAGAGACTGAAGCCTGAGCCAGGCCAGGCCATGCATATGGAAAAGCTGCTACAAACAGCTTGGCTGGAGCTGCTAATTAGATGGGGTGGGGACTCAGGAAACCACTAAGGTGGAGGAAAAAGTGTGGGCCATATATATTGATTATTAAAAGTTATGCAAATGCCCCCTAGATATTAGCAAAGTTTTACATGTCTCCCATATGATGAGAGATTACATGCATTGCCCTCTCTTCATTTTTGCATTGTCAGCTTTTATTCATTTTAAAGTGTGCCCAGGTAGTCAACAAGTGTGTACTAGCTTGGAAATAAAGTATTGAATCATTCGTTCAGAGTGATTTGTTATTTTACCTATAGTCTGTATTATTTTTATTACTTCTCCGGTTAAAATGCCAGAAGTAAAAATTCTCCATTTGAATTGCATTCTTTGCTTACAGTTTAAAATGATTTCATCTCTTCTATTATGAAATAGAATCATTACATAATCTATCGTATGTTTACATCACTCAGCTATTTTTACTTAAATGGGTCTATGAATATAACATTTTAAAACGTAGCATTTTCATTATCATAAGTGCTTAAATTCGCTGATGTCCCAAAGTCAAATTGGCTGTGTAAACATAACTGATGGGATAGTAACTGATGCACATAAACAACTTCAGTAAGAAAATTTGGTATTATATTTGTAAACAAATCCCAATAAAATTTCTGCCACACAGGGGCCCTGATACAAAGTGACAGCCATAAGAGCCAATCACATATTCTGAGTCTAAAATATTCCCTCGAGATCTATGCACCTCTGCCACATTCCCAACATTCAAGATTTAGCTAATACCCCTTGGTTCCCTTGATTTTTTATGAATAAAAGGGTTTTCAAATGCCCCCACTGATTCCGCCTATTGTACCACCCTTATTTTCCTTCTCAACATTCTTGTGCATAATAGTACTTACTTTCTTTTCCTTGATTATCTGTTATCTTTACAACAAAACTCATTGCTGAATAAAATATGGCGTTTGTCGTAGTTAGAACCATTAGCACTCAGAAGGCACACGTGCAAATATCTGTTGAAAGAAGAAATTGAGGAATAACGTCTACACAAACTACATTTTGTTGTGCTTAGAAAGTAGCAAAAAGGGAATGACCATCAATTATTCTTCACAAGTCAAATAAATGGATCTTTGAACTCAACAAAAATTATGAGGCAAATTTAATTATTAGCTACTACAAAACCCTAAATATGATGGTAGAGTATAAAGGTCAATATGTAAAGAGCGCCTTCAACATACCAGAAACCAAAAGGACATTGAGCAAATTAAAAGGACAATGAGGAATCACCTCACTCCTGTCAGAATGGGTACCATCGACAAATGACAAGTGCTGGCAAGGTTGTGGAGGAAAGGGAACCCTAGCACACTGATGATGGGAAAGCAGACTGGTGGAGCCATAATGACAAACAAAATGGCATGTCCATAAAAAAATTGAAAACAGAACTCCCATATGACCCTGCCATCTCACTTCTAGGAATATGTTTTAGGAAACCTAAAAGACACATCAGAAAGAATATATGTTCCCCTATATTCATAGCAGCACAATTTACAATTGCTAAGATTTGGAAAGCACCTAAGTGCCTATCAACAGGTGAGTGGATAAGACAAACAAACTGCTGTACATTGACACAATGGAATACTACTCAGCAGAAAAAAAGGAAGAACTCTTTCATTTGCTAAGCATGGGTGGACCTATAGAGCATTATGCTCAGGGAATACGCCAGCCAGAACTACACAAGTATCGTGTGATCTCACTCTTATTTGGAATCTCATGAACAAAACACATTGATTTAAAAATCATGGAGGTGGAGACATGGAAGCATGGACAGGCTGTGGAAAGTCACAGGGAAGGCAGGGGAGGGTGAGTGGGTGATGGCTGAGACATAACCAACCAAGGACCTTGTGTGAATGTATGCACAACCCACAGAAGCAGGCAATGGGGGCGGTCAGGGCCTGGGGAAGGGAGCTGGAGTGGCCTGGAAGGGTCGCTGGGGGGAAGGAAACAGACATATGTAATACTTTCAGCACCAAAGATTTTTTAAAAATAACTGCCATGAAAAAAAATGGAAAGAAAAAGGACATGTTATACATTTTCAGGGGACAGGGGCTGTGTACACATCAGGAGGACAGAGGCCTGATGTTAGCTCCTGATCCATAGGTTCTCAATACCTTTGACTTGGGTAGTCACTGACATTACAATTTTCTCAGACACCTACCCTTGTCAGCACAGAAGACAGGTGACATTTTCAAGTTGCCATCACTGCTAAACCAGAAGCCATGGAAGTGGACCCAGATGTTAGCAACCCTGATCGTCATGGTTCACTGGCTTGTGGATAGCTGACATGAGCTAACCTCTAGGCCAAGCTCCATGAGATTCTCATTACCCAGAGTCCTGTGGGGAGTATATGGTTCCATGCTCTGTCAGAGGTCTTCTCAGGGCATCGAAGGTGGCTTCCATCCCCTCTAAGTTCCAAGGTGTTCCTACCAAGGTGGGGAAACCATTAAGGAGAGAGTGCTGTCAAAACCTCTCAAAATGGACTGGGGTCTGTGCGAAGGTGTATCCTTGCTTTCAAAGAAGAAAGGCTTTACCATGGGCCACACATCTTTTCCCAACATAAGCCTTTCTGGAGGACTTTAAAGGATCATGAATTGGATCAGAGGGGCCTGGGACCTGGTCATGAGCTGGGGAGGGAGGACAGGAGTTGGAGCAGAGCATGGTGCTCGGTATTCACTATCTAAGGCCACAAGGGGTCAGCAAGGGCCTGTAGTTGGGAAAGGTACTTTCGTTGTTTTCCTTTGCTGTGTAGAGTCTCATTAGCTGCTTGCTGAGCCATTCCTAAGTGGGACACAAAGAATGTTGAGTGTTTATGTCAATGTTTATTGTGTCAGGATAATTCCTTTTCTGGAAGTGCAAGTAAGCATCTCCCAACAGAGCGGGATCAAGAAGGGGTTGAGGGAGAATTTCCAATCTCCAGCTCTGCCCGTGGTCCCCGAGAAGGGCAGGATTTGGATCGCACTAACCTCAGCCATCCTGTGATGTTCTTGTTACCTTTGTCCCACACAGCAATGGGGGATGTCCTAGGATTCCTCTGCCTTCAGCACTGTAACTCCTGCAATAGGAAAGTAAGGACACCCAAAGCGGGCTTGATTCCCTCGGCTCTGTCATTGGGCTCCGTCTGTCCTGACTCGGATGGGGCAAAGGCAGGTTTACAGCTGTGAGTATGGGAAACACAGAGTTTATGCCTGTATTATTGTTTATTAATCATGGTATTCTTTTCCACATGAACAACTGTTAAGCTACTTTTGCTCCACCCTGGATATATAAAATAGGTTCTCACATGGTTATTGATTACTGAGGCAGGAAAGTCCCAGGAGCTGCCCACTAAGCTACAGAGACAGGAAAGCTGGTGTTGCCACTCAATTTCACTACAAAGGCCTGAGATCCAGGGGAGATGATTATGTAAATTTCAGTCTGAGGGCAGGAGAAGGTGAGATGAGATGTCCCCATTCAATCCATGAGACACAGGGGGAGTCAGATCCTTCTTACCTGGCCTTTTGTTCTTCTCAGATCCTCAGTGGGTTGTTTGAGTTCAATCTCACGGGAGGGCAATGTGCCTGGTAAACTGAGTCAGCCAGTGACATGTTGGTCACAGCCAGGAACACCCTCACAGATACACCCAGAAATAATATGTAATCCCAGAACCCCGTAGCCCACTCAAGATAACCATGAAATTAATCTTCACCATGAACACCTATCCTAATTGCCCTGAGAATGAGGACCTTGCTAAGATATACGCTTTCAGTGCTAAAACCGGGGAAATCCTGGAAAAATGGCTAGAGTCGGTCACAGTGCAGTTTTTTCAGTGCTTCTGCCAGGCTGATTGAGACGTCCAAATAGTTCTTGGCATTGTAGATACACAGCAGAAATATATATGTGCCAGGTAGAAACTCATCGACGTATCGCAGACCCCTTGAGGGTCCTTGTAAAGAGGGCTCACACACACCCGGTATCTCTTCCATTGTGGGGAAAAAGGAGCCATTTTGGAAAGAGGCCAGGTGATAGGGAGACAGGCATTGTGAGAACTGCCTCCAGATTAGGAGTCCATTGCTCTAAGGGAGAGGACATTCTCCGTAAAACAGAGTTGCAACTCCAGACCTTTACTGCTCAGCCTCCTTGGATATGGTGTCACAATGAGGTATGCCAAAAGACTGAGAGCACCTTACTCTACTCAGTTCCTCAGCAACACAGTCCCCTTTTCTCAGTTGCTCTTCTTTCAGCAACGGGCCCAGAGAGGGACCACCCACTGAGGAGGGCCATCCTGCCAAGAGAGCCTGGGCACACAGAACTGAAGTGGGCAACAGTAGAAGAAAATCCATCTCTGGCACTCTGCTCTGCGGTAGAGATGAAAACACTTAAAGTGGAGATGATCCTGAGAACTGTAAAATGGCCCCATGCATGCACGCCCTCTTCTCCCCATGACTGCAGTTGAAGAGTTGGAAAGAGTTGCATATTCTGGGACTCTGACACACAGGTAAAGAGGAGACTGTCACTGACCAAAAAAAATAAGCTAGAGAGACAGTTTGCGTGCCATGGTGAGAGAGGCTCCTGCAATGTTTCTCCAGCCCAATGTGAATGAAGGCTGTGGAAGCATCTTCAGAGCATGAAGGGAGCCTGTGAGCACAGGTCCAGTTTAATTCCCACTGTCCCATGAGCTGGCTCCACTGTGTAAAGAGTGTCACTCCTTGTATGTGAGCAACAGTAATGACCAACCTCGTCCTCCAACTGCAGCCCAGGCATGGTCAGCATGGCTGTGTTGCCAGACTTGGGGCCAGAGAAGTGCTCAGGGATTCCTGAGGGCCAGTGTGACCCCATAAATCAGGAGGTTAGGGGCCATGTCAGAGACATAAACGGTACCAGGACACATAAATGTAACACCCACTGCCATCACTGCTTCCAGCAAGCAGATGGTGACCTACTTTCCAGGTGTGCCAACCTGAGGGCAGACAAGGACACAGGACCCTGAAAGGACCAAGAACACAATCTGGTGAGCCAACCTGAGAGAATGGGGATAGTTTGAGTGTTTCTTCTTACTCAGGACACACTGAGACCTGGCGACTGGATCAAACCTTGGTTGCCCCTGTCTTTCCTCCTGGGGCATCAACATGTTTCTTGACTGAGGAATTGAGGACTTCCCTCATGTGACATAGGTAGGAAAGTGAGGACAGTGACTGAGGTGGTCTAGGAAAACATCCAATGGCTTGCTTACTCAAGAACCATGGACAAATCTGGACACTTTCATTCTTTCTCAGCCATTTCCTTGACACACTCAGTTGCAATGAGTCCTCATGCCCCCCTTGTCCCAATCTGCACAGTGTCTGAGGCTCAGGGCCCATTATTGCCACTTCCAGAAGTAGAAATATTGGGAAGTTGAAATGTTGGGATGCAGCAGACACAGGGACTACCCCTCTATGGCAGACACAGACTCAAGAGAATCTCCTGGTAAACAACAGAGAGGACTTCATACAGGTCAGGGGTAAAGCACAGCAAACTTCCTCCCCATATGAGGACAGTGGTGCCCCCTGATGGCCTAAGATGATTCAACCTGAGAAGGCAGCTGAGAGGGAGGTGGCAGACACTGCTCTGTCTGCTTCTCTTACTCTTTCAAGTCCAATCCAGCTCAGTACCTGGCCCCTCGATAACTCCTACATGCATCTGAGCCCAGTTACCTTTGTATCCCAGTTTTTTTCACATGGGCTGTCACCTGCCACAGGAGGTGGACTAGACCCTCCCCTTAGGACCATTTTACTTGTTTCTAAGTAGTTTTGGCAGAGGGTTAGTGCTCCTGAGGGAGTTCTTTGCGTCGCTTGAGGAGACATTAGACGTTGAGTAAAATCAATTGCAGGAGGGCAAGTGGGTGAAAAGAAAATGGGATCAAGGGAAGACAGAATGACTTCCCACAACGTTGAAGGTCACAATACCCATGATGGAGAGAGCTCAGTAGGATTGATTGCCACTGAGAGGAAAACAGGAAGTGGGATCCTGAGTTTGAGATTCTGGGAGGTGACTTGGCAAGAAACCTAACCCCAGGTCCTCTCCTAAGAGTGTGGCAGGATCTCAAATGGGGCACACCATGTTCTTCACTGTACCCCCTTCATGATCCACTGGGAATCCTCACCTCTGAGCCATGAGACTTCTGGTGGCAAAATCTGCCTCATGCACAGAGAGATGGTTGGCGTGGAGTATTCTTCTGGAAAGAGTTGGATTTGGAGAACAGACAAGTCAGAACCGAGTGGTCCTTGCCAGATTGACATGGCACTGTACTCAGGTAATGACTGGAAGTCCTATGGATCAAGATGCTCCCACAAAGCTAGGGCACAAAGTTTGTATTATTGTTCATACCACAGCACAGACATTCTGAAGAGCAAAGGGTGGTGACACCTTGGCTAAGGGAGGTCAGACATTTGTGATGGAGTAGAGCCATGTAAATTGGATATGTTAGGCAGTGACAATATTCTATGTGATACCATGCATTCAGTGTCAGTGCCTAAACCTGTATGTGCTCCATTAAGTCAGTTTCCACAGTAATGTCTTTGGTGTGAGATAACACTGAAGTGGTACTAATCCCTGACCTGTTCTTAAATCCATCAGCTGGACCTGTGGACCAAGTAGACTGAGTCCTCATCTCCTGGGAAAAGTGTTGGAAGCCCTAGGCACATTCCAGTTATCCTCATCCTTCCTGCAGGAAGCAGACCTCTGACCTTCATGGAGTTCCACCTTGTCCTCATTCATTGCTACTTATTCTGTCAGGACCACAGGGACCCAGAGCCAGTGCTTCAGGAGTAACCACACTCATTTAACACCATCCTCTACCCGTGTGCCCACATGATAACATGTGACATATACATGCTAAGCATTGATGGCTGCCAGAGTTGGCAAAAGGACCACTTGCAAAAATAGATAATAACCAATAGAGCTAAAAAAAATATTTTTAAACACACTAATATTTATTCCCAAACACATACTTTCAGGTCAAAGATATACAATAATATCCTTTCAGAATGCCAATTAGGAAGAAAGATTAAACATCTGGATATAGTACATGATAAAGAGAGAGGCACCTGTCACAGAGGTTCTGTGACACATGAAAGGTCATGCACTGTGGTGCTGAGTCTCTGACTGAATCTTATGGGAGAACAGTGCTGGGTACATTGGCCATAGTGACACCGAAAACACTTCTAATCCCTTCCATCAAAAATGACCCTTCTTCCACATCCGATAAAAATTAAACAGGTGTCCAATCGTGTTACTTGAGAAATGCAGGGACCATGTCTACCATCTGAGACTCCAAATTCCCAGGGAACAGTGTGCTTCTTATTCCAGCAAGGTTTCATTAGAGAGACCCTGGTCACCCAACAGCTTGTCCTGGTTCTCCTGGTAATAGTCCCTCTTATGAAATAGTGACTACCTTTTCAAAAGGAAAAGGTGGTCCACCTTTGAGGAGAAACACTAGAAGGGCCGATGGGGGCTCCCACAGTCCTACACACATCGAAATAACATGCAACCTATGGGCCTTGCTGTTACAGTCAGGGGCCACAAACAATTTCAGATGCAAAGGAAGAGGGTCAGCAGAGCCATTACTCTCTGGTTCGTACTGGTGTCCAGCAAAGGGACATTGCTCCCCCCCACACACACACACACATGCACACAAACACAAACACACACACCCTACATGCAGGCTCACCTCTCTGACCAGCTTTACACAGAGTGGGGCTGGGACTCAGGATCTTCTCCGAGTCTTCATTAGCAAGAGACCCTTTCCCACTGAGCTGTGACACAACTCGAGGGGGTCCACGTGAGTCACTGTTGCAGCTTGGACGATTAAAGCATGATGGTAAACAAAGCAGTACTTGGGAAAATGTCACCAAGTGACTTAAATGGAGAAAATTATAGCGAAGACTTAACTTCCAGATAGGGTGATCATCCATGTCATTTCTAAGAGCTGACATCTGCAGGGCTGGAAGTCAGAGAGGACTTACAGCCTTTAGATCATGAGGTCACACACCAGGGCTTGTGGCAAATGGGCCCAGCTTCCTTTAACACTCCTGGACGTCGTGGCCTGATAGTTACGTGTACTTGTACTGTTTGATGCACTTTAACTTGTATTATCACTGAAAAAGTGTGGCAGCATCACGGAAATCTTCGGGGACCCCTGAGGAATGGGGCCACCTCCCACAGATTCTGCAAGAACCAAGCAGCCATGGGCTGCTTCTATAAGCATCCTTTAGGTACCTGAGCACAGAGGTGATTCTGAGAGGTCACAGAACCTTTCAGACAAACCCCAGCCTCAAACCTTCCTTGGTTCTGGGTAGTATTGGGAGCATAGAAAGAGAGAAAATCAAATAGGAAGGAGTGGAGAAAGGAAGAGAAGGAAATAAAATTTTTCCTTTATTCTTATTCCCACTTCATTTGTGGATAACTGAATCCAGGTGGTCTGCACAGGTATGAGAGGCTAAGGGATTTAAAGTGAGGATTTCCCAGAGGATTGTGGGAAATCTACCCAATAAGCACATGAGGGGCCTCCTTGTGGCTTTTACAATGAAAGGTTTGAATGAGTGGTTGTCTGGATGCACAAAACACAAGTAAAGACAACAAGCCAGTAACAGAGAGTTTCCTTTGGGAGTGTGTGTGAGAGAGGACACTATCTGAAGAAAACAAGCTGTGCTCTCAATGCTTTGGGAGGGCAGGGAGGATAGAGAGAGGATGAATTTTCCTCAGGGCCATGATGCATGAGTCCATGCTCAGAGAGGGGAAGCATCTTCAGAGCAAGGAGGGAGCTTGTGACAACAGGGCAGTTGTTGATCTCACTCTCCCACAAACTTGCACCACTTGGATAGTGCCACGGCTCATGTGATGAACAACAGTATTAATCAGCCCCATCCTGCAATGGCAGCCCAGGCCTGGGCAGCGTAGCTGTTATTCCACATTTTTAGCAAGAGAATAAATAAGGGATCACTTATGGCCATTTTTGGATTTTATAAACCAGCAGTATAGGGCCATGCCTGGTCATTCTTTTTACCAGGAGAC
This sequence comes from Myotis nattereri, assembly GCF_964212035.1. Lineage (NCBI taxonomy): Eukaryota > Metazoa > Chordata > Mammalia > Chiroptera > Vespertilionidae > Myotis > Myotis nattereri. Next base: position 11,405,210 of record NC_138094.1, on the reverse strand, counting down.
ATGATCATAACAACTAAAATCATCACTGCATCTGGCACAGGTGGAGGAGACTGACTGTCCCAGAGCCCTGGACACTGAGTGAGGCTGAGTCAGGGCAGACTGGGCCCAGGACCCTGAATACAGCAAAAGCACTCACTGGTGGGTGCAGTGCTGGGGACCTGGTGAGCCTGAAGAGGAGGCAAAGAATCAGGCCAAGGTGAACCCACGGTCCCTTCCATGGAGGCCTCACCTGGGCCCTGAGTGAGGAGGGTGAGCAGTAGCAGAGGCCAGGTCATGGTGGAGCTACACCAACAATGCTGCCTTCTGACACCCCAAGCCTGAGCCTGGCTCCCCACACTTCTCTTATCTTCTCCCCTGCCTCAGAGGAGGGAGGGGCCTCCATGCAAATCTGCTTCCTTCACCTGCCTCACCACATTCCAATCCAAACTGACATGGAGTCTACATACACCTGCAACCCTGGAAAGAAGAGCTTTACCAAGAATGAAGCTCTTGCCCTGGCTGGGTGACTTAGTGGGTCACAGTATCATCCTGGTATGGCAAGGTTGCCTGTTTATTCCCGTCCAGTGCACATATAGGAATTCACCAATGAGTGCTTATGCAATAAGAACAAAAACTCCATGTTTCTCTCTCTCCTCTCCTTTCTCCCTAAATTCAATTAGTAAATGCTTTTAAAACAGTCAAACTCTTTAATATACTCTAAGTAAGGTCAGACTGAGCCCATAAATCACGCAGAAATGGAGCCATCCAGGGGATACCTACCTTTTCTCCTGGGGGACTCCTGGTGTCTCCTGGATGAACTATCCCAGGACTTCCCCTTTGTGTGGTGTGGGCAAAGGTAAAGACAGCTTGACTGAGGAAGGTTCAGGCACTCCATTTATTGGGTGTCAATGGCAGAGCTGGGGACTGCATATTGCCCTCCACCCCTTATTCCCCTTGGTGAGGGTGGCTCCTCTGCATGGTTCCATCCTCTGTCTTTGCAGTGGTTTTATTCGGAAGCTGAGCCCTTGCATGTATTGGCTCTTTTAAGAGATGATGTATCAGACACAACAGTTTGGGGACCTCATGTGCTCTCAGGGAAGCAGCACTTCAAACTTCATCCCAGGACAGCATAAATCCCAGCAAGTACCTTCCCCACATCCAGGCTCTTGTGCCCCTAGTGTCCTAATACTATACATCCCCCTGGAGGCCCAAGACTGTGAATTCCTCAGGGAAGTCAGCTGAGGGGAAAGAGGTGATTCCCAGATTACTTCCTTCCCATCTTCTGTCCCTTCCAGCTCAGTACCAGATCCCCTGGCCCCTTCAATTTCCCGGTGAGCCCATTGCCCTTTGCCTGTCAACTTCCCTGGACTGGAATGTGTCACCTCCCAAACCAGGTGGCCCAGATGCTACTCTCAGGCCTGATTCGCATGTTCTACCATGTACTGGGTACAGGGGTGCTGCTTGTGAGGCAGCTCTTGGCTCAAGGCTGAGGACACATTACCTAAAACCACTGAATAGGAAGTTTGGATGAGGATCATGGTGCCAGGTGAGACAGACTGACTTCTCAAATTGTGAGGAGAAAAGATATTGCACAAAGAAGCAAAGGCTCTGTGGGATTGAGAAGTCCCAGGAGCTTAGAATAGCAGAAGTCACGGTGAGAGATGGGCTGGTTCCTTGTGGAGATTCCAGGGAGAGTCTGTTTCCTGGCTCCTCTAGTTGCTAGGTCACCAGCATTCCATGGCTGTAGCTACATGACTCCAGTCTCTGCTCTGTGGTCCCATCTCCTGCTCATCTTCTGTCCCCAACTCTGCATGCACACTTTGGTAATCCACTGTATTAGTCAGGGTTCTTCAGAGCAGCAGGAGGTTATGAGGACTTGGCTGGTGTGATTACAAAGACTGAGAAACCCCAAGATCATTAAGCTGGGGGGCCCAGGAAAGATGTTGGTCTAATTTTGCCTGAGACTGAGGACCTGAGAATCAGAGGAGCTGATGATTTAAGATACATTGTGAGGACAGAGGCCTGTGAGATGGGATGTGATGCCCCAGCCCTATGGTGATCCATGAGTATAGGGGTGAGTTCCTCCTTTTGTTCTAGTCAGGTTCTCAGTGCAGTGATGCTGTGCACATAGGGAGGGTGATATCCTTTTAGGGTCCACCACTTCAAATGCTAATCTTATCTTGAAACTAGCTCAGAGACACACCCAGAAATCATGTTTAGGTTGGGCTGCTGTCCTGTCCTGTGGGCTGTGAAACCAAGGCATACAATTAACAATCCCAGTCCCCATCTCAAAGCCTTCATCCCATCTGCAAACTCCCTTTTGCCTTATTAGGTAACATTCCCAGATCCCAGGGATTAACACCAGGATATCTTTGTGGCCTCATTACCTAGGCTCTGGAACCAGCCTTCCAGTCCTGCACAGTGACACACACACACACACACACACACACACACACAATGGCTCTGAAAGGCTATTCTCAGGATGTTTTGCACAGTAGCACATGGAGGTGTTCCAGACACAGGAGCTACCCCAAACCAACTTTTAAACAGCGTTTAAATTGACCTGGCTGTCCTTTTCTTGAAATACTTTTAATATTAATGGAAACCTGAGAGTCTGATCCCACTGCTTAGTACTGCACACAAAGCAAGGGAGAGATTTAGAAATATCCATCAGTATAGCCATGCTCACAGTCTAGCTTCTGCAGCCCTCACTAGTGTGTCCCATTGAAATATGCCTTACCATAAACCAAAGCGGACATTTTCCTTCTACAATCAAAGACATTTTAAGACGTCACTTATGAATTCCCACACTGGTTCCCACGTGGTTCTTTGTTTAAGGAATTCCTTCCCTCCCATCACGGGTAGGAAGAGGCTTTCTGTATGGAGCCTGGGTGACATCCCTTGGCACCTCTCAACTTTCTGCCCTTTCCTTCCTTGAAATCTAAGGAGGCACCGGGCCCAGCCCCTACCTGGCATTACAGAATTGAAGGACAGGTGATCAGGATTTGACTCCACCTGAGAGAGGAGAGGCTCCCCCTGGTCCCTGTGAGGCTCTGCTCCAGGAGGGGCAAGGAGATTCCACAAGTGTGGACTGATGGCTACACTCTGAGTTTGGGAAAATATGGAAGAGTGAAGAGCTGGGTACATAAGAATCTGGAAGCACAGCTCAGGTTTGTTCAGAAGTTCTGCACTAGACTCAACATTCATGACACCTGTGGGTGAATGAATTTCGTCATGCTTTTGTCTAGGCATGTTAGGTGAATGCAGTTAGGAGGAAGTTGCTCACCAGACAAATCCCCACACTATCTTTTGATAGGTGGGGCAAAGGAGTCAATTTGGAAATATTTCATGAAGATGGAAAGGACACTGTGCCAAGCGTGGTACAAGGGCAGCGGGTAGGGCCTTGGGGAAGGCAATTCTGTACAGAGCACAGGATTTGTCCCTCCAACTCTCCCCCAGCTCAGTCCTCATGAAATATTGACCGATTGCTGTGTCAAAGGAGACAGAGAGCCTAAAGGAAGTTCTCATCTGTGGTGTCTCTTGTGGTACGCTTCTTTTTCAAGGGGCCACCAAACTGGAGTAGCTTCCTCATGTCCATGATGAGAGGTGAGGAGTTCAGAGAGAACTCCAGCCATGGAGACATAAATGTCCCTGGACACAGGGAAGCAGGAATTCAGTGAGCAGGAATCCTGGGAGCTCAGGCAGGTTTGCTCTATTTCCCCCAGTTGCTTGAGGCACTGTGGTAAGTGCCACAGATGGGATATGAAACAATGACATCAGCCCCCTTCCAGGCTGGAGCCTAGAGATGGTCACAGAGGCTGGAGTGCTGAACCGGTAGCTAGAGGAATGGTCTGAGATCCCTGAAGGCTACAAACTGACAGGATCCATCAGAAGTTGAGAGGCAGTGCCCTTGCCTTATTGGTGCTAGGCCACCTCATTATAACCCGCACTCCTCCCCACCCAGTGTCACTGGCTCTTCTGGAGCTTCTGCTTCAGAGACCTGAATGCTGAGGGAGGTTGAGTCATGAAGAGAGAGTTCATGAACTTGAAAATGAAGACAAAGGCACAGGCAGATTGCAAGTCCAGGACCATGGCTCCAGTTGAGCCTCAATGAAATAACTGGTCACCCAAGAAACAAACTATGCCTGTGCAGTGATCAAGGGTGGTGAGGAGCACAGGAGCCCAGACATGCTAGAGGCTCTCAGAGTGCCTCCTGAGCCCAGAGCTGGACAGGGCAGCCTACCCCTGGGGTTATTGGTCTCAGCAGGCTGTCCTGTGTTGGGGGTGGAGGTGGGAAGGTGTTCATGCCTATTCATTCAGAGGCCTTCTCTGAGCCTGGACTGTCTTCACTGTCCCCCCTCACTTCAGACCCCTAAAGGTGGGACCTCAGAGAGTGTCCTGCCTCCTTGGGTCCTGGCCAAGAGGGTGTGCCTGTTATGTACGTTTAAGTATAAATCCGGGAGTGCTCCCCATGGAGACAGGGCCCCTGAGCAGAGTTACTCAAGGGACAAGAGATGAGACCACAGGACCCCATAAGTGTGAACCAAGGTTTGTTCCAAAGTTCCACAACTGTCTAAACCAGCCATGGGCAAACTACGGCCCGCGGGCTGAATCCGGCCAGTTTGAAATGAATAAAACTAAAAAAAAAAAAAAAAGACTGTACCCTTTTATGTAATGATGTTTACTTTGAATTTATATTAGTTCACACAAACACTCCATCCATGCTTTTGTTCAGGCCCTCCAGTCCAGTTTAAGAACCCACTGTGGCCCTCGAGTCAAAAGTTTGCCCACCCCTGGTCTAAACAAACATTCACAATACGTATGCATAAAGTACTCTCTCATCTATAGGTGCAATTGGAATCTCAATTAGGAGCAGTTAAGGATGCCCTGAGTCTCACCCCACACCCTATACCCCACACCCCACACCCACACCCCACTTGGAGGTTTGGCAGAGCCCAGAGACCTCTGCTCAGCACAAACCTTAGTGAGCCCTGGACTGAGATTGGGGACACTGGGGCACAAACAAAGTTTCCCTACTGTGTCCCTAATTGTGGCTGCAGCTGCCAAACAGGCAAACAGAGCTGCCACATCTACCCTTGCAGTGTCTCCCCTAGACCAGTGCTTGCAGCATCTCCCCTGGGACCACTTTCACCAACAGCAGCCCCTCCCCACCCCTGGAAACAAGGTATCCAGTCTTATAGTACCTGCTGTGCTGCACATAGCACAGGGCCAGGGCCTCCCTGTCCAGTATGGTAGCCAGCAGCCTCATGTGATGATTAAGCCCCTGAAATATATCCAGTGCACTTGAGGAGCTGAGTTTTTATTTTAATATAGCTATCAAGGTAACATATACTTTGGTTATTGTTTAGAACACCTTGGGTGTGTGAATGAATCTATTTTCTCAAATGTTAGGAAATGCAAATACAGACCCAGCATTCCTGATTTAAAAAGATACAATTTAGCACTCAATTCTTAGTGAGGTGGCCTGTGAGAGACATCAAACTAAGAAGACTTTGTGCAGAACATGAAGGTAAAATACCTCATTAATATTTTTGTGGCTGCTTGGTTCTTCTAGGCTGGGCGAATAGCCAAATTAACAGACAGAGATTAACAGGAGAACATCAGGGGTTAGTACATGTGCAAGAAGCTTTCACATAGAATTGATGTAGCCATAACATTACAAACACACTGAGGCAACATTGGGTATATGACATTTTAAAGTTTTTAAAGCAAGTTATTGATTTCAGAGAGGAAGGAGTGGGGACGAGAGGTAGCAACATCAACGATGAGAGATAATCATTGATCCTCTGCCCCCCACGGGCACCACCCAGCGGATGCAGCCTGAATTCATTTTCCTACCATGTGCCCTGACAGGAAAATGAATCCTGACTCCTGGCTCATAGGTCCATGCTCAACCACTGAGCCAGGCGAACTGGACTATATACTAAGTATTTTGAACAAAGGAGAAAGGGGGGAGATTATTTTTCAGAAGTGAGAATGGGCGATTTCCAGGTAGTTGAGGAAGAACAGAACACATCTGTCAGTAAAGTTAAGAAACCATGAGACACGGGTTATCTAGCCAACTGACACCAGTCTGAGCCCTCTTAGCCAATAGTTAAGAAATAAAGGAAACAAAGATTCTGCCACCCTAAAGCTGCCTTTGGGGATATTGATTTTCAGCTGTTTATTTAGAAGCCCAAAAGTCAGAGAGAACATTTGGGCAAACCCAACCCGCTCCTGCCCAAAAGATTCAGAGAGAGAGAGAAACCTTCTTCAGAACATTGTTGCCTTTGCCTGATTGGAGTGAAACATGGTAAACAAGAGGGCTTCAGCAGATGTCTATTAGCTAGATTCCCCTCCTCCCCTGTGACACCATCAATCCCGAGTGTGGGAGAGGTTCCCAGACATTCTTGGTCCCAGGAGGCAGGGTTATAAATTCCTGTGGCTGCTGTGTCCAGTGCTGGAATTGGTGGCAGTTCAGCTCACCCAGCACACCTCCTGAGCCCACAGCTGGACAGGGCAGAGGCTGGGTCCAGGCTGGCTGGACCCAGGACCTGGAGAAGAGGAAGAAATGCAGAGGGGGATGACTCAGGTGAACCTGGAAGGGAGGGAGAGGCGGCAGTCCAGGTACCCACATGAACTGTCCTTGGGAAAGGTCACCTGTGTCCTGAGGAGAGAGAGGGGAGTAGAGCCCAGCCATGGGGGAGACCCCTCAGGGCTCTGCCCCCTGACACTCTGACACTTGAAAGGACACTCACCACTGACTCTCTCATCCCCTCCCCAACCAGGTTCAGGGGTGAGGAGGGAACTCCATGCAAATTGTTCCTGAGCTCTGAGGATTCTAAGTCCTTTTGTTCCAAGCTTGAGACTTAGCAACCAGGGGAGCAACCAGTGGACAACCTGTCCAAGTAGGACTGGACCAGGACTGGTGGGGCAGCCTACATCTCCTTCCTAAGAAGTTGCTTTGACGCTGGGCCAAGGCCATGGAGCTGTGAGAGCACCGCCTGTCAGTGAGCAGCTGGCCTTCAGCTGAGTGTTCCTCTCCACACACCCAACCTCTCCCCCAACAGTCACTCACATGGGGAGGGCTCTATCCTCTTCAAGTCCAGTCTCTGGGAGGCCGGAATCTGTGAGAAGGGATGCCGCCCAGGGATGAAGGTTCCTGCCTTTCCCTCTGGGCTCCTGGATAGCTATGCCAAAAGAATTTTCAAAAGGTGTGGTTCACAGAAATCGGGACACACACTGTGGCGAATGCACTCTGGCCACCCTGAATTCTCTCCAAGACCTTTCACATTGGCTATTCTTGCAGTGAGCTGGGAGTCCAGAGGCCATTGCAGGTGCCTGTAAGGATATCAGGAGCCTGTTGTACAGTGGGTGTCATGGAAGCAAAAGTCAGCCCCAAATTCCTTCTTGATTTGCCCTCCCTGCTTTGGACCCCTGTTTATTCTTCCTCGTCTTAGTGTCTTCACCTGAAAACAACAACTGACAGCATGAAAGTTCAAAATGTCCTGACAAGAGTCTGGCTACAACATCAAAAAGCTAAGTTTTCCTTAGTCAGTAAGGGCTGTATGTTTTATCCATGTCAAGCATGCTTAGTTTGAGATTGCAGCTTCTTTCCCCCTTAGGCTTACTGTACGTGATTGTAGAAAAAAGTATGTATCCCTTTCACCTCATCTCTATTTTTTCCTCTCACAGGACAGGCTAGCAGGGGTGGACAAACTTTTTGACTGGAGGGCCACAATGGGTTCTTAAACTGGACTGGAGGGCCGGAACGAAAGCATGGATGGAGTGTTTGTGTGAACTAATTCATGTTAACACTGCTGTTGGTGAAGGAGCAGAGGGGAGAGCAAGAGAACCCTCCACTCTTTGGGCTCCGCGGGGCGGATAGAACACCCGAACGGGCCGGATCCAGCCCCCGGGCTGCAGTGTGCCCACCGCTGGCTAGACTCAGCCTCTCTCAGCTGTGCAGTAGTGTGTGTGCGCACAGACACTCACACACACTCACACACACACACCCACACACACACACACACACACACACTGCAGCTCCTTCAAAAGCATCCAGCATCCCTCTCTTCCATCACTGAAGGGTTTTTAAGTCACAAGGGTGATCATTATCATGCAGTGCTGGTTGACTGACACATTTAATGTTTCTAAAATTAAAATAGCTCTTCATCACTAGTCCAGGAGAGGCAATTGTGATAGAGAACCTTGTAAAAAATACAGGAAGATATTTTACAATAACTAGCATTATCATTTTTAGTGGACATGTGGACTGCTTTAAGAGGTTCATAAATATGAATTGCTGATTTCCCAAGAGAGTGGCATCCAGGAACTTTAGTCCCTTTTCCTTATGCAGGCTTACTGTCGCCTAGGAACATGGCGAACATTATGAGGCAATGGGTGAAGCAATGGAATGAATGAATGTTATATTCACATTTAATTTTACAAGAATAGGGTTGCAATATGTAATCACTCAGGTGGCGAGCATTTTACTTTTCATATAACAGACCTTGTCTTTTTAGTGCATCAAGCTCTGCAATGCTGACAAGCAACCAGATCATCATGAACATAAGGGTGGGCAAAATTCAAACAGATTCCCTTTGAATTTCACCTTCCAGGGATGCAACCATTGCCCTCTGTGTCACTCTACCACCCTCCCCTGTGCCCCAGTGTCTCTTGCATTCTCAAATTGGCCAAGCACTTTACTCTCTCAGAAATTGTGCAGTCTGTCCTCAAGCCCTGAACAGGATCCTTCCAAGCCCCTGATGGCCCCTCCTTGTACAACCCTCAGGCAGGAGTCTCCTGCCTCTGTAACTTTCCATACCAGCCCCTTTGTTCTCTTGACAGAATTAGTTACAAAGAGCCATTTGTAGATAATGGTCTTGTTGGGTTTTGCTGTGTGTGTGTGTGTGTGTTTGTGTTTTCTGTTTTCATTGTAAACTCTGTGAGGAGAGACTGTGTGTAGCTCTGAGCATGGCATTAGCAGCCACTCCAGGACAAATAGTTGCCAAATCCATCTAGGAGAGAGGGGGGAGGGCTATGCTGAATCTCCAGTTCCCAGGTGAGTTGTTTCTGTTTCTGTTTTTTATCTTCTCTGCTCTAGGTGACAATCCCAAATCCACTGGGGCTGAAAGCAGTCGCCTCATTTGTCCTCATTCCTCCATCTATGTAGCTGGAAACCTTAACCTCTGCTAGTTCATAGGCATGGGGAACGACTGGAGGAATGGCAGGGTAGGGACACACAGGAAGCCAGCCTCACCACCCTGCTGTTACGCTCTGCCCACACGACCTCCCCACAGCCTATGGTGAAGAGATGCAGGGTCACCTGCAGGACAGGGACACAGTGTCCGCTCCCCAATCTCCCTCTCAGATAAGGTCTTACAATTTGCAGAGTCTGAATATTCCCCATGTCTGAGTGAGAAAGAGAAAGGCAGCACAATGTGTCTGAGGCTGCCTGTCACTACTTGAGCCAAGTTAAGCAGAGACAGGGTTGAACCACACAATGAGTGTTTATCCAAGGATGCGGTCAGTATGGGGAGAGCAGTCGCTCACACTGGAAATTCGGCTCTCAGCCTCTTGGGGAGAAGATAGCTACCTGTAGCTGCCAGCTGCAAGTGTCACTTGCAAAGGGGAGGAGAGGGCCTACTATCTGCCCTTCAGGAGCTCAAAGGCTGACCACAAGGTGGCTAATCTTCCAAGACTTTAGGAACAGCTCAGCCCCTTCCTGGGATGAAATTGGAATGGTCAGGCTTCCTGAGAAAGACCCCAGGAGGGTGTCAGGGTGCAGGCACAGCTGCCAAATCAAAGCCTGTCCTGTGCCTGGTCTCTTTGCAAAATGCAATTCTTTTCTGAGTAATGGGCCATGGAGGCAGCCTATGTTTTCAGTAGAGCCTGTTTCATCCTCCAGTGTCCTGGGGCCTCGTATTTATAGTTTGTAAGTAATGATTAAACAACTGCGGCTCTATTCTTATTAGAGAAGCCCTTCCCCACTATGAGAAGCTGATTTCCAAAGACCCCCAGGAGATGCCTCAGGCCAGCCTGGATGACAAGGCTCTGCCTCAGCTTTGCTCTTCCCCTCTCCCTCTCTCCTCACAAGCCTGACTTTTGTCTCCTAAAGAGACTATGGAAAAGCAGGCAGCAAAACCTCTCAGAGTGAGCATGCCAGGCCCCCTGTGTGACCTGGAGGCGCCACCTGAGAGGAGAGCCCTGGGTTAAGGTTCAGCTAAGGGGCAGCTCTGCCAGAGCCTGAGCACCAGGCTGTGGCTGGTGCCTCCCCACCTCTCCTCAGCTTTGTTGGCCTGCTCCTCCTCAGGAGCCTCCTTCCCACTCCTTCTGCTTTCAGGCCCAGGTGTGACTTTGCCAAAGGGATTTGTTGGTGAGAGGAGAACCCCTTCCTGAGGGGGCAGGAAGGCAGGGAGGCTGCCATCACCTGAAGGCTTAGGGGAGGTGAGCAGAGCAAAGGCTGGATTCAGGCTTGTCAAAGAGCTCTGGTGACCCATACCCCAGGGGTAGACTGAGGAGGGCACCTGTGGAGAGAGACAATGTAATTGCATCTGGCCAGCTCTCCTCTGCCCCGGGGGTTACTAAAATGTCCCCATCCAGACAGTAGGGACAGTGGGCTAGCCCAGGACAGGGCGCTCTTTTCTAGACAGAGGGCTGCGGTGGGGTGGGAGTGGGGCGCCAAGCCTGGCCCAGGGAACAAGGTAGGTAAGTGGCAGCCACAACCACAGAGGGAAAGAGGTCCCCAGAAACACAGACCAGGGGTGGCGAGTGGGAGGTTAGCTGGGGGTCGCGGCCTCCTGTTTCTCCCTCCACTTCCACGGCCGCCCCCACCCTCATGCCTGGAAGCACAGGGTTCCCCTGACAGTCCCCGACCCTCTGCCACCCCTTGCAGCCTGGTGGGTGTGGCACAGGCGCCCCTGTCCCCACTTACTCTGGGCCTGTTAAAACACGTCCCCCCATTCTGTCCCCTGATCTTGGTTTGTTCCTGGTCGCCTGATGTTGATAAGATTTTGCCCCCAAAGGAACAAGGGCACAGTCCCAGGAAGCTTGCCAGGCGGCGCCCCCCACCTCTTACTTCCAGCCAGCCTCCCTGCTGTGCAGGAGTCCACCTGGTGAGGAGCACTGCCTGTGGAAAAGGTAAGCGCACACTCTGGGTTCTTGCTGTCTCCAGGGATGAACTTGCTGTCTCTGGGGGTGAACTTGCTCTAGTCACTGGTAACCCGCAGCCACTCCGCGCCGGCTTTTCCATCTGAAAATGAGTTCCCACCTTGTTGTAGTGAAGGCCTGAGGTCCAAACCTGGCTCACTGGCATTAGGCCTTCCGCTTGCTGTGCCAGAGTGGGAGCTCGCAGAGGAGACTTACACGGAACAATACATGGAATTCTGGCGTCGGCCTTTATTGGGTGACCTCAGCAGGCCGAGTTTGCAGTTGACCAAGGGGACCCCCACAGCCCCCGGCGCCAACTCCCCCGGGATCTGGGTCCTCAAGTCTGTGGGCTCTCAGGCCAGCCCAGCCTTGCTAAGCGCGTGGAGGGCAGAGAGGGGGCAGAAAAGTGGCTGCTGGACAGTGGGCAGTGTACGGGAGGGAGAGGTCACTTTCCGCAGAGCACCAGGGCCGTCACTCATCATTGTCCTCTGGTTCAGCTGGTGAGAAAGCGGTGGTCAGGCTGGGAGATAAGAGGTGACTTCCACTGAGAGCAGCAGAGCCCTCTCCTGGTGTGAGTGTGCGTGTTCCTGAGTGTGCATGAGTGTGAGTGTATGAATTCTCACCTGATGATATGTTCCTGGGTTCCTTTTCATTTCTATTGCTGATTAAGGTATTACATATGTGTTCTTATCCCCCACTACCCCCACACCTCCACCCCGACCCTGCAAGCATGCCCTCACGCTCACCCCCTGGTGTCTGCGTCCATTGGCTAGGCTTATAGGCATGCATACAAGTCCTTTGGTTGATCTCTCCCCCTTAGCCCCACCCTCCCCTACCTTCCCTCTGAGGGTGATGGTCTGATCCATGCTTCTCTGTCTCTGGATCTGTTTTTGTTCATTGGTTATGTTGTTCATTATAATCCACAGATGAGTGAGGTCATGTGATATTTCTCTTTCTCGGACTCACTGACTGACTAGCTTTGCTTAGCATAATGCTGTCCAGCTCCATCCATGCTGTTGCACATGGTCAGTGCCCCTTCCTTTTTTGTGGCAGCATACTATGCCAGTGTGTAGATGTACCACGGCTTTTTAACCCACTCATCTGCTGACCAGCACTTAGGCTGTTTCCAAATCTTAGCTATTGTAAATTGTGCTGCAGTGAACATAGAGGAGCATGCATCCTTTCAGATTGGTAATTCTAGGTTCCTGGGATATATTCCCAGAAGTGGGATCACTGGGTCAAATGGGAGTTCCGTTTTTAGTTTTTTGAGGAAACTCCATACTCTTCTCCATAGTGGCTGCACCAGTCTGCATTCCCACCAGCAATGAAGGAGGGTTCCTTTTTCTCCCCATCCTCACCAGCACTCGCCCTTTGTTGATTTGTTGGTGATAGCCATTCTGACAGCTGTGAGGTGGTACCTCCTTGTCCTTTTGATTTGCATCTCTTGGGTGATCAGTGACTCTGAGCATGTTTTAATGTGTCTCTTGGCCTTCCTTTTGTCCTCTCTGGAAAAGTATCTATTTAGGTCCGTTGCCCATTTTTGTGATTGGGTTGTTTATCTTCCTTTTGTTAAGTTGTATGTGTTCCCTGTAAATGTTGGAGATGAAACCCTTATCAGAGAGAACATTGGCAAATATGTTCTCCCATGCAGTGGGCTTTGTTGTTATCTTGTTGATGGTTTCTTTTGCTATGAAGAAGCCTTTTATTTTGATGTCGTCCCATTTGTTTGCTTTAACTTTATTTTCCATTGCCCCAGGAGCTGCGTTGGTGAAGAGATTGCTTCAGCATATATCTGAGACTCTGCTGCCTATGGATTCCTCTATATATTTTTCTGGTTTCCAGCTTTCTGTTTAAGTCATTATCCATTTTGACCTTATTATTGTGCATGGTGTAAGTTGGTGGCCTAGTTTCATTTTCTGCATGTGTCTGACCAAATTTCCCAGCACCATTTATTGAAGAGACTGTCTTAACTCCATTGTATGTTTTGGCCTCCTTTGTCAAATATTAATTGAGCTTATTGGTTTGGATTGGTTTCTGGGTTCTCTGTTTTATTGCATTGGCCTATATGTCTATTCTTGTGCCAGTGTCAGGCAGTTTTGAGAACAGTGGCTTTGTAAAACAGCTTGATATCTGGTACTGAGATCCCTCCTACTTTGTTCTTCTTTCTCAGGATCGCTGCAGCTCTTTGGGGTTTGTTTGTTTTTTAAATATATTTTATTGATTTTTTACAGAGAGTAAAGGAGAGGGATAGAGAGTTAGAAACATCAATGAGAGAGAAACAGAGATCAGCCTCCTCCTGCACACCCCCTACTTGATATGTGCCCCCAACCAAGGTACATGCCCTTGATCGGAATCGAACCAGGCACCTTTCAGTCCGGAGGCCGACGCTCTATCCACTGAGCCAATCCTGTTTGGGCTCAGGGTCTTTTTTTTCATTACAGATGGATTTTTGGAGAGTTCATTCTAGGTCTGTGAAATATGCTGTTGGTGTTTTAATGCGGAGTGCATTGAACGTATAGATTGCTTTGGGTAGTATAGCCATTTTAATGAGGTTGTTTCTACCAATCCATGAACAAGGTATGTCCTTCCATCTGTTTATGTCTTCCTCTATCTCTTTTTTCAACATCTTCTAGTTTTCTGAGTGTAGGTCTTTTACCTCCTTAGCTAAACTTATTCCTAGGTGTCTTATTTTTTTTGGTGGGATGATACATAGGATTCTTTTTTCAATCTCCTTTTCTGTAAGTTCACTATTTATTGTGTAAAAATGCCATATATTTCTTGGCGTTAATTTTGTAGTCTGCTACATTGCCAAATTCATTTACTAAGTTTATTAAATTTTTGAAGGAGTGTTTGTGGTTTTCTATGTACAGTATCATGTCATCTGCAAACAATGACAATTTACTTCTTCTTTTCCAATTTGGGAACCATTTATTTCTTTTTCTTGTGTGATCGCACTGACTAGGACTTCCAGTACTGTGTTGAACAGGCGTGTTGAAAGTGGGCGTCCCTGTCTTGTTCCTGTCCTAGAGGGAAATGGTTTTTGTTTGGCACTTTGAGTATGTTGTTGGCTGTATGTTTGTCATATAAGGCTTTTATTATGTGGAAGGATGATTCTGCTATTCCTACTTTGCTGAGTGTTTTTATCAGAAAAGGCTGTTGCACCTGGTCACATGCCTTTTCTGCACCAATTGATATGATTGTGTGGTTTTTCTCCCTCAAATAGTTTATGTGATGTTTCACGTTCATTGATTTGCAGATTTTGTACCATCCTTGCATCCCTGGAATAAATCCCACTTGGTCATGGTGTATGATCTTTCTAATGCAATGCTGAATCCAGTTTGCTGAATTTAGTTGAGGATTGCAGCATTAATGTTCATCTGGAATATTGGCCTGTAAGTCACTTTCTTTGTAGTGTCTTTTTCTGGCTTTGCGATTATGGTAATGCTGGCTTCTTAAAAAGAGCTTGGAAGTATGCCGTCCTCTTGAAATATTTGAAATAGTGTGAGAAAGTTTGGTTTTCCTTCTTCTTTGAATGTTTGGTAAAACTCCCCTGTGAAGCCATCTGGTCCAGAGCTTTTGTTTTTTGGAAGCTTTTTGGTTACTGTGTCAATTTTATCAGTATTTATCGGTCTGTTCAGGATTTTTGCTTCTTCCTGATTGAGTTTTGAAAGCTTGTCTTTTTGTAGGAATGTGTCCATTTTATTGAGCTTGTCCAGTTTGTTGTAGTAGAGTTGTTCATTGTAATTTTTTACAATACTTTGTATATCTGTGGGGTCGTTTGTTACTTCAGCTTTCTCATTTCTGTTTTTGTTCATTTGGGTGCTCTCTCTTAGTTTCTTTCTGAGCCTGACTAGAGGTTCATCAATGTTGTTTATTCTTTCCAAGAAACAGCTCTTGGTTTCATTGATCTTTTGTATTATTATTTTTTTTCATCCCTACGTCATTTATATCTGTTCTGACCTTACCTTTATTATCTCTTTCTTTTTGTGTACTGTGGGTTTTTTTCTCTAATGGAGAGGCACTCTGAAGCCCAGGACAAAACAGCTTTTATTTACTTGAATACACATTTGTCCTTTAGCAAAACAAACAGGCATATCAATGGTAAAGTTTGGTAAACAATAGAAGAATTTTCATGGTAGGACGTTGCCTTCAGCCATTTTTCCCACAACAGGATAACAAAATGCTGATTTTCTGCCATGCTGAACATCAAAGTCCATTCGCCTTCTGTGGCACTTCTCCCATTGATATGTTAACTACTTTTGGTCTTTACCCCATCATTTCCCCCTTTTTGTTTTCTTAAGTAATTTAGAAATGTGTATGCCATCTTCTGGGCTCAGATTCTTTTAAGACTTGTGATTCTGCTTCTTCAGACTGGAAGAAAACATAGAAGAACAAGAAAGAGAGACAACATTGGTTATTCTAAAAAGCAAATGTAAGGAGATTCAATGAAAAGGATTGAGTTCTTTCATGTCCTTTTAAATATCGTTTTCAGCTATTTAAGGAATTTGTCCATAGTAGGCTTCTTTTTGGGCTATCAGTTCTTTATGGGTCCCTTTCCAGTCACTGTTCCCTTGTGACATGACAGGAATGATGTTCGAGTTCTGGATGGTGGGCAAACGGTGAGAAATGACAATGCAGGTCTGACCTCTTTGGGCTTTGTCAAGAGCCACCGGCACCTAGGCACAGCTGATGACTGCTAGCGTGGCAAGGCATGGTCACCATCCCCCATCTCTAGATGTTTCTCCTCTGTCTCCTCAGCATGTTGCTTGGGGCACTGCTATCTGTAGTTGGAGTAGTCTGGTCAGTTCCTCTCTCAGATTCATGTTGCAGGAATCCACACAGGCTTGGAGGAGTTTTCTGGAAATACACAAGCATATCCTTGACCAAAGATTAATAAAGGGACCCTTCCTTAAACCAGACTCGGTACCTTTCCATTTAACCAGACCATTTTGCTTTGGCTTATTCTGACACCAGTGTAATTCTATGGGTGTCTTGCCATCAGCATTACAAGGGTAAAATTTAAAGTAATTAAGGCTTGGTGTGGTCTACTTACAAGAGATGTCTTCACTATTCCGCCACTTTTGTTTTCCAAGTTGGGATTTTAGAGCCCTTGTAGTAGATGTAACATGCAAGGAGGGCATTTCTTCATAATCTGTTTTGCCGGCTGTACAATATTTTGGCAGGCTGATGTAAAAGCTTGTGAAATTCTGTGACATGTTTAATAAAATAACTTACTGACAGGCATATTCATTTCCTTTTGTTAAAGGACCAGGACTTGTTCAAATAGTATAGAAAGGCTTCGGTCACTGAGCCATTGAAATTGAGTAGTTGCAGTTCTGTTTACCAAGCCAGCAGCATAAGCAGATAAAGAGAGAATATGAAGAGGCTTTTGGAAATCCTGCAAGTCAGCCTTGGTCGTTTCTAATTCGATTCTTTGCACAGAAGTATGACTGGTCTGCATGACTTGGTCTGAATTCATTGCAGTATAAGCAGCTTTACCATGAGATGAACTATCAGTAAAAACAGTGACCTCTCCAGGAATAGGTTTCTGCCTATTCCAACTATGTTCCCCTGAATATTCTTTTATTTTCATTTGCTCATTTAAATCAGTCTAAAACAAGGCTTATTTCCTATCTTCCTTTCTCATTGGGTGGGGACAGTGAATGACTCTAATTGCATTTTTGCTATCAGTCTTTGAGTATATTGACATAATTTTTTTTTTTAGGAAAGCATAATGCAAATTGTTTTCTTTTTGAGGCCTGATACATTTATTTTTATATGCAGTTTTCTAGATGTTTGAAGGGAATCTCCTTCCGTTTCTTCTTCCAGAGAAATTTCTAGGCCACAGTTATGGAGTTTCTTTTAAAAGCCTTTTTCTTTCTTTTAAATAGTGCTACAAACTTGGTTTCTTTTCGGAATTACCAATTGGAGAGAGATATGCTGGCCAATGCTGTAATGCATACAGATTAAGTAAAACTATCTTTTTACTTATCGTGTCTTATTAATGGTGAGATTTAATGCTTGAATGAGTTTTTTTTAAAGATATTTTTATTGATTTTTAACAGAGAGGAAGGGAGAGCGATAGAGAGTTAGAAACATCAATGAGAGAGAAACATCAATCAGCTGCCTCCTGCACAGTCCCCACTGGGTATGTCCCCGCAACCAAGATACGTGCCCTTGACAGACTTCGTTTTTTGTTCTGGTGAG
The DNA here is from genome assembly GCF_964212035.1 of Myotis nattereri. NCBI lineage: Eukaryota > Metazoa > Chordata > Mammalia > Chiroptera > Vespertilionidae > Myotis > Myotis nattereri. Next base: position 11,387,873 of record NC_138094.1, on the reverse strand, counting down.
ACTTCTTCTCCAGATGTCCCACATTGGGCGCCAGAATGTTGCAACCTTTTGCTACAATGATTCAGGATCTGGGAAAAGAGCTGCACACAAATGAATACATTAGACAACAACTATAAATTTAGAAGGCATTGGGGAGCCAGGTGGAGACCTTTTTCTCTTGGGGAGAGGCTCTCTGAAATGCAGCACCCATCAGCTTTCATTTACTTGGCTGTAGGTTTCTCATATATGCCCTTTAGCAAAGCAGACAGGCATATCAGCAGTAAGGTTTAATCATCAGGTTAGCAAGATTGCCTTCAGCCATTTTGCCAACAGCCGTGTAATATACTGCTGATTTTCAGCCCTCCTGAATATCAAAGTTCATGTCAAAGTTCATTAGCCCTCCATACATACACACACACACACACACACACACACACACACACGTATACATACACACACACATATACACACACACATACTACTGTTGGTCTTTGCCTCAAGCACTTTACTCTGAGGTTTGACAGTGTGATCAATGCTTCTTTGTGTCTGGATGTCTTGTTGTTCATCAGCTAATGTTGTTCATTATGTTCCACAAATGAGTGAGATAATGTGATATTTATCGTCCTCTGACTGGCTTAATTTGCTTAGTGTAATGCTCTCCAAGTCCATCCATGCTGTTTCAAATTATAAGAGTTCATTCTTTGTTACAGCAGTAGAGTATTCCATTGTATAGATGTTCCACAGTTTATTCATCCGTGCATCTGCTAATGGGCTTTTAGACTGTTTCCAAATCTTAGCTATTGTAAATTGGGCTGGTATGAACATACAGTTGCATATATCTTTTCTGATTGGCCTTTCTCATTTCTTGGGATATATACCTAGAAGAGAGAACACTGGGTCAAAGGGGAGCTCCATTTTTAATTTTTTAAGAAAATTCTATATGATTTTCCACAGTGGTTGCAGCAGTCTGCATTCCCACCAGCAGTGCGCAAGGGTTGCTTTTTCTCTGCATCCTCACCAGCACTTGTGGTTTGTTGATTTTTTTCTGACAGCTATTCTGACAGGTGTGGATGGTACCTCATTGACATTTTGATTTGCATCTCTTGGACTGTTCGTGCCTTTGAGCATTTTTCGTATGTCTCTTGGCCTTTTATAGGTCTCCTTTTAAAAAGTGTTAATTTAGGTCCTTTGCCCATGTTTTGATTGGATTGTTTATCTTCCTATAGTTAATTTTTTGAGTTCCCTGAAAACTTTGGAGATTCAACACTTATCCGAGATACCATTGACAAATATGTTCTCCCTATGCAGTGGGCTTTCGGGTTGTTTTCTTCAGGTTTTTGTTTGGTGTGCAGGTTTTATTTTGACGTAGTCCACTTGTTTATTTTCCCCTCTGTGTGCATTGCCTTTGGAGCTGTATCAATAAAGATACTGCGAAGACATATCTGATATATTGCTACATAGGCAATCTTATAAGTTTTTTTTTTTTATAGATTCTCATCTGATGTTTAAGTAGATCCATTCTGAGTTTATTTTTGTGAATGGTGTAAGTTGGAGGTCTAGTTTCATTATTTTGCATGTATCTTTCTAATTTTCCTAACATTTATTGAAGAGACTGTCTTGACTCCATTGTATGCTCTTGCCTCCTTTGTAAATTAATAATAGAGCGTAATGACTTGGGTCCACTTCTGGGTTCTCTGTTCTGTTTCAGTGGAGTATAGGTCTTTTCTAGTGCCAGTAGCAGGCAGTTTTGAGAATGGTGGCTTTATAATATAGCTTAATATCTGGTATTGTGAGCCCACCAACTTTTTTCTTCTTCCTCAGACTATTTTTACTCCATTTGAATTTTTTCGAGGATTTTTTTGTGTCTGTGAAATATTCTGTTGGTATATTAATGGAGATTACAATAAATCTATAGATTGCTTTGGGTAGTATGGACATGTTAATGAAGTTAAGGCTACCAACCCATCAACATGGTATATGAATCCATTGGCTGATATCTTTATCTCCATTTCAATGTCCTGTAGTTTTCCAAGTGCAGTTCTTTTACTTTCTTTATGAATCAATAAAAATGTACAGTTTTTAATTATAAACCTTGTTTTCTATCAAAATTACTTCTTGCGTGAATTGTGGGACACCCTTTACTTAGGCGACTCCTGTGAAAGGGCCATTTGACCCACAAAGGGGTCGCAACCCACAGGTTGAGAACCGCTATTCTAAAATGTCAATTAAATCTAATGGATCCAGTGTGTCCTTTAGAGGCTCTGCATCCTTGTTATTTTTTCATATGGAAGATCTATCCAGTGATGTCAGAGGGGTGATAAAAGTCCCTTACTGTCACTGTCCTTTTGTCACACTCTCTGTTAAAGTCTTCTAGAATTTTTGTTTGTTTTGATTTTTTGTTTGTTTGTTTGTTTGAGTTATATATATATTGAGGTGCTCCTATGTTGGCTGAATATATGATTACTAGGGTTATATCGTCTTGTTGGTTGGTCCCTTCAGTATCATGCAGTGACCTTTATGTCTCTTGTGATGGCCTTTATTTTAAAGTTTATTTTTTCTGGTATGTGTATTGTTACTTTGGCCTTTTTTTTCTTTTCCATTTGCATGGAAATTTTTCCCATTCCTTCACTCTCATCCTGTGTGTGTCTTTTGTTTTGAGATGGTGCTCCTGTAGACAGCATATACTTGCATCATGTTTCTGTATCCATTTTGCTCCACTACACCTTTAGATTGGAGCATTGACCTATTTACATTTAGGGTTATTATTCATAGGTATTTATTTATTTCTTTCCATTTCGTTTCTGTGTGGCTAAGTTTCTGTCTCTGTTTCTCCTTCTCATTACAGCAATCTCTGTAGCATTTCTTGTAAAGCTGGCTTGGAGATGATGTACTTCTTCAGCCTTTTTCTGTCTAGGAAGCTCTGTATTTGACCGTCTATTTTGAATGAAAGAATTGCCAGATATAGTAATCTTGGTCTCAGATCCTTGCTTTCCATTAACTTGAGTACTTCATGCCATCTTCTTCTGGCCTGTAGAGTTTCTGATGAGAGATCAGGAGTCAGCCTTCTGGGAACTCCTTCATAGCTAACAGTTTTCTTTTATCTTACTGCCTTGAAGATTCTCTCTTTGTCTTTAATTTTTGGCATTTTAATTATGATGTGTCTGGGCACGGGTTTGTTTGGGTACTTCTTCTCTGGGGTTCTCTTTGGCTCTTGATCTTGTGTGGGATTTTCCTTTACCAGGTTATGTAAGTGTTCTGCCATTGTTTCTTCAAAGACCTTCTCTATGCCTTTCTCCCCTCCTGCCTCTTTTGGCACACTGCCTATTCTAATACTGTTATGTAAGTGGCCCTCCTGTTTGTTTGTTTGTTTGTTTTAAATCTTAATTTTTCTGTCTTTTTTTTATTGGGTGATATTTTTAACTCTGTTCTAAATCAGTGATTGGATCCTCAGCTTTCCCTAATATCTGCCTATTCCTTCTAATGTGTTCTTTATTTGTATTATGTCATTTTATATCTTTTTTTTATTGGGTGATATTTTTAACTCTGTTCTAAATCAGTGATTGGATCCTCAGCTTTCCCTAATATCTGCCTATTCCTTCTAATGTGTTCTTTATTTGTATTATGTCATTTTATATCTTTTTTTTATTGGGTGATATTTTTAACTCTGTTCTAAATCAGTGATTGGATCCTCAGCTTTCCCTAATATCTGCCTATTCCTTCTAATGTGTTCTTTATTTGTATTATGTCATTTTATATCTTCTTTTCGTAGTCACTATATCTTTTTATATGCTGTTGAGCTCTTTTACCTTCATAACTCTGAAGTCTGATTCAGATAAATGTCTTCTCTGTGCTTCATCTCTCTCAATATCTGGAGAATTCTCCAGTTCTCTCATTTGAGGATTGTTTATTTATTTCCTCTTTCTGGCTTTCTGTGTGGGTTTGTGGTGACAAGTTAGGTAGACCTGTCTGCCTATCAGTCTCTAGTGAAGAATATTGTTAAAGGATGTTTCTGACTAAGTAGGTCAGGCAAAGACTCAAAGCCTCCAGAGTCCTCCTCTGTCTATAGACTGATAGGATTCCAACTTAACTTGCCTCCAAGGCAATGGTCCTCAGGTTATAGCAAGAGTTTGTTTCAACAGGGTGGGGCAGTTGCCTCTGTGTGTAGGTTTATTGTTATTTATAATCTCTTAAGTGTCCTCAGGGCAAGGTGTTTCCCAGTAGTGTGTGTTAATTGTCTCTCCTCCAGGAAAGGCAAATGTCTGCATGGGAAAGATTTTCTCTGCTGCATGAGGAAATGACTCCTCCCAGGAAACTTGAAGTGTCTGTCTTCTGTGCTGGAATCCTTGACTCCCCAGCTCTGGCTTTTTCCTTCACAGCTCCAGTCCACTTCACCCTCCCTTTGCCAGGGCACAAGCTGTGTGGCTCCACAGGGAAATTTGTGCGCTGGCTCTTTAAGAGGATACCTGAATTTCTAGCTGTCTCTCCCTGGCAGAAAGTGCCCTGCTGCTATTCACATCCACAGGTTATATGTGTACGCTCCTCAGTTCTGGTGCTCTCTGCTAGGAGGCCCAGCTTGGGGATTAGACCCAGAGTTCTCAGTGGCAGTCCTCCACAGCTGAGATATCTCTCTGAGACTTCAGTTGCTTTCTGTGGGTGTCAGGCCCGCCCCTTCCAGCCTCCTCTCCTCCTACCAGTGTCTACGTGGCCTCCACCTTTGGTCCTCGGGTGTCAGGGTTCTCTCCTGTGAGTTTTCCATTGATTATTCAGGAAGTTGTTCTGTATTTTAGTTGGAATATCAGTTTGTTCCTGGGAGCATGTCTCTGCAGCATCCATGATTCTGCCACCATTCTTTTAAATATATTTTTATTTATCTCAGAGAGAAACAGAGAGCAAGTGAGAGTTAGAAACATCAGTCATGAGAGCAATTCATTGATCAGCTCGCTCCTGCAAGCCCCAGACTGGAGATTGAGCCCACACTCAGGCAAGTGCCCTTGACCTGAATCGAAACGGGGGCCCTTCAGTCTGAAGGTCGGTGATCTGTCCACTGTTCCCAACTGGCTAGGGTTCTGCCACCTTTTTCAATCTTCTTCAGAATCCCTCTGCATTGTAAAGTCCCTGCTAACATTCTTGTCCAATACGCTCCTTTTCATGTGGTTTCAGGATGGAGTTGTGCATGAAGGCCCTAATGTCCTGTGAGTGCACATTCTGATCAATAGCATCGTCAGGAAATGTGCACTGAGGCATGCTCAGTAGGCATATAGTAACAGAAACCTGCCATGTATCTTACTGTTTCTGTTTCTGTTTGGATCATGATGGAGCTCAACTAAGGCTCTTGTTTCAAGAAGGGGTAGGCAGGATATACTCTTCATTTCCACCCATGTTCTTCTGAGAAACTTTGGTAGTCATGCCCTACTCTAATATGTATTAGGCCATTCAATTATAAGGCCAGATCTTTTTGTAAGGACAAGGCATTTATTTTTATTGAGTGAAAATTCTAATTAACACATTAATATATAAAGATATAATTTGTACTTCCAACAATCATATACGTATTGAAGAAATATGGAGACCAAATAACTACTTCTTAATCAATAGGATACAAGTACAGTAGTTCCTCGCGTTACATTGTTGACCCGTTCCTGCAGTGGGATGTAATGCAGAACCCACCTACATAAGCACATATGTCACTCACATGGAGCACACATACACAGCAGTAATGGTGTGCAACAGTAAAAAAAAAATTAGAAGAAAGATAACAATTGCTGACCTTTCTTGTGGTAAATGAATATTAAGAAAATATAAAGCACATATGTGCATACGTAGAAATATCAAACTTTTTTTTTTTAATAAATAAATGGGGAATGGCAACGTAACCACAAAACTTATGTACTTTGAGACCAACATAACCCAAGGAATGTCTTAATTATCACAGCAGGCTGAAAAGTGATCAGTGTGGATTCAGATGGCCTGTTTTTAATGAAAAGAAGGGTGGAAAGGGACACTTGAGTCAGGCATTGAGAGTTGCTAAATCAGAGCGTGCACATAGTTGTGAAGAAATAAGGTAAAAGTGACTTATTCATATTAGTAAAGAGATGTTTTAAAGTCTAACATAGAGACCCTCACTATAAATTATGTTGTAAAATTGAAAGTATTGATAGCATCAGTGTAGTTAAGAAGAATATGCCTCTGCACTTGAATATAGACAAGCAGCCTTCCCATTTCAATTTTGGATGAGCTAGTGAGCAAAGAAAATTAGTGAAAGGCTCCCTTAGGGGCATTAGTGGAAAGAATTAGCACTGAAGCATAGTACTGTTTGTGGGACATGTAATATTTCTCATATTTTGTGGGAGATTAGTGCCCTTCATATAAGCCATTAAATAATACCGCTAAAGAGCAGTAAAATCTGAATGGCCATCATTACAAAATTCAGGTTATACCTTTAAATTATTCAGCATTAGAAGAGAACCATGCTAAATCGGTGATAAATAATAAAATGACTAGAAGCCCGGTGAACGAAATTCAAGCACCGGTGGCGTCCCACAGCCTGGTCTGCACCCTCACGCAATCTGGGACCCCTTGGGAGATGTGGGACTGCCAGGTTAGGTCTGACACCTCCTGAGGGATGTAGCAATGCACGAAAGGGCAGGCAGCCGGGCAGGAGCCCAAGCTGAAGCCAGGTGCTCTGTTCCCGCTCATCCAAGCCCCACTCCACCTGCCACCACTGCTTCGTAGCCTTGTCACATAGACACATAGGCAGCAGAGGCTCTTGCTGTCACAGCTGCACTTTCCAGCCATTAGCCCGCCTTCTGGCTGAGTGATGCTCTCGCTGTGGGAGAGCCTTGACCACCTGGGGGAAGCTCCTGTGTTGAGCGTCTGCGTCCAGGTGGTCGGTGTGCATTGTACCAACCACTCATAATGTCGCTTACGCTTTTATATATATAGATATGTGTGACCAATTTGGCATGTCCTGGCCCAATAGAATATTAGTAGTCACGGATGATATCTTGCCACTATTAGAATACCAGTGGCCAGGTGCATGGATTTGTGCCCATTGAAAGGAGATTAATTAGAAGAAATATTTTAGTACTGCTATTTGCCCTTTCTCTATAATAGCAGTGTCAACCAAATTCAGATTGACAATGACGATTTGAAACACATGCATGCAAATGGCGCCAGCAAGAGCTTCAAACGTATGGCACATGCACGAGTCACCTTAGCCATATAAATGTGTGTGTGTGTGTTTGTGTGTGTGTGTGTGTGTGTGTGTGTGTGTGTGTGTCTTTAGATAGATAGAGAATAAACTTGCTTAATTAGACCTGCTTTCTGATTTAGCTCAACTTTTTCCAACCCATTGAATCACCTTAACTTCTCTTCAGGGTAATTGTCAGCAACACAGCAGTAAATGTCAACACAAAGCACATTATTATTGTAGTTCATGCGGGGAGAACAACGGGTAAAATATTTCACTGCAGCAGTGTTTGACTTCATTCAGCACAGTGAGAAAACCTGAAGTCATTTTCAAGTTCCACCATTTCTTCCTTCTTTTCAGTCAGGTCAAGATTCTAAGCTTTCAAAATCTCCGTTTTCTGGCTAATGAAGAGATAAGAGGATACCTCCGAGTTACCATCTACCTACACCAGAGCTTTGAGTGAGGGGCGGGGTTGCGCAGGGTGACACCCCCTGCCCCGTCCGTGATTGGAGGAGCCTTTTGAGGAGCCCAACCAGAAACAGCAGGCTGGGCCTGGCCAGGTGCCTTCTGTACCACATGTTCACATGACCAGCGCCTGTGCATGAGCCCAGTGTGCACCCAGTCAGCACACCAGGGCCTGGTTGCATGCACCAGTGAGCAAGCACCTTGCCTGGACTCAGCAGGCTCTGCACCACCTGCTCCTTCACAGCACCACTCTCAGAGCCAGGGGGCATCCAGAGTCAGGCTGTGTTGCGAGACTGAGGGGCTCCTGAGGGCAGCGCGCTTCCTCTCAGTTCCACTAGGGGGCCTTCAGCTGCAGGGCGCCTGAGGATTCACAGGGCTCCCCAGGGCCATTGCACTAGGAAGGACAGGGCAAGCAGGATGATCCAGGAGGCTTTTAGCTTCACCTCGGTGCAGGGAAGTGGTGATACCCAGGACACAAGGGCACAGGAAGTTCAGAGGGCAGCTTTGGGGCTGGAGTGGGAGGACTTCATGCAGGTGGGGGAGGCTGAGACCCTGGAACTGAGTTTGGACACAGGCCAGGATGTTGGGCTTGATCTTGAGTGCGGGAGAGGGGAGGACTGGGTGGCTGCAGAGCAGTGTGTGCAGGGAGAGGAGAGTGAGGTGCAGCAGGGAACCTTTGCTCCTCAAGGGGAAGACAAGGAGGGCCTGTGGGAGGAGTTCCAGGCACAGGCTCAGTTTATCCTGTGGACAGAGGGCCTTCTGCAGGTGGTGCCATGGCAGGCCAAGTGGGCAGGTGAGGAGGTTTTCCCAGATCTGCAGGTGGGGAGGCAGGAGGAGGTGGTGAGTGAAGAGCTGAGGCTGGAGGCACAGGATCCAGGTGACCCGCAAGGGAGTGACCACCAGGAGGATGGGTGGATGGAGGAGCAATTAATTGCAGGGGAGCAGTTTGTCCTGCAGGGGGAGGGGAAGTGCACCATGGAGGCAGTGGAACAGGTGGGAGAGGTGGAGCCTCAGTCCAAGGCCAAAGCAGAGCCAGAAGAAGAGCAGCCAGTGCAGCAGGAGCAGGCCCAGTCAGGGCCCGGGGCCAAGTTAACCTGGTCCCCTCTGGAGGTGCTCCAGCCCCTTCAATTGGAGATGGAGCCCATGAACGAGCAAGCCAGCCGGGCCTTCTCTCGGCTCAGGTGCAGGACTCGGCAGAGGCTCAAGCCCTATTTCAAACGGAGAAGCCTCAATATCCAGCGCATCCCTGGGTTCTGGCTCAAAGCTGTATCCTTGAGGGTAGAGGAGCAGGATCACAAGGAGCATGGGACAGTGCAGGAGAACGTTGTAAGCGGGGATGATTCCCCAAGAAAAGAACATTGAGGACAAGCTAGGGGCAGTGCGCCCCGGTCTGGCCCAGGATCCTGGAGACACCCTCTGTCTTGTACAGGCAACATAGAAGCATTACCAGGGTGTCCAGGGACAGAGCTCCAAGGCAGAGGCACACATACACCAGGGGCTGATGCCCACAGACAGGGCTGTGTTGCACGGGCTGTTCTGGGACTAACTAACGCTGCCTTACAGGCCGTCTCTATGTCCAGTTCCTCAGTCAGAAGCAGGAATGTGTGATGTGTAGCCTGTCAAGCCCTCAGCACAAAACAATGTGGTGGGCATCAGGGTCTGTCAGGAAACAGAGTGGTGCTGTGCCCCTTTCTGCCGTTTATGTGGAAGGAGTGGCCTTAAGGGAAGGAGAGGCCAGGCCAGGCCAGGCTGCTCTTTCTAGCTGGTCCATGCCCAGCTCCCAGGTTGCAGGCTCCTTGACCCAAAGCAGTTTGTCAACCACCCAGAGTTGTCGGCCATGATCAGCGTCCAAGATGAAAATATGCTCGGCCATGTGATTGATTTGAAGGTAAGTGCACCTGCTCCAAGGAGTAGTGGAGGGCAGGTGGGGAAATGGCCTGTCCCTGAAAACAGCTACAGGCGGCAGCACTGGGCTGCGATTTCACTCCCTGGATCCACTTTCCTTCTGCAGGTGAGGGAAGTCAGGCATCCCTGGGGTTGCTGCACCATTAGCCTGTACTTCCGCAGCAACCCCTACTTCCGCAACCATGTGATTGTGAAGGAGTATCTCATCACCCTCACAGGTAAGAGGAGGCTCCCTGCATGGGCTGTAGCTGGTGGTGGGCAGGGATGGAAGGCGATGTACCCAGCTTCACATACCCCTCTCCTGCAGGATACAGGTTGTCCCGTGCCACTCCCATTCAGTGGTACCAGCATTGTGAATGAGAAGTCTACAGCCACAGGCTCCAGGACAGCAGCGCCAGCTTCTTCCACTGGTTCTCTGACCACAGTGTGACAGCATCTGGCAGGATTGCTGAGGTGGGATGTCGCTGGCCATGCCAGCATACAGCTTCCTGTGTCCGCCTGCTGCTTGGGATTCTATTCTGGTCCCTGTGCTCTCCTAACCCAGGTCTGTTTGCCCTACCAGATCATCAGCAAGGACCTGTGGCTCAATCCCCTGAAGTACTATGAGAGGATGATGGCCCCTAGTGAGCGGACAGGACAGGTGAGGAGGGGCTGCCTGGGCTCTCCCCTGGTGTGCTGCCAGGTTCCTGGGCCATTATTTTTCTCTCACAGGGACACCTGGATGCTGGGAGGGAAACAGCCTGTAACACCAGGGCCGCAGGGTGTGTGGCTGAGACAGGAACTACCAGTACAACAAGGGCAGTGCAATTCCAGCTCAGGCAGGGGGGCTTAGGCAGGAGGAGGGAGTGTGCATGTCCACTGTCATTCAGAGTCAAAGCAGATTACCTCAGCCCCTCCTCTGAACTCTCCCTCTAGGCCGCCCACAGCACCTTCAGGCCTTTCCACCTGTCCCTCAACAGGGGCTGCCATGACATGTTCTTCCTATACTCCTTTCCACAGGTGTTTGTGAATTTTCCTCATGCTGAGGCCTAGGCTGCTGTGCTGCCACGCCACATTGCCCTGTTGCTGCTCACCACCATCTCCTATTTCCCCAGGGTCTCCTCTTCCTCCTGGGGCCAGTGGGATCGGCCTGCTCATTATCAGTATCTTAGGGGGCAAAGTGTGGGCCACAGAGCTGGAGGAATCCTTGTTTTGCAGCCTTGTCAGAGGTTCTTCAATCCTTTTATCCATTTAGGTTTTCCAAGGAGAATACCTCATTTGTTTACCCTCCCTAACTGGAAAACAGGGCAGCATGCCATGACGAAATAACACAGTGCTTCATTTTGTATGCAGTTCACTTCAAAGACTTCATGCACATATGGTCATAGACACCCTGGGAAATTTAGGGCCATGAATATAACTCACCATCCAAACAGACTGCTTTTCTGTGTTTGTAGTAAAATCAGACAAGAAATCCCATGTTGCAGAACACTTTCTTCTGAAAATTTTTTGTAATGTTAGTGTTTAAGTTTTACAAAAAGTAATATATATGTCTCTTTCTTTTTTTCTACTGACCTTCCCTCCGGCTTCCTCTGTCTCTAGTCTCTTGTTCTTGTCACCCACTCCCAGTGTCTTGCCTCTATTGGTCCTTTGGTTGTGCTTATATTCTGAATATGTTAACAATACAATATGTAAAATTTAAACATTTAAGTATATTGTAATTTGAATCAGCACTTAGGAAGCAACCTTGTACAATTCAAACCTTGCCTCCAATCCTGAAACTTCATAATGGTACCTACAATTCTTGATGCTTCCCCCAAACCTACCATTTGCTTTTTGTCATTCTTAAATAACAGAAGCCAAATTGCTTACAATAAAATATTGTCTGTACCTTATCATTTTTATTTTCAGTGTCTAATTCTTCTGTCACAGGCGCTTCCCCTCTGACTCCCCCAGTGCCCAATCAGGTGAGCTACTGTACTGCATGATTCACTCTCTCTTGCATACATGGTGTATCCTATGATCGCCGCCAGCACCACACTCAGGACCTCTTACAGGGGTGTCCCATCGGCTGTTGCAGTAAATGCCGTGCCCCCATCATACCCATCTCCTGTGTGGCTGTAATAATCATTACAGGAACTGGGCCACCATAAGTCAGAAGGGGCCTTCATGGTGGTGGTGCCCAGTTTTTTATTGGAATGTTGATCTTCCTTTTGTTTAGTGGATGAGTTCAGTATGAATTTTGGAGAATAGGTCCTTATCTGATATAACATTGGCAAATATCTTCTCCCAGGCAGTGGACTTCCTTGTTTTGTTGTTGTTGTTGTTGTTGTTGTTGTTGTTGTATTTGTTGGCCGCTTCTTCTCTGCAGAAGTGTTTTAATTTGACGTCGTCCCATTTGTTTCTTTTCTCCTCAGTTTCCATTGCCCTAGGAGCTGTATCAGTAAAGGTATTGCTGAGACAGATGCCTGATATTTTGCTTCTTCTAAGATTTTCATGGTTACCCACTTACTTTTAAGTCCTTTATTCATTCCCAATTTATACTTGTGTATGGTGTAAGTTGGTGGTCTAGACTAATTTTTTTTGCATGTATCTGTGCTATAAGTCCAACACCAATTATTATTATGTTTTTATTTTGGCTTTGTAATATCTTCAATGAAACAAAATAAAATTTCCTCTATGTTAATTGAGTCATACTTTCTCTAAATCTGGCCTTTAAAAAAATCCCCTGGGGCACAGTCCCATCCGTTCTTTGATTTTCCTTCCACTGATCGCAAACCTAGGCTGTAGTCTGCGTCCTTTCAAAGGACAAAAGCAGACCCGGAGGCCTCAGAGCTGCCCGCAGCACCCTCCTGCCCATGGCACCCTCCTGCCCGCGGGAGGTGCAGCGCCCATCCCCATCTGGACCTTGGCTGCCAGGGAGAGTCAAAGCCTGAGAATCAAAGTGGCAGCATGTCATCGCCTTCACCGGCCTGTTTCCAGCAGCACAAAACCAGTCCTCCCTGCCAGTGCTCTGGGGACCGGCCCTCAGGGCGATGTGGTGGCGCTGTCCCCTGGCAGCCGAGTGTCCCAGGCTTGTCTTTGGGGATCTCTGTGTCCATGGTATAAATGCGAGTGAGATCAGACACAATGTTATCAATGATTGGTTTGGTAAGGTCGCCACTAAACACATGCCACCATGGCTTCTCGGCCATGGCCTCAGCGGGCAACTGGACCCCATAGACCTGCAGGGCCAGGTGGAGCACCGCCACCGCTATGTGCTGAGCCTGGAACCGGAAGCACAGCCCCCCGCGGTAGCTGTCCTGCAGCAGGGCCCAGGCAGTGACTGAGATGGGGGTAGTTGCCAGCTGTAAGGATTCAGCCAGTTCTTGAGAGAAATCAGGTAGTGGAGCAGGTACCTGTGTGGGTGCTGAAAGGAGACTTGGAAGCGCAGTACCCGCAGCACAAGGAGCTCGCACTGCACAATGCTGTCCTGGATCACCCAGACTAGGGAGTCCATTTCCAAGGGCTCGCTGCCTGGGTGGAAGTACCTGTTGGACACGTTGATGATGTCACGGGTTCGCAGGGGCTGTTCTTCCACTTTGCCAGCCAAGTAAAGGGCAGACATGGCGACCAAGTAGGGGTCATAGGCGTCCAGGTTGATCTCGCAGAAGAACTTATGGTAAATGGCACAGGCGGTGGCGAGGGGAATGGACTGCATCCCTAGCTTGACACCTGCCTCCATGATGAACCTTGTCACGCGGAATTGCACCCGGGCCGTGGTTTCGGGCCACCCCTTGGCGCCTGGCGCCGCGTCCTCCTCTCTGCAGCTGTCCAGGCTAAGGTCCTCCATGGGGCCCTGCTGGGAGGCCCCAGACCCCGCGGGAAGGGCAAGAGACTCCAGTGCAGTGCCTGTGCCAGCAGAGTCCTAGCCCAGTGCGCAGCAGCCCTGCTGCGCCCCGCCCCGCCCCGCGCTGCCCCACCTACCCAACCCTGCCTAGGCCTGACTGCCATCCAGGTTCCAACACCAATTATTGAAGAGACTGTATGACTCCATTCTATGCTTTTGCCTCCTTTGTCAAATATTAATTGAGCATAATGGTTAGGGTCGACTTCTATGTTTTCTGTTCTGTCCCATTGGTCTTTATGTCTGTTTTAGTTCCAGTAAGAGGCAGTTGGGAGAATGGTGGCTTGTAGTATAGCTTGATATCTGGTATTGTGATCCCTCCAAATTTGTTCTTCTTTGTCCAGATTGCTGTAACTATTTGGGGTCTTTTCTTAAATTCATAGGAATTTTTGGAAACTTTCTTCTAGGTCTGTGAGATACGCCATTGACATTTTAATGGTTAATACATTAAAACTGTACATTGCTTTGGGTACTATGAACATTTTAATGATGTTGATTGTACCAAACCATGAATATGGTATGTTCTTCTATTTGCTTTAGTCTTCCTCTATCACTTTTTTTTCAATTTCCTGTAGTTTTCCAAGAACAGGTTTTTACCTCCTCAGTTAAGTTTATTCCTAGGTTTCTTAAATTTTTGTTGCACTGCTAAATGGCATTTTTGTTTGTTTGTTTCTATTTCTGAGTTCATTATCCGTGTATCAAAAAGCCATAGAATTCTGGGTGTTAATTTTGTACCCTGCTACATTTGCCAAATTCATTTATTGAATCTCCTAGTTTTTTTGGTGGAGGCTTTAGGTATTTCTATGGACAATACCATGCCATCTGCGAATTATGACAGTTTTACTTCCTCTTTTCCACTTAGCATGCCTTGTTTGACTTCTTCTTGTCTGACTGCATTGCCTAGCACTACCAGTACTCTGTCGAACAAAAGTGGTGAGAGTGGGCATCCCTGTCTTGTTCCTCTTCTTAGAGTAATTGTTTTTGCCCATTGAGTATGATGTTGTCTGTAGTTTTGTCACATAAGGCTTTTTTAATGTTGAGGTATGATCCCTCTATGCCCAGTTTGCTTAGAGTTTTTATCAAAATTGGGTGTTGGATTTTGTCAAATGCTTTTCCTGCACCAATGGATATGAATCTCTCTCAATTTGTTTATGTGATGCATCACACTTATTGATTTCTGGATGTTGACTCATCCTACTTCCCCAGAATATATCCGCTTTGGCATGGTGTATGCTCATTTCAATGTAATGTTGCATCGCATTTGTTAGAGTTCTGTTGAGGATTGTAACATCTATGGTCATCAGAGATATATTGGCCTGCATTTTTCTTTCTTTGTGTTTTCTCTATCTGGCTTTGGGATTAGAGTAATGCTGGCTTCATAGGAAGTGTTGGGAAATGGTACTTCCTTTGAATTTTATGGAATAGTCTGAGGAAGAAGGTTTTAGTTTTTCTTTGAACACTTGGTAAAAGTCCCTGTGAAGCAGTCTCGCCCAGGCTTTTGTTTGCTGCAAGTTATTTTTGTGACTGCTTGAATTTCCTGAGTAGTTATTGGCGTGGTCCTATGTTTTATTCTTCCTAACTGAGTTTAGGAAGATTGTATTTTTCTAGGAATATGTCCATTTCTTCAGGGTTGATCAGTTTGTTGGAGTAGAGTTGTCCATAGTATTTATTTACAATCCTTTTTATATCTGTGGGGTCTTTTGCTATTTTGCCTCTTTCATTTCTGATTTTGTTTACTGGGGTCCTGTTGGTGAGCCTAGCTAGAGCTTAGTCAATCTGGTTTATCCTTTCAAAGAAATAGCTCATGTCTTTATTAATCTTTTGTGCGGTTTTTGGTCTCTATGTCATTTATTTCTGCTGTGATCTTCATTATTTCCTTCCTGCTGCTCAGTTTGGGCTTTGCTTGTTGCTCTGTCTAACTTTTTAAGTTGTGCAGGTTAGATAATTTGTTAACTGTTTTTCTTGTTCTTTGAGTTAGGCCTGTAATGCTATGAAGTTCCCTCTAAGGACTACTTTCAGTGTGTCCCATAGATTTTGGACATTTATTTTTAATTTTCATTTACTTCCAGGATGATTTTAATTTCTTCTTTAACCTCTTCGGTAACCCAGTTATCTATCTTTGTACATAAAAGCCCTGTGACCGGAATAGCAGAATGACCAGAATAGCTGGTGGCTATGACTTGCATTGCGGCAGCCAACCAGCCTTATCTGGGCCCCAATTGGCCATATCCCTGACCAGCCTTGCTTCCCATCTGCCCCCAATCCCCCATTCGGGGCAGGACTGATAAGAAAACCACTCACAGCCTTTCCCCAGGTCAGCCCCACCCCCTATATGCGCTAACGCCCAGATTGGAGGCATGGCCTTCTGGTTAACCGCCAATGGCCACTAACCGCTGCAGGTCTGGCCCCATGTGCCCCCATCTGGGGAGGACAACCAGACTGCTTCCATACAGGAATTCATACCCTGGGCCTCCATTTATTTAATAAAAGACTATTTAGCCTCCAAGTATTTGAATTTTGTTATATCTTATTGTAGTTTATTAGCAATATAAGAGGCCCAGTGAACGAACTTTGTACACTTGGCAGAGTCCCTCACCCTCTGGCAGCCTGGGAGACGTCAGGGGATGTCCGAATGATGGCTTAGGCTTAATCCCAGTTGCCAAACATGCTTAGCACCTCTGTGGAGGTGGGAGAGATTCCTGCCACTGCTGCTCCTCTTGCCAGTCGTCAGCACAGGATCCAGCTGAATGGCGCTGCCCTGTGGGAGCTCACTGATCCCCAAGGGCAGCTCTTGCATTGAGAGTCTACTCCCTGGGTGTCAGAGCACATCATAGCAATCGGTCTTATCTCTTTTTTATGACCTTTACTTTGAGATTTCTTTTTTCTCTCTTTTCTAAATTGTTTTATTGCTTAAAGTATTACAAAGAGTATTACATATGTCTCCTCTTTCTTCCCCGCCCTGACTATCCCCTGGCCTCCCCTAACTCCCAGTGTCTTATGTCCATTGGTTATGCTTATATGCATGCATACAAGTCTTTCGGGTGATCTCTTACTCTCCCCGCCTGCCCCCCAACCCTCCCCGTCCTTCCCGCTGTAGTTTGACAGTCTGTTCGAAGCTGCTCTGCCTCTGTATCTATGTTTGTTCATAAGTTTATAATGGTCTTTATTATCCATAAATGAGTGAGATCATGTGGTATTTTTCCTTCATTGACTGGCTTATTTCACTTAGCATAATGCTCTCCAGTTCCATCCATGCTGCTGCAAATGGCAAGAATTCCTTCTTTTTTACAACAGAATAGTATTCCATCATGTAGATATACCACCGTTTTCTAATCCATTCATCTGCTGATGGGCACTTAGACTGTTTCCAGGTCTTAGCTATGGTGAACTGTGCTGCTATGAACATAGGGGTGCTTATACCCTTTCTGGGCTCAGAGGTGTGGCAAACTTTCCTGCCCAGATCCCTGGTTTTTACCTTACCAGAGGAACTCTGCCCTTCCTGGCTGTAAACTGACTGACCACCTGAGTGTACTTTGCCAATTCCGGGTGGGTGTTATTAGTTTCAGCTGCTCACTCCATTTGCTCCAGGACATGCCCTGGGACGTGTATGCCTATTCCATCACCATCTTGGCTTCTTGAGATTTATTTCTTCAAATATAATTATTGATCCCCTAGATTTTTCCCCTTCTTTGCCTGAAAAGTATTTCTCTCCTTCCACTTTCAGTCCATGTGAGTCCTTATTCTGAGGTGGGTCTCTCATAGACAGCATATATATGGGTCTTGTTTTATTATAATTTTGGCCATTATATATCTTTTGAATGGAGTGTTTAGTCCATTTAGGTTTAAGGTTATTTTGATAGGTACTGATATGTTGCCACTTTTTTCTTTATGCCTGTGTTTCTTCTGTCTCTTCTATTCCTTCTTTTTACAACAGTCCCTTCAGCATTTCTTGCATTGATGGTTTAGTAGTGAAACACTCCCTTAGATTTTTTTTTTCTGTAAAGACACTGAATTCCCCTATAGTCTTGAATGATTGCCTTGCTGGATAAGTATTCCTGGATTTGGTCCCTTGTTTTGCATCACTTTGTATATTTCCTTTCATTCCCTTCTGGCCTGATGTGTTTCTGTTAAAAATCATTTGATAATCTAACAGGAGAGCCTTTGTAGATGACTCTCTGTGTCTCTCTTGCAGCCTTTAAGGTTCTGTTTGTGTCATTATTGTTTGCCATTATAATTACAATGTGTCTTGGTATAGGTCTTATTGGTTTCATCTTTTTTGGGACTGTCTGTGCTTGTGTGACTTTTTCTTCCCAAGATCAGGAAGGTTTTGTGATTATTTCTTCTAATAGGTTTCCTAATCCTTGTTCCTCATCTTGTCCTTCTGTCACCCTTATTATACACATGTTATTTGTTTCATGTTATCCCCAATCTCCCTTAGGATATCCACCTGCTTTCTATTTTTTCTCTCAAGTTGCTATTCAGATTGTGTTGTTCAGGGTGTGTTACTCTGCCCTGTCTCCTAAATGGCTGATTCAATTCTTTGCTACTTCTAGTCTACTATTGAAACCTTCCATCGTATTTTTTATTGTAGCTATTATCAATTTTTTTCATTTGTCCTTGATTCTTATGTAAGTTGTGGATTTACCATGCATCTGGTGTATCAACTTTATGACCCTTATTCTGAATTCCTTTTCGAACATATTGTATGTCTCCATTTAATTGAGTTCCTCTTCTGGCAATTCCTCCTTTTCTGTCCTTTGGGTGTTGTTTGTTTGTCTCCCCATTTTAGCTATCATGTCAGAACCCAGGTGCCAGGGTGTGATGGGCCAATGGCCACAGAGTGGATCTGCAATTCAATTGTACACTCCAATACTCACAGGAGGCAATGGCAATGGTGGGGGGCTGGAGTCCCGGTGTCCGTGGGTCTGCTGCTGCCGTAAAAAGGTCTTTGGCCAGAGTGGCTCTCAGGTGATGTGTGAGGCCCATCTGGGTAGAGGTGAGGCTGGGTTCCTAGTCATAGCAGCTCTCCCCTTCAAGATGGTTTGTTTTCTTAGAACCATATTTAACATCAAACAGTGCAGTAACATAAAAATACTAAAGATTGTGCAAAGAGCCGATTAAAAATAGAATGGAGAAACAAATCAGAACTTTGTATACAGAGTTGCATTCATACTGGACATTGTTTTCTGTTATTTTTACTGAAGAAATAGTAAAAGTAAGAAACCTGAGAAGCGGTAGAGGAGGAATAAAGTACCTAATCATTTTGAATGAATGATTGTTTGTTTTAAAAAATAAATAGTTTATGTAAGCCGGGTGCACTGGAAAACATGAAATAGATGTGTCAAAACATAAATGAAGTAACAGACACATTCTAAAAAGTAATCCACATTGCCCAGTCAGTATTGCTCAATGGTTGAGGATAGAATTGTGAACCAAGATGGCCTATCATCTATACCGGGTCAGGACACATGCCCAAGGGGCTGGCTGGTTTGCCAGTAGGAGCCATTTAAGGAAGCTGCTGATCAAAATATTTCTCTTTCATCTATGTTTCCATCTCTATATCCCTCTCTCCAGATAACTAAGAATAAGCCTACTAAAAAACAAGAATGGAATTTATGTGCTTTCCCCTGGAATGTGAGACATTTTCATCCTTATTACTAGGGGTCTTTGGAGGACTTTTATTAACCAACATACATTTTAGTCCTTATTACTAGGGGTCTTTGGAGGAATTTTATTAACCAACATATATGGTTCTGTGTTGAATACTTCAATGGAATATTGTTAATAATGAAGTGTTTCATAAACTTACCATGAAAAAGGACTCTGTCATTTTTGAAGGAAACACTTGGTTTGGGAGAAGAATTTGAGGTAGATCTTGATTTTAGTTGCAATAATAAGTAGGTTTCAAACAGTTGCTCATTTGTTCAGGTTAAATGTTATGTAGTGTTGATATTATGTGTACTCATTTTAGTCTGTGGGTGGAAAAACAACTAAAGTAGACTACACCAAGAAACCATCTTTTCAAAGTGAGGGTGGGCAGAGGGCACCAGTTCCATCAAGAAATAGAGGTGATGTGAGAAGTCTGAGAAGTGGAAGAGGAGGAAGTACGAGAAGCAAAAGGACCCTCAGGTGTAAAACACTTAGGTAATGTTTCAAAATCTAGGGATGGTAGGAGATCTGACTTAGGTAAACACATAATACAATATGCAAATGAGGTGTCATAGACTTGTGTACCTGAAGCCTATGAGATCATATTAACTTCCATAAATTCAATAACTTTAAATTCATAAAGTTACTGTCAGTAACTCAAATGTTTTTAAAAAAATTAAAAAAAGATATGGGCATGAAACCATTATTTATGTGAAAACAGTAACATTGAATGAAGAGATACACCTCAATTTCATTCATATCATTCAAAGCAAAAGAAATGATACCGTTCATTAGATTGAGAATGTATACTGATGATCAAGATGATTTGTAATTGCTAAAGAGGTATAGCACTTCTAATAATGAATGCAATATGTAATGTGTGAAACACTCCTAATGACCTTACAGGGATACGATTTAAACCTCAAGCTAAATTCAGTCTATTTTAGCATTACAGTTTGCCTGTAGTCACTTCAACTGTTCTCTGAAGAACTCAATTGTATTGATCTTATGTTACAATGTGACACTTTGGGAACAGGAAGTCATGTAGGTTTAAAGTGAAGATTCATACTTATTGAACTACTAAGAATTTGTTCTGAAAGTACCCTTCTTTCGTCTCAAAAAAAGGACATCAGTTCACCTTGGAAAATTCCCACTGAAATAAAAGTTGGTCTAACTATATAAACGTCAAGGACACACACTTCATTATTTAGAATTGGATTTGAAATACTAGTTTTGAGTATAGGAATGTGCAACCCTGTACTGTGTAAAATAATAATCTCTATTATTAATTTGATAAGATGATCTTGTACTTAGGTTTGATGTAGAAAACTTTCCATTTGGAAACTACATAAGAGAAATGTCTATGGTATTTAATAGATTCACAAAGGGGTCTCTGACTCAGGAAAAGGCTAAAAACCAATGATTCACCAAGTTTATTGGTCTTTCTTTCCTTCTTTCTTTCTTGTATATGAGGAATATGAAACATGAATAAAAATGTTGACGAGCTATTTTCAGGGAGTTGTCTTTTAATTAATTTATCTATTTACTTATTTGACTGACTATGAAAGGAAAGTGTATTCATTTCAATATATCTGTAGCAGGAAAAGTTGGTTTCATATTAACCAGTTTTCCTAATTTCAAAGATTTAGTGTCCATTTGTGATAATTAGGTGTGTGACATTTCATGGGAAATTTCCTAAAGTGTTATTGCAGGGTTTGTGCAAGATGAAGGTGAATGTTCCTGTTTTTACCATCTGGGTGATACTGAGAAGAGTTTGCCAGTTCATATTTGGCCACATATGAGGATGCTCATAGTTCTTCTTTCTCATGACGAATTACAGAATTGGAAGATAAGCTTCTTTTCTATTTGAAAATGAAAACAGTGATTGTTAATTATGTATTATTCAACATGTTTTCTTTAAATACTATTAAAATAGAGTGTAGTATTCTGATCAAAGAGTTATTTTATAAATGAACTGTAGGAAATATATGATAACATTCTTAAAATAACACTTTTTTGTAATGCATCATGTTTTGACTTTTTATATTTTAATTTTTAACTATGACATTACATGTTTTAAAAGCTTTTATTGAGATGAAATTAGTTTGAAGACTAGTTGAGACTGTTTTCTTGTATCTTTTAAATAACTTCTTTCACTTAGTATATCTGGATTCTCTGCATTCAAATTCTGGTGTGTGTCTGTGTGTGTGTGTGTGTGTGTGTGTGTGTGTGTGTGTGTGTGTTTTGTTTTGTTTTATTGGCACGTATATATATAATTCTGCTTCAGTTCTTTCTCAGTTATCCAAACTGATTTTCAATAACTCTGAGCACTGTACTGAAGACATGTGAAGATAGAATTTTATCATTTTGTGCTAACCAGCATGCTTATGACCATGATCCTGTTTAGTAAATATTTATACACAATAACCAGACTTGACCATTTAACAAATGTTGACCCTACTCAAGTAGAATGATGTTATTTATGACACAGAGGATGGCGGACATACAATTAATCTTCACAGAAGTGGCTGCAGGGTGGATTCCCTTCCACTGAAAAGAACTCCATCTTCAAGAAGTTGGGATCCTCCACCTACAAGACCTGCCCATTCTGATCCAAGGCAAAGCATTACTGGGATGGGAAGTCAAGGTAAATGGTACAGTCTCTCATGGATTAGAGTAATGAGCTGTTTTAAAAGGAATGCTGCACTTTAATTTCTGGAAACCATGTGGAAAGTGAGTAGTGGATGGGCATCTGTACTCAACACTATCTTATTGTTTCATTGTTAGGAAATAATTCTTCATCTTCTGATTAGTGAGGTAATAAGTAGATAACACCAGAGTGAAGAATGCAATTCCTTTTAATCCATGTTGATACAGTGTCCCTCATTTTTATATTTACTTTTTTAATATTTTAAGAAAAATGGTTTTAGTGTCATAATGTTACATTCAATAAATGTTAATATTTCCAGAAAAACTATTTTAAATGTAATAATTTTACATGCAATAAGCATTAATATTCCAAGAAAAACAATTTTAAATATAATAATACTGGAGACCCAGTGTACAATTCATGCATGGGTGGTGTCCGGCCTGCACACCCCAATCGCCGGGTTGGCCAGAGGGAGGGATACAGGTGTTTGGCCGGCTGGCTCCACCCAGATCGAGTGGGGGATCAGATGGGGGAAGATGAAGGCCAGGGGAAGGGGCTGTGGGCATATTACTGGCTGGCGGGTCCTCGATCATTGAGGGGGTGAAGGGGGGGCGTCTACAGAACAGTGTGGGGCTGCCTGCATGGTGCAGCCCGGGATGCTAGCCAGACTGTTTCACCCCATGGTGGATCTCCTGGTCAAACTCCTGTTTGAAGGGACAATTTGCATATTAGTCTGTTATAATATAGTGTTACATGCAATAAACATTAATATGTTAAGGAAAAAATATTAAATATAATATTACCAAAACAGTGCAAACCTATTTTATCACAAAAGTTGTAGGAATTATTAAATATCTGAAAATAATAGGATTCCTTTTATTATATTCTAAAACATATATTTTTTACTCTGGCTCTATTTTATTCATCTGTTTATTCTTTTATTTTTTGAAATATTTTTATTGATTTCAGTGAGAAAGGGAGAGGGAGAGAGATTGCAACATCAATGATGCGTGAGAATCATTGATTCTCTGCCACCTGCATGCCTCACACTGGGGACCAAGCCCACAAACCAGGCATGTGTCTTTGGCCAGAATCGAACCTGGGACCCTTCAGTCTGGAGGCCAATAGTCTATCCACAGTGCCTAACCAGCTAGGGCTATTTTTTCTTTATTGGTTAAGGTATTACATATGTGTCCTTATCCCCCATTTGTCCCTCCTACCTCCTCCTCATGTCATCACCCCCACTGGTGTCAGTGTCCATTAGTCAGGCTCATATGCATGCCTCAAGTCCTTTAGTTGATCTCTCTAACCCCACCTTCCCCTGCCTTCCCTGCAGCAACCTTTTGCAGCAAAGATTCAGGAACTGCAAAAGTGTATGAACTGAAATGAATACACTAGACAACAATTACATATTTAGAAGGCATGGGGGAGCCAGGTGAAGGCATTTCTCTCTAGTAAAGAGGCTCTCTGAAACCCAGGACCCATCAGTTTTTATTTACTTTAATACACATTTTCCCTTTAGCAAAGCATACAGGCATATCAATGGTAAAGTTTGGTAAACAATAAAAGTATTATCATGGTAGGAGGTTGCTTACAGCCATTTTGCCAACAGCAGGGTAGCAAAATGCTGATTTTCTGCCATGCTGAATATCAAATTCCATTCGCCTGCTGTAGGATTCTCGCTTTGATATGTTCACTACTGTTGGTCTTTGCTGGTCCGACATTTCCCCCTTTTTGCTTTCTTAATTAGTTTAGAAAGGTGTCTGCCATTAGCTGGGCTCAGATCCTTTTAAGACTTTTCATTCTGCATCTTCAGACTGGAAGCAAACAGAAGAACAAGAAAGAAAGACAATAGCGGTTACTCTAAAAAGGAAACGTAGGGAGATTCGACGACAAGGATTGAGTTCTTTCATGTCCTTCTAAATATTATTGTCAGGTATTTAAGGAATTCATTCATAGCAGGCTTCTTTTGGGGCCATTAGTTTTTTATGGATCCCATTCCCAGTCACTGTTAGCTTGTGACATGACAGCAATGATGTTCGAGTTCTGGATGGTGGACAAATGGTGAGAAATGACAATGTAGGTCTGAATTTTTTTGGCTTTGTCATGGTCAACCTGCACCAATGCACCGATGATGAGTGCTACCATGGCAAGGCGTCTTCACCATCCCCCATCTCTGGATGTTTCTCCTCTGACTCCTCAGCGTTTTTCTTGGGGCCTCTGCTATCTGTGGTTGCAGTAGTCTGGTCAGTTCCTCTCTCAGATTCATGTTGCAGGAACCACCCAGGCTTGGAGGAGTTTTATGGAAACACACAAGTATATCCTCGACCAAAGGTTAATAAAAGGACCCTGCTATAAACCAGACTCGGTATCTTTCCATTTAACCAGACCATTTTGGTTTGGTTTATTCAGACACCAGTGTAATTCTATGAGTGTCTTTCCATCAGCATTACAAGGGAAAATTTTAAAGTAATTAAGGCTTGGTGTAGTCTACTTACAGGAGATTTCTTCACTGTTCCCCCACTTTTGTTTTTCAAGTTGGGATTTAGAGGCCCTTGTAGCAGATATAACATGCAAGGAGGACATTTCTTGATAATCTGTTTTGCCTGCTGTACAATATTTTGGCAGGCTGATGTAAAAGTTGATGAGATTCTGTGGCCTGTTTAATAAAATAACTAATTGATAGGCCTATGCATTTCCTTTTGTTAAAGGACCAGGACTTGTTCAAATAGTATAGATAGGCATCGGTCACAACCATTTAAATTGAGTAGTTGCAGTTCTGTTTACCAAGCCAGCAGCATAGGCAGATCAGAGATAATATTAAGAGGCTTTTGGAAATCCTGCAAGTCAGCCTTGATCATTTCTAATTCGATTCTTTGCACAGAAGTATGACTGGTCTGAATGACTTGGTCTGAATTCTTTGCATTATAAGCAGCTTTACCATGAGATGAACTATCAGTAAAAACAGTGACTGCTCCAGGAATAGGTTTCTGCCTATTCCAACTAAGTTCCCCTGAATATTCTTTTATTTTCATTTGCTAATTTAAATCAGTCAAAAATAAGGCTTATTTCCTAACTTTGTCATTGGGTGGGGACAGTAAATGACACTAATAGGGTTTTTGCTATCAGTCTTTGAGTATATTGACATAAGCGTTGTTTACGGAGGCAAAATGCAAATGGTTTACTTTTCTTTATGAAGCCTAATACATTTATTTTTAATTACAGTTTTCTAGATCTTTGAAGGGAATCTGCTCCTGTTTTTTCTCCCAGAGTAATTTCTAGGCCACATTTAGGGAGTTTCTTTTAAAAACATTTTTTTTCTTTTAAATAGAGCTACAAACTTGGTTCCTTTTAAGAAATACCAATAAGAAGTATGCTGGCCAATTGTGCAATGCATACAGATTAAGTAAAAGTAACTCCCTTTTTTCTATGGTGTCTTATTAATGGTGAGATTTAATGCTCCAATACTAACTTTTTGTTTTCTTTGTAAATAGTAGCAGAAGAGATTTAAAAATTTCTCCTTTTTATTGAGCTTAAAATTTACTTTTAAACAGCATTCTTTTGGCTAGTGCTCATTTGCATAGGTACAGATATTTTACTCTGGACTGTGTTAGAACCAATTGCTAATAAAATATCTGCTTCTTGTATAACTGAGTTTATATGAGTCCATGATTATATTGTAAAAGCTAATTTATTTAGTGACTAAAGTATGCATCTTTATTGAGAAAGCAAAGTAAGTAAACTTATACATTTGACCTATGAAGTCCAGATGTTGCACTACCCCGGGGCCTATCTAAAGATCAGGCTGTCAGGGCTCCCATCTTAAAATTCTGCTGCTGAATAATCTGATGTTGCTTAAGAAGTATTCAGCAACTTTGTCCTGCCCTCCCTTAGAGGGTGAAACTTTTATAACATTTAAAATACGTGCATGTAAAGAGAACACAGTTATTAATTTTTATTTGATGAAGCTTCAAGTGATTTCAAGTATATTAGATCGGGGTAATTTGGTTTGAAAATATTTCTTTTCCTAAAATATTTCTTTTAAGAAGAGAGTAAACCCTTGAATTATTCCAGGGCACTTGAAAACTTTCAAAGCTATCTCTTGGTTAAAGTCTTGAAATTTAACATGGAAAGACTATCACAAATATGTGTAACCCAAACATTACATTATACATTTATTGTAATTATTCTAAAATAGATCAATAAAATTTAAACTGGTTTTTATATTAAAAATTTGGTTCAGACCATAGAATTAATCCACTTTTTTAATCAGTCCAATAAAATAGTATATCCTAGGTTGACATTTTACCACACATAGTACACATAAGGACTACAATATATTTTGTAGTACTAAGTTTTTCCAGAGAAATCACATGAATTATTTTTCTTGATAATGAATTTCTAAACTTTATGCATTGTATCATTACGAGCACATAATTTCTCCCAATTTAATTTGAACTTTTAACTCTTGGAAGCCTTAAATTTTAGGTGGTAAGTTAAATACTTAGCATTTCTTAGTTTAGTAATACCTTCACATTTTTAGGGATATATTTCCAATAAAATTAACAAAGACTTATTTAATTAATAGATTCAAATCTGTCCTTTGTTTTTTCATTCGAGTCAAACTCAAATAAATATTGCAAAATTTTGTTATTTCAAAACATTTAGAGTTTTAATAAGTTTTATTACTTAATGTAAGCAACTCCAATTTTTTAAGTTACCAAAGACTTTGGAAAAGTATGTTTAGACATATGAGGTTGCCAAAGAAGTAGGGGGAGAAAGGAAGAAGGCCTGTAGCCATTGGAATTTTAAAACCACCACATTTTTCCTTCAGAGATAACATCTAAGAGTGCTTTTCCAGGTTCTCTGCTTTTACAGGGAGAAGATCCACTGGCCCTTTCCTCCAACAGAGAGTGCAGTCCGCCCTCTCCTCAGGGACTGCACCCTCACCATCAATATATTTATTTATAACTATGGGCCCGGTGCACGAAATTCATGCACTGGGGGGAGGGTGGAGAGTGTCTCTCAGCCCAGCCTGCCCCCTCTCACATACTGGGAGCCCTTAGACGTTGACCCCCATCACCCTCCAATCCCAGGATCGGCCCCTTGCCCAGGCCTGACACCTCCGCCAGAGGTGTCAGACTTGGACAGGGGACCCACATCTCCCCCATCACTGGCTCTGGCCCCCACCCATGCCTGATGCCTCTGGCCCAGGAATTATGCCTGTGCAGGGGACCCCCATCTCCCTCTGATCGCTTGCTCCACCCCCCGCCCAACTCTGACGCCTCTGACACAGGCTTCAGGCCTAGGCAAGGGGACCCTCATATCCCCCCAATCACTGGATCCACCCCCCACCCAGGCCTGATTCCTCTGGCCCCGGCATCAGGCCTGGGCAGACGACCCCCAGCCCACACCAATTGCTGGCTCCGCCACCCTCCCAGGCCTGATGCCTCGGCCAGAGGAGTTGACCCTCATCACCCTCTGATCACCAATCACAAGATCGGCCCCTTGCCCAGGCCTGAGGCCTCTGGCAGAGCTGTCAGGCGTGGGCAGGGGACCCCCAGCTCCCCGCAGTTGCAGGTGGCTCTGCCCCTGCCCAGGCCTAATGCCTTTGGCCCAAGGCAGTAGGCCTGGGCAGGCGACCCCCAGCTCCCCACAATCTCCCGCTCTGCCCCTGCCCATGCCTAATGCCTCATGGGAACCCGAGCACACCACAATCTCCCGCTTTGCCCCTTCCCAGGCCTAACGCCTCTGGCCGAGGCCTTAGGACTGGCAAGGGGTCCCGAGCTCCCATGGTTGCAAGCTACGCCCCGGCCCAGGCCTAATGCCTCTGGCCAAGACAGTAGGCTTGGGTAGGGGACCCCTAGCTCCCCATGATCTCCTGCTCTGCCACTGCCCATGCCTAATGCCTCATGGGAACCCGAGCACCCCAAGATCTCCCGCTCTGCCCCTTCCCAGGCCTAACGCCTCTGGCCGAGGCGTTAGGACTGGCGAGGGGACCCCAGCTCCCCAGGGTTGCAAGCTACGCCCCGGCCAAAGGCCTAATGCCTCTGGCCAAGACAGTAGGCCTGGGTAGGGGATGCCCAGCTCCCTACGATCTCCCAATCTGCCCCTGCCCAGGCCTAGTATCTCTGGCCGGAGCATTAGGCCTGAGCAGGGGACCCGAGCTCCCCACGATCTCCCGCTCTGCCCCTGCCCAGGCCTAACGCCTCTGGCTGAGGCATTAGGTATGGGCAGGGGATCCCCAGCTCCCCACGATTGCAGGCTCTGCCCCTGACCAGGCATAACGCCTCTGGCTGAGGTGTCCGGCCTGGGCAGCAGTGACCCGCAGCGGCAGCGGCCCCGTGATTGCGGGTTCTGCTTTAAGCCCAGGCAAGGGACTCCGTGCTGCTGGGACTGCCAAATTTGCCCGTGCCCAGCACCCATCGCTGGCTCCAACCCTACTTCCCACAATCACTGGCCAGGTTGGCAAAGGTGCCCAATTCTCCGACCATGGCTGGGGGGCAGGGCTCTTAGCACCCCCCTGGGTTTCCGATCACTGACAGTGACAGGGGGCTTCTTCCTGCTTTCCCTTTCGCCTCCCTGAATTGTGCCTATATATGCAAATTAACCGCCATCTTTGATGGCGGTTCACTGCCATCTTAGTTGGCAGTTAATTTGCATATCGCCCTGATTAGACAATGAAAACGGTAGCGGTCGGATGCCAATTACCATGTTTCTCTTTTATTAGATTAGATTATTACTGAAAAGCTTTGTCACAAAGCCTTCATTTTAGTTATATCTCTCTATTTAACTTTTAACAATTTTGAGATTCCAAAAGCCAGTTATCACCATCTGAGGGCGTTTCACTTTGGCAAATTTTGCAGCAGAGAAAACTTACTGGCTTTCATTGGCATTAATGTTAAGCTTGGAATATGGTCCATTATTATTTAAGAACTGCCCCTTATTATGGAAACACTAATCTTATTGCTTAAACACAGCCTGTATATTTTCCTTGTGTCATTTTCACCATCTTATAAAGAAAAACAGTCTTGGGTTTGTACTATAACATCTGTGAAGAGATGGGGGTCAGTCCAAGAGGCCACCCAAAATCGGGTGGGGTGCGACTTCTCTTAAGCTAGTGTTTTTCTCTTCATGGGTACAGAAATCCCAGAGATATCCCTTAAATTGTGAGGAATGTCTCATCTATCCAAATTTCAAATGACGGTCTGGGAAATAAAATGAGACTTTTAATAACACTCTGGAGAGTGGGCATACATTTTACAGGATCACCAAGAGACTAGTAATTAATGGGTTGGGAGGTGTTTTAGATATTTAGTAATGGCCTGTCCATCTACTGTTTCTTTTCTTATTAAATTAAATTGAAGGCATGCTTAATAGACTAACAATAAACAACCAAAACAGATTAATAATAATCAACTGACATGCGCCC